>NC_090199.1:27574000-28212500 GCF_033026475.1 Channa argus | reverse complement strand
TGAATGAAACACAGATTTCATAGTATCATGTTGAATTTTCGTGGTTTTATTTTCTCAAGCCAGATATTAATTTTATAGTTTTTTAGTTTTGTTTCCTCATATGATCAATTTATCACACAAGCCTGCAAGGCTGTGTTTGAACTAAATCAGTGTGAAAATACAGAAATATTTTCAACAAATAGCACTAAACAAGGCTACAGAATTATTATAATTTTATTTTTTCTTCACCTCCTTCCCTGAATGTATTGTGAGCAATCAAGGTCAAATTGATGGATTAATGGATAAGTGTCTCATTTTGTATGTACATGCTCATATAATTACAGCAAAGGCAAGCTGTGACATAAAGCTTTGGGGATTTAATTAGTCCATCGGCTTTTAATTAGTTCATCAGTTTGTGCAGTGAGGTTAGTTATTACAGGCCGACGTTTAATGAGAGAAGTGACGGAGGACCAATTGATCTTGAGTTGTCCTGATCTTTTTACATTGTAACCTAAGGTTGTAACATGAAACTGACCTTCAGCTGTCAGATTATCAAATAACTTCTGACTGCAAAAATGTCACGTAAATGCTGCTTCACATATAAGTACATCCTGATTGTACAGTGAATGTTTGTGTTTAAATTTATGGTGACATCAGTGTTTTTCACAGAGAACCTTCATGTCTACTGCCAAAGCTTCTCATACATTATCCTCATATTGTACAAATGGACCAACAGTAGAGTGCACTTCAAAAGAGGGCAAACTGATTATTTATTTGGGTCAGTAAGGAGGTTGTCATCTTCTACCATTCCTCCTCAAATGAATAAAATATTACCATGTGTTCGCAAAAACACACACATCAATGGAATTACTACATTTAGTTAGTTTTGGCTGTTTAAAAGTGTCAGATCTTGAATAAAGAATATTTTTTTTGTAACCAAACACACCTATGTTTGCACATGAAACCTAGATTAAATGATATGAGCGAAACATTTTTGAAATTTTGAATTTGCTGTTTGATTGTTGCAGCCTAAAAAAATTATCTAGAGCTGACATTCAAAGTGCAACTATTGCAAATCTGTATACAGTAACAAAGTATTAGCAAACACTTTTTATTCTTGGGAATATAATCTAAGTGGATATTTACAATTCAAAAATGGTGAGGAGTGCATATTGCATATTGCTATGCCAAATGGGACATAATATAAATAACATGGGTTAACATGTCTTTATAAAATGTCCCGCAGATATCTATTTGCTAAAATGCTTCAGCATGTTGCCTGTCTGGAGATTAAAGAATGTATTTTACCTGGTGCAAGCTATAATTTTCTCTGTATGTAGACCCAAAGTGATTAAAATCACAAAAAGAAACCTCCCCCAATTAAAATTATTTTCATTTAAAAAAAATACAGTTCAAATATTTAATAAAACCATGACATTGTGAAATAATCCAATAAACCTCTGGTTATAGCATTGGTACAGTTTTAGGGATTTCATTAGTAATTGGTCATTCCACTATATTGGTCCACATTGAAACATCTTAACAATTTTCATAGATTGACATAAAATTCTCTATGGTTCACCCTAATATTTAAAAAAACTGAAGCCCTGCCAACAGCTGAGATAAACCTATCAGGGGAAATTCCTCACCTTTATTTACTGGATTGCCACAACCTTTTCCACAGGGTTCATAATGTTCAGATCGTGACTGTTTGAAGAAGGTTTTTGGTGCCTTTTTCTTAAGCATCACCTTGAGATTGGAACTTGATACTTTTATCTTCATTTTACTCCACTGCATTTATTTAATTTACTGGTGTGGCATGTGCCTTTATAATCCACAAACGAATGCTGATGTATGATGGATGAAGCAGCTGTCGGTACATAAAGTAGTTTAAATACTTTCCCTTTACCTTCTGCTGGTTTCACGACTATTGTTTAAAACATTTTGTTTCCTTACTGCAGTACTTGTACTTTAAGTACATTTTAGGCCATGTACTCAGTACTTTTATCATTATTCAGCTTAAAGTGGAGTACTTCTTAACTTGCACCTGTTACTCGAGAATTCCTGCCACTTTTAGACATATCCAAATTATAAGGTGGAAACCCGTAACATGGACTATTCCTTGACTTAAAATTAGCATAATCATCAGGTTATAGGGGCGGAGGGGCAGCTGTAGCTCAGTTGGTAAGTTAGTTGTCCATGGACCATGATCAGTGGTTCGATCCCCGGTCACGGCTATGTGTCGAAGTGTCTCTGAGCAAGACACTGAACCCCTAACAGCCCATTCCCATCCCTAGCTGTGTGGTGCCGGTCCAAGCCCAGTAGAAATTGGGAAAGGGTTGTGTCAAGAAGGGCATCCGGCTGAAAACTGTGCCAAATCAATGATCTGCTGTGGCGACCCTGAACTCACGGGATAAGTCAAAAGGATTAAAAAAAAAAAAATCTGGTTATAATTGTGATTTGTAAAATACATTATTTATTACCGGATACCAAATGACCTTTCCACTACTCTCAGGTGAAATTAGTTTTTTATAACAAGTCAGTAGATACAAGCATGCTAAAAGACTAAGCTATAATAGATAATTTGGTAAAATATTACTTGTTGACATCAGTATAAAAACAAACTGAAAATAGTCTTGTGGAATACAGCAGACTTTTTGAAATGAAGCTGCAATTTGTTAAAAATGACAAAATAATGTTGCATAGGGAGGATGTAGGTAGAAGTAATCTTTTTGTAAAGATGAGCTGTGTGTTGGCTCATTGCATATTGTTTTTTTTTTTTTGAATTGATGAATTGAATTTATGTTTTTCTCTCTCGTTTTTTTTATGGTGTTAACCTGCATTTTTTTTAATCCACTCTTCAAAACCAAGATCCTTTTTTTATTTTTCAGCTCCTGTATGTATGTATGTATGTATGTATGTATGTATGCAGGTTTTTCTGCTCAGAGCAGTGGGAAACAGGGAAACTTGTACATTAATGTCTTCTCTAACACAGAGTGTGTGACATGTTCCAAGCTTGTGTTACCACTATTAGTATAATACTAGAATGAGGAACTCTTCACAGTGCAGTATAACTACACTGTAATGTTACAGTGAGGCAGAATAAATTGTGGTTACACCATGAATTGTAAATAAGCTATTTGTTTTCCAAGGTGACAGGACATGGAGCTCTTTTGTCTCTACTAAAAATTTGCTACACGTTTGTCGGGAAAAATGCATTGGGACAACTTTTAATTGTGTTTGGTTTTGTATATTTATTTACATAGTTGTTATAGTGTGATGTACACTAATCAGCCTCGATATTAACACCATTTGGGGATTTAAATGTTGAGGGGGCAGCGGGAAAGCTCTTTACATAGCAAGCTGTGATGTGCTGTGCATTTTGACAGCTGCATAGCAAGAATTACATATTTCCCATTTTGCCCGAACAACTACTAAGTGCTAACTCAACCTAGTGGTATTAATGTTGCTGCTGATTTGTGTATATAGAGCTTTAAACAGGATGCTAAAGCTTTGAAGTTGACGTATATTCTTCAAATTATATTCCGAAAATAATATCGAGTAGATTACAGTTTATTTTAATGATCATTTCAGTATTTTTTTTCTTTTTTGTCATGTATTCCTTATGCTACCTGATGAATGTGTTAAAGAATAAAATGATTGAATTGCTAAGTGGAGCACTGTATTGTCCATGTTACGTTTAAATTTTAGGATCAAAGCCTTTTCTAACATCTCGTAAGAAATCGTTATGTTACCCTTATTTGCCCCAAGTTGGACTGAAACACCCACTTTAGTGCATAATGTTCCTCAAAAAAGTTGTTGAGAAAAGAGATGAATACATCGAAGCACATATTCCCCCTTTAACATAAGGTCTCAAATCAGAGTATGTACCAAAGTGTTCTTATTTATTCTATTTAAATGAAATGGGGGGGAAAAAAAAAACGAGTGAATCTGCCTTGATCATTTATTACAGTAAATATATTTGTTCCACTTTCTATCTCAATAAAAACAAGTAGTTTCTTCCCACTCACTGTGCTTTAACACAGTTTTGTTTTCACTATTACAGAATTTAACATTTTGTAACACTTAAAATTTTTTTGTTCATTGACAGAAAAGATGAACCAAGTTTTTTTTGATGTGACCCGTGGTTATGGAGGGGCAGAGCTGGCAGAAGTGGCAGCAATCAGGAGAGTATTGATATAGTCAGTCAGGTGGGTAATTCCAAAGAAAGGTCACACTAATTAAAGCAGCATGTAATCAGGAAGAATCATTAACAACAAAGACACAGTACAGTAAAGGACAGCTGCTGTGGAGAGAATATAGATGGAAATAGAGGAAGGGGATAATTTACTGAATGGGTTTTACACATTTAAGTTTTTGCACATTTAAAATTTCTTTTTTTTTTCTTACCATTAATTTACATACAACAATCTATAACCTACTTTTTTTGATGAAGAACTCAAAATCTCATTTACTGTTCAGACCCCTTTGCGGTGGTTGGAAATTGTGGTCAGGTGGATTCTGTTTTCTTGAAGTTCCGAAAATTCCCACCACATGTCAGGACAATAGCCAAACCATAATTACCAAGGAACTCGCTGTAGACTTCCACTGAATAAGTGTGTACAACAATTTCTCCAGTTTTTAATGTTCCCAGGAGCACAGTGGCCTCAATAAGTGTGAAATGAACTCACTTTGGCTAAGTAACCAGACAAGAAGGACCTTGGCCAAGGAGATGACCCAGAAGCAAATATAAAACAGCTAATAAGGAAACCTGGCAGAAAGACACGTATCTTTATGAAAGTAGTGTGAGGATGAGTGTCTGACTGTCCTTGAGTGATCCAACCTAAACCTGGACTTTACTTCCAGAGAACATCTGTGGAGAGACCTGAAGATGACTGTTAAGACACTTCCCATCCAATCTGATGGAGCTTGAGTGTATCTGTTGGAAAGAATGGGATTAACTGCCTAAATGGGGAGAGAGAAAGTTGCTGTTTTATTTATTTATTTTTTCACTTTTTCAATTTTTTTTTTTTTACAACAGTTGAAGCAAAAGCTTTAACATGCATAAAAGCATCAGGGCACTTGTTAAGGGATTTTTAGTGTCCATTAGAGAGGCCTAGGAGTTCATTGTTGTAGCACATTAGATACTTCATAATTTCAGTGTGGTGATAAAAACATCACCACCAACTTTCTCGACAAACAACTCTCCATTGAACATTAATGTGCAACAAGTACAGTGTAGTAGGTGCCAGTCCAAGAACAACCTCACTTCCTATGACCTTTACCAACTGATTAGCAGCTGATGTAGATAATTTCCCGGCAACCAAAGTCAGCAGGTGCCTCTTTGTCACCTTGAAACAAAACTACATGCAAACTTGGTGTTTTAATTGCTGCTCATTTTCACAAACCTACTGTAAACTGAATCTAAACACAGGAGTTAAGTTTTGGTTTGCAACATTTATTAAACTGTAAACACTTTCTAATAAAAGTACGCCATTAAACATGACACCTAAAAACATTTTCCATCCTAACACTGACTCGAAACTATGTCACCAATGATAAGTTGCAATCTGATTAGTTTATCACTGCATGTTAAGTACACATCAGAAATGTGTTAACATTTAAACAGGGACTATAAAACCCAGGGCAGGTTGGAATCTCTCTATGACAAACCATCTTACATCCAGCAGAATCAAGTAAGCCCTTTTAGTTTCTTTCTTCACCACATTAGTCAATAATATAATTGTTAAATTTTTATCACTAAGTGAACTTTTTCTTTTATGGCAGCAACGTGTCCTTTACAACAATGAAATCATCTCCTGTCCTCTGCGCCCTACTGTGTGCTGTCCTCTCTGTCAGGGCTGCAACAGGTACTTCACTTTTATTAGCCAGCTTCATAAAACCACTGCCATTGTTCTGTTTGCTTAGTCCTGTCCACCAACAAATAGATTTTAAGGCAAAGATTGCGATAGATTTAGCAAGAAATCTGAATTTTTTTCCTTTCTTTTTTGTGTTGGCTTTTTTGTAAGTTAATGTGAGGACAAAATTATAGATTAAATTAGTTAGTTTCTCGAAACAGCTACAAACAATGCAAATTTTTTTGCTGTCTACATAATTTGTAATTAGTAAACAACTGTTTCCTGACATGTTAGACACACTATGCTGTGGACATTTTTTCGCAATTCTTTGCTTGTTGTTGCTGCTATTTTGCTCCAAGTATTTTGTTTGCTGTTGTTGAAAAAAACCATATAACAGCAAAGTCACACAATGCCAGAAAGAGGCCTGATTCGGAAATGTAGTTGTGCTGAATTTAGCACTTACTTTCACCCTCATTAACAGCATTTTATTACTGTTAGAAACAATGCTTGACAATAACGCCTGTCAAATGCGAGTGGAATTCAGCAGTGGCAGGTAACTGTTCCATTAGCCACATCAGTGTGTTATATTCATTTTTAACCTTAATTGAGCAAATAATAATTGTCAACTTTTTTTGACAAAAATGTAGCAATCTACTGATCATTTTTGTTCAGAGTGTTAAGTGTTGATGCTCTTAGTTTGATCATGAATGTCCCTCCCAGGTGTTAAATTACCCTAAAATACTTTCACATCCACTAAATCAATATTATGAGTTTGGATGCAATCAGATCAGCCGGTCTCATGAGCAGAGTTGCCAAGAAAAAAAAAAAAAAAAACACATTCAGTTTGGAAAAAAGAAGAAGAGGTTGCAGTAGAGGCCAAGTTCTTAAACAGAGGACTGGAACAAAGTCTTGTGGACTGATGATTCAGAGTTTGGATCTAAGCGAAGAACATGTGTCACACACAAGGCTCATGAAAAGATGATAGATGGTTGACTAACACCATCGGTGAAGCATAGAGGTGGAAACATGATGATCTGGGAATCCTTGTGCCAATGGAAGAGTGGGTGATCTGCATTATGTGCAAGGCAGCCTCTGTTAGCAATGATACCACGCCAATTCGAAGAGGCATGCCGTTCCCTCTGGGCAATGACTGATTGGGGATAACTTCACTTTGCAGCAAGACAGTGATCCAAGCATTTCTTCCTGGTTGTTCCAGAATTACCATGACATAAAAGTAGCTGCTGGAATAGTTTTGGCGATGGCTTTGGCTCTAACCAGATCTGAACCTCATGGAGCAACATTCAAGATACAACATCCCTTCTACCTCAACTCAACAGGGAAACAACAAGAGGGAATTTTAAACTAACCAGTGAAGATATTCACTGGATTTGATAATAATAATCCTGCATGTTTTAAATAGAGTAGGAAAATTGTGAACTTTTAGGTATGTTAACAGGTGCAAAAGTAAAACTACTTTTGCCTAATCTAGCTAAAACTGTCCTGTCAAAATGCATCGTTATTTGTGAAGGCAGATGATGATGTTAAACGTTTGAGTGTTTGACACGATGTAAAATACAGAATTTAATTCTTGTCTTCACAGTGCCACCTTCTGTCACTCAGGCTGTCACACCGACAACACCACTCCCACAAACAAGTACAGTGACAGGGTTCTTAAAAACTCCTACACCCAACACTACTCCCACACCCACCACTACTCCCACTACTCCTATAACGACCACTCCTAATGCAGGGACAGGGTTTTTCACTACTCCCACACCCACCACTACTCCCACACCCACCATTACTCCAACCACTTCTAATGCAGAGACAGGGTTTTTCACTACTCCCACACCCACCACTACTCCCACACCCACCACTACTCCCACACCCACCACTACTCCAACCACTCCTAATACAGAGACAGGGTTTTTCACTACTCCCACACCCACCACTACTCCCACACCCACCACTACTCCCACACCCACCACTACTCCAACCACTCCTAATACAGAGACAGGGTTTTTCACTACTCCCACATCCACCACTACTCCAACTACTCCTATAACCAACACTCCGCTCCTACACATGAGCACAGTGACAGGGTTTTACTCAACTCCCACACCCACCACTATTCTAAGTACACCTACATCCACCATTTCAATCACACAAACAAGTACAGTGACAGGATATTTGACTAATCCTGTATCCACCACTGTTCCAAATACATCAGTCCCTACACCCACCAGTCCTAACACAAAAACAAGTACACCGATGGAGGTTTTCACTAGGCACTACTCAACAGCTTTTTCATCATCATCAACGCCAACACCACCGCCACAACCTACTGCACAGCCATCTTCTCCCTCACCAAGCCAACTATTGTGTCCTGATGGATGGGAGGTGTTCCAGGGACGGTGCTACAACTTTGTGAATCAGCCCATGTCCTGGCCTGAAGCTCAGGTAAACACCAGTCCAAACACGAAAGTTAATTTATAGATCACATTTAAACCTAGGTGATGATTTAATAATGGGTTCTTGACATTCATGTCATCTTTGGAAAATACAGTAGATACTAAACAACACAATATTAGATTGGTGGATCATTTATTCAGTGATTATTTAGGCATCACAAACTAATATAACGCAGTATAGAAACCAATTTATTTCAGGAAAAGTAAAAGATAAAATAGATAAAAATGTAGGCATTATTTACTAAAAAGATCAAGGTTAAAAAGTTACAATATACAATATATAGGTTCATCATATTTATATAAATAATCATTAAACCAAACCATTGACTTACAGTCTTATAGTCAAAATGTTGAATTCCTTAGATAAGCTTAAAAGTTTCGCTTATATTAATACATTTACTTATTAATATGCTTTTTCATTAGTAATAACATACTTCTTAAAATAAATATTAGACACTCTTATTGTAAGGTTTGAATTTTTAGGGCAGAATTCTTAATAATTTTAATAATTTCTTAATAGTTAATAGTTTTGGCATAAAATCGGATTCATGTCTTACAGTAGTGACTAAAAAGTCAGACTTCAGAATAAGTATGTCAAAGTTTTGAAATATTTGTGTTTTAAACTGGGGTGTACTCTACTAAATGCCATTAAGTCTTACACACTAGACCTTTAATCAGATCAACAAGGATAAAGAACTTCACTCTTTTAGTGATATTTTAGGACACATGGTATTATAGACAAGATTATCTCTATCTTTTGAACCTTTTTTCTTTTTTGTCTTTCTTTTATTTTAAATTTAAATAGTAATAAAAACAGCAACAGAAATTCTGCTTTCAATTACATTTAGTGCAGTGTATCAAATGGTACAGCTTTTATGTAATTTCATTTTAATTTGTGTATTTTTCTTTGATACCCATAGAGTGCATCGGTTTGAAAATGGTCATAAAATCTTTATAAAGCAGGACTTTGGCCATGTGCACTTCATAAAGACGTTTTGTCTCTCTGTCCTCTTCTCCTCCACTAGTCAAACTGCGCCCTGCTTGAGTCTACGTTGGCCTCTGTCCACAGCCCTCAGGAATATAACTTCCTTCAACAGTTTACCAACATGAATGGAAATGATGAAGCTTGGCTGGGTGGCTTCTATCTACAGGTACAAACCATAAAATGATGGACAGTAGTAATATTAGCCATGGGGGAGCATTTGTTTTTTTTGCCCTCTTTCTCTTTGGATTCCTACTGGTATAATTACATTTCATGTTTGCTTCTACCGTTCAGACTCTCTGGAAAATCTTGTGCACTTTATCTACATTTGCAGTGAATGTGTTTACATTTGGTGCACAGTTGCAGCGGCGCACCATAGTACATTCGTGGTTACTTCACGATTTTACTGGACACTTCTAAGTTGGCAGCCCCAGACGATTGCCTACCTTGCCTAATGGCAAAGTCAGCCTCAGACTATATGGTGCCGTCAGCGTGGCCTTGGACATGGTTAACCCAGCAATGTTTTAACCAGTTGTCGAGCTTTGCAAATGAATTTTGTCAGTTGTTCTACCAATACAGTGCCAAGTCTTCTTGGATCCATCAAGACAGTTCCTTTGCTTTGTAGTCAACAAAAAAACAAAACAGAATAAGCCCAGATTGAACAGTCTGACTTTAAAGATCCTGCAATAAAAGTTGCTAAGTTAACACAGGAAAGAGACATTGTCACAAAGTGAAATTTCACTACAGGAAAACCTGATCCACTGTGCTAGAGAACTGTTATTTGGGAGAAGATTGCTTTCCCAGGAAGACAGTATCTCCAAGTGCACAGCCAAAGCTACATACAGCGGGTTACAAAACAACAATGCCGAAGTTCTGGAGTGTCCGAGTCACAGAAACCTGTCAATTTTAACTAATAAATTTGTGGATGGACCTGAAAAGAGCTGTTCACTCCCAGTTTCTGTACAACCTGACAGAGCCTGAATAATTTTGAAAAGAAGAATGGGGTAAAATTGCTGCCAAAGGAGCGTCTGCTAAATGCTAACTCGAAGGGGGTGAACACTGCAATACCATATTTTCTGTCTCACATTGACATGAAATAGCTTTTTCTGTTGATCAGTTTGAAAAAGTGATATTAATTAAACCATTATTCAATGTTGTAAAAAAAAAAAAAAAGCTTTAAACTTCCAAGGGGTGTAAACACTCTTTGTAGGCACTGTAAACCGTACATACAGATGATGTTGAAATTCGGCTCTAAAAACTGGGCTCACCTGTATTTCATACTTTTTTCATACAAAGCACCTATAATGATCTCGTGCTTTGCCTCCAGTACCAGTGGTTATGGCTTGATGGTTCCTGGTTCTACAATAACAGCTGGATCAATGAGTCCCCAGAGAGCAGCAACCCATGCCTTTTGCTGAACTCTAATGGTAACACACACACACACACACACACACAAGGTTGCATGGGGAATGGTAATACACTTAAGACTAGAGAAGCAAGTTGCCCGATGGATTTGCAGCCAGAAGAATGTCAAAAACAATAGTGACTCTGTGCGATTTAGTGGATCACACATATAGATTACATTTTTAGAATGCAAATCAAAGCTTTCAGACACATCTGTGAGTTCAGGTATTTATCATGTAGTAAGTTACATAATGCCCTGCTCCATTCCTCTCAGTGCCTTTCTCTAATCTTTTTACAGAGCCATGGAGCAATTCCCCATGCGATACTTTTGGCAGTCCTGCCATCTGTGTGAAGAACTCTAATGTTCGTAAGTGGATTTTCTTTTTGCGTTTGACACAAAAATGTGCGAGTGTGTACAGGGACTGTTGTTCACGCCCGAAATGTATCTGAACGTTGAGTCCCCAGCCAGGTGAAAAAATGGGGTGGGTTCTGTTTGGAAGAATGTGTCGAACCAATGTGCAGAATCCATGATCTGCTGTTGCGACCCTGAGCTTGCGGGAGAATAATAAGCTACAACACTAATGCTACTGGTAGACCCCCGCTTCCATGGGTACAGTGCTTAGTGCCTGTTCTGATGCTGCTAAATCAGTGTGGTCTATTTTTTCAGGCTTTTCTAATCTAATTATCTATCTAGTCAGCCACCTCAGCTATCTGCCAATAGTACATCCCATCGTACTTCCTCAATGTTTCATACAGGACAATGGCCACCAAGCCCCATCTGCCCATTTTCCAGCTGGTACACTAATTAATAAATAATAAAACTCATTGTTGGAAGATTGGGCTGATTTTTACCACTTTATGCCCTGAACACATAATGATGGCCATTTCTTCGTTGTTATTATTTTTATAAACATATGTTTTTGTTTTTACATTAAAACCACCAAGTATGATAGGGCCGTGATGGAAGGTTCTCTGCCATGGAAGTCTCCTTAATATTATATTTGTTTGTTGGCATGTTGCCATGGTTCCCCTGGCCACCTCTTAGAATCGCCCCTGAGACAATGAAAAAGATGTGTTGGATTTGAGAGCTCTGTTAGATGAGGGCACAATGGCCACTGTGGCCATGTGAGACAAAATTAGACCCCTTGGAAACTCTAGGACCTACTCGACCTTCATATTAAGCCAAATACTAAGACACACCAGCCTGTTCACATTACAAGAAGGCTGAGCAGGTCTCTGTCTTCCCTTTCAGAGGGAGAATTGTTCTAAATTCCTTTTTTCCCCATATTTACAGCTCCAGGAATGGTGTGTCCTGAAGGCTGGACTGGGTTCCAGGGCCGCTGTTATCACTACAACACAGTTTCAATGACCTGGCCTGAAGCTGAAGTAAATACCAATTAGTTTTAAATTATGTAACATAAACATTTAAATAATTCTAGATTTATTACAAACGCAGTGTTTGTCAAAACAGTTACAAATTAGAGCAATTTGTATGTAGTACAACTACAAGTACAACTACAAGCTCTGTAATCCTGACTGATTATAATTTAATTTACTTTATGATCTGAGTAGTAATTTGATTCTATTTTATATCCACTTTCCCAGTTTTTACCAGTTGAAAACACAGAAACGTTAAGTGACCATCAATAATACATTTACTGGGTTTGTTTATATGGATCTTTATCGTTACTGTACCAATTATGTAGTGAACATAGTGGAGCATTTTACAGCTAAAGAGCTGGATATGTCCTACAGGAGCTGTTGGAGAACAAAAACAGAACTAAAAGACCAATACTGTTCTTTACTTTGCCTATCACAACCACGTTGTGACTTTTTTTTCCACCCCCTTTGCTTGGTTTAATTTTTCTTTTCTTCTGTTTCATTTTCTCTGTTGTTCTTCTTCTCTGCTTTCCTTCCACCAGGCCAACTGTGCAAGTCTTGGAGCCAGCTTGGTATCTGTCCATAGCCCCCAGGAGTATATGTTCCTTTATCAGCAAAGTTCTTCTCCCTCCTGGTTGGGTGGATTCTACATTGATGTGAGTTTATTAAGTATATATATATAAAAAAGAATAATAGAATATTCTGTGATTTATTGTTGGTTAAATTTTACTGATCTTAATTTTAATAGGCAACTTATATATGTGGCTTTTGTGCAGATATGTAAATCAGCATGTGTCATCCATGTGGTTCACTAGCTGGCACTAAAGCTAAGCTAATGATGCTACTAATAGAGCCCTTGCAGTAGTGGTATTAATGCATGTTCAGTTCAGTTCTTTCCACCAGATAGAGACATCCTGCTAAATTCATCTAACAACGCATCAGTCTCCTGATTTTCCACTGGTATTAAGAATAACTGACCCATTGTCTCTTAGATGAATGGACTAAAAGGAACATGTAGACGGCACCAGTTTGCATCTGATTGTTCTATAACCAAAACTTTGAAAAAAAAACAAAACAATGTTCATGTATTGTTTTTAAATACTAATAACAGATGTTTTGTCAGCAAAAGCTTTAAACACAAGATGCATTCACTGAGAAATTAAATCCCTAAATCTATAACATTAGGACCAGTGGATGTGGCTTGATGGTTCCTGGTTTTATCAGGGATTTTTTGGTCAGACGCCTCCAGCTAGCACCTACCAGTGCATTTCAACATTCAGCCCAGGTAATAATACACACTTACGATACAATATTTTCAAAAGACATGATCCTTTTAATTATAATTCCTTAGCTTTTTACTAGATGACATGCTCATTTATGGCAGGTATCTAACTTATTCTCTTATCTTATGTATCTTTACAGATGGTTGGAGCCCCTATAGTTGCGGTCAAATCATGCCTTCATTTTGTATGAAGGAAGCACTTTCATACATGCAATAGGGTGGACAGTAATTAAAATATTCAATTAAGCAAGCTCAAATGTAGTCCTCCCAAAAAAATTTTCATAACAAATTAAAGGGTCATTTATCATTGCAGAGTTTCAAGACATTTTGTCACAGTGTTTTTATTGTAGTTAAATGTGTGGATTTGTCTGCACTATAATTAAAATTTCCATCCTCTATAAAAATTACAAGAGTAACAGTTTTGCTCCAACATAAGTCCGGGAGGGTTTCAGTGTTTAAATATTATCACTGAACAAGGAGAAAATATCGCATTACTCCATTTTAAAGCCCCAGTATGTAGCAATTTTACATTATAGTAACCGCTTCCAAACTGTTCTTTTTTCTTCTTATCTTTCTTTTCTGGAACTCTCTTATCTTGGCACTTAGCTTAAATGTATTTTCTTGTGGACTAGAAACATGTGAACATGCATAAACTACGAACTGGTCATATCCAAGATATTCACCCAGGCTTTCTTCTAATTTACAGTTTACAGTTTGGCCCAAAAAAGGTAAAACAACATTATATTTAATGCACATTCAACTAGCACAAATTAGTCAGAACGTAATTAAATGTATTTATGTACTTTGTTTTTGTACTAGGTTTAGGGGTTAGTTTTGCATCTGCCTACATGCAGTTTCAATGTAAGGATTCCAAGGGGATGCACTTACAATTAGAAATATGTCATTCACCTGGATTTATGAAAAGGTTTTTGAGCTTTTGCAATGACTCCTCTACAGCTGTCTTCACCTTTGACCTCCCATAAGGGACACAGGTACTGTTCAATCGGCATTAAACCCTGAACTCAAAGCCCAGGCTGAATAAGAACAGCCTATCAGATGAGATCCAGCAGAAGTTTCTTGAAGAAATAATATATCATACCAAATCCTGATTAACAATGTTTCCCCCTTCAGTAAAAACATGTTTTCTTTGCTTGCAGAGACAGCAAAGCAGTGAAGGACAGAATTAGTTCTGAGTCCCTGGTTGTGATTGCAGGACAGCCCTATATACTTACAGGCCGATCAAGGCTGTGCTAACTTATTTGTAGATAAGAGCTGCTCTTGTTTGATTGGACTAGAGGAAAAGTAAAGAATCTCCTACTTCTGAGGTAAAAAAAAGTCTGTATTTATCAAAGCATTGTGCAAAATCGTCTACACTCCTCTCATACAGGCACTAGACCCATGATGAATTCATACTGCCAGCTGCTTCCTATTATTAGAATACAGTAAAATAAAATATGAGATCTGATCTGTGCAATCTGACATGTTTCAGCCTGAGACCCACACACACACATATACACACACACAGACACAGAGGAATGTGTTGGATGCGACAGCTAGAAATTTGTCTGACTTTAGTTTATTTTTTAAATACCATTTAGAGCTGATAGCTGAGGGTAAAACATCTCAACTCTCAGTGGAGAAACAGCACATTTTAAAGTCATGAATAACAATGATTTGTACTTTTTTACTACAATTTGGAATAATTTTTTCCCATGCGCCTTTATTTGTAATGTTTGTACGCACTTTTTGTGAATGAAGTGGGGCGAGTTTAAATGTTCTCCCTGTGTTTGTATGGGTTTCCTCCCACAATCCAAAGACAAGCAGTAAGGTGGTGACTTTAAATGTCCCAAATTTCCAGGATGCAGACTGTAAATTATTTCAGGTTTGTTCAACTTGGAAATGAAAGCTGACCTGCTGCCTCGAAAACAAAATTTAATTTAACTTTAGTTTATTATTTAGTTCAACTTCAGTTTATTTGATTTGTGTTTGAGGAAAATGAATTTTGTTAACAGAGCTTGAGAAACAAAGTTCACTTAACTCAATATGTTTGGTTTACTTAATTACTTAGTCACATGATCAGTAAAAAGTATTCAATCTAATGCCTTTCTTTTTTTGCATATTTAAAAGTTTTCTTTGTTTCTTTGTAAAGTTACAGTATTTGTGGGTAGGGACTGAAATAACACTAACCTTTGTCACGATTACACAAAATTTTTATTCAAACAACAAATACAACTTTCTCACTGAGTTGAATGTACTTGCAGCAATTCATTAATTTAAGTCATCATTTCCCATCAGAAGACAGAACAAGTTTATAAGTTGTAAAGTGAACTCAAAATGTATTGTATATTAACAGAGAAATGAACTAAACGTACATATTTACATCCAGTTAACTCAAAAGGCTTAGTTCATCACACTGACATGTTTAACGGTTTACCCCCTTCCTCTCACCCACTGAGAGTTGGGATTGGGTCCAGCACTCCTGTAATGCTAAGGAGGATAATCAGTTAATATAATAAATGGATTTAGCTAGAAATTGACTTAAATGAGATGAAACAGTCTGTAGTAAAACCTTAAGGCCAGCTGGTGGCACTACACAGCCACTGCAGTTACATCACATTAGAGAACATAACATTTCCCTAAAAAAAAAAAGAGGAAGTGAAAGGAGTGCTCCACCTTTTCATTTATGCAGTAATCTCTCAATCTTCCATTTTCATTCATGTTTTTTTTTTTCTTGTTCATGTCCCCTGGTCACTTGAAATGCATATGCTTTTCTCTGAAGCAGGTGTCCAGGTCGAGATCCATCCCCAATTTTGCTTCACTTCACTCCACATCAATGGTTTTGCTGTGTTCCCCCCCCCCCTCCTTTAGGAAAAAGTACCTCATTTAGGCTTTCGGACCTTTAACTGCTTTTAGAGAGGTTGTCACGTCAATCCCCTCAATTTAAATGTGCTTTATGAAGAACAAACACCATAGTTAACACATTGTTTTTTCGAACTGGAAATAAAAATTATATTCAAACTAATTTCACATTTTACATGATAAGTAGTAGATTGCGACAAGCTATGACAACAAGCTTTACACTCTGTTCTGTGGACACACTGGATAAGCACCATGAAATTGAAGCCCCTAATTCAATTTTGTTATCATAAAATGGCATCAGTATTTTTTAAAAATAAAGAATTTTTTTTTTTTTTTTACCAGTTTTTTTAATTTCTGTATTCCCATACATTAAAAGACCTTTAACATGTTACAATTTGCCCACAAAAATATTTTGTTAATTTAAAATGTAACATATCGTATACGATCAGATTTGCTTTACATTATATGAAAACATCAAGAGTGGATAAGGATAATGGATATTATTTAGGGGAATCTTGGCACCATATGTTCTATGGTGGACCTGAGTCCTCAGTAAATCAAATGTGGACATCTCTTCTACTTTATTGTAGAAATATGCCTTAAAACTTACAGTATTTTATTGTGGAGATATTTCCTTATCAGATATTTCCCTATTAAAAAAAATTCAACTGGAGACGCTAATGTAGCATACAATTCATGGTTTATGGTAAAGCTGATGTTAGCTCACCTTCAACACCTTTTAGTGTTTTTTACTCCTAGTGAGTAAAAGATATTAAATTTAAAAAAAAAAGGCAGTGGTATGTGCTTTGAATTTTGCAACCTGCAAGCAGCATTTTATCGGGGCCACAGAACTTTATTTATTTCTGCTTGATTAAGCTTGAGCAGTCTCATTTATTGGAAAAAAAGCAGAGCAGAGTGCATTGAGTTTAAGACTCATACTAGCACTTGCTTAAGTTGCATATCTTAGAATAAAGAAAATACTTTCCCCAACACAGTCACAACATTGAAAAAACATGCCGAACATACTAAAACCTCAACCAAACCCAGAGCACAGCACATACTGTTGAACAGACGAAAACAAACATGGGTCCAGGAGGCTGCAAAAAGTGGACACATCTGGGGCACTTTTGTTGCCAAGTTGACTCATGAAGTTGGTGAAGCCAACTATGCATTAGTGGCATTTGCAACTAAGTAAAATGTGTTTGTGTGTTCTAGTTGTTTGAGCTTTTTATAGTTATATTGTCACATTGTTTTTTCTTAATCGTATGCATGTGTCAAATTGGTGAAGTAACATATCTTCTCAATCTGCTTTGTTTAAAATTGTGGTAGTTAAATAACTGTGTAAACAGATCATAATGTGCACTAATGAGATCAGGTGGGATTGTATACTTATCTCAGTTCACCTTAAAATCCAAGTACAGTATCTGCAGCACCTGAGCCTCACAGTCTATTCTTAATCACAGCAGCATCTACAGTGTTTTAAACCCCGGCCTTACTCTCAGGGTTTATGTCGTGCTGTGTTGACAAAGAAATGTGCCTCAAATAGTAAATTAGCATGCAATGTTTAGTGTACACCCTTATAATAGTTAGTTGTGGGTCTGAAGGTCAGCTCTCAGTGGAGCTGTGTCTGAGGTAACAGTGATGAGCGGCTGTGGTTGTCCACCCATAAAGACCAGCGTTAATGCAAATTTCCCTCATTTATTTTCATTAAAACCTCCCAGTGTTGTGATATAAAACACATTTTAATGAGTATAAACTGCAATATTTAACTTTTTTTTTTTTTTGCATTAATGACTGGAGGACTTATTTACATTTTTCTATTTAAAGTAGAGTGAGAGTCATGAAAGAGATGAAAAGTGTCTTTGGGCAAGACACAGAACCTCAGGTTACTCCCAGTGGGTTAGATGCATGCACGGCAGCTGCTGTCATCACTGTGTGTGTGTGTGTGTGTGTTTGTGTTTTTGTGAATATCTCAATGTGAAGCAACATTATAAAGTGCTTTGGATAACATAAGCAGACTATTCTACTTTAGATGAGCTGGGATAATGTGAATCCTAAACCTAGAGCTGTCTTCATTTCAGTCACAATTTAAAACATAAGCCATATAGCAGATGCACGGTGTTGCAACCCCAAGCCACTGAATATAGTCTCAACTATTTCTAGGATATTCCTGAGTGAGTAAGTCATGTATTTTACTCATCGAGTGAGGAATTGATATCCAGATGGACTTTCAGTTAATGCCACGGCAGATGGCTTCAGGTCGTAGACTGTGTTCCGTCGGAGAAAAATGATTCGGTCTTCCTGGCGAGTTAAACTATGTCTGGAATGCATTACTGTAACAAGTGTTGTTCACAGCTACCACCCCTATGACTACATGGCAGTCGTACATGGAGGTCACTTCTTGAAACCCATCAGATTCTTCTGTGGGTAAAGTGTGACAAAACATTTCCAGAGTACTGTGGGCGGCTGGATGAGAAGTGAGAAAAATCATTTTTATCTTCACCAAATAATACAGCTTCTGTACATCAAATCACTGCTGAACAAATTGAGTTGAAAGGAATTGTATTGGGATTGTGTTGTCTGTGTACAGTTAATGAAAGGATGTAGTGAAATGAGGATTTTATAATTGTATTTTCCAAAAAACACAGTTATACTCTCATGTCTTCTGTCCTAACATCTAGACCTCGGTTATTTGAGGAGTTTTCAGGAGTGAATGTTTTACAGGATTCATTTAAACAATTTAATAAATGAGTAAAAAAGGCACAAAAGAGAGAAACAAAGCAACTACTACAGTTTTTATTCTTGCGTCAAATTAGTTGTACTATTTACTTAGTTATACAATAGTTATACTATTGTACTACACCAAAAATGTATGAAAATGCCTTTAATTTCGCTTGTCACTTAAATACACTCTACATCACATACACACATTAACAATTACTGGGTCAAAAAGTGATGCAAATCTTTTAAGTAATTTGAGAGACAAAACTAAAATCAGTAAAATCCCAAATCCAGAATACAACGTTCTAAAGACCCAACAGCTGTTCACAAAGCACTGAAAACTCAGTGTAAAATAAAGTTAGGTGCTAAGCTCCGGCACAGTGACTAAAACATATTTACTATAACAGCCGTGGTTTGCGGTTCCTGTGATCAGTATGTTATCTTACAGAGAAAATTGACAGGGTCATTTAATGCTGACTTTAAAGCTTCTCTCGAACCTTTTAAACATTTGAACATCGGGAATGTGTTACTGCCTGAACACTGCGTTCATCCTCAGTGTTCATCGGGGAGGTCCAATAAAAGTGTTGGATGTGTTTCTTTCCTCATAAATAAGTTGTGACACAAATATTTTTGAACAAAACAAGGACTTTTAATTTGTAATGTTTACTAAGCAGACTTAATGGAAACCTGTAAAGATTATCGGCCATTTGTAATCATTCGACCCCAGAGGTGTAAAAACTAAGTGCAAATACAAACAACTGTTCATTTAAATTCATGTCTCCTCTCAGCACATCATAGCTGAGCTCGATTTTTAGAGTTGGTCATACTCTTTCAGAAATGTTTTGGGGGAAATCCACGCATACCGCAACAGTTAGTCATTCTTCCTTTTCAAGCCGATAAATAACGTCTTATCGTCCTTATCCAGAATTCATGACCCGAATTCGTCTAAATCCCAGCAATGCCCCTGATCTGTATCACATATATATGTTTCTATTTTAACTTTTAACTGACTGACCTCACTTTGAACCACAGACTGAGCTGCACACGTCCCGCTGCCAAATTGTATGAGCCAATTTTTGCCTCTTTAGCCTGCGAGGCTTGTTGAGTTGGGTGGTCTTTACCTTTTGGCAGCTTGAAAATCTTTGTTGTGTAAAGTGGTGGCTTGCAGACATCATTAACACACTATTAGACGTGCAGTCATTGTTTCAAACAACAATGTACAGGAATACTTGGACATTTTCAGAAATAAAATAAATAAAAATGTCAATTTGTGGTTACCCAGGCAGTTGTTGTTCATCTCATGTTTGCTGTTCATTGTCAAGTGTGTCCTAGAACTATAGTCAGGCACCTACATAAGTGCTGACTCAGGGTTCTTCTGCTGTAATCATTCCTTCTGCTTATACTGGCTGAGAAGGGGCTGCTTCCGGCCATCGTTTCTGCGTATAAGGACCAACATCTGCAGTCCTGTGAAATCCCCTCTTTGTGTTTTCTCGTTGAGCTGCAGTGAAAAAAAAATGACAAAGAGGGAAATGTGTACAGAAAATGCTGCAAAATTTGGAAGATATCCACTTAATGTGAATAATGTGGAAGGTTGAAGAACTTCTTAATACATTCTGCACAGAGGGAGGACAGCTGCCCTCTGTCACCTCCACCAAAAACGTCTTTTAGAGGCATCAGTAGGGAGCGAGAGATGCCAAATAGAACCTGTTTCTTTGTTCATATTTTCAACTGACAGCCGTGAACCTATTCATTAATTTAAGGAAATGTGCATATATCCATGTATTATCAAAACTGCTTGTTTTGTTATAGGATGTGGTGCTTCTGGAGCCTCACCTAGAGGCAATTAAGATCCAACAATGAACCTAACTACAGGTCTTTGGACTGTGGGAATCTGTGTTCAAAACCGCTGACATACTGAGACATTGGAAATTACAGTTCTTTGGCTAAATACACGTGATCAAACAAAATATGAATTTAATCAAAGTCATTTTAAGCTTAGAAAACCCTTGTGTGCTTCACTAAGTATCCCCCAGGCGTAACCCTACTACCAGAGACAAGCTCACTGTTACCTGCCAAGCTGAAAGAGAAAGATCAGAGATCTGTGCATGGTGCATGGAGGAGCATCCAAAACCTCTTGTCCCCCCCGCGGCGATTACACGTCTGGTGGACGCAATGTGAATCTGAAACCTGCTAGAATTATAGCCAGTGGCCTATAAACAAGAAAAGTAGCTTCCATTTCCCTGGATGTGCTGTGCTGCATGTGAAGCTGGCCGAGTGCTTGATGTCTCCACTGTCCTTTGAAAAACAGGGAATCCAGCACAAACACATATTCCTACACACGGGCTCCTCTGAGCTGATCAGGAGCAAAATGGCCTAACTGACGAGTGGTCAGAACAAACACGAAGTGCTTAATCCATTTATTTAAGCTCCTCTCCTGGAACTACAACACTCCACTCTTTCCTGGATATTGTTACCACTGTTTTGCTGTAAAATCCAAACACTGATGGCTTTAACCACAGCCCTCAGCGATCAATAGACGCCGAGCTGCGGCTGCTTGTGGGTTTACCCACTTGCTGATCACCTTGTCACCCCCGAACACTCAGTTTCCCCTCTGTTTTGTGCCAATCCACACTCCCTTACTTTCTCTCTGTGCTCTGCTGGCTATAAATGGCTTTGTTAGCCTAGTCTGGCTAATGCATTATAAAAGCTCCCTGGCCTGGCTTATCCTCTAACAGTGCTTCCAGACTCACACCTCCATGTCCCAGCTGCAGCATGTTGTGTACATGCTGGGAGCATTAACAAAAAGCACAGTGGACACATCCAGATTGACGGTGCAAACAAACTGGAGAACAAGGGAGCACTGGCAAACAAGAAGACAGAAAGACACACGGAGAGGTATAGTGATGTCATAAGACACAATGTCATCTGGGAGAAGCACTGAGACTATTCAGGTGAGTGTGTGTTTTAAATGTCAATTCAGAGATAAAAACTCCTCATTTCGACACTCCTCTGTTAGTCACAGTCAAGTCCTCTATGTTAGGAAAAAAAATATTTTTCAGGTTTAACAATTTTTTTTATGGTTTCTTGAGAAGAACAATTTCATCTGTTCCTTATTATAGAAAATACAGAGCAGAACATCCGGAAGAATGATGGTGAATACAGTTTATTTTTGTGATTGATGATTTTCTGGTTCTGTTTAAGTTAAACTAACAAAAACTTTTAGCTATAAATCTGTAAAAAGACTATATATTCTTAGTTGTGGTGTTTGTTTGGGTGTTGACCAAGTATTTCTTAAACCCTGACTGCAGCCTAGTTCTTGCATAAACTATATAATACTGTAAGGTGTTGTAGCCATTCCGTGTCAACAAACCCAAGTTTTATTGTGGCATAAAATAAAAACGAACCCCAGTGTCTAAAAATGTCATAAAATATCTAACATGTTGACTTGTATGTGTGTATAATTGTTCAGGACGATTATTGCTTTCATAATAAATTATGTTGATCCTTAAATGATCTAAATGTGTAGATATGCCGTGGTACAGATCCATGGAGCAGCCAGCAGTGTAGCGTTTCTAAGTCTGAAGAATGTTGAGTATTAGTACTTTTGCATTGCACCTGAACATACAAGGTGTTTTGCTGTAGCTCTGGTGAAGCTGCGGTTCTGGGGGTGTGTTGTGCCATTCGATGAACCACATGTGAGATGAGGTCAGTGACAGTTTATTTCGGTTTCCGATCAATGTTTTTATTATTTGTGAAAATAATTATGTGAAAAATGATATAGTCTATAATGTTATAACCCAAACTTCCAAAAAGAAATCGTCTTTTGACACCCAGTATTTTTATGAGTACCCCGGTTACTTACGTGCATGGACGTGCAACATTAAATGCCTTCCTCTGCAGGATGAAGCCCAGAAGACTCCTTTCCACCGTTGACAGGCTTCCTACCATCACTGAGATGCATGAACGGGACAGAGAGGATGGAGACCAAGACTCTTCCTCCCACACCATGGAGGAGTTCATGGACTCCATAAAAGAACTCTCCCAGCCAGCTTCTTATCCTCTGCACGGGCCGCTCAGGGGTCACCATTACTGGGTGGCATGCAGACACCGCGTGGCTCCGTCCATACGTTTAAATGTTCCGAGAATGCACTCTCCTTGGATTTCAGTTGATCTATCAGATGTTTTTCTCACCTTAATGAACCCATCAAACTGTGACATTTAACTGCATTTTAACTGGAACCTGCTAGACAAGTTGGTTGCACAATCCCTGTTTGCAGGCCTTGTGTGAGCCAGACAGGAGGGATTAACATGTGAACAGATACCATCATGTGGATTTCCTTGGTTAATCCTGCTAAACGCTTTAACATTAGTTCATGATTTATGTAAGCATAGGTAGCAACACAGTACAGCCGCTTTCCATAAGTGATAGGCTTTGTAGGACCCCTCAGCAATCAGAGCACCCCTGAACATCTGAAAATGTGAGGTCTCTACTGATTTGACTAAACTCTCGCTGTTTTTTTTTTTTTAAAATTCTGCTGAAGCCTCAAACTGTAGAAGAAACACCTAACTAAAACTAATGAAACCTAAAGGGCTGCATAGGGCCCCTTAGTGAGGGTGTAGTGCAATTTTCTGGCAACAGGACCCAGCTTTGCAGCAATGTGACCTCTGTGGAGCTCAACAGTTTCAAACGGAGCCATGTCACACTGCAGGGAAAAGTTGAGAAAAACTCCAGTTTAGGCAAATTATGCACTGACACAGTTCAAGTGAAACCTCAAAGCCAGATGAGACTAACAAATGACCTGGATGATCCTCACGCTGCTGCACTTTTGGGCCCATAGAGAGCATGCACACCTGCACCCAGACACTGGCTCTTCCAAACTTTCACAATGTTATTATTTTGTGGATCAAAATCCTATTAATATAAAAAAGTTAATATGTGAAGTATGTTAAAGCTCCGAAAACATGTCCGCATATTCATAGGTGCTTCTTTTGCAATCATTCTCCATGGGAAAAGGCTTGTTGCGCACTAAGTGATCCCAGCACTAATCCTGGAGGTTTGGCAGATTTGTCTAATCCTTTAAAAATTCTGCTGAAGCCTCAAACTGTAGAAGAAACACCTAAAAAAAACTTTGCCTTTTTATTCAATAAGTAAAAACAACTTAAACAAATGAAAATCACAATAATAATGTTTGATGATGTAAGGACTTTAGTACTAGCTAAAGGTGCATCATTATGTCACGTTTGCAACTTTAACAAACTATTTTCATCATCAGTAGTAACAAAAATCGTCAATGATTGTCTAATCAATCCAACATTGTGTGTGTAGTGTGTGTGTGTGTAGATGTGTTGGTGTGAAGGTGACATTTTTTCTCATTAAGGACAAATGTGTTGGGATATTAAAGAACCTCTTAAGGGTTAAAATACTGAAAATTTAATCTGTGCAAAGGTTTGCACTCCCCTTGACAAATCAATGCAAAAGTAGCTAGTTCCTGATGAGGTAACATTGTATAAGTTACTGTAAATGTGCAGTAAAAGTATTTGTTGATGAAAACAACTTTTTTTTTTTTAACTTTCTTTGCCTTTTTAAAATAAGGGGATGCAAACTTTTGCACTCTGTATATCTTATTTTGCGCTCCACGTTTTAGAATGTGTTGCAGGCATCAACCTCTACATGTGCTTGTAATAAAAAAAAAAAAATCTATCTATCTTTAGCAGATACATAAAGGTTTAATCGATTAATAAACCAAAGAATTTACTTTTTTGGCACTTTAGAGGCTGTAGCTCTGTTGGTAAAGCAGTTGTCCATGGACCACAGGGTCAGTGGTTTGATCCCAGGGCCCAGCCATATGTAGGACTGTCTCTGGGCAAGACACTGAAGCCCTAACAGTCCATTCCCATCCCCAACTGTGCAGTGTTGATCCAAGCCTGGTAGAAATTAGGGAGGGTTGCGTCAGGAAGGGCATCCGGTGTAAAAACTGTGCCAAATCAACATGGCGACAATGATCCATTGTGGCGACCCAGACCTCACGGGATGAGCCAAAAGGACAAATAAAAAAAGAAGCTCCCACTTTTTGGCAATCGGCGTTTGAACAGAGTTTTTTGCATTGTTCATCTTTAAGACATTTTGTTCCATTTTAGGTAAAACAGAGAAAAAAAAGATGAGTCATGTTTCGAAATGACTGTGTTCCTCATTATGTAAACATTCATCTCCGACTTTCAACACGGCTGTTTTTCATCAACTTTATAGGCTACGCTTAGTGTTTATCCATTTACTTTTAGTTTCTTTTTACTTGAAATTTTGGGACTTTGTGAAAACTGAGTTTTGGCAGCCAACTGCTGGAGTTTTTTTTCCAACAAACGTGGAGAGGGAGGGAGGGAGAGAAAGAGAGAGGGAGAGGGAGAGGGAGAGGGAGAAGATCGGCCCCCCTGGAGACGGTTCCACAGAACAAGCATGACCTGAAATTACTCTAAGCAAGTTGTGCAACTCTGCAAACGTCATCATCTACAAGACAGAAGAAGAATATGATGAATTGTTCAGAAACACATGTCATGTGCATAAACCCCAAAACACACAATGACATGTTAAAGGAAAGACCTGACTCATGTGCAGTATCATAACTAAGTGAATGGTGTCCGGATAAAAAAAGCTTTATGAGCCATGACTTATAATACACACAGACTATTGCACAACATTTACCATAAAGTGCTGCTTCAGCAATGCGTCTTTTGACATCATTGTTTTTTTTTAAATTGAATCCACTGTGATCTTGAGGTGCAGATATCTATTTCCCCAAACTCATTAAATTAGAAAAGGAGTGAGTTACTGGGAGCTGCACTCTGCAATAAGATAAATTGCAGTGTGCCAGAGGAGCGATATAAAACAGATTTCCTGTAGTCGATTTAAAGTTTGGATTTAATATTACTAAGACTCAGATGATGTGAAAACACTCTGAAGTGTGGCTTTGAAATATAAAATACAGCCAACGAAAGCATTGATAGCAATAAACGGTTTGTGTCAGAACATACAGTGAGATCTCATTATATAGGTAATAACACCAAGAGCACAACGCCAACTGCAACACAACGAAAACAAATTGAACACCGTCACTGTAGAAAGGGGGATGCTGAGAAGCTCAAGCCTCATTCTACTAAGAAATTCTCCCGCCAACATTGAAACACTATCCCCTATGTACATAACTATCACTGTGGAACTACAACATGAAAGTCTGTAAGACACAAAAAGACTGAATTGATTGTAAGCACTGTTGCATCCTGGGAAATCTTTTTTCATTTTCTAAACTAATTTCACTTGCATTGCAATCTTATCCACTCAAGTTTGCAGCCTGGATTAGCTGCTTTAGCTGTGCCATTGACCTCTGTTGTTGTCCAGACACTATTTAACACACACCAATCAAACACTTGGCTCCCCAAGCTGATGTTTCATCATGTGCCTCATCATGGCTGTTTATGCTAACTTGGAGTGCACTTTTGCAATGAAGGGCTGATGGAAGACAGTTATTAAGACAATAAGGATGAATTGAAGACGAACCAAACATACTAAAGACAAGAAAGATAAACTGGGTGTGAAGACAAGACTGACCAGACATAAAAAAAAAACTTCAACAAAGGCTAAATGCTACAGTAGCTTGTACATTATCGTCATGCTGCCAGACTCCAGTCTAGACTTGCAGTATGGTCATAGAGGAAAAACTGGAAATGTTAAACTTTCAGTTTGAGTTCACATTTACTGGAAACCCAAATCTAACAGTCACAGTGCATTTACTTTGTATCTTATTACTTCACAAGCCAGAATACTGCACTGTTCAGGTTCATCTCAGCGTGACTGCCAAATACTTTAGGGATTTATGAAACTTCCTGCAGGAGTTACAGTTACTTACAGTAACTGCAGCTGGTTTTTAAAGCTGTGTTTGTTGATTTGTTTGTCCACACGGGGGCAGCACAAATGGTAAAAAGTCTGCACTTACTGTATATAGCACTTTTTCTAACTATTAGCACTCAAAGCACTTTACACTGCTTCCCTATTCACCCATTCACACACACACACACACCTACACCGATGAGGGAGCTGCTATGCAGCTGGCCAACACTCACCGGGAGCAACTAAGTTGGGGTTCAGTGTCTTGCTCAAGGACACTTTGACATGTGACCGGAGGAGCCGGGGATTGAACCAACAACTGTGAGATTGGTGGACAACCGCTCTACCTTCCTGCACCACAGTCGCCCAACAGTCTTACTGTACAACATGTAATGGTAAATGTAAATAAGAGACAAAAAGCAGCAACAACATTGATTCGGATTTGTTACTGTATCAGAGTTTTTTTTGCTGTTGTGTGAACCAGCACATCACACTGAATGGTGTACAGTCACAAACCGGAATTAGATTTTTCACTGACAGTCTCAAGCCTACAGTATTTTCATTTATTTTGACAGGTTAAATAGAAAAAACATTTATCTAATCCCCTCTAATCTATCGATCTTATCTAATCTGACTGAATAAATATGACAATGAACATCAAATGCAGTTCTTGATTTTAAAGTGTTGGCTGGTGCAAACATTAACATCTGGTGCACATCAGTGAGTAGTGGCGAATGCGTTTTTTTTTTCAGCTTGTCTGCTCCTTTATCTCATTTTCTTTGTTTTCAGTGTCAAGCTCCATCAGATAACAGAGATTCTCTGTGTGTTTTTTTTTCCAGGACACGTTCTAACATTGAAATGTGATGATCTGAGGAACTGCTGACCTGCAATGTGCTGGAAAATCATATTGGCTTTGAAATAAAGTTGCTGATAAAATAATAAAAAAAAAGATGCCTCAAATGAATTACAGACTGGCTTTCATTGTATTGTAGCAACAATAGACAGTCAGTTAGGTAATTAAAGTGGAGCTCCAGCAGAAACACTTAGTAAGAGGTATGTCAGCATGTAAAATAATAGCTTTGTCATTTGTTTTTGTGCTGCATACACTGCTGGATTGCAGGATGCAGCTGTGAAGACCGAATGAGCTTTCTTTTTTTTTTGACATTGGCGCAGTTGGTACAGTCAACAGATGACCTTTTGTTTTGCTTGGAGAATTTCTGCGGTGGGATTACAGGCAGCAAAAGTCTCCTTATACTTACGGGATGTGTTCAGATGATTCCTAAGGCCAACGATTTGTTGACCAGTGTCTTATTGTTTACAGGTAAATGTCCAAATACAGAAAACTGACTTTAGCTCATTTTGCTTCCAGTCCCAAACAAAGTCTATATTCAACACACAGGACACATACTAGATGCTGCATGTTACATGTAGACTTGCAAACTATGAACGGGTCAGATATTCAGCTATGCTCTCTTCTCATGTTTCAAACACATACCATTCAGCTCCCCATGTCCTACAGCCATTTCTCGCACCCATTAATCCTCAATCAATTTGAATGAATATAACAAAAAGGATGCAAACCTTTGTGACCTTTTTGTAACTTCTAATGATGAAAGAACATTTAGAGGGACAGATGGTGGTAGACTTGGCAAAGAGGATGGAAGTGGCTGTAGTGAACACTTTCTTTCAGAAGATGCTGGAACATAGGGTGAGATATAAGAGCGGAGGTAGAAGCACTCAGGTGGACCAAATCTTATTCCGACGTTGTAATCTGAAAGAGATCAGTGAGTGCAAAGTATTGGTAGGGGAGAGTGTAGCCAGACAACACAGGATGGTGGTTTGTAAAGTGACTCTGGTGGTGAGGAAGATGGAGGACGAAGGGTTGGAAGTTGAAAAAGGAAGAATGTTGTGTAGTTTTCAGGGAGGAACTGAGACAGACTCCAGGTTCTCAGGAGGTGCTTTCAGATGACTGGACCACTAATGGACTGGACAGCTAATATGATCAGTCAGACAGGTAGGAGGGTACTCGGTGTGTCATCTGGAAAGAGGAAAATGGACAAGGAGACTTGGTGGTGGAGCCAGAAAGTTCAGGAGTGTATACAGAGAAAGAGGTTAGCTAAGAAGTAGAGGGACGCTGAGATGACTGAAGAGAGGTGACAGGAGTACAGGGATTTATGTTTTCAGATGTTAGACTATGGGAAAGAGAATTCTTCTCACGCAGGGAGCTGTTCAGTCATGAATGGGATGATACAAGTCACAGCAGTACACAAACAGACTTGTTAATACTGGAAAATGGAGCTAATCATCCACACCCCACCTCTGCTACATGTAATTGGGTGCCAGTAACTGTTAACAAGCATGAAATATGTGGAAGAATACACAACACCCAAACAGGAAGATTTGACAAACTTTCCCCTTGGGTCATTTTCTAACCATCATATGCAACTATAAAGCCTAAACATGATAGCAGTGATTTTCGCCTACACAGTCCAAGTAGAGTCATTATCTGCAGTATCTTCCCAGCTGAAAACCAACATTGCACAGAACAGTGGACTGTTGCAAAACCAAAACAATCTCCCAACTCATTTTGCCTGATAACAGCTAGACTTGGCTTCATCACTTCCAGGAAGGAGATCACTCCCTCCTGAAACACAACACTGTTGATTTGTTAGGTTTGCCTGGATCTACCCGGGGTAAACTGTAAAGTGTTAAGTACTTATCTTGTTACTACAGTCACTCTATGATTTAATCCACTTACTATTTAACTAACAACTATCAACAACATGGCACACTCTGTGGCTTCTTTGTCTTTCTGCCTGTAAAACAAGCGCTGAGAACATTCCAGAGTGGTCCCAGAGTGAATGTGTAAACGCCAAAGCATCCAGCAGGTTTGGCCTAACGGGAAAAGGCAGGCACTATGGGAAAATCCACTCTGCGCTCTGCTCATTGCAAAGGGGGCACGGACCCATAGTGAGCCCATGTAACTTAAGTTTGAAACGTACAGAGACAGAAGGGTGGTTGAAGAATTCATACCATACTGTAGATAGTTCAGTTTTATACAGCAGCACAAAACTGTTATTACAGAACCATGGGTGGTGCAATTATTTTTACCAGTAAGTTGCCCAAAAAAGTCAGATAAAGGATAAAAGAGGAAGGGAGGCAAATGAACCACATTTCATAATCATGTTGGACCTGCTGTGACCATTGGTGCTGTGTGCCAGAACCCTTTTCAGTGGTGGTGCCTCCTTTTACATTCATGAATTTGATTTAAGATTTATTTTACTTCTACCATGTTTATATTGTGATCTGTTGGAATAATGTTCCTTCTGTTAATAAAAAGTAGAAATGCTAAAGGGGGCGTGGCTCTAAAGCCTTGCAGCCTCGACGTATTTCTGCTCCGCCCCCCCCCTTCCAGCAAGGACCATAAAAGTAGCAGGAAGCAGCTCTCTATTCTTAACTCCTCACTTCTTGTGGATCTTGGAAGCAGCACAGACTCTCACTTTCTTCTCTGAAGGGATCTCTGGACTTAATTTGCTCTTTAACTGAAAACATGGTGTCACAGAAAGGCTCTACTCTCCTGCTCATTGTTGTGGCTGCAGTTTCCATTCAGTTCTACCAAGGTGAGTACAGATTACAATGATTAGCACTGAAGAATGTGGGATGCAGTCACTTATTAAGAACTTTTGTTGTATTATTATTATTATTGTTGTTGTTGTTGTTGTTGTTGTTATAACTACAGTTGAACAGATTTCCCTGAGTTAAAACTGTGCAGTAAAGCTGCAGCTCTAAAACTTCTACTTTTTTCCCCTTGCAGCTCATGATATTGGACGATGTAATTGCCTCTCGACACAAAAGTTTATCAAAGGCAATATATCAGATTTCGAAGTCAGGGAGAAAAGTCCCGCATGTGATAACATTGAATTAATGTAAGTTTATAAAACTTGTCTTTAATATTTGCAGCCAAATCTCAGTCTTCTAAAAACTTGGATTCTAATTTGGATTTTGTGCTTGTGATTTTTCAGCGTAACACTGAAGAACACAGACAATTCTACTGATAAAATCTGCATGAACACTGGAGGACAAAGAGCCAAGGCTTATTTGAAATGCTGGGAAAGGTAGGTTACGCCATGCAAAACATGTACACCACCAACATCATCTCTCAGCTGCTACACAGTAACATCACCTTCAACTCTAGTATGGAACTACTTTGTTTTAAAGTTATGTCTTAGATGAAGGCTCTAAACATTGACTGCTCTTTCCCATGTATTTTATGCTTCAACATTGATAAACTGTCTGAATACATAAGTTACCACTTCACATCTCTTTGCCTTACATCTGCACACAGACCCTGTTAAAAATCTCTGGCAGCAGTTGGATTTTTCACAAAATTTAAAATGTTGGATTTGGCCCCAGGATGCAGCCTGAAAATGTATTTTAAAGAGAGCCAAATGCTGTCTGGCAAAACTTCCTAGTTTACTTTGCACCGAATAAAGTAAATCAGACAACAAACATTATCAAAATAACAAAGGTCTTTCGAAAATGTTGGCTCACACACGCACATTGACACATTGACATGTGACTGGTTGCACAAACCTCCAGATGTTTTCTATTGGTGCTCTGGCCTTAAACCAGGTTTTCTTCTTTGCTCTTCCCAGAATAAACAAGGATGAGAGCCGTAAGATGGAGTGTATCGACAGAAAGAAAAAGGCAGAGTGAAAGCACAAGAGGGGAGGGGAGAGAGAACTGACTGGGGGAGGAAAGATATCCGGACCAGAGTCCCAGAGGTCACATGAAAAGTGAAGAGAGAAAGAGAGAGTCGTGAGTTGAGCTTTCACTGAACTTAAGCACTGAAAGGGATTGGGACATAAAAGTGATGGGGGACGATCTGGGTGAGAGGAGATGTTCATCGGCAAGGAGGAAATGTGTGGAGGAAAGATGAGAAGTGAAATAAGTAAATAAATGTATGTTTGCAAAAGTCTGTGTAAAAAGGCCACTTCAAATTGTACTTTATTTTTCGGCTTAACATGTAATGTAACAAATATTTATGCCTATTTATTGCAAAAGTTTTATATCATTAAGTTTTTTTTTTTTTTTTTTTTTAAAGAAAATAAACAGATTTTGATACAACTCTGTGCTGTCTGTTTTAAATAATTTGTCTCTTTTAACTCTGTGAATAAAACCAGCGGCTCAACACCAACATCCCTGCAGCTCAGCAGTCAAACAGCACCACATATCGCAAAGACACAGCCTCTGAGGACACTGAAGTGACTTTGGGAGCAACAAATGAATTGTTCTCATAGACAAACCCTGTTCTCCTCAGGGAAAGCAGCATTTTTTTTTTAAAATGATAATAATTAAATGATGTCCATGAGAATATTTGACCACAGCTGTTTCTGTAGCTGCAGCCCGAGTGGAGACTGGTTCCTGCAGCATCTGGTAAAAAGAGATGAATCATGACGGCTCAAGTTTTACTTACTGGGGTTAACAGATGAACAAGGAAATAATCTTAATATTACAGTTGTATTAATCCACTTTTTTGCGGAAAGAAATGATTATGTTGATAATGATTCTGCAACTGGTCTGTATATTTTTTATATTTAATACAGTTTCCATCACATGGCAGGGACCAACTGACCAGAACATACATATAAAGTAGTACCATCCGGGAGAATCGGGAAATCACCTCCTCACCTGAAAGGATCACATTATTAATCAGAATTCCAAAAATGCTGTTGAGGTCCTAATATAAACAGTTGATCCGCTGACCACAAACACCCTGTTCAAAAATTGTTGGCATCCTGTTAAATCAACTTCAGATGTTGTGGCTTTATGAAACTGTGTTGTCCTCTTTGTAAACTTCCGAGACACCATTTCAGCCTTTCTCTCACAGGCCTCAAGCTGATCTCTCAAGCTCGTAACATACTCCCTCAGAGATTTTACTAGATCTGCGGCGTTACACAGGTCCAGCTCCACAACCTGTAAAGTAGCACTTGCTTTTTGAAAACAATTCCACATGTTGCACAGGAAAGTTATTTCAAGGTTGTCCAACTTCTTTTTCTTCTTATATTATTACCTGCTCTCATTTCCTGTCATTACATTTTGTTTAGTGTTTCCAATGCTCTTCATTGCTGCTTGAATGTTAGCATAGTGACTGCACGGTGCCTGTGCTGCTTGTGCTCGTTGTGCGTGTTGCAGCCCAGGTGGTATCAGAAAGGGATTTGAAATGTTCAGAATGCTGGGTTTTCATTTGGCTGCAATCCTGCAGTCACCACCTTCTCATCTAACACTGTGTGTACTGTGTGTGGAACAGACTCCTCTAAAGGATTTATGCCCTTGATGTGAGCTTGTAAAATGTTGCACATGCCTGACATATTTGCTGCATTATCAGAGCACTGTCCCCTGCAGTTGCTTACATCGATATGAATTTCTTCAAGCCATTGAGGATCGACTGGCAAAGAGCCCCTGCTGTGTGGCCTTCTATTGGAAAAGCTGCAGAAATCTTTCTTGAATGTGTCTAATAGGTGACACATAACACAAGATGATAATTAGCTGGTTACTTATGATTTCAAAAAAGCACTTTATTGCTCATTAGCTCCATAAATTCCCCACAAAGGGGACATGTACATCCTTTTTTAATGCATGTATTTGTTTTTAATATCGGACTTCAAAAAGGACTCAAACTCACTGATCAGTTCTAATATTACCATGTAGTTTCCAAAGTGTCCAAACTACTAAAACTTTCATTGGATCTTCAGAACCCAATCCGCATTCTACTCAAACTCTCACAACAACCACTGTTCTCATCAAAACTCCAATATGTACAATATTGTTTTGTTTTTTTTTAATTCCTTTTCAATTTATCCATCATCTGAGCTCTTTTAGTGCAACACAAAATGGATTTTCTGTGGCTAACACTATTTTAATGCTCAGCAAATCTTTTTTGGTCATGCTTCCTGTCGGTTTCCAATGAAGACAGCATCTTTTCCAAAAAGGTGATGAGCACAGCAAATGACAGCCCCAGTAGAAGAGGAATCCAGCACGTACTTACCATTTAGTATTTTTCTTTAAAAATGAGCTTTGGAAAAATAAAATTCTCCTGTAGTTTGTAAATTCTTTCCAGTGCTATGAAATCAGCATCATTGTTCTGGCATAGAGTAAGTCCAACCCTCCAAAAGCCCAGTATCTGCACTCAGCATTATTCCCCTGTTCCCTGTAAGTCAGATCCATGCTGTAGCAATCATCGATGGCCTTCATGTTACCAGCCGTGGTGTCTTCCATATATAGCTATATAATTTACAGGCCTTCCACTGTACACTTATATTCAGAGCAAAGCAACGTAACGTCACGACAGAAAGACAGACAGAATGGATCATTTTACCATAAATACCAACACTAAACAATCACCCCTTGTATAATTCAGACCAGCACGTTACATTTTTACAAAATTCAGGATTTCAGTGACCCATCATACTATTATGTATGTATGTTATCCAGTTAAAAGCAGGACACTAGCAAGCTGCACTAGGTGGTTTTTGTGGAATTCGCTCGACTAAATTTGTAATTAAGCAACACCAAACAAACTGATTTCATTCTAAATTTTTTTTTTTCCATTTGCCCCCTTTAAAGCTACAATATGAAACTTAAAGCTACAGTAAATATATATATATATATATATATATATATATATATATATGTATATATACATATAGTCTCACCCTACTAACCAATATAGTAGCTCTATACTACTGCCAGACTATTTGAGACCAGCTCCCAAACGCCTTTGACAGCACATCTCTAAATTAGATATGGAGATTAGATTTACATAATTTCACAAGTGACATTGTTTTTTAATGTGATAAACAAAGAAGGCAACACATTCATCCCCACCTGTCGGTCGATGAATGCTGACATGGTAACGCTGAGTGCGATCGGATGGGGCTGCTTGGCCTCCTGGCCATGCCAGCTTCCTCTGAATGATCAGCTGAGCCAACATCTCTTCATTTTTGACCATTAACTCGTAGAGAGAGAGCGTTTGCTGGGGAGAACATCAGAGCGGTGCTGTGGCTTCACCCTAGGGAAATCAGACCAGGCCTGGTTTGGGTCAGAGCGCGAGGGTGTGGGAAAGAATAGATCCTTGATAAGTCTACTCTTTCTCTGGGTTCAGAGGCTGTGCTCACATTGCTTGTTGATCTCATTCCCTGTATATATTCAGCCCAGTATACACACACACACACACACAAAAACACAGGTCTATACAGTAAACTTTATATACACAGTCATTTAAGGTAAGGTAATTGACAGCAGTCAGCACAAGAAAATAAAGCCTTAATAGCTAACTAATGATTTTTAGGATGTGTCTGTCTATATCTGAGACTGTCCTCTTGTAAAATATGAGTTGACTATTGTGACCAATAGTAACATATTATATGTAGGTAGGTACCACTACTGACAGTAGGACTAATTAAATTAAGGGAGAAAAGTTGAAAATTGGTTACATAGCATTTAGAGCAGATCCTTGTAAGGAGGAGGTCAGGGTGTATGATCAGGTCCCAAAATGCAGAACATTTTCCCACAGAACACTGACGTTCATGTCCAATGTGAAATGTCATTCCCCGTCTTTGTATATTTATGTAGCAACACAAAGATGATCCTGTGACATTAAGGAAATGTCCTAAGTTCCAACTGGCTAATCCTAACCATGTTGCTTTTCTACCTAATCCTAACCAAATTTTTTGTTACTCGTGTTAAGCAAACTGATTATTACGATTTCAATCAGAACGATTCAGTGTACCAGTCACTATTATGGTGCTATTTCAATAGACGCCTGTTGCAACAGAGGAACCCTTTCCTCATATCTTGAGACATATCTCATTCTGATTGATTTGTCTCCAATCTGATCTTAGAAGCAAAAGATGGTCCATCTATTGGGTGACTGACAGCAGCCAGGCTCTTGACAGCTTGCAGTCTGATTCCTTAGAGGACAAGCTAGATATGTATTTTGCCTCAGTTGACAACACCTGAACATAACCTTATCCTGACCCTAACAACGAATAGCACACACACCTGTGATAGGAGGGTTTTGATATGTTAGCACTGCTTTTGGAAAAAAACCATCAGTCTGTCTAAAAATAAAACTACCAGTCAGTGAACGTGAATCTTCACCATCCTCTGATTGGTTGGTTTTGTGGTACATTTCTAACAATCTGCCAAGTTGAGCAAGCATACATGTAAAGCTGATAAGTTATGATTTAAAACAATTCAATTCAATTCAATTCAACTTTATTTATATAGCGGCAATTAACAACGAAGTCATCTCAGGGCACTTTTCAGAATAAAGTCAAGATTATAAAGATGTATAGAGAGAACCCAACAATTATCCCCGGAGTAAGCCATAGGCAACAGTGGAGAGGAAAACTCCCTTTAACGGAAGAAACCTCCAGCAGAACCAGGCTCAGGGTGGACGGCCATCTGCACTGACCGGTTGGTCAGTCTTAGCCAGCAGTCTAAGCCTATAGCAGCATAACTATAACTAACTACTGCTTCCCGAATCTGAACTGGGAGCTGGTTCCACAAGAGAGGGGCTTGATAGCTAAAGGCTCTGCCTCCCATTCTACCTTTGAAAATTCTGGGAACCACAAGTAGGCCTGCATTCTGAGATCCAAGTGGTCTACTGGGATGATATGGTGCTATGAAGGTCTTTTTTTGATGGAGCCTGACCATTCAGAGCTTTATATGTAAGAAGCAGGGTTTTAAATTCTATCAAAAATAACTCCAAGGTTCCTTGCAGTAGTACTGGAGGCCAGACTTATGCCATCTAGAGTAACAATATGGTTGGACATCATGTCTCTGAGATTTTTGGGCCCAAATACTATGACTTCAGTTTTGTCTGAGTTTAGAAGTAAAAAATTGTGGGACATCCAGGCCTTCATGTCTTGTAGGCTTGAAGCTTTATTAGCTGATTATTTTCATCTGGTTCCATAGATAAATATAGCTGGGTATCATCAGCATAGCAGTGGAAATTTATGGAGTGTTTTCTAATAATGTTGCCTAAAGGAGACATATATAAAGTAAAAAGTATTGGTCCTAACACAGAGCCTTGTGGAACTCCATAGCTAACCTTTGTGTGCATGGAAGATTCATCATTAACATGAACAAATTGAAATCTATCAGTAAGATAAGATTTAAACCAACCTAGTGCAGTTCCTTTAATCCCAATTTCATGTTCCAGTCTCTGTAATAAAATGTTGTGATCAATGGTATCAAATGCAGCACTAAGATCTAACAGAACAAGTATAGAGACTAGTCCATTATCTGATGCCATGAGAAGATCGTTGGTGACTTTTACCAGTGCTGTTTCTGTACTATGATGAACTCTAAATCCTGACTGAGAGTCTTCATACAAATTATTCCTATAAAGGTGGTCACATAATTGTTTTGCAACTACTTTTTCAATTATTTTAGAAATAAAAGGGGATATTAGATATTGGTCTGTAATTGGCTAAAACACCTGGGTCAAGACAGGGTTTTTTAAGTAATGGTTTAATTACAGCTACCTTATAGGCCTGTGGTACATAGCCTGTTTCTAAAGATAGATTGATGATATCTAATATGAACGTATCTATTAAGGGTAAAGCTTCCTTGAGCAGCTTAGTTGGAAAAGGGTCTAGCAGACAGGTTGTTAGTTTAGATGAGGTAATAATTGAAGTTAGCTCAGCGAGATCTATGGGTAAAAAGCAGTCTAACAGGGATTGGGGCCTTATCAATGACTCTAACACTGCTGTACATGAAGATCTATCTGTAATATTTGGGGGGTGGTTCTGGTGAATTCTTTCTCTAATAGCTACAATTATATTCATAAAGAAAGTCATGAAGTCATTGCTGCTCAGAGTTAAGGGAAAACTAGGCTCAACAGAACTATGGCTCTTAGTCAGCCTGTCTACAGTGCTGAACAAAAACTGGGGCTTGTTCTTGTTTTCTTCTATTAATGATGAATAATATGCTGTTCTGGCATCACAGAGAGCTTTTTTAAAACTATTTTTAAACTATTTTTTCAGACTACTAATGATTAAACTCCTAGAAGTGATGTCATCTGATGGAGCTTCATAGTTAGAAGATGAAAATATTTTTAAAAGGGAAGTCAGAGGGAAGTTTAAAAACGTTGCGAAATGTACATTTACACCCTAAACCTAAGCCATAGAAAGCAAGTTTAAAATTGGTAAAGTCAACCTATAAGAAGCAATTCCATATTAAATCCAAAATATGAATAACCTTCAAATAAGAGGATTGATGTCAAAAGTTTTTTGGTACGAAAAGTTTTATTTATGCTAACACACAGGAAAAACAACATACTCACTCCTATAAAAGGACAACAAAACAGGGAAAGTCTCAGAGGGATGACTACAAAAAGTAGAAACAAGGAATTAACTCAAACCTAGGCACTAAGGAATTTAACGAGGGCTGAATAGAAAAACTAGAAGGAGGAAAGGAAGATAAACAGGTGGTAACTAAAAAAACTAGTGTCAATGAAACTAACAAATATAAGACAAAACATAAACATAAACCAGAGGAGTAGATACCGAGAATCTCAACAGGAGAAACGAACAGAAAAACAACAAGGATGAGGCAAACAACCAAGGAGGGAAGGGGGTGATCTAACCGGAACAACAATGCTGGGGAATAACAAAAAACACTCATGGAACCCATTAAATAAACCAAGAAACACACTAGAAAACAAACATTAACCACAATCAAAAAGGCACACACGCAGAGAAGGACTAGGACACAGAATGAGAACCGAAATCAAACCTCAGACCAAAGATACAGGTAACCGAGTCAGGAGTACAAAAACCATGAGACATTGTATGGCTAACCAAGGTGAAACAAAGACAATGATCTGACAGAGAACCAAGGGGAGAGATGGGTTTAAAAAAGGTGGGGAAAGTTGAGAAAAGGGGTACAAAACAAAAGTCCAGGACAGGAACTGAATGTGACGGCCAGATCATGACAGCTTGGTATTTAAAACCATGGGCCCAATCTTAGAGACAGTCTTACAAATCTGTCAGGTTATCTTGTTCACAAACTAAACCTAGGAATAAATCTGCTCCTCAACAAGTTTGAGACTGGGGCTATTTTGCTGGGACAACACATTTAGGAATCACGCCCTGTTTGTCCAGCCTCAGTTTGCACATGTGTTGGAGCTCATCCACAATCCTGACAAAATCCTGTCACCAGACGATGTGAGCACAGTGTTTGACTTGTTACCGATGATCATGAGTCGCAATTCAAGAGTCTGAGTCGAGGCTGAAAGTTTATTTATGTTGGACATTTTTCTGTATATTGGGACTTTCTCACTGGATGGAGGTTGCTCAGTTGTCATGGAGATATGTTCTCAGGTGACAAAAGTATGATGATACCATAGTGTAAGTGTAAATGTATAGTCAAGATATTCTGGTAAAGAAATGTAGAGAGGAGGAGTGTAAGGACACATGATTCCTGGAGTCTTAAGCCATGCAATTAGCTGCGACTGCGACGTGAAGACATCAAAGTGTTAAGTTGACCAGTGCAGATTAAAAGCTTAAAGCTGCAGTGGACCACTCAGCCACAATGTTGCACTTAAAAGGTGGACAACTGTTTCCCTACAGCACACACACAGACACACACACACAAACAAGGCCATTGATACAAGCCGTGTAATTCACTTTTTTAAATCAATGTCAGTGCAAACACAGCCCTGGTTTGCACGAATGAGGCCTTTATTACAAGGAAACATGGTGAATGCAAAACAGCTGCAACAGCTTTCAGTTTTCAAAGTTATGAAATAGTGGGGATTTTCCATTCTTTCAGCTGCTTAAACTGTTGTGGAAATGCACACTCTTGTGTACACAGGCAATGATCTATTCGTTTATTTTAGATGACCCACATCTATCTCATAAACTTCTATTGACACACCTACGCTTTATCAGATTAAACCACAATATAATCTAGATTAATGATGAATTCTCTTTGCTAAGAAATAATGTTACTGATAGATCTGAAGATCAAATTTCTTAAATTAATTACTGGGCTGCAAAATGTTTATTATTATTATTCTTTACCTTTTAACTGCAAATAGAAAGGTATCGTGTTCACATAGTCAATATAACTTTTTTTCTGACTCAAAAATTAGCAATGAGTAAACAGATGCTGAAACTGAGACATTTTACCATTTCATGGAAAATATTAGCTCATTTTGAGTTTGATGGCAGCTCAAAAAAGTTGCAACCGAGGCAACAAAAGACTGGAAAACTAATTGGGACAAATAAAAAACAAATGGACATGCATTTGTCAACTAATTAGGTTAATTGGGAACAGGTCAGTAACATGACTGGGTATAAAAGGAGCATCAAATCTGGGACAAAAATTTCAGAAAAATGTTTCTCTAAATAAAATTGAGAAGACTTTGAAGATCACACCATCTACGGTATATAATATCATCAAAAGATTCATAGGATCAGGAGGAATCTCAGTGTGCAAGGGACGAGGCACAGTTCATTGTGCAATCCACAAATGTAAATTAGTGGTATCAAGCAAAGAAGAAGCCACATGTGAACATGATCAAGAAACGACACTCTCTGTTCTCTGGGACAAAGCTTATTTAAAATGGGGAAAACTGCTCTGGGGTCGGATGAATCAAAATTTCGAATTCTTTTTGCCGACCTTGGACCCTGTGTCCTGCAGACTAAATTTCAATTCAATTCAACTTTATTTATATAACACCAATTTACAACAAAGTCATCTCAAGGCACTTTAAATAATAAGCTCCGGACTACACAAGTATGTAGAGGCAACCCAACAATTCCCTCTTGAACAAGCCCTAGGCAACAGTGGAGAGGAAAAACTCCCTTTAATGAAAGAAACCTCCAGCAGAAGCAGGCTCAAGGTGGGTGGCCATCTGCCTTGGCTGCTTGGGGTGAGTGGAAAGTGAAGAGAGAGAAGACAAGGGTAACAAAAGCAACAACAAAACATTATAGAGGTTGGTTGGACGAGTAGCTGCACACTGGAAAACACACAGCTCCAAAGCCAAGGACAGCTGCAAGAAGGGACAGAGAGAGGGAGACAGAGGGGGAGAAGCACAACTTCGAGAGAGAGAAGACACAAAATTAATAGCATGCAGTGGAGACAAATAAATGCATAGAGAGAAAGAGGAGAGGAGCTAATTGCACTTGCGTGAGTCCCCCCAACACTTTAAACCTATAGCATCTTAAGTAGAAGCCAGTTAAGGTTGACTGAGCAGTTTTAACTAACAGCTATATTAAAGAGGAAGGTTTTAAGTCTAGACTTAAAAGTAGAGAGGGTGTCTGCCCCCCGAATCTGAACTGGGAGCTGGTTCCACAGGAGAGGAGCTTGATTGCTAAATGTTCTGCCTCTACTTTTGCAAACTCTGGGAACCACAGATAGGCCTGTATTCTGTTGTTTTACACATCATCCCAACTTCTTTGGAATTGGGGTTGTATAAGTTATTCAATTTGCTGCAATTAACTGTACACTGTAAAATATAATCTGAAAATTAGTTGTAATAAGAGTAAAAGTCCTTTCACCAGGTCAAAAATGCAGTGTGTTTTTTTTATTCTGATTTGTTCATTGAGTCTGTCAGCTTTATTAAAGTGCTATTTGTGTAAACCTCAGTCTTGTTCATTTGATTCCAATTTTCAAATTTTGGTAGTCCTCTAATCTTGAGTAGATTTGTTTTTTAAAAGCTTAATACATAACTCTGACAATTGAATTCATTTAGCTCATAATTTCAAGTTGAAAGGAAGTAAGTCAGAACAACTCCGGTTACATTCTGACATCAAAAATGTTTAAGTAGATTGGAACTATTTAAATTTTAGTTGGCGCCACAAAAATCCTAAATGATGATTTACAGTTGTGATCTGGTCTCTTTCACATTTTGGGGCGACTGTGGCGCAGGAAGGTAGAGCGGTTGTCCACCAATCTCGCAGTTGTTGGTTCAATCCCCGGCTCCTCTGGTCACATGTCGAAGTGTCCTTGAGCAAGACACTGAACCCCAACTTAGTTGCTTCATTGGCTCCCTCATCGGTGTATAAGTGTGCAGTGTAAAGCGCTTTGAGTGCCAATAGATAGAAAAGCGCTATATAAGTGCAGACCATTTATAATTTCCCTTAGCAATACGAACACTTATGAGAACAGTATCTTGTGAATCAATCACTTGTACACAACCATTACCACTTTGTCATCTACCTGACTACTGAGACACGTTGAAACACACCTCTTGCATACATTGCCATAATTATCATACAAGTTCGGGCCTGCTCTCTTTCCCCAGCCTGTGCTCAGTGTCTCCAAAGTAAAAGCTAAATGGCAGTACAAGCAACACAAGCAGATGAAAGGAGGGTTTCTGTGCACTGCAAAAAAAAAGCATGTTTGCTCCGGGAAAAGCCAGAGTTTTGGCATTTGTGAGTTTCATTGCTGATCCTTAGGATGTTGTGGCCCAGGTGAACTGTTGATCAAGTTTGTCTTTGACCTCAAAGAACATTGTATTAATGTTTCTTCCTTCAAATGTCTCAGGAAATATCTCCTTTATCGATCAGCCAGCATGACATATAGAAGCTCTGTCAGCCCATTTGCTTTGTGTCTCAGCTGTAGAGGCACTTATTACAAGGCTCGTCTGGACTGTCAAACCTATGGATGCTCCATGAAATGATCTCACATCATTAAAGCAAACACTTCACCAATCTACCACAGAACACTTACAATCATTTCATCTTGGGGGGGCGGTCATTTCATGGTTGTATAATTTGTAAAAGCTCCGAGAAGCATGTTTAACATGTAAACATTCTGTGGCAAGTGTGAGTCCTGAAAGGAGACTGTGCACTTTTTTTTACATTATGTTATATGTTGTTCTCTGTTGCTTTGAAGATTATATGTAGCTTTGAGAAGGGACAAAAAAGACCAGTGTTACCGTCTCTTATGGAATAAAATACACTCTTATACATATAATATCTTATAATATACACATATCTCAAATAAAATCTATGTTCTCTAAGAGTTGTCACTTGCTTCTCTGTCGTCCAACACATCCATGCATCAGATGGATAGAAACTTAAAAAAAACACACCGTTCATGCACATTGTTCGTTCTGATATTTTCTGTACGTGAATGGAAATCACCCAGTTGCTTGTTGATGGAACTGTCAGAAAAAGGAGAAAGTGTAAATTGGCCAAACATGTTTGCGTGGTGCAATATTTATGCAGCACAGTTGAAGCAAAGGCTTTCATGTGCTCTTTCATTGCTTTGGAAACCGGTTCAACTGAACAAAAAAAAAAAACAAAACCAAAAAAAAAAAAAAAGTCAAGCGACGTGTGACAGAGCAGGACAAGAGGAATATGTTGAAAACAGCGATGCAGAATAAGACTTCTTTACTGCATAAAAGCATGTCAGGATATGAATCAAGAAATGTGAAAGTCTGTTCATGTGTCTCTCACGTTCATACCAAAACCTTTTTTTTTTAGGGTGTGTACACATCGGTGAGTGTGCTGTTGCTCCTCCACACTCAGGTCAACATATCACACTTGTCATATCAAATCCTCTTATGTCCAAAGGCCTTGATTTGCAGCTTTAGTGGTGTTAAAGTTTACCTGCTCGTCTACAGGGTGGCAAAATTCTCTCCTATCTCCAGTTCCGTTCAGGAAGGTTGTCAAGCACCAAGAGCTTTCCTGACAAGGTGACATAATGGAGATAGGAGGTTTTCACCTGACAGTGCCAATGTTTGTGTAGGTGTGTTTGTGACAGCATCCTGGGTGTGAGACAGCCTGAGGGGTTGGAGGCAGGAGGCGGAGGAGGGCAGTTGAGGGAGATGGACCTCACTGCTATCCTAGGTTGTCAGTCAGGGCTCCTTCCAGCTCCATAAATAAAGGATGCTGCATCCACCCTGATTGCTCCCTCACCCCCTCTTTCTCTCTCTCAGTGTTGACTGGATGCCTTCCCGCTCAATCTTGCAGGGCCACGTATATGCAATGCTTGTCATTTTAAGTGCAGAAGGGGGGAAACTGCACAGGGTAGTACAAAAACACAGAGCTGGTCACTGCATCGATTCCATAGACTTCGTACCTACTGAGTAAACACAAAGCTGCTGGTCCATGAATGAATGCTGAGCCATACGCTACATTGCAAAATGAATGATACAGCCTCATGCCGTGCAAAGATACATCTCCAGAGGCTTTTTTCCCCCTTCAATGTCATGCGTGCCTAAAGTTGTGTGCAGCCAATCACAGCAATAATGCGGTTTCTGCTCTACTGGCTTTTTGTAGCAGAAGATTTGGAATGACTATTTTAATCATAGTCATAATAGTCACTGTGTACACTATGCAAATAATATTTCAATCAAATAGATTGGATTCTCTTCCACCTGATGTACCACTGGCCGACTGTGGAGCTGCGTACTGTGCTGCATGTTGCTTTGATTTCCAAAGGAGGTAGGGATGGATGGATGTGAGGAGGGGAAAACAGAAATACACAGCCTGCCTGGGGATTGTTTCTGGTCACTGGTTCAGGTCCCTTGCTGCTGACGCCCTGTGTCAAGTTGTTGAAATGCAGTGTGAGATGCAGCTCAGATAGTGAGACAGAGGAATACACAGACTTATGAATCTTCTCTCTCTCTGTCTTTGTCTCCTCTCTCCCTCTCACACACACACATGCACATACAGACACAGTGGCAAATTTAAACAGGTTCTCACCCTCTCTGTCTCTCCCCTTTTTTCCTTATCTTCTTCTGCTTGTTGGTGAAATTTGCATGTGCTACTGTTTACAGACAAGATTACTAGGCAGAGGGTGGAGTGTGATCTTACAATGCAGTAGTGTTCACTCTGCCTGTTTTAGAATCCCACTCACACACAAGCACACTGCAATGTTGCAAATGAAGCTGCTGTTATAAACGTGTTTTTATGTCATGCTAAAACAATGCTAAGCATTAATCAGATAGTGGAAGTGGCTTTTTTTTAGTAAATGTTGCAAAGATTTTCCTCTAAAGTGGAACACAAAACAGCAGTGTTTCCATTTGAGAAGCTCGAATTAGCACAATTTGTGTTGTGTTCAATTTGTCAGTATATTAAACTATGAAAATTGCAATTGATCAGGATTCTATTGAGTCACTAATAAAGCCACCACCTGGTTATTTTTGCAATATTTGACAGCAAGGAAAAATGTACTTGCGCATCACAGCTCGATGAGAGACAAATCATTTTCATAACTGTACTAAGTTCAAAGCAAAGCTAAGGAAAATTGTATTTCTAATGCACTTCACATCCAAAAAAATACAACAATTCCAGCTCAGAACTTAGATCCATCACTTTAAACACTGTGTTGAAATGAAATCTGACCTTAGCCTCTCACACCAGACTTGCACCTGCTGATCTCCACCTTCTGGGGGCAGTGACACTCTCCTCTACTGCTGCGTGTTCATCAGCATGCTGCCGGAGCCCTGTGCACCTGCCGCCTCGCGCTGTGCCCACTGTAAGGGGAGTCGCGGCTTACAGTGTTGAATTCATTAACCTTTTCGGCACATTCCCATTGAAAGTGCATGGCAGTGATTGGAAATAACCCCTTAGCACTTTAAGCAGTTTAGTGAGAGGGCTGCGGACAGAAGGAAAGAGGGGCAGGACCCTATTTGTTCTTATCTAAAAAAATGTCATATCACATCAGATGGTTAGTTATTCAGCGATGCAAGGCGTGTTTATGGGGGTGATACACAATCATAGGCTATGTGAGAGTTGACACAATATGCTATCGGACAGGTGGTAAATTTGGGATAGAACTTATAATTGCCTCACTTGACACTGTCTGATAGGCTTTCTGTACTTGTGAGGGAGCTTTCAGTAGCTGTTTGTGTCAGTGTGACCAGCGTAGTAAAGCATCATGAGGACGATTCAAACACAAGTATTGTGTGGCTTCCACTCACAGGACTGTGTGGGTGACTGTGGCGCAGGAAGGGAAGAATGGTTAATGGTAATCATTTGATTGATCTACCAATTTCGGTTAGTGGTTCAATCCCCGGCTCCTCTGGTCACATGTCGAAGTGTCCTTCAGCAAGACACTGAACCCCAATTTAGTTGCTCCCAGTGAGTGGTGGTCAGCTCCCCCATCGGTGTATGTGTGTGATTGTGAGTACGAATGGGTGAATAAGAAGCAGTGTAAAGTGCTTTGAGTGCCAATAGGTAGAAAAGTGCTATATAAGTGCAGAACATTTACCATTTACAGGACTATCCACCTTCAGCATTTGTTACTGGAAGTTTATTTTCAGACCAATCTCTGATTAATTTTCTAACATTGCAGTCTTACGTGGAAAAGCGTCCATGTGCTTCGCAAGCAATCTGCCCTCACTTTTTGACTTGAAGTCTAGGGTTTTTATGAGTGTGTCTTGAAACAAGAGTCAGGTTCCCATATGGATTCTGTTAACACTGACCACAAAGAGATTACTTCCTTTCAGTGGTAGTGAAAGGGGCCAACATCCACAGTTCTTTTTGTGTGCAAGAATGTATTGAAGTGCGTATCCAAAGTGAATATTAGGATTCAGTGGAGTTTATTAACTCAAGTGGATATCTCGTAAAGTTCCCTCTTTGTGTTTCCTTATCCTGTTGCAGTGGAAGGAAAGCAACAAGAAAGTTAATTCTGAACTAAAAACAGTTTAACTTTTGAAAATATCTATTTAATGTGACTAATGTGGGAGTTTGAAGCCTTACATTGCCTCACCATACACTTTAGAATACATTTAGCACAGATGGAAGACTGTGGATATTGTTATAGTATGAGATCTTGTTCTAACCTGAACCATTTTTGTGCCCATTGCTCACCATGAGCATCTTATTTGTGCCTAGACCAAACAACATTGTTACAATTTTATGGAGCCTGGGAAGGGATATGGTTAAAAAAAACAACCTGAAGAGAATACTTAGGGGGGACATGGCTGACTTTGTTGGTACTTTCTGAGTAACTATGGCTGTATGCTAAATGCGGATAACATTACAAGTTAGAACTAGCAAAACCAATTTTGCCATTAACGAAAAACGCAGGTATCCTCCATGGACCACAGGGTCAGTGGTTCAATCCCCACTCCTGGCTACATGTCAAAGTGTCCATGGGCAAGACACTGAACCCCAAGTTGCTCAGGTGAGGTCAGGTTAACGCCTAGCATGGCAGCCACCGCCATCGGTGTGTGAATGGGAATCTACATTGTAAAGCACCCTGGATAAAAGCGCTATATAAGCAAGTATTTAACATGTTTAAACCCAAGCTCGAAATAAAAATCTATGAGTGTGACATGTTTGCTCCATTGCTGTCATTTCCATGGTGGCAAACTGACTTGGAAGTATATTTATAATGAAAACATTTACAAGATCTCTTTTTTTTTTTATCTCACATGTCCCGATCAGTGAGATCTCACAAAACTCTGATCAGCTTTTGCAAAATGTTTGCAAACTTTATGTTTTTTTTTTAACCATGTCCCTTTCCCGGCTCTGTAAAATGAAAGTTAGTCATTTAAAATATGTTTTTATCCAAAGCGACTTACAACTAAGCAGCAGACACTGGGGACAACTTTGGGGTTGAGTGTCAGTGACACTTAATCCACTAACCCTGTGGTTAATGGGCAACTGCTCTAACAATTGAGCTACAACCGCCCCGAATCAAAGACAAGCACGCAACACTGACTATATAATAGTCAACCCAGGACGTTTTCAAACACAGGCAGAGCAACATTACATTGTTGGCAGAATAAAATTTTTGTTCATTATAGTGGATGATAATGACCTACCGAGCCTTCTAGCAGGTGAAGCCCATATCTACGGCACTGATAACACTGCACTTCCACCTGAAAGTAGTTCTTAACAAGCACATTAAGCAACCCATATTTTAAAATACTGGCACCCATACGTGTAGTCTGCATACTGAAAACCAGAAAAACCTCGTAAATATTCTTCACACTCTTTAGTGTCTATAATTCCATCCTCAATGTTGCACATGTGCAGTTCACTGATTACAATACAAGAAGTGCTGAATCGGTTCATACAATGCTACGCTTGGTAAATGGTTTGCACTTATATAGAGCTCTTCTACCTATTGGCACACAAAGCACTTTACATTGCTTCTTATTCACCCATTCACAACCACACACACACTCACACACTGATGGGGGAGCTGCTATGCAGCTGGCCAACACTCACCGGGTGTCTCGCTCAAGGACACTTCGAGATGTGACCAGAGGAGCCGGGGATTGAACTTTTCAAAATGGAAAAGCCACTTGTCTTGGAATAAAGAAATCACCCAGTGAAGCGGTGTTTCCGGCTGATGGGTTTTTAATAGTTGATCGACAACAACTGAGATTTATGGAATCAACAAATGAGTAAATGACCGAACAGGAGTCAAAATCCAATGAATTTATAAAGTATTTGTATCGTGATTTTGGAAAAAAGATAAAAAAAACAAAAAAACAATCATCTTAGAGTGGAGTACATCTGAAAAAAAAAACTATTTATAATTAAGAGAGTGTATTTGATAGCATAACTAGGTGTAACTGCTGTACAAACACACTGTCTAAGTATCTCATTTAAAAAATACTTTTTGCTGTTTATGCCACAGTGATTTAAAAAATAAAACAATCAAAAGTAGTATATAAGGCTAAACCGTCGCTCTAATTTAAAAGTTTGTCAAAAAATTAAGAACTGTTCAGGAATTTTAGGAGCTCTAGAGCAACACTCTGTGTGGGGCTTGGCTCATCCAGAGACACCGTCCACATATGAAGATTCAAACTCTAGGATCATGCTGAAGCACATAGTCCTCTCCAGGTTTTGACTCAAATAAGTGCAGCTTGGTAAACTTGTAATAGTTTGTCAGGTCCTAACTCACATTGTACAAGACATTACAAACCATAAAAGTTGAATTAAAGAATTTGGTCTAAAGCCAAGTTTGAGAGTATACAGTGACCTTGATCACTAATATAAAAATGAATGGAACACAAATTTGTATGGCTCCAAATTTAGATTGAACAATTTCACTATGTAAGAAATGTAAATGTTGTGACACTGTATTGTCAAAATCCCATTTTCTTTAGCTACATGTTTGAGTACATTGTTTGGAGCCCAGATCATGATGAAGCAAATGGACGTTTTCGTGAAAAAAGAAAAGGAGATGCACTGCAGCACAAATATTACTTTACAAGATCCAAAAATGCTGACAGAATTCAGCTTCAGTGTGAAATGACATCTGTGTGAATCTGTCCTGCAGGCACTGAAGACTGCCTGAGAATTAGACGGAGACAGCTCTGAGATCAAGCAGAATTAAAACTGTTACAGGAGGATGTGCAAGTCTCCTATGAAAGCAGGGTGATGTAGGAGAAAAGGAGGAACAAGGAAAGAAAAAAAAAAAGAAGACCTCTGAGTTTGAGTATAGAAAGTTCCAGAGGCCAGTGCGAGAACTAATGGGGAAGATCCTGCGCGAAGGAGAAGATTTTAATGAGCAGAAAAAAAAGTGAAAGATAAAGGTGAAATCGAGGGCAGAAAGGGCAAGCAGTCAGCATCTATGCATGGATGATATTTAAAGTTCAGGAAAAGAAGCAACTCTTTACAGGCTGTTTGGGTATAAACTATCACGTCATATCTAAGCCAACACCTGTCGAGTATATGTCACAGTAATCAACCAGTGAGATGAACACTTTGTAGAAGGTCAAAAATGGACAATTCTTGCTGCTGCCTGCAAAAGGAACAAAATACAACAACACAGGCTTGATTCATCATCATATCTACACCCAGACTTTCTCCTTCACTCTTCCTTCTGCCTGTGATGTGGTTCTGGCCAAGGCTGGCTGTTTCCCTTTGTTTCCAGGTTTGTGACAGACTTAAAGAAATTACATATATTAAGGTAATTAGTGAGCTCTCAAGGTGGATTTTTTTTTTTTTTTTTTACCTTTGCTTAAAGTTTGGTGGGCTATGTCTAGTTTTTATACTACGCTAAACTAATTGGCTGTACCTTTATATTAAACAGACATATCCTAGAGAGATTTTAATCTATGATGTTTACTTTCCAATATTCTATTCTATTCAATTCAACTTTATGTATGTTGCGCCAATTCACAACAAAGTCATCTCAAGGCACTTTACAAAATAAAGGTAAGACTATAAAGATGTATAGAGAGAACCCAACAATTCCCCTTGGAGCAAGCCCTAGGCAACAGTGGAGAGGAAAAACTCCCTTTAACGGAAGAAACCTCCAGCAGAACCAGGCTTAGGGTGGACAGCTATCTGCCTTGACGGGTTGGGGTGAGTGGAAAGTGAAGAGAGAGAAGTAAAAGAGCAACAAAAGCAACAACAATAGATCGGCCAGGTTGGTAGGACCAGTTCCTGCACCCTGGAAAACACACAGCTTCAAAGCCCGGTGGACACCTGCAAAGAGGGACAGCGAGAGGGAGACAGAGAAGGAGAAAGACAACTACAGGACAAAACACACAGAGTTAATGTCATACAGTAGTTACAATTTTGAAGTGAGAGGAGAGAGTGACAGGAGGAGGGGGGGTCCCAGCAGTCTAAGCCTATAGCAGCATAACTATAACTAAGTATGAGCTTTATGAAAGAGGAAGGTTTTGAGCCTAGACTTAAAAATTGAGAGGGTGTCTGCTTCCAGAATCAGAACAGGGAGCTGGTTCCACAGGAGAGGAGCTTGATAGCTAAAGGCTCTAGCTCCCATTCTACCTTTGGAAATTCTTGGAACTACAAGTAGGCCTGCATTCTGAGATCTAAGTGGTCTACTGGGATGATATGGTGCTATGAGGTCTTCTATATATGATGGAGCCTGACCATTCAGAGCTTTATATGTAAGAAGCAGGGTTTTAACTTCTATTCTAGATTTAATGGGAAGCCAATGGAGAGAAGCTAGTGAAGGTGAAATATGATCTCTCTTGCTAGTTCCAGTCAGCACTCTTGCTGCACCATTTTCTGATCTTTAGGGAGTTACTGGGGCATCCTGAAAGTAGGGAATTACAGTAGTCCAACCTAGAGGTAACAAATGCATGGACCAGTTTTTCGGCATCACTTTGAGACAGATGCTCCTAATTTTGGCAATGTTCCGTAGGTGGAAGAAGGCTGTTCTAGAAATTTGTTTTATATATGTGAGGTGAAGGACAAGTCCTGGTCAAAAATAACTCCCAAATACTGTGACGTTTTGTCTGCGTTTAGAAGTAAAACATTATGGGACATCCAGGCCTTGATGTCTTGTAGACATGCTTGAAGCTTTATTAACTGTTTTTTTTCATCTGGTTCCATAGATAAATATAGCTGGGTATCATCAGCAAAGCAATGGAAATTTATGGAGTGTTTTCTAATAATGTTGCCTAAAGGAGACATATATGTATATATATGTATGGGCGGATAAGATGAGATAATATTTGAAGTTAGCTCAGTGAGATCTATGGGTAAAAAGCAGTCTAAGAGGGAGTGGGGCCTTATTGACGATTCTAACAATGTTGTACGTGAAGATCTATCTGTAATGTTTTGGGGGAGGATCTGGTGAATTCCTTCTGTAATAATATTATAATAATAATCTAATAATAAATAGTGCACTAGTCATTTTCTGTGTTTTATCTGGCCTTCCTGTTTGTAAGGTGAACTAATGGTTTAGGTCTTGTGGTAAAACCTCAGTATTTACTCTGCTAAAGTCTTCCTCCGATTGTTGAACGACACACACACATCTGCCTGCTGGATGGTAGTTTTGATTTGTTGTAAAGGGGTTTTTCCTTATTCACCATTCCAAGGATTTTACTTGTGGTCTTGTGTCTGAGCTCAGCAGTATTTTTGCTATCTTTTTGATGGATTAGATCATTTTAATTGGCTGTGATATTTTGACAATTTGAATGTCATCATGCCACTGAATGGTGACTTAATATTCATAGTTATAAGCCAGAAGGTGACCTACTTATTAGCCAGAATTATTATCAGTGATCAGTTTGGCAAATTGATGACATCTAGCAGCCACGATAAAGTAGCAAGAGTGAAAGTGGGTGATGAAATTTAAAACTGACAAAATCCTTGTACAGATAAATGTGGGTTGGGTAGTTTGGTGTCTTGGTATTATCTGGTTATAACCCAAACCACATATTTCCCCAAACAGAACCTTCTTTTTTACTCAAAACCTGACTATAGGAGATGCAGCTACGCATAATATGCATAATAAAATTCTACTGAGCCTTCTAGCATGTGGAGTAGGTATCTACTGGCTTATAGTTGTGGTGGTGATAATAACAGTGATCTGAAGCAGATTTTAATTTCTAAACTCATCCAAACTTTTTGACCAAACTCTAAAAGTTGATATTCTGATTTCAAGTCAAGAGTTCAAATATATACACAACTGTATTTTAAAAAACTAAATGAAAAGGAAATAATTTTCCTTTATTCTTAAGATTTTTATATAATTTTCTTGCTTCATTTGGAAAATTCCTTATTTTGACACAAAAAGTAAAATTTATCATCTTTTATATCAGTTTCTTGGGCAACAGCCCTTAAAGCATCCTTCTTGACTGACAGATCAACTACACCTTTAATTGGTATAGAACTCCCCGGTGTCCAATTTGTGCACCTCCTGCACCCTGTACTGTCTAGCACATTGGTGTAGCTCAGGTCAGAGTCTTGTTGAGGAGATACCGACCTTTCTTTAGCACTGTGCTCTGAGTCAATGACACATACACACACATGTTAGCATTGTGACACTTAAATTATCTACCAATAAAAAGAAGCTCATTATAGTTTGATGGCCAAAGCTAACATTTCCATCTGGAAAGGTGTTTTGGACTCCAGCGATTCAAATTTGCTCTGTTAGTAAACATTAAGTAAAAGGAGATTTGATGAACTAAACTTCAAATCCAGTACAATATAAGACTTGGCCGTCAGCAATGAGCATTGGATTAATGCTGTGCCCTCAGGACTTGTGTCTAGCTGATGTGTACTGAGCTCAAACTCATTTGGAGGCATCTTACATAGTCACTAATCACCCCTAGAGCTGCAGTGGGCATGTGTGTGTGTATGTGTGAGTATTCATGTGTGTGTAATCATGAGCATACTGGGATATAGTGGCCAACAAGCAGACATTTTTTATTAATTGTGTTCCTGAGAAGAAGTGTTAGCAAAACCGGCGGCCAGTAGACTTAAAGCGCAATTAATGTGATCTGCAGTAGCAGGTCCTGGCCCGCATTCCGTTTTCCCTCAATCAGTGGACCAACACTTTATCTGTCCTGTGTCCACTAATCTAATCAGCAGCGGTGATTGCTCCCTCTCCCTGCTCGGCTCTAGTAAGTGATATTTAAAAAAAGACTTCGGCCAAACCCCGACACAAAGCGTGCTCGGAGTGCTCAAAAAACTTCCACCATTGTCGTTATATTCAGGATGTGTCCTGAGGATGTGCTACCAACTTGCTTGGCATGTGACCCACAAAGCATTTGTATTGTTAGAGGATGCTTTGAACATAGAGTATAAGGCCATGCGCTTAACAATACAGCAATGTATTGGTTTTTAATGGCTCATTGGTTTCAGTGCCACTCAGTGACCGCACTGCTTTGAAATTGCAGCAGATGAAAAGGGAGAAATATCATTTGGCTTGAAATAGGCATGCTGTATTTCACAGACAATTAGCTGTGTAGTCACCAAACTGGACTTTCTCCAGTCCCACACTGCAAGTCAGAATCACACAGGCCATGTTTGGCCTGAACAAATTAAATCCTCTTGTAGCTATACAACTGTGAAATTAATACTAAAAAGCCCCCTTTGAAAAGTCTATTAAAGTGTCCACGATACTTTAGACTTCTCTCACTGAAAGACGTTGGATGAGTCTTGTGTTTTGTTACCATTTGCGCAACTAAATCAATTAAATCAAAAATCAACTAGAAGCGTTTGTTGTCCCCAAACCCACATTAGTGTGACCAGAGGCATAAATCCTCCTCCAATGTTGTAGAGTTTGGTGTAACAGTCAGTAAAGTAAACCTTTCTGGCCACGAGCGACAAATAAAAAAAAAAGAAAAAAGAAAAAGAAAGAAGAGGAGGAGTTTTAGGTCACAGGGGATAGCTTGGGGGGCCTTGAAAGGCTTCTTTGCTTGAGCCCCCCCAGTGTCTAGAACTGCCACTGGATATGATTGTTTTCATTCATTTTTAAAAACTTCAAAATAAAAATAAAATAATAAATGAATTCCAATAAAAACTATATATGTTTCTTTTAACCCTGTAATAAAGACACGTGCTATCCTTTTAAGAAAAACTGGAATTGCCACGATAGAGTTGCGTGCCTCTGCAAACCAGTCAAATGCACTTTACATACGTGTCTATGCAGATGTATATAATACGCATAATGAAAGCTCTAATAAAATATGTTATGTATATAAGAAATAAAAAAAATATAGTGTGTATTTTTTTGGCAAAATGGAAATTATTTCTATAATAACTGTAATTTTTGTGAAAATATTATAGTCTTCTAGTGAAACTATCCTAAACATATCCTCTGCGACATTATGTCTATAAAACATTGTCACTTTATAAATTTATATATAAAGAATATTATTAGTGTGAAATGTGATCATGATTATCATATTTATTCTGGATTTATGGCCACAAACATATTTTGTAAGGTCATAGTGAACTGTGAATTTCAACTTCTGTTTATCTATGAACCCAAGTGAGTCTTTGTCCAACATCAGCATCAGCATAAGTATTGATGAGTGTTTGGTAGACATTACCTTTATACTGACCTTTGATGTTTACCTGCCAAAACGAATAAGTTAATCAAATTCTTAGATCCAAATGGATTTGGTGGAAAATAACAATTAACACTCTGTTCATTGAAAACTATTTTAAAATGGCCTTTTAGTATTTGCTGTGTTTTTACTAAGGACTCAGTTCTTAATTAACTATTAAATTCCTAAATAAATATTGTATGATTTGTGAGATTTAGGCAAACTCTCTGTTTGGTGAAAAATAAAGCGCAGGAGAAGATGTCAAACTCAAACTTGCCAATGTTCATAACTTCTCTATTCTGCTAGTGGCTTTTAAAGAAAACAAGCAAACGCCTCTACACCATGTGGCTTAAATTTGATCTACTAAAAGTTGTTGGCAGTAACAGTAGAGCTGCAGCACGGGGGGGATATTTTTCTAGCTGTTTCTCCCCAAAGTTCCATTTTGTAGCTTTAACAGGAAGATCATTTCAGATCCACCAGATAGAAAATCCTCATGGATTGCAACGTGTTTCCCTGTGGGATAAAGTATCCGTTTTTCTTTTATTAATCAGCTCCTGAAAGCAGACCTCCCAGACTGCCTCTTGAAACACCAGGGACTCATTCATGAAAAATTGATCTTTTCTCGTGGAGCATTTACCACTACTCTCAGTTTAAGTCCTATGTATTGTACAAATACTAAGTACAGGCCCCACGAGAGAGGTGAGGAGTGAGGAAGGGGAGCACATAGGGTAGGGGTGGAGGGTAAGAGATACATATGCGTGTTGAGGTCTTCTGAGGTGAGGCATTAAGTCAGTCTTCCTTGCTCTGAGAGCATTGTGTTTTCGCTTAATAATTTTCCCAATGGAGCTAAACAGAATAAAGCTAAAAACGTTTTGTCGCATGCAGGGATGGGCAGGTGGATGAATGGGAGACAAGGAGGCTCCTCCAACTGCTGTGGCAAAACACAGAGGGAAGATTCCATTGAGCGAGGAATGAGAAATGGAACAACAATAGTGCTGCACAACAATTGTCACTTGATAGACCCTGTTTAGCCATAGGCCGTCACACATACTTCGAAGACAATTACCTGCGCTGCGATCCAGCCTACAATCCCCCATCGCTTTCTTCCCCTCAACACACACACACACACACACGCTCACAAAAGACACAATATCCTCACTTGAAGCAGGAACATTTGTGCCATTGTTGGGTGAGCAAAGAAAGCTAAATCAGTCAAGATATCAACATGAAGTGTTGTATAATAAATCATTTTGCACCGTGCCTCAGCTGATGATGTGTGTTTGCTGTGAGGGAATTTCATTATCTGTTTCCCGGTCTGAGGGGACATTGTAAAAATGTACGTCTAGAAAGTAAGCATTGTGGTTTGTGATTAAAAATCCTTGATGCTTGTGCAATGTCTAAATTTACAGGGTTCGCATTGCTCAGTTCACAGAAATGCTAATGTAAAACTGTGGAACATGACTTGTGTTTTTCTATGTCTAATTATTTTTCTATCTGTCTCACCAAACGTGATGTTCCCTAGAGATTATCATTAAGCAGTAATACATGATGTCAACACGTTACGTATGATCATTCATTCACATGCAGTCACATTGTTTCCAAATTTGAAAACATTTTAAATATCAAACCTTTTTTTTTTTTTGGTGAGAGAATAGCAAACCTGTGCCAAAGCAATTAATGTTGAGACTAGATTTGTTGGCAGCTTCTCCAACAGCATTTGTCAGATAATGTTTAGAGCTGACAGATAAATGATGTAGTATTTGTTAGCCTAAATATTTTACCTGTATATTGATTACATGCATTCTGCAGGCTGCAAATCACACAAACTGTCTACATTAATTTTCTTTAATGGAGGCTCTGGATATGCTTCTTTCGTGCTCAATAAAAACTCAACCACAATACGTGACCTAATTTCCACCCTTATACTTCCGTCTTGCATCCTTGTCTGCAAAAGGTTTGGCCTTACTGTTTTTGTGTACACACATGAACAGCTGATGTCTTGTCTGGATCCAGCTTGTGTTGAAACACATTGAATAAAAGTTGTGCATCACACAACACACACTAATATAGGATGTATAGAATGTGTGCACAGTTGTCTGCATGTAACATAACATTGGTCAGAAAACTATGTGAGGTGATCAGGGACAGATATACAGTGGTGAACAGGTGAAGTAGGTCTCTTTCGTGTTTGGGATTTTCTATCCCAGTAACCTCTATTCATTTTTGAAGTATCTTAAAATTGTGGCAAGTGAAAATCCAAAATGGCTAGTAAGTATGAAAAAATAATAGCCACAGTGGCTGGTGAGCAAAAAAGTTAATGTCAAGCCCTGTTGATTGGTACAGAGGGAGGGGGGTACAAAGGGGGTACAATAACTTAGACACCAATACTGAACATATGGCTGCAACTTCTATTCTACTCACCTTTTAACACTGTGCTCATAGGAGTCAACATCACTCTCAAATTTACAATATTGGAAAACATAAAGCTACAGCTATGGGCTGAGCTTTAATGGACTCACCTGCATTTATTTATAATTCTCACCCATCTAACCATCAGAGTATGTCAACAATTTCTGCTTGATGAGTAAGTTTTGGAGCATTCTCATGTTTTGTAATTTGATGACTAATACTTATAAGTATTAGTCTAGTATTAATTCTAGCTTAAGTTGCATATTATAGTTTTAACTAACAACACACAAACCACTACGTTGTTCCTTACATTAAATTTAACATTCAAACTTTGCGTAGGTTTGTCTGATGGCATCTTTAAAAGCTAAGTGGAGTCAGGAATTTTCATCTGCTGATGTTGCTCATATGCACAAAGCATCGTCATCATATGATGGATGGAACGTCATGATTTAGGGCACCGTACTATCATCAAGGGTAAATTATTCATCACGTTTATTACATTTTGTCTTAGTTGCTTAAATTTAATACTCAAATGAGTAAATGTGTTTAAAGGAGTAAGTGCAATCTACTACAAATCTGCACGAAAATCCCTTGTATATGGCTCATTGATCATAACTGATTAGTTGATTCTCAGCAAAATTGTCCTCACCGCTTATAAACGTTCTTTCATCCTTCAAGTATTACTTGCAAATGAACCATTCAGTTATCAAAATCTGGCAGACATACATTTTTATGCTATAAACTGTCTGTGACATGGAGTGTTTACGTGTGCTACAGTAAATTTGCTAAAGACCTGCCAGCTAAGAGTAATGGACTAGGAATCACACTGACGATCATCAATTGTGCTAACATTTCCAAGAGAAAACAGGTAAAAAAAAACGCACAATTTTTCTTTGCTGTTGTTGTGACAACATAGTTCAACTGCATACAATATACCAAATGTACTGTAACATGATCTATTTGCAAATTTTGTATAGGACTGCACAGCAGCCTCAGGCTGGTGGCAGAGCATCCAGAACATGAGAGATATTTAGCTACTGTAGGCCAGGTTTAACAGAATATGTGGTTGCGTGGGATGATGTCAGCTTACACTTAACAAATGCTGAATCCAATAGAGGACTTCTTTTCAGCCTGGAGGTGGAAAGTATTTGACTTTTGGCCACAGGAGCCGATGTGATGATGGTGAATGCCATGAATGCTGCATGTGAGGACTTTACAAGTGATTAATGCAGGGGATGGTTACACCACTTGATGTAATTTTTCTTCTAGTGCATTGCAGGAGAAAAGATCAGATTTGATTTTGATGAAAATCTCTGGCCAGACTAATAAGACCAACCAGATACCCAGGAAGATGAGAGCTTATTATTGTACTTTGAAGGGTTTTTGTATCTTTTTTTTTTCATTACCTGCTACAGGCATTTTCCTTGTTATAGGGGGTTTTCTTGTTTAGCTTTTTATACGATTGTAATCAGAATGTAATTTGTGATTATAATGGTGAAAAAGCATCTATACATTTTGATGGCTCTATTCATAACCAAACCACTTTTTATTTTGGTGGTGATGGCAAATTAAACTGATACCAAAACAAGTCTTGGGAATATAAATGAAATGTGCCAACAAGGCAGTTGTAAGTCACTCAAAGCTGTTATGAATGTTGCAAAATGACAAAAATGAGCCGAAACAATTAAGAAACACTAAGATATCTTACTGTCACGGTCCCCAGCTCTGCTTTCTGTTTCCTGACTTTTATTTTGTAGTTAATCTGAAATGAGTTTAGAACAAGAAGTGGGACAGTTACTTTACACATTCCTGATCATTTTAACCTGTGTTCCTTTCTATTTAAAGCCAGCTCTCCCCACAGTTCTCTGCCAGTTTGTCTATCAGCATCTTGACGGTGAGTTGTTTTTTAGGTAGGTAGGTAGGTATTTTCTTATTTCTTTATTTCCTTATCTTGGTAAGTTGTCTGCTAACCTGCTAATCTGTTAACCTGCTGACCTGCCTGCTCACTGATCTGCCTGGCTCCACTTTGCCTGCCCTGGAGAGCCACCCACACATCTCAGATGTAAGTCCCCTGCTCCTTTATCTGATTGGATAAGATTTATTGTGACTACGACCTGGACATGTTGAAAAATTGATATGGTTTTGGATCTGGATATTGCATTTTATCATTGTGGAATTGAAGTTTTAAACAGGATTTGGATCATTCATGTTTTATCTGACTTGGACTGACTGTAAACTATGGGTAAAGTGGATGATCTGTGTGCTCATAGTTTATATTAATCACCTATTTGACTTCCGAACTCTATTGTTGGTGGATCTGGATATTATCTGCTGTTTCTGGCTCTCCTGTATTCTGCTAAGTTTATGGATCATGGATATCTGAGATGCTCCACCAGCCACCTTTTCCTTACCTGTGCTGTCTGGTTTCACCTTAACTGGACTCCAATCTCACCAGGAAGTCTGCTCATTTCTCAAACTATCTCTCTCCTGGTCATTTAATAGAACTAATCCGGAACCACTTTCATCTCCTGGTTGTTTCCCCACTCACCCACCATTCTCTCAATTACACGACTATCAATAAAGAACCGTCATTTTATTCCATCTCTGTTTTCTGAGATTTTTGGGTCCTACTTACTAGCCTTCACACTTAGGTTCTGGATGACTGGTCCAGTTTAAGCTCAGTAGTAGCGGGTTAATGCAGCAGGAAACTGAACTTATATAATATTATATAGCTATATCATTTTATAAGGTTGTGGCTACAACTGTTTTATGTGTAACATTTCACCGCTTGTTCAAAACATGTGAGCACCTTTTTTTTTTAAATGGTAATTTGCCTAGAAGTTTACAAAGAGTACTTTCAGTCTTTCTCCCAAGGTAGCTGGCAGCTGGCTGTACTGTCTTTATATTTAGCATACACACCTGGGAGTGAAGTGAGCAAAAAAAGGCATGATACAATAAGATCATGGAAATATCTTTGGTTTGATTATAATAATTTTACTTAATGTATAGTCCCTAAGCGTACCAACCTAAACATACATGCATGCTGTAGTCATAAAGCAAGCACAAAGCTTTTATCAATCTCTAATTTGTAGATACGCTCATTCAAGGAGACTCTCGATTCTCAAGTGGTGGCTTTGTTGAAAAGTGGTAAGACAGTCCTTTGGCTCAGCAGATACCACTGAGAAGTGGAATGGCAGTGTACTTTTTCATAAAATCTTGCCGTCTTGATGTAATCTCCATTCACTCTGACACTGCACTGAATGGTCATGTCGACCTGAAAAGAAAAACTGTTCAACAACTCAGCCAGTATATCAGATCAATCATTTTGCGTTGTTTGAAATGATTGATAGGCAATTTAGCCAGTGAAATTTCATGTTTAAGTTTATTATACATACCAGGATTCTCAAAGAGGAGTTACGTGAGGTTCTCCTAACATGCTGTTGTCGGAATAAGGGCTAGTTACTAAGAACACACAGATATCAGATTGCAGAGAAAAATGGTTTGAAGACATTTCAGGTTTATTTCACAAAATAAATTTGTTTTTTGAAATTATTTTTAAACTAAATAATATGAAAATAAACAGTTGGGTGCAAATCTTTGCATCCATTTAAGTTGAGAAAAATATGTTTTACTTTTTGCTATTTCAAACTATTTATGCACATTGGGATGTGCAAATGTTTCTCATTAGAAATGAATAAGAGATTATTTTAATACCTTAATACTTGCAATCTCCAAATGGCCTCTTGGCTGGAATCTCAACTCACCAATGGCTCAGTTTAGTGTTTTAATTGTTTCTAGTTGTACCAAGCACATCTAAACTACTTAAACTACTGCAATTCTGAAGGTTTGTCAGTAAACTGCAGTGCTACATTTCTAGACACATATATTTAGCCAACGGGCTTCAAGAACGGGTTCTTCTTAAGACTGTGTAATTTATTTATTTTTTTAAGTCTTGGTGTGTGTGTCTCATACTAATCAATAAAACAGATCAACTTGGAAATATTGGAAATCAAATCACATTTCATGACCAGTTTATGCTGAAAACCAGGAAACGGCAAAGTGCCATTACTTTTTCTTGTGACCTGTGTTAGCATGTAGAGTACTGTATGTGCCTGAACACTGACCCCAGAGAACCATTAGACATCCTTAGAATACAAGCTGACGCACTTCTGTAGGGAAAATGTGAGGAGCATTTGTCAGCACCTCTGCCTGATTGTGTGCGTGGGTGTATGTGAACAAATGTCCATATGCTTGTGTGGGTACCAGCTTATATTGCATGTCATAAACTCTTCAATAAACGCTCTGGGGCTAAGGGAATCATAATTCAGCAGTGAAGCTCTTAGGTTTCCCCACAGACCAGCATTTCTTTGCTGCAACATACAACTCCACAGAAGGTAGGACCGCATAACAATTCCTTTTGTTCCTCATGGAAAAGCAAGTCCAGTCAAATATGACAGCCTTGCGTAAAGTTGTCATGTGCATCTTTGAGAGCAGTGTAACTCAGTAGTGTTGAGGAGGAAGGGTGTTTTCTCTACTCAATAAGAAATCAATTCTCAATTCTCTGCCTCACTTGTTGCTGCTGGCAGACTCCCGCGGAGCCTTGAAATCCTATTTAATAATCAAGCATGAAAAGCCATGGATAACGGAGTATTATGAGGTGCAGTTGCAAAAGGGAAGATACGATTATTCCATAATTGAAATATCATTAACATCACATGTTATCTGAATGATATTTTGTGTGGCTGGATGTGGCCACCTTTTAAGTAGTCCTGGGTTATAGATATTGCTGAGGATCTGAGCTTTAACAGGGTATAGTGTGTCAGGGTAGCTTCAGAACTATTTGAGAATGGAACAAATCTAGTCATAAATAAAGGCAAACGGTAATTTTCCCAGCCTAACCGATAAATTACGTAAACCAAAAATGACCACAGGAGGAGTTAATCATGGTAACCCAATAAAAGTTAAGACTACTCCTCTTACAGAACAAACAACCAAAAATATTAAATGTGGATTATTAAATATCAGATCTCTCTCTTTTAAATCTCTGCTAGTAATTGACTTAAAAAACGATCATCAATTGGATTTATTTTGTCTCACTGAAACCTGGTTGCAGCAGGAAGAATATGTCAGTCTAAATGAGTCAACCCCCCCAAGTCATATTAAATATCATGTTCCTAGAAGCACAGGCCGAGGTGGAGGAGTTGCAGCAATTTTTCACTCAGGCTTACCAATAAATCCTAGACCTAAACATAGTTATAATTCATTTGAGAGTCTTACTCTTAGCCTTTCACACCCAAACTGGAAAACTCAAAAACCACTATTATTTGTTATCATGTACCGTCCTCCAGTCCCTTATTCAGAGTTTTTGATTGAATTTTCTGATTTTCTAGCTGATTTAGTGCTTAGTACAGATAAAGTCATTATAGTGGGTGACTTTAACATTCATGTAGATGCTGACAGTAACTGCCTGAGCACTGCGTTTAATTCATTATTAGATTCAATTGGTTTTTCCCAAAATGTAAATAAACCCACTCACTGTTTTAGTCACACGTTAGACCTTGTCCTTACGTATGGAATTGAAACAGATAATTTAACAATATTTCCTCACAACTCTCTTCTGTCTGACCCGTTTCTAACAACATTTGAATTTACTATAACGGACTATATAGCAGTTAGGGAAAAATTCCACTATAGCAGATGCTTAAGTGAAAACAAATGTAAAGAAATTATTTTTACATCACTTGCTTCACCATATGTTAATACAATGGAAAGTAGCCACCTTAATGTTACTCCTGCACAAGTTGATTATCTTGTTTACAATTCTGCAGCCTCACTACGTTCAATAGACGATAGTGTTGCCCCTCTAAAAAAGAAGGCAGTAAACCAGCAGAGGCGATCTCCATGGTATAGTTCACAAACACGCAACTTATAACAGGAAACACGAAAGTTAGAAAGGAATTGGCGTTCCAGAAATTTTGAAGAATCTCATTTAGCCAGAAAAAACTGTTTAAAACTGTACAAAAAAGCTCTCTGTGATGCCAGAACAGCATATTATTCATCATTAATAGAAGAAAACAAGAACAAGCCCCAGTTTTTGTTCAGCACTGTAGCCAGGCTGACTAAGAGCCATAGTTCTGTTGAGCCTACTATTCCCTTAACTTTGAGCAGCAATGACTTCATGACCTTCTTTATGAATAAAATTGTAGCTATTAGAGAAAGAATTCACCAGATCCTCCCCCAAAAAATTACAGATAGATCTTCATGTACAGCAGTGCTAGAGTCATCGATAAGGCCCCACTCCCTGTTAGACTGCTTTTTACCCATAGATCTCGCTGAGCTAATTTCAATTATTACCTCATCTAAACTAACAACCTGTCTGCTAGACCCTATTCCAACTAAGCTGCTCAAGGAAACTTGAGCCTTAACAGATACGTTCATGTTAGATATAATCAATCTATCTTTAGAAACAGGCTATGTACCACAGGCCTATAAGGTAGCTGTAATTAAACCACTACTTAAACCCTGTCTTGACCCAGGTGTTTTAGCCAATTACAGACCAATATCTAATCTCCCCTTTATTTCTAAAATAACTGAAAATGTAGTCACAAAACAATTATGTCATCACCTTCATAGGAATAATTTGTATGAAGAGTTTCAGTCAGGATTTAGAGTTCATCATAGTACAGAAACAGCACTGGTAAAAGTCACCAACGATCTTCTCATGGCATCAGATAATGGACTCGTCTCTATACTTGTTCTGTTATATCTTAGTGCAGCATTTGATACCATCTATGACAACTATTTTATTACAGAGACTGGAACATGAAATTGGGATTAAAGGAACTGCACTAGGTTTGTTTAAATCTTATTTATCTGATAGACTCCAAGTTGTTCATGTTAATGATGAATCCTCCATGCACACAAAGGTTAGCTATGGAGTTCCACAAGGCTCTGTGTTAGGACCAATACTTTTTACTTTATATATGTCTCCTTTAGGCAACATTATTAGAAAACACTCCACTGAAATTTCCATTGCTATTCTGACGATACCCAGCTATATTTATCTATGGAACCAGATGAAAAAAATCAGTTAAGCTTCAAGCATGCTTACAAGACATAAAGTCCTGGATGTCCCATAATTTTTTACTTCTAAAAGCAGACAAAAGTGAAGTATTATTTGGGAGTTATTTTTGACCAGGTCCTTTACCTCACATATATAAAACAAATATCTAGAACAGCCTTCTTCCACCTACGGAACATTGCCAAAATTAGGAGCATCCTGTCTCAAAGTGATGCTGAAAAACTAGTCCATGCATTTGTTACTTCTAGGTTGGACTACTGTAATTCCCTACTTTCAGGATGCCCCAGTACCTCCCTAAAGAGCCTGCAATCAATCCAAAATGCTGCAGCAAGAGTGCTGACTGGAACTAGCAAGAGAGATCATATTTCACCTTCACTAGCTTCTCTCCATTGGCTTCCCATTAAATTTAGAATAGAATTCTTCTTCTTACATATAAAGCTCTGAATGGTCAGGCTCCATCAAAAAAAGACCTTCATAGCACCATATCATCCCAGTAGACCACTTCGATTTCAGAATGCAGGCCTACTTGTGGTTCCCAGAGTTTCCAAAGGTAGAATGGAAGGCAGAGCCTTTAGCTATCAAGCTCCTCTCCTGTGGAACCAGCTCCCAGTTCTGTTTCGGGAAGCAGACACCCTCTCTAGTCCCGTAGTTGTCTTTCTCCTTCTCTGTCTCCCTCTCGGTGTCCCTCTTTGCAGGTGTCCCCGGGCTTTGAAGCTTTGTGTTTTGCAGTGTGCAGCTACCTGCTTTTTGTTGCTCTTTTTCTTTTCTCTCTTCACTTTCCACTCACCCCAACCGGTCAAGGCTGCCCACCCTGAGCCTGGTTCTGCTGGAGGTTTCTTCCGTTTGGGAGTTTTTTCTCTCCACTATTGCCTAGGTTCTGCTCAAGGGGGAATTGTTGGGTTCTCTCTATACTTACTTACTTAGTCTTGACTTTATTCTGTAAAGTGCCTTGAGATGACTTTGTTGTGAATTGGCGCTATATAAATTAAGTTGAATTGAATTGAGTTTGCTAAAAGGTTTAAGTGCTCATTGTTTCAGGAGTACAAGAGAGTTGTTTAAGCTTTTACAATGTGCAACGTCAACAACAACAACAAAGCCACCATCAATAAAAGAAACTGATAACCTCAGAAACATTGAATTCTGATTGATCTTCTGATGGGATGTTCATCACTTACTCAATTCAAACTCAGGACCTTCTTGCTGTAACGTAACCACCCTACCAGTTCTTACTACTTTGGGGCTTTTTGTGTAAACAATTACTTTACATGGAAGAAAATGATTATGTGGTACGGTGCACACACTTCTGCCAGTCAGGGCTAAAAACAATTTGCCATGTACCATAACAGCAGTAACACAAAAAGACCAATATTCCAAACACATAACACAAATGGTCTATTGTAGCTCTAGTGTAATCAAAATGTTCACAATATTAAAGTGTGCATGACACAATATAGGGGCATTTTGCAGATCCATATACAAACAGGATACCAAACAGGTCTTTTATAACCCTGATAACCTGCTTCTAAATTCTTCAGAGCAGAATCTTGACAATGTGCACACACAAACCCATAATTAAATATGAATTTTACCTGCTGCATTGCACTAGCTGGCTTCGACACATCTCTCTTCATTACAAATATCTCCTTCTGACCCTCACTTGCTGCTTCAACTTGCAGCGTGGAAACAACTGGAATATTAATCGGAAGCTAAATCACTGGTCAGACTGTTAGGTTTCGGTACATATGATTTCTTTTTTAATAACTGCATTGGTTGCTGCACCTTTAACCCGACTGACACGTTTTCTTAGCAATTCAGTTTTCATATAATTGGACCCACATTTTTCCAAAGTGTTAGTTCTCCTATAAGGATGCGCCGCTATACTGACAATATCATATCAGCTCAGGTCCTGTGATTACACGTAAATCCCTGTTATGATTAACTGAATGGGGGGGAAACTGCAGCAATCGGCTAAACATGTTGAAGTGTGTGATGACTGGCTTAAGTTCTGTATAATTTAATTCTGTAATGGTAATAAATGTACTGCTGCAGTCCGGGACATGATCTGCATGCAGAAAAGCAACCATGCTGCTACTGGTAGCCTATACAATCTGGTACCTACACCAGCCCTGCTTACTGGTACAATGTGTCTTTCCAGAAATGTGTCACGTAGCATTCAAGGAAAAAGCTGTGAATCACTTTTTTAACCATTGGCTCACAAAATGGGTTGATGTGGAGAAAATAATTCTCAATGTATTTGAGCTTCTGAGCCTGTTTAATATCTCATCTGGTCAGGGTCACAGTGACACAAAGCAGCGAGGAGCATGCAAATCAGCACAAAATGTTCCTAGGTCACTTAAATTAATAATAAGGCATGACTCATTCTTAAGCCAGTGTTCATCATTTTTTGATAAATGAATAATGTCTAATTTACTGTAGAACAGCAGAGCATTATTTACCGTATCTGGTTAGTGTCATAGTGACAACAGAGGGCAGTAATAATGAATAAAACAGGAAGCAAAACCAGACTAAATCCTACACATTACTAAACATTTTCATATTTTCAAATTAAACATTTTTGTTCGCATAGTTCTGCCCAACAAAGTGTCACATTGGCTTTGGACCCAGCTGGTCAAAAGTCAGGTCCTTCACGCACTTCCCCCTCAATGTTTTCGCCATCTGCTGTTGGTTTAAAACATCATGTGGTTGGTTGAGTTTCTGTGTCAAAAAACACATAATTTCCCTGTTCACTTTATTGTGGGTTTCTTGTAGCGATCACATCCTTCATCAGCCTGATCAGTAAATCATTTGTTGCCTTCATGAGCTTGGAGACTGATCAGCCACAGTCTCTAAAACCTCATACTTCTTCACTTCCTCTTTTCAGGGTTTTTCCATTGTAGGCTTCAGATTTATTTGTACTGCTCACTTCATACACAGCAGGTTTCAGTTCTTTACCAGTCAATGTTTTATGTGAGAATCACAAAGAGGGGGAAAAATTCTAATTAACTCTCATCTAAAGTTTGTCAGAGGGCATTAGACTGGATGCTCTGATTGGTAAAGAATCTGAGTTGCAGTTGTATGTACTGTACAGTCTCCCATCTCAGCTTCTAAAGCTTCAGAGGAGTCATAGGTGTCTTAGTGGTGTCCCTCACTAGTCTTCTTCTTGTAAAGTCACTCACTTTGAAAACGAGCTGCTGTCTGCAACATGACAGAGTCAAAGTTTTTGAAGTTGCCTGTTCAGTTTTTATTTTTTATTATTTCTATGTCTTGGTGAAGTTTTGCAGATTATTTGCAAAAAAAAAAAGGTTTGTTTTACACTGAACAGATGTACATTCTTCACAATTCGAAATTAAACTGTCAGTTTTATAAATACTATTTTTTTTCTCTCCCCAGAAAACGTACACTACATTTATCACATCAAACCTTTGAAGCCGTTCTTTTACTAACTAAATCTGCCTCAGATTACCCAGTCATTCCAATTCTTTGGTTTTAAAAATCAACTAATAATATCTGACAAGTTGAATTGTTAATACAAAACAACTTGCTCAATAATTATGATGGAATGTAAGGTATGATAAAAATAAGTGGTGGATTTTTATATTATTTTTAATTCGTTCATATTGTGATGGAAATGACTTCTTCACAGACCACATATATTTCTGCAGCTGATACATTATTGCAAAATTATTAAATCATTAGAATTAAAACCACATGACCATAAATGTCTATACAAAATGTTATAGCAGTTCATTGATTGGTTGTTGCAGTCTGGCAGAAAGAGAACCATGGAACTATACTGACTAAAGCTGGTGACACTTTTTGTCCTCCCTGTTTCAGTCTACCATAATGTCTCTATAAAAAACACATTGATGTAGACTGTATAGACAAGCAACATTTCAGATCAGATTGGACAGAATGATGAGACAGGACTTATCCAGGTGCTGATGCTGTGAGTCATTGTAATCCTGCATGTTTCACATATGCACCTCTGATGTGTGGTTATACATCACAAGCTGCTAGTTTGAATTGTATCAGTACATGTTGAGGAGAAACCAGACCTGGTTTTGAGGTTTAAGTGTAGTATTTCTTGATTGGAGACGAATAGTCAACATGAGCGATTCTTGGACTGAGAGTATTTCTGTAAAGACAAATATTAGTCTTCAGCTGCCTTTGGGGTTATACTTTGTGGTGCTCTGTTTCTCCTTGATTGTAGCTTAATCTTCTTTAACATGTTGCACAAAAAGACTTGGCCTCACATTGTAAATGCTGTTTCTCCTCAAGTATAAGTGGGAGACTCTCCAAGAACAAAACAACCATAGTGGCCGGTCTCAGAAATCAAACATATTCAGGACTTCACCCTGGGGCTGTTGTGCTCTTTTATACAGACACTGAACGTGAATGGTTGCACCACTTTCACCCCGTCTCCTAGCAGCATAAAGGAGGGTCAACAATGACCCCATGTCGGTACTGTACCCTTTTTACAATGTGTATAAGGAGCTGGTCCTATGTTTAGCTTGATGAAAAATGGGACCCACAGGGCTTGTTATTTTTGTTTCCATTATTGACTGATTAGCAGAAAAAGCAAAGTCCAACTGGGCTGATCTAAAGTTCAAACGGATTCTTCTGGTTGGGCCCTTGTAGGCTCTATTGAGGTGTTTTAATAGTGGTTAATTTCACAACAGTGACAATCGATGCTGAAGGCACAGTATCATAACCTGTCACAGTGAGGTCAGAGATGTTGTTCTGCTGGATGATGGATTTGCGTGAGGTTACTGCTGTGGTTAGGAAGTCAAAAGGGAGGGGTGGGTGCCAGAAACTGTGTTTGTTAATGGGAAAGTCCCTGATATCTTAAGATTTTTTATATCCTGTCTATAGTGTCAAAGTGTATTAAAAAGAATTTTTTCAAAATCATACAACAACAATTCAAAAAAACGTTGGGACAATATGCAAAACCTAAATAAAAACAGAATGCAATGATTTGCTAATATTATCAACCCATATTTTATTTACAAAAGAACACAAACATCAGATGTTGAAACTGACATTTTACCATTTCATGGAAAATATAAGCTCATTTTGAATTTAATGGCGTCAAAGCATCTTCAGACGAATGTTGTCCCTTTCTTGTCTGATGCAGGATTCTAGCTGCTCAACAGTCCTGGGCCTTTGTAGCCAGATTTTTTTGTTTTTGTGACGCACCAAATGTTTTCTATTGATGAAAGGTCAGGAATGCAGTCAGGACAGTTCAGCACTCGGACTCTTCTCCTGCGAAGCCATGCTGTTTGATGGATACAGTATGTGGTTTAGCATTGTCTAGCTGAAATATGCAAGGTCTTCTCTGAAAGAGACGTTGTCTGGATGGGAGCATATGTTGCTCTAAAACCTCTATGAACATTTCAGCATTGATGGTGTCTTTCCAGATGTGTAAGCTGCCCACAACATAGGCACTAATGAACCCTCAGACCATCAGAGATACAGGCTTTTGAACTAATAACAAGCTGGATGGTCCCTCTCCTGTTTAGTCCACAAAAAACAGGCTGTCCATGGTTTCAAAAAGAATTTCAAATTTTGATTCAGTTTTCCATTTTGCTTAAGAGCTTTGCCCCAGAGAACACTGTGGTGTTTGTGAATCCGGTTCACCTATGGCTTCTTCTTTGCATGATACAGCTTTGACTAACATTTATGGATTTCACAGTGAACTGTGCTCACAGACAGTGATTTCTGGAAGTGTTCCTGAGCCCATGCAGTGATGTCCAGAAGAAAATCATGCTTTTTTTTAATGCAGTGTCACCAGAGGGTCCGAAGATCACACACATCCAGTTTTGACCTTCAGTCTTGTGCCTTGCACACTGACATTCCTCCTGATTCTCTGAATATTTTGATGATATTATATACTGTAGTGTACTGTTGTCAAAGTCTTTTGTTGCCCCTCTTCCACATCTCTTTGTTGAGATGTGTCGCTGCCATCAAATTCAGAACGAGCTATATTTTCCATGAAATGATTAAATGTCTCAGTTTCAACATCTGATCTGTTGTTTATGTTCTATTGTTAATAATAATAATATTGTTTTTATTTACGTGTTACACATGCCAACTGTTTTGAATTGGGGTTGTACATCTTTAATTCAGTTGTTTGCAGTATTTAAGTATTTCAGTTAGAGAAATATCTTAAACCATAAATTAATGTATGCTACATGTGCTTGAGATTTTCTATAATTAGATTGTTGTTCAATTGAGCCTTTAGCTCTTACTACAAAGAACATCTCTGTGGTAATTAGGTTTACTTTGAAAGTGATCAGGTCAGTCAGAGTTTATTTGTGTTGACCAGCACAGCAGCATTATGTTAATTCTATCATGGGCTCAGAGGGCAGCACCTGCAGTAGCTGCTTAACTATATCATCACCTTCTTTCTCTCTCAGTCTTGTCATTTTGACCAATATCTCTTTTCTTCTCAAAGCAGAGCTTTTGATTTATGAAGTTTTTGTCATTTTCATCTGTCACTGAAAAGAAATGATGTTAAATTGACATTTATTTGTCTGCTAGGATAATCTGTGAAGAGGGTAGGTTATCTGAAGATTGAATCAAGCCAACTGGACTTATTTTCTTGGTTAGGAACTTTTTGCTACTTATTCAAGCAGCTTCTTCATTCTGAATAAAGTGGCTAGGGAACCCAGTTATATCCTCCAGAGTATGCCAGATGTCTATCCTCCTTCTTTTTGGCTTCAGAGGATGTTGGATGTTTTCTGCCCTGTGGTGCAGGGTCATGATGACTCCTAGTTTGTGTTATGGTGTGAGTCAAAATGTAGGCACTGGTCTGTGTCTTTGGGTTTCCTGTAGCTTTCTTTTTCTAGGTTCCCACAAGTCCTAACATTCCCGGCATAATCCAGGAATGATGTCATTGATGTCAGTGTTGTCATTGGCGTCCTCCCTGGTAAACTTGATGTTGTTGTCAACTGCATGTATGTGGTCTGTGAAAGCCTGCACCTCCTGGATCTTGATCTTTACCCAGGTGTCATCTACTTATTTGAACCAGTGTTTCCTGAGAATAAGTTAGCTATCTTCTCCACTTCCTCCACGTATAGGTTGCCAACAATAGGTGACACAGGAGAACCTATGGCACAGACATGTGTCAGAATGAAGAAGCTGCTTGGATAAGTAGTGAAACGTTTCTAACCGAGAAAAAGAAGTCGAAATGATGTGATTCAATCTTTGGATGACTGACTTGTAGCTTTCCGTGTTTGGAAACAGTGAAAATGTTCACATCTGTGGTGAATTTCTCTTGTGTTTGCAACAAGAATGTAATTTCTCAGGCTGGCTGTACATTATGTGACTGCAAGCAGCTGTTGAGGTTTAAAATATGACAGATCAAGAAATGAATTAGACTTAGGGAGAAAGCAATTTACTGCCTTCATCAGGTTCAGACTTTGCTTCAAAAACCTATTTTCAGCCCTTTACAGCAGTGGCTGTGTCAACAATGTTTAGAAGTGCTCTTTTGAGTACTTTAAAGAAATCACAACTCTTACAAGAAGAAAGCTGCTTGCTTATTGTTATCTATATCTGTACTGCACCTGAAGTATGTGTTTGTACAAACTAAGTCTATGAATAGTTTCCTTACACATCTTTCACTGACAGCCAAAAAGCCCAAAAATGCAGCAATAACTGCAATAGTATTTGTGGGTTTCAAGGTACAAGAACCCAGAATGTACTCAGTTTGCAATGAGGAGCTACAATTTGGGACATATGTGCATTTTAAAACATGTTTGTTTTTTGGGTTAAAAACATCTATCTATTATCTGCATTATCTAACTGCTTTTCTTGTCCAGGTTCACGCTGCTGGTGCCTATTCCAGCTGTCATGGGGCGAGAGGCGGGGTCTACAGTGACAGGTAGCCAATCAATCTGGTTCAACACAGAGAGACAAACACAGACAGACAACCATTCACACTCACATTCATACCTACACCCAATTTAAAGTCGCCAAATAACCTAACATCCATGTCTTTGAACTGTGGGAGGAAACCAACCCATGCACATGAAGAAACTCCACACAGAAAGTTGGCAGCCGGTCAGGGATTTAAACTGGGGACCTTCTAGCTGTAAGGCAGCAGTGCTGCTATGTTACTGCCTGCTATGTTAGTGCTATGTTACTGCCTGCAAGAACATTTGGCACACATTTAGGTTCTCTGAAGCCTGGCAGCCTGCGTAGAATAACATTTTCCTTCTGCCTAGAACGGTGCCGACTTGGGCAGGTGGTGAAATTTAGGTCACACATACTCATGTGAAAACATGGAAACAGGAAGTATTAAATGGCCTGGGCCACCCAAGTGCTTTTGTACTGCATCCATTCCCGCAGCACTATCATAGAAACCTGAATCAGAACAATGTCACGCTGACATTTGTCACATCATGGCAACAGCTCCACCCTATTTAAAGTTTCAATTTCAGTGTAATGTAGTGACAGTGAAAGAATGAGTGAAGTTTTCTTCAGCTCTGTCTTAAACCGACATAGAAGTGACCCATTAATGTATGAGACCAGGTGGCACAATATGTATGTAGTGGGCACATGGGCACAAAATGGAAACTTATGGACTAGTGTTGTTTGTATGTAGGACTGGTTTGAATGTTTTGGGAGGGTCTACAGAAAGTCTTTGAGTTCCTCTGAAAAAAGCGATTGCAACATCAGGAATAGAGAACACTGGAAGCTTGAGAGATACCATTGGCTGAAAGAAAAGTTAAAACAGATGTGGAAGGTGAAACAGTGGGGAAGTGGTCCCCACGCTAGAATGTTGGGAGCTGAAACTGGGAAAGGGGCACATTCCAGGAACATTGTCTGAGATCTGTACAGAGGAGTGAATTCCTAGGAACAGCGCAGAGCCCTCAAGCTGCCAGGCCTCTCATATGCCTGTTTCACAAATGAACTCCAGACAATGTCAAGGGAATTCAGCCTCAAACATTGTCCAGAGTGGTGTTTCACACATGTAACACACAGCGGAAGATGGCCCGAGTGAGAGGCATCCTCACCTGTCACTCGATTTCAGTGCGCAATCAGCACGAACAAGAGGCACAACATGATAGAAAACATAGGCAGTGGAAAACATCGGAGCCGTGTATCTAGTAAAAAAAGGTTATCAAGATGCCCATTTCCTCGTTTTTAATCCCCCTGACAATTCGGGACAGAGCAGTGTGCAACATATTGAGCTCACGCAAATAATAAGGACATTGTATCAGGGAGTCCAGATAGGATCAGCAGTGTCCCATGTGTATTTGTCAAAGAATGATGTTGGACTTTTTTTTCTTGTCTCTCATCTACTTTTCATGTCCACAGCATCTTGTAATGGCTCTGGCTGTCAACATGTCTCATCAATACACTTTAATTCCATCCAGACTGACTAGGGACATAATTAGCAGTGGCTCTAAATACAGGTTATAAACAAATCTACACAAGCCTTCGTTCATGTTTTTTACCTCAGAACTCTCCATCTTGCAGAGCTGCACCTTTATAGGACATTTTATTTTGTTTTCCATGGCAGTTATTTTCTTCCCTCTGACTTTCCTTTGATTTGCACGTGTTTCTCTTTTAACTCAACCCTCAGCTGCACAGTCTCAACTCGCAAAGTTGTCGCTCTTATTGTCTAGAAAGGCACAACAGGTAAGAGAAAAAGCACAATACATGCTGTTCCTTACTTGCACTGGAGTTAATGCTCTCGGATAGTGTGGTGCAGCGTGCATTTTATTTGTAACACCACCAAAATACAAGATAGGACGGGCTATAAAAATCAGTCTAAAAATATTTTGTTTCATTACAGAAAAAAGTTTAAACAATGCCATCCCGCGGAGCTGGCAAATTGGTTCCCAAGACATTTCCTCTTTGAAGACACTGAAATGCAACAAGTCCTGCCTGCTCATTTTTAGGTCAGACATCCTCAAACAGCAAAATACCAATCCTGAAAACAATGTCAAGTGCAACAGTGAGGCTTGCTTACACTGTTGTTTGAATCGCTAATAGGTGCATTGTGGGCTATTGACAATGTTTTAGCTTTGATGGTGAAGCGAGTACTATATGTGTCTGCCTGAGCCGTGCTTTGAGAACAAGGAGACCATGTTAAGTGATAGGGAAGAGAAACAGCTGGTTCGTTATTCACTCTGACAGAGAGATGCAGAAATACAGAATCAAAGACGAAGAGAGAGAGGGAGGAGCAGGAGAGCTGAGAGTGTTGGGAGGCATTAGCCTTGGAAGTGTTTCCATGTAATGTCAGAAGCTATTGTCTTCATGGAGCTCAAATCCCATTAGCACAACTGATGTGGTACGCATCCGCAAAGACTACTTTGGCCAACAAGTAAGAGCCACAATGGAAAAGGTTAAACCCAGACTACTCAGCAGGGAGGATTTAAGGTCAAGAACTACTGTGCTATTCTTGCTTAACATAATGAATTATTCCATGACGTCAACATGCAGCAGACTGTTGGACATCTGCTTGTAATATAAATGTAACTTGAATGTTTTTCTGTTATCATGGGCAATATGTGACAGGATGGCCCCCTGGTGGATCTGCTGGGTTGGGAAAATAATATTGTATCTCAGCTCCTAATGCAGCAGGCTGACCATTGATTTTGCTCTCTAAAAGGATTAAGCTCATTATAATAAACGAGGTTAATTAATGCTAATTGGATCACAAAGGTAATCAAATAGTGCCACTTTGTCCCTTTGTGTTACATGCTGACGTTTGGGGGTACCCGTTTGCGTCAGTGCTTTCAGTGTAGTACAATGGAAAACACGGACACACAAATATGATTAAAGTGATGACGTAGTGTGTAAAGTAAAATAAGTGTAAATAAGTGTCATTTTGTTTCTTATGTAATTTATCTTGTAATTTAACCTTTTTGTGTCTAACCCTAACCCAATATTGTCTTAATGTAATATTCCTAACGCAGTTTTTGTGTGTGTATAGTTGTTCCCATTGCATCAAATAGAGGCACTGCTGGAGCTTCTAATTATGATTCCAAAGTGTAGCTGTGACATCAATGTGATACGCTAAAAAGATTTGATGCCTGTAGAACTTATCTGATTATCTGTTGGGAAGTGAGATTATCTGATGCTTTGGGATGACAATGTGTTGGAAGACCCATACAAGTCCACATTGGAGGGTAATGCGCTAAGATAAGATGCTAACCAATATTTGTTTTTCGCATGTTTAAACCCCACGTCCGACCAAGAGTGAATAAAACTGACATTAACCGAGCTAGCACGGCCACTAAAAAGCTAATTTGTAATGTATTTAAATAGTTTTTATTTAAAATATTTCCAGATGTAAAATATTTGTTGAGAAAGTCCATAACAAATGAAAGTACATAACTATGTTCACCTGATATGATGCACAAATACTAGTAAAGGTCCTGATGGATGTGACACACATATGAAATCATTTACTTATTAGACTTATTTTAAAGAGATTTTTCTGTGGGTTTGGCACAGACATAGGTACAACAGGCAACCGATTGCCGATGCAAAAAGTATTGAGAATTTCTGCTGTGTTTGCTCCAGCATCAGTCTTAGCACAGTCAAAAACAAATGCTCCTTTTCTTTAACTTCTGTCTGGCTTCACACAGCAGCAGGAACGATGTGTATCTGCATTTGTGTGTGTGAAAGAGGCACGGTGCACTATTACAGTATGCACAGCAGTGTTAATGTCTCCATTAATGTCCTCCACTGATTTAAACGACTACATCTACACACTTATTAACTGCACAAACAAGTGATAGTGTGGCCAGGCTGTTTAAAGTGCTCTCAGCTTTTCTGTATAAACTCAGTGTTTCATTTTGTGTGTGTGTGTGTGTGTGTGTGTGTGTGATCGTGTACAGGGTTGTTTCACTAAAATTACCACTAAGAAATAAAATGGATGTACGTGAACACTGTCCTGAAGTTGAAAAAAATCTCCTGAAGAAGCCTAGTATCAATTCCATTTGCATCACAGTCAAAGTTTGCTCAGTAGCGTGTGTGTAGCTTTGTGGGGAGGAGTGGGGGGCTTTTTAAGTTCTTAAGAGTTTAAGTATAAAGTATTGTCACAGTTAGTATAAGTACATGAAAGTAGCAGGTCGATTAACACCATTCCTTAGTTTTCTGTTTTAGTAATCGGCCCTGTGTATCCTGGGCCTCATCCAGTCACAGCTGGGACGGGCTCCAGCAGTCTTATGACCTTTTAATTGAATAAGCATTATAGATAATGTCTGGATGATGAATCCGATTTTTCTAAGATCAGTTTCGTTTGACTGTTTTTTAGACAAAAGAAATATTCCCAGACCTATGAAGAGTCTCCCTGATGTGGTTTGGTCAGGCAGCGTTGTAGCAAAAGCATATCAGTCTCCTCGGCTGGTTGTTAAATCAGGACTTTATGTCTCTACTGTGAGAGGGTTGTGTGAGTTTGCAGGTTCAGCCCGATCACCTGGGCGACTAATCCTCTCTGATGATGCAACCCAGCAGATTGCACTGTGCCAATTTCACTTCTCCAGCTAATTCTCTGGAATATTTGGCCATAATATGGTTTGAAATCCCACTGAAGTGATGTCCTAACATTGACTGCAATAACCCGACCTTTATTCTATTACCTTTGCCTTTAATTATTACTGTTGCCAAAAGCCAAACCTGTGAGGGCTCACTGACATTTTTGTTGCCAACGGGAAGGTTTTTTTTTTTTGCATGCAGATCAGGATAAACATCAGTGTGGATGTTGAATTAAAATTCGATCTGTGCACGTGTACAAAGAGTTCACAATGATCGTTTTGGTCAATTTCCTGGGGTGCTGGGCTCCTGCATACATTTGATCTCATCCTCTCGTCCCTTGGTAGATTTAGCTGACAATGTTTTATCACCCTTCACCAGCAAATGACTGTGGTCATTTGCACAATATTTCCCAATTCAAATCAGCGAGACACACAGCCTCAAATGACAGCCATGGCTTGTGCACTCCTCAATCACTGCACTTTGAGTACACAAAAATAATCACATTAGCATAATAATCTAAAGGAGAAAAAGTCATAACAGTGTGTTTGCCTTGAATTACCAACAGCTGAATGGTTTTTGTCCAGTGTACACATTGTTACAGATGTGCAACTGAACGTTTATGGGCATTGCAAATAGCTACTAACAATTCATTGGTCATTTCTACATTTCCACAACCTGCAATTGAATGAATTTTTCAGAATAAATATGAAATAAGTGGCTTTGAACATGGCTTTGACATCCCGTGTGTTAAGTGAGTCCTGGCTCCTCATCAGGCATCCTCCTTAAATATGGGGACTTGAGACTGAATACTGAAGCTGCTCCTATTGCTCAGTAGTGAAAGTCGCTGCTGGTATCTGCTAAGATGACTGAGCTGATTAGCTGCCCTGTCTCAGTTTATGGATTTTAACAAGGCTACTGTATGAATTCAGAGAACTCCTTGCATATTTTTTGTGTGTGGAGACACCACAAGGGATCCAAATCCTTAAAGCTAATCTAAACTAATTTTTAGATTAACAATGGATCAAATGTGTAAAGTCAGGGAGGTCGTTGTAGTGATGGACCCATGGAGAATTATCACTTGACTCTGCACTTCACCTCAGCTCTACAGAGCATTTCTCTATTTTTCAATTCACTCTTTTAACTTCATTGCCTGTAACTGTTTTGGTTCACGGTCAGCGCTTTTGCCGGCCTCGTCACCAGCTCTAGCAGGCAGCTGTTTTCAAAGAAAGTGCTCTAATGCACTGTGTGCCTGCTCACAACCAAGCGGAACATGGTTGTGAACATACGGCATTTTGCTGCTAAAATGCCAGATTTTTCTCAAGCATTTGTGAAGAGAGAAACAGAGATAAAACAAACTGGAGTGTGATGACAGCAGTTTACATCTTATTTCGAGTGAAACTAACTTGAATCAATCAAGTATCAATCAAGTCATATCCCGTCTTGCTTCTTACTGCAATGCGCTGTTGATGGGGTTACCGGTATGTAAAATTACTCTTAGCACTTAAATCTATTAAAAACTTAAATAATTTTTTGTAACGTTAATGTAAGCAGTGAATGAATGTAAGTAGTCTAATAAATTATGATAAATATTACAGATATGATTGTCTTTTTTTTACTATCATTTTTCATATAGTAGCCCACCCAACCCATCCACCTCATGTCCTGACTCAGATCTGAGTTCTTTAATATTGAGTGTCCGTCAATACAGAGTTGAATTCTTCTGTGCAGACTTCACAGACAAACACGGAAAAGGTGTAGAGATAGGAAGAGTTAGACATATACATAACTCAACAACTATTTAATACAATTAACATAACACAATTAACATAACAGGTATCATATTTCTGTGTAACCATACTTTTTTCTGGTTCAGGGGTGAAAAGGGGAACTGTAGGAAAAGCAAGAAGAGCAGCAGTTAGGATAATGTTCTACTCGTTTCCAGCTGTTTGATAAACTGCTCATACTGTTTGCAGTACTGATTAATGTTCTTGCATGTATATTTATCAATGTGGTGGACTTACTTTTTTAAAAATGTGGGGAGCTCATTCCCTTCATTAATGCTTTACCGAAAGATGAGGAAGGGGAGAGATAATTCAGGGGACAGAAAATAGCAGAAGTAAAGAGATCAGAATTTCAGCAGTTTCACTTTAACAGATACTGATCCATTAAAATATATATAGATTGAAACTGATACTGATGTTCGGATTGACTTGAGGCAGCAAGTTGATTCATCACAACTCTGCAACCATGAGTTGTTGTTTTTTTTTAAACCACGTTTACTCTTCTCATAAAGCTCCTAAAAAAAGGCTTTGATGTGTAAAATCAGTGAAACTGTTTCAACATTTTGAATTAAAATTTCAAACTGGTACAATGCTCATCATAGACAGAGTAGGCAGAGGAGGAATGACTGTGTGCAATGATAATATTATGGAGGGTCTGCAGCTGTGCATTTCCACAAAACATTTAAGCTTTTATAGACGTCTTTAAATGTGTCTCCAGTCATATCAAAGAAAATATCTTAAAATAAGTTATATTATAATAACACATTACAGCGTGTAGCTAGACGCACATCTGAACTTCACACTGACTGGGGTTGAGAGCAGAAAATAATCGCACATCTCTTATGAGATGAGAGGTTTTCTAAAAGCTGTGAGGTCACTTGATAGAACCTTTAATGATACATCGCTGTCAGTCATCTGGAATGAGTTGGCACACTTGTGTTTGAAATAGCGGTGGGCAGAAATGCTTTTCAAAAGCATTCTATCTTATCCATCCGCTAAAAATATGAGCTTGAAACAATACGCCTAGACCAGGATGCACTGAATAGCTTTAACCTACAGACTGAGATATGGTAAGAAAGGCAGCTTCAATAGAGTAAGGTTACAAGCATTTTATAAAAAGCTAGAGTGGCTGGTTTTTTTTTGTCTCTCTTAGGTCAATAGACTTGTCAAATCATAAACAAAATATGATTACATTCTGTTCTCATTTCTAAAAACCATTTCCCTGTAATAGTAGCAGTCTTTAAACTTATTTTCTTGCTTTGAGCACATTCCTAAATGATGTTGATCACTGCTGTATAAGCCTCAGTATTTCATCTATTAAAGGCACATGGCCCCGTTGGTATATTTTTGTTTGAGTTAACTTGAGTTAACTTAAAATTAATTTTTCCTTACTTGATACTTGACTTTTACTGTGCAGAGTTTGTATATGTGGTAACAGGGTAAAGTTTCTTTGTAATTGCCCTCAACGGAAATGCTTAAGATGCAAGTCCTGGTTGATTGGACATTGTCTGTTTGATGGTGGTGACAATAGGTGCAGTTTAATATTGCAGAAAAACTACTTGCCTAGTCATTTAGAATGGAAGCAAACATACAGAGGTGGTAGAAATACCCAAACTTGTTACAAATACTGAATTTTAAGTAAAAGTTTGTTTTTCTTTTTCGTCTCGGCTGTTTCCTTTGATTGGTCACCACAGCGAATCATGTGCCTCCATCTAACCCTGTCCTCTGCATCCTCTTCTCTCACACCAACTAACTTCATGTCCTCCCTCACTACATCCATAGATCTCCTCTTTGGTCTTCCTCTAGACCTCCTGCCTGGCAGCTAAAACCTCAGCATCCTTCTACAGATATATTCACAGTTTCTCCTCTGTACATGTCCAAACCACCTCAATCTGGCCTCACTGACTTTATCTCCAACACATCTAACATGAGCTGTCCCTCTGATGTCCTCATTTCTGATCCTGTCCATCCTCGTCACTCCCAAAGACAACCTCAACATCATAAGCTCTGCTACCTCCAGCTCTGCCTCCTGTCTTTTCTTCAGTGCCACTGTCTCTAAGCCAAACAACATCTCTGGTCTCACCACCTTCTTGAACACCTTTAATTTAATTCTTGCTGATACTCTTTTATCACACAACACACACTGACACTTTTCTCCACCCGTTCCAACCTGCCTGCACTCGCCTCTTCATCTCTTACACACTCTCTATTGCTTTGAACCGTTGACCCTAAGTACTTAAAGTCCTGCACCTTCTTCACCTCTGCTCCCTGTAACCTCACTGTTTCACCTGGGTTCCTCTCATTCACACACATGTATTCTGTCTTGCTGCGGCTAAGCTTCATTCCTCTGTTTTCCAGAGCAGACCTCCACCTATCTAGATTTTCCTCCACCTGCTCTCTGCTCTCGCTACAAATCACAATGTCATCTGCAAACATCATAGTCCATGGAGATTCCTGTCTAACCTCATCTGTCAGTCTGTCCATCACCAGAGCAAACAAGAAGGGGCTCAGAGCTGATCCTTGATGCAGACCCACCTCCACCTTGAACTCCTCTGTCACACCTACAGCACCTCACCACTGTCTTACAGCTCTCATACATGTCCTGCACCACTCTAACATACTTCTCTGCCACTCCAGACGTCCTCATACAATACCACAGCTCCTCTCTCTGCACCCTGTCATACGCTTTTTCTAAATCTACAAAGACAAGATCCAACTCCCTATTGTCACAGCTGTGAGGCTGGCTCATGTTGCCCTGGTGATCATCACTCTCTTCTCCCAGCTCTGATTTCCTCCTTTCTCTCTTCTCCCTCCTGGTCCCTAATCAGCCTCACTCCGTTCACCTGTTGGTTTCCTTATTTATGCCCCATTCACGTGTAACTCTCTGCCAGATCGTCTTTCTGCTTTTCCTGAGCATGCAGCCACTCTGTGGCCAAGTGTTCGAGAGGATGCCTGTTTTTCATCATTCTGTAAGCAACTTTAGTACTTCTATACACAGAATGAGAACTTTGTGTTGTTAATCTTTAGAAGAGGTTTTTGCACAAGATGAAAGAGGAAGAGTTTTTGTCCTTTCATCCCTGGATCTTTTGGTTAGTACTTTGTTTGTTTGTTACTTTGTCATTTTAGTTGTTAACTTTGCTGGCTCCTGTTGTGTTTTTCTCTCCTAGGTATTTCCAGCCGGTTTTAGTTGCTCTTTGTTTGGTCTTTGCCACCTCTACCTTCACCTTACGCTGTATCTCCCTGTACTCCTGTCTACTCTACTTCAGTCCTCTCAGTGTCCCACTTCTTCTTAGCTAACCTCTCTGTATACACTCCTGAACTTACTCGGTCCACCACCAAGCCTCCTAGTCCACTTTCCTCTTCCTACCTTCCTACCTTTTCTCCCTGATCACACTAGCTGTAGTTGTCCAGTCATCTGGAAGCACCTCCTGACCAGAGCCGATCTCAGCTCATCCCTGAAAACTACACAACATTCTACCTTTTTCAACTTCCACCACTTCTTCCTCTGCTCTTCCTTAGTCCTCTTCATTTTCCTTCGCTTCATTTTACACATTACCATCACCATCTTGTGTTGTCTGGCTACACATACACCAATACTTTGAAGTCACTGATCTCTTTCAGATTAACGTTGACACAAGATGTAGTCCACCTGACATCTTCTACCTCCGCTCGTATGTGTCACCCTATATTCTTGCTTTTTTTTAGAAGAAAGTGTTCGCTACAGACATTTCCATTGTCTTTGCAATGTCTTCCACCATCTGTCCTGCCGCGTTCTTGTCCTGAAGACCAAACGTGCCCATTACATTCTCATCACCATCATTTGATCTAACTCACTCCAGAAACTGTCCTTTTCTTCTAACTCGCATCCTACCTGTGGGACAACATTGAAACTTCAAGCTAAACTACTAGATTGAGCAAATAACACAAAACCAAACAAAAGAACAAACATATCAAAACTACTCTGACGTTGCACTATTCATATAGAGCACAGATTGTCCTGTGCACAACACTGATAATGCAGGAGACACCTTAAGAACATACAGTATCTGATGTTACCTGACCAAAATATTCTGTATTGCCACTATTACTAAACTGAAAAAAAAAACAGCCTGGTAGCTGAATGGGAAGAGAATCAGGCTCAGCGCTAACTCCCCAGGTACTTCCTGTGGCTGCCTACTACCTCCCCCCCAGGGGATGGGTTAAATGCACAGTACACATTTCACTGTTACATGTTTATGTACTCAGTAGGATTAAAAATAGTAAAGAGTTTTGTGCTGTCATTCTTCCCCAGATGCCCTATGTTATTCAATTTTAATATACACTTTGAAATTCCACATGTAGAACAACTGCATGTTAAACTATTTTATTTATGTTTTTGTCCTTTTGGCTTGAGTTCAGGGTCGCAACAGCGGATTATTATCTGCATGTTGATTTAACACAGTTTTAAACTATAATGCCAACAAAAATGTGAGACAGTTGAACTCATCACAGAATTACAATAAAACTCTGCCTTATCTCGTGTGTGTGTGTATATGTGTGTGTGTATATATATATATATATATATATATATATATATATATATATATATATATATAGCTTATTCCTAAGGCATATTAATACGAACACAAGCACAGGAGCAACAACAGAACAGCAACCGGAACAAAAACACCAAGAAGAAAGGAGATAATAATAAATGTTCAAATTTAAACTCTAATAAACACCACCAGAGTCCCAAATGTGGCTTGTACTTGCAGGCTCTAACCCCTTGGTAAATGCCAGGAAGCCAAGTATTGAACAGTGGCAGAGAAGTGAGATAGTGACTAACTTGTGGCCCACACAAGCACTTCGTAGTCCATTCTCAGAAGTCATCTGACTGCGTGTCAGTGAGAAAGTGAGAGAAATGTAAAATCAAGACAGAAATTATTGAGGACCTAGACAAGCTGGTGTATTGAGATATATATACCGTTTGAGATTTAAGCATTGGTTAAACTTATTTTAGATGAAGTTCAACTCAAGTCAATAGTCTCCTCAGCAGAGTGGATACACATGGATTGTTGTCTTTCCCCCTCACTGCGCGCTTGTTGCCTCTTCCTGGTATTTGACATTAAAAGTGCGGAAGGTGGAAAATGATGCAGCAGGCCCCATCAGGAAGATGGGCTGAATGCCCACATATGACACTGACATTGGATTTGTTGGTTGCAGAACGAGAACAGCTTTTGTGATTTATTTTTTTTTTCCCCTTCTCACACACCAACACCATGTGCACGTGTCTATCACGCTCTATAAATTCAGTCGCAGAATACATGTGTCCAAACATTAACTCAGACATGTAAAAATAAAAAAGAGCTCCTTGAGTTTTTTGATTAAGAGCCAGACAATTCCATTCCAGGTAGCTCCCTCCATCATGATGTGCACATACATGCACATAACTAATGCAAAGCAACAGAAAACATCACTGATAGACTTTGCACAGATTTATTAACATTACTACTCACCAAATAAAAAGTGAGGTATCCAGTTTCACAGGTGCAGTTCGGGTGAATTTGCTTTTCTAAAATGCACAAAATACTTTAAGACTCTGTTAATTAAAATATGTTGGATGGGTGATTAACAGTGCTATATTCAACATGCTAATACTAAAACACATTTAATACTATTTGAATGTTGCTAGAAATTTACACCAATCATTTACAATGTACAACACAATATGTTCACCCTGACACTGAGCATCCAAGAATCATTAGCTAGCTGCAATAAAAATGAACCGGCCTGTGCTGCAGTGGGGCTTGTCTGGTTGTAAACACTAAGAGCGCTACTGAAAACTGGAAATGTGGGCACGTCTGTAGGCCGTCATCCACAGACCACGGGATCGGTGGTTCAACTCCTGGCCCCTCCTACATGGCAAAGTGTCCTTGGGCAAGACATTGAACTCAAAGTTGCTCCTGGTGGAAGCTGCCTAGATAAATAAGAGACAGTTTCGCAGGGCAGTTTGGATAAAACTGCTATATAAGCAATAACATTTTAATTTTAAGAATAATTTATTGGAATAATAAAATAAACCTTTAAGACACACAAAAGCATTGGCAGGACAGTGTTAAAAACATCTTGAGGCAATTTTTTATCAATATGTTAGATGTGAAGCTTGGCAAATTTACAAGGGAGTAGTTAAGATTTCCCATTAATATGTACATATAAACAATTTGGGTGTTTCGCTGTTGACATGGTTTTGCACACTTGCAGTAGATCTAACAAAGGTTCAGTTGGCGTTCAACAATCTGGCGTTTCAGCTCTCCTCTTAAGCTTGTCTTGAATGCAGATAAAACCAAACCAAAATTTTTCTTTAAACACAGATCTGTTGCTGCCACCTTTTTTTCCAATGCTGGACTATAGAGATACATTATAAATGCATTCTACTGCACAATACCTCCATAGGGTATACACTGTTTACCACAGAGCTGTCACAAATCTAAAATCGTTAGTCGGCCCTAATTATTGATAAACCTGCCATGAGAGTTTTTTGTTTTTCTGCTCTGGACAAATGGAACAAGTTAAGATAAGGATGGAAAGGATGTAAATGTGCAATCTGGTTTCTTTGGCTAGAGTTAAGATTATAGCTAAGTCTTTGCTGTCTGAATGTTTATTACTTTCCTTTTGTTCTTAAGCATACAAGGGCAAACAACTAAAATGTCTTCAGCAATGGACAAGCAATTGCCACAGTAGAATTTACAGACACAGTCACCCAGCCCTAAGGTGTGACAGTTTGTATCTAACACTGCTAATCCAACAAGTTGTCATCAATAATGTAAACAGACTTTAGTCCTAAATCAAGTTTCGTCACAATCATTTGATACTTTAATACCCTTTAATACCCTTTACTTTAGAATAAAGTCCTTTTAAACAAAATGAAAGACTTACTCCAAAGGTCACTTTTAACAATAGCTGACTCCACCTGTGCAAAGATGTCCCCACTTAACATCCAGATATGATGGGAGCAGTGCAGAACTGCTTGTCATGTTCCTCGCACATGAACCTTGATCTTTAATTTAAAATCTACAATAAACCAGCCATTAAACACTTTTTTAGTACTTTTAACAGTGTAAGTGTTTAAATGTATTCATTTAAAACACCTCTGTGTTGGACCAAAATGGGAAATTAAATGTCACTATTTCTCTTTCCCCAGTTAGGGAGCAGAGCCAGCAACTCCGGGGCCAGATAAACAGTAAAGAAAATTCCACCTTAGATACTCTTTAGCTGTTATATATCATCCACCTATGATATTCAGTACATCCCAGGAGTTATTATGTGACAAAATGCAATCATTTGCCTTTTTGGTGTACGATCTTTACTTCACCCCGCCTCACCCATTTCCACTTCAGTTAAGGGTTTTTTAGTGTTTCCAGGAATAATTTTCAACAACTGCCAGAGAGGAGAGTGTGGCCTCGATGCATTAAGCTTTGTGATGTACATCGTTTCTATAAATCCCACTTGATATCAAATAAGATGCTGTCTGATTAGATTTTCCTAAATATTCAAACCAATGAAACACAAATATATGAATATACTGATGATGACATCTGTTTTTTTTTTTTTTGTTTGCATCTGCATGGGTAATCGTTAATTGGACGGGGAAAGTCAGAACTTGCAATTTTTATCCCAAAAGACAAAAAGTGTCAAAGAAGATGGCCCATGGATATAAAAAACAACACAAAAAGCAGTTTTAGGGTCAGTCTTGATCATAATCGCAGACTGTAGTGATTAATCCCAAATTATCTACTCAGAATTTTAACGATTTCATTTTTACAACTGTCTCCCCCCCCTTTTTTTTTTTTTTTTTTTTTACTAAATGCCTCCCTAATCTTTTTATTTGCATAAAAAAAATAGTCCTGATATTTATCACTGGTTGAGTTTTCAAATGATTGTAGTAATTAGTCACCATGACTCACTGATTTTTCTTCTCCATCTGATGTGGTTTAGCTGCTAGAGGGAAGGGTGCAGGTTTAGAGTGGAGGCTGAACTTTACTCCATCAGAACATGCTCACTTATGACTTAAGTGATGTGACAAATCAGGCTGATGTGTTAGAGTAACTTACAGACGGCTGTTGTTTAAGTGTATTTATAGCAATTAGCGATTAAACAAAGCCACTGTGGTTCACGCGCACTCGATCCCTGTGGGCAGACCTGACATTATCATTTGGCATTTGTTTGATGTGTGTTTTAATGAACTACCCAGTTGTATTTGTGTGTAACGATACAGTAAGTGTTACCTGAGTGTTTTACCTCAGCAGGGATCCGACTCCCTGCTGCTGCTGCAGCAGCTGCTGCTGCTGTGCACTGTGAGTAGAAGGTAGTAAGAGTAGTATCCTGTCCTACTTTAAACAGACAGACAGCGGAGAAATTGCATCATGAACACCACAGCCATAACTTCATGTGTTAATCTCAGTCAGTGCAAATACAATGCTGAGGATTGTTCCATAATTCTACTCAGTCACTTGCACTGTCGAGCTCTGCACAGGTAAGGCCTAAGGTCAACATAACGAAACCCATATTAACAGCGTGAAAAAACAATACAAATTGCTGCTGCGTTAATAATGAGCAATTAACTATGCGTAATTATCACATGATAGACCTAGTTTTAAATGAAAAGCCTCAATGTTAGATTATACTAAATGATACAAGCTATTGTCATCTTTTTCTGTCATGTTCCAACATTTTTTTTTAAATTTAATTTCCATTAGGTTTGAAAATAAGAAACGGGTAGATAATAAAATCAGCAGTTGAAGAATGGTGCAGCAGAAGCTGAGGAATCCATTGGGTGACTAGTACGTGGCTGTGTCATGAAAAAAGGCAGAAAACTTTAAATTCTCAGATGTTCTTTTTGTGAGATGCTCTGTGCCATTGTTTTTCTCAGAACAGTATGTTGGAAAATTTTGTCTTCTTCCTTGTTGTTCCCTGTTGTTTCAGATTAAGTTTCAGAATGTATTCTGTGTATATATGTGTATGTCTATTCTGCGATATTAATTTTTATTAAAGCTTTGTAAATTTTAAGACTGAGCTCACGGTTCCTCCGTAACATAATAAAGACAGTTTGTGGTTAAACTACAGTTTAATCAAAACATGTTATGGTTGTTTTTAAGCAGGTACAGGAGGTGGTTAGGGTCAGAGGAAGATGGAGGGCATGAAAATCTAATTATTCACAAAATGTGTTTTATCACTTTTAAAAACATCCACGATGTTTCTACAACCCTAACATCAGTGGCTTTCTTGCTTGAACCTAACCAAACACTGCCACCCTCCCCAACAACCTCCTTGCAACCCATTGTTTCTTAAAAAAGTTCACATTCACATCATTCACAATATTCATACATTTGAACATAAATAATAATTTATTAAGTTTGCTTGGTGTCACCTGAGTAATGTAAAACAAACATCTGCCTAATACTGTACCTACATTTGTATTTCTGTAAAAATATTTATTACTTCGGGGGTTTTATCTGATCACCAGCAATATCAAAGTCTTTGTGATGTTGATGCTGACATTGCAGGTGAATGATTGCAGCGTTGAACATTTCAACTTCACTTTCGCAAAACAATATATTCATTCCTGCAAATCTGTTAATGTAAATGTATTAAACTGATGTATAATTTATAAATAATGTGTTCGGTAACCGAAGAGAGCGACAGCAAGTGGGAAACAAATGACCGCAAGGTCGTCAATACTATGTTTTTTTTTTTCCCCTTGCTAGTACACACAATGTGCCTAGATTCTGCTTTGATATAAGAGCCACAGTTCAAGCTTTGAGGGAGTGGTAAACTCTTGAAGACACGGGGACGAGTGAAGGACGCAGTGGCTGCTCAGCATGGATTCATTAGTATGCATTTACAGCCAAACAAGTGGGAGAATACACAGAGCAGCAACATGAGCAAAGCTTTGAATTCATAAGGCATTTTCTAAGTGTTGATTTTCATTCATGAATTTATCATGAAGCAAGCTAACCTCAATGCATGAAAGCTATATCTTACAAAGAAAGTATCACAAGAATCAGTAATTCCTTCAGCACACTGTAACTTTTTACAGTTGCCTTTTCTTTGATAAACATACCCTCTCTTTTCTCTCTATTCAGAAAATAAATGATGAATTGTTTTGACTCCAACACCCTCAGAATGAACTGCAAACGGTAGAAAATTGGAGTGTTGTGAAAATGCACTCATTATATGCCTACGATGGCTGCTTTCAGCCTGTTAAAGAATCCAGCTGCCATTTAGAGTCATAGCTCATGTCCATGTGTCTAAATCTGTTTTTTGTTTCCTTCAAAACAAATCATGATTCAGTCGGCTTTTCTGGGAAAGTGGTTGTAAGAAACAGTACATGTTTATTTACTACAAATATGCTACATAATTTATCTTAATGTGGAGAGGTGTCAAAGGCTGCTTGTGATCCAGACTCACTAAACAGCACAGGCAGATATTTGCTTATAAAAGTTTTTTAACCAGGGCTCACCCTTTTGACCAATCAGACAATTTCAATGATTTCATTATTATATTTTACAGCATGCTCATTTATTGTTAAAGCCCGCAACAAGTATCTGATAGACTGTCAGATTTTGAAGAACAAGATCCTCTGGTTTAATGACACAAAGATTGAACTGTTTGGCCTCAATTCTAAATGTTATGTCTGGAGGAAACCAGACACCACTCATCATCTGACCATTAGCATTCTTACAGTGAAGCATGGTGGTGGCAGCATCGTGATGTGGGAGTGTTTTTCAGAAGCAGGGACTGGGAGACTGGTTAGGGTTGAGGGTAAGGTAAATGGAGTAAAGTAAAGAGATATGCTCAATGAAAACCTGTTCCACAGAGGACCTCAGGACATCAGTCTGGGCTGAAGGTTCACCTTCCAACATGACAACAATCCTACGCAGCCAAGACAACACAGGAGTGGTTTAGGTAAGGGGTCTGTAAATGTCCCAGAGTGGCTCAGCCAGAGCCCTGACTTGAATCCTACTGAACATCTCTGGAGAGACCTGTAAAGGGGCAGTCCATTGATGGGCCTCATCCAACCTGACTGAGCTTGAGAGGATTTACAAAGAGCAACGGCAGAAAATCCATCAATCCAGGTGTGCAAAGCTTGTCACATCATACCCCAAAAGACCCAAGGCTGTGTCTGATAACAAAGAGGCTTCAACTAAGTACAGAGTAAAGGGTCTGAATACTCTGAAACAATGTGCAGCAGTTCATTTCATCTTCCCAATGGTTGTTGGCCTGGTAGTTCAATGGGTAGAGCAGCAAGATGAGATGCAGAAGTTGCGAATCAAACCTCAGCCTGCCCACCGGGTGTGTGAGAGTGAGTGAGAGAGACACTCAGCACCAGCTCCCCCGGCACCAAGAGAGAATTTTACTATAACATGGATGTGCAATATGTAGTTTATATATGTACTATATATACATATATACAGTATGTGCTCAATGACAATGACTTCTTCTTGTTACTTTACAGTATTTTAACCCAGAGGCCAAGAAAGGCCAGGTCTTTTAATAAAAACACTTTTTATTCCAGTTCTGGTATTTCCTCCATGCGTGTGACCCTGTGCAGTGAATCATTATATTCTGGTCCAAGCCTAAGAAAGCCAAGACTGGGATTGGCATCCTTAAGTGAAATAAATTAAATCTTCAGGGGCAATCAGATGAGGTTATGGTCATGCCACCTCCACATTGTGATGAATCAGGATTATGGGTCAAATCACCACAAGCTGACATACAAAAACTTAAATTAGAGCAGAGGAAATGGCAACGATGACAGAAATATAGGTGCAGATAGTTTTGGCCATGCTCAGGAGTTTTTCTCTAACACTTTCCAATTTGTGAGGGTGAATCAAAGCTGCTGCTGAGATCGTGTGATACTGCTCCTCCTGTTTATATGCAGTACTACATCTTGCATGTGAAGCTTTAATTTCTAGCAACTAGAAAAAAAAGCAATGCTCCAAATCGATGCCGCATATACAAGGTTGCCATAATGCACATGTCAGTGCGTAGCATTAGTGCTTGGGGCAGTAATAACATTGGACAGTTTCCTTGGCAGACACTGTAGTCTGACTGACACTGGACATACATAGTGTACATTAGAAGTACTCTTTGGAAGCTACAAAGCATAACTGTACCTAATAAGTATTTGATGGGTTAGTGGTGGTAAAAAAATAAAGACCACAAAAATAAGCATTAAAACCTTTTTTTTGACATTTGCAGATAGATTTTTAAGGTTGTTTGCTTTTTAGCCAGGAGATTGACACTAGCTATTACAATGTTCCCCAGGATGTGGATGTTTGTTTGGATGCTACAGTTGCAAAGCTTTACTTTGTTTTGAAATCTGCATTGTGTGTGCATTTAGTGTCAGCGTGCATCCTTCTTCTTCTGTGGTTTAACTGTAGCCCGGCAGCTCAGCTCCAGTGGAAAGTGAGGTCAGCCAAACAAAAACACCATCCCAAACAATGAAATATATTCTGTTAGTGCTTCCTTTGCTGCCAGTGCACCTTAGCTGTCTGGTGCACAGCAACCGATGGCGGGAAGGTTCTGCTCTGTGGTGCCCTAGGATTTTATCACAGAACTAAGATGATCACATTATTTTTATTTTGTTTGATGGTGTAACAATTCCTGAGGTATGATTTTAATGGCTCATAAGATGGAAGTGTATCCATTAAATGGGTCCATACAGTACATGGAGCTGCTGCTATCACTGTTGCTGCAACCAATCACGTGACACACATCTTATGAAATAATGTCAAGGAAGCAGGGATTTTTATTTAATCCTAACTATCGACCTGATGTGTTTGTGCCCAAGCTTAACCAAAACTGCATTTGCACAGATTTAATTCCATGTTTTGTGTCTTTAGAACAGTAAACCGTGCTGCCATTTTGACACTATCATCAGTGACTGTGTCTGCTTTTTTGTTGTTCGGTGCCATAATGTGTGCAATTTCAACAGATTCTTGCTTCTCTACATGATGGTGTTATATCAGCTGTGGGTTGGATGAAAGCTAGAGGAGTTGTTTTCCCTGTCCCTGCATGTTTCCAGGTTTCCAACCTGAGTTCTAGTGTAAGCAGTACTTGCTCTTCAGCCTGTTTGCTCCACTCCACTCACAGATTTTCTAGTCTCCATGTTTGCTAGAATCTTCGAGCCACATTATCTCTTTGTAGAAGTCTTTGTGTACTTTGGAAATCTTTGCTTTCTAATCCGTTTTTCATCTCAGACCTGTGCTCATTTTTGACTATAATACTGCTTCCGCCCCTGTTTACCAATTGCCAACAAAGGTGAACAGTTTTCCACCTACCTGAGAGTCTTGCCCTTCAGTTCGAAAAAGTTCCCTCCAAAAGAAAAAAGAAAACACAAACAGCAAAATGAAAATTAAACAAACAAACTAAACTAAATAAACAGATGCATGGCAATGTTCATTCATACCCTGAGAATTTAGAGTAACAAGTTGATTTAGGACTTGTACACACACATTTCTGGACCTTTAACTAATGCCCCTGCCCTGCACTCCCTTTAATTTCTCCTGTACAGCGTCGTTGCCTCACAGATTTAAGTGCAGAAATTATCAGTAATGGAAAGAAAGGAACATATTTATTATTATTATTATTTTTTGGGTTGCTATTAACCAAAAAAACACACTTTATGCACATAAAATGTACATTGGCTGTTGAACATAGCAGAGCGGTTAAAAATGTGCTTATTTGTCTTCTATTGCGAATCCCTGCTCAATGATGCAGCAAGTTAAACTCCTCCAGAGGTTTGTGAGGGGAAATGGCCCCTGAGCTGATTTTACACCTATGTTCTCCCTTGGCAAAGCGGCCCCACTGAATCATAATTGAATGCCACTTGACATATTTTCAATAGGTTTGCCACCTTTTTCCTGTTCTTCTGAATATACATCACAACAGCTGGTGTCTCAAGAGAAGTGTCGTTCCTTCAGTTTTGCTTTTGTAGCCCTGTGATACTGTCTTTAAGCCGTAGGGTGCCTCTTTTTCTCTGACAGATGGAAATGTGCAGGGAGAGCTGATCTATAAACCCTCCAGTTGTGACTGAAATTTTTTTTTTTGGAAAGCTCAAAGCGAATGACTGCTAAAGCCTGACGATCAGAGTTGCTGGATTTAACTGTGGAATACATGCGGACAAAATTCAACAGGCCAAAAGGGAGAATTAGAACATTTCTAACTGGGTTATTTTCCTGCTGTTCTCTCTTTGGGTAAATCCTGTTGGCTAGAGTGAAAAATACTTTCCACATAACTTTACATTTCGTTTGTAGTCCTAGAACATAGCAGAGGAGGATCAAGAGTGAGGAATATATGAACCATACAATGACAGGACTACTACAAGAACCTTTTTTTTGGTGTGTTGCAAGGTGACAGATAGTGAAAGCAGCTGACTGTGGCTATCAGTGAGCCAATGGCCTTTGACAAAACACGTTTAGGGATGATAGATCTGGCTAATGAGGTCTGGCTAAGGAAATTACTCACCTTAAAGCCACTAACAGCCTGCACAAGCGCTTGAGGCAGCTGATAACTCCAACAAAAGGTGGAGGTTCCATTTGTCTGTAATATTCTACAGTAAATTAATTAGATGGCCCTCCAAAGGCTTCAAGAATTGCCAATTAAACTTATTAAATATCACAGCTGAATACAGAAAATGTCAGCTTTCCAAGCTTTGGAAAATTCAGGGAGCCCATGAGTGATTGCAGAGGGGCCGGTGACACATTTTCCATCTGAATATCAGCAGCACGAAATCGGTAGTAGATCAGAGCACGTACAGGGGCGACAAAGCCATTGTAAAAACACAAATCCATTTTCCCTGCAGGCCCATAGAGAAATCACGGGCAATGCAGGTACCAAAGCACAAAGCTACCTGCAGTTGGTAGACACCCTCTCAAGTATGACGCATGCTTTTCATCCAGCTGTCAAAATGTTCCTAAATGCTGCAAGCTTGAAAAGCATCTGCATTACACAAACACGCCGATGAGGAGAAGGTTTAGTTTACAGAAACAGTGCCACTACCCACAGAGCGAAAACTGCAGTTATTACTGCTCCTGAAACCAACTCCTGTGTGGGACTGTGGGCTCCTGGTGAAGGACCTGCTGTGTGTAGGCAGCACCACAACCTGTATTTACCCCAGAACGGCCTCAGCAGCTGTGTCTCAGGTCTCAATTGAGTGGGGAGGAGAGGGTTCCCCTGCTGACATGGCACAAATGTTACAGCACACACACGCATGCACATCGTTCAATTAATACGGTGTCTTCAGAGGACCACCAGGGACGGAAGGTGAGAGGGCTTTGCCTGAGGAGGGAGGCATCTGGGTTCATGGCCCACCTGCGCCCACAGACAGGTGTTATTTTTAATTTTGTCAGCTGCTTCACCCAAAAACTGTAGTAATATGTGTAAACAAAAAAACACCCACGTACCTCAGGTCACTTTATTTAACCCTGAGGGGGCAATAATTCATTTATGACACTTCTCAAAGTCTGTTTAGTGTCCAGCAGGAAGGACAACAACAGCAACTCTTTATGTTCAAAGACAGTTGCTTTTTGGTGTTAGGTCGACCCCTCTTTAAAGTGGCTTTTGGTATTAACAGTAAACTGTGAAAGGCCCGGTCTAGGATGTCCAACCACTTGCTGGTGTGGCTGTAGCTCAGGCAGTCGTCCACAGACCACAGGGTCAGTGGTTCGATTCTGGGTCCCTCCCTCTTACATGTCCTTGGGCAAGGCACTGAACCCCATGCTGTTACCTGCAGGTCAGGGGAGCACCTTGCATGGCAGCCACCACCATGGGTGTGTGGAATGCAAAGCAACATTGTAAAGCACTTTGGATAAAAGCAATATAGAAGTGGAGCATTTAGAACACAGTAGTTGTCCCTCTTATGTCTCAAACACGCTGTCATCAGCAAAAAAGCTTGAATCTAAATCATGTCATCCATTCTGTTTTTCCCTCAGTGTTCATGGGAGACTTTGCCAGGACAACAAAATCTGATGGCTTGTGAAATATAACCAAAATTTCAAATTTCTTTGTACTTTATACTGCACAAGATGACAGGGCAGCAAATCGGTGTAATAATTCAGCAATGAACAGTCAGTGTGTTTTATTAATCTCATCATAGTCATCTGAGACTCTAACAACAAAACGGCACCATAACTTCAGACCCAACGTCAGAGCTGACTTCAGGTTGCAGTCAAACTCACGCCTCCCATGTGTCCATCATGTCTGCACTGCCTCGCTTATTCTCTGCTTCTCTAGCTAAACAGTAGGGCTTATTTAAATAATAGCACTGCACCTGAATATAAAAATAGAAAATTGAGTTTATTTCCTACAAATCTATGTACGTTTGCAGTGCGGTTGCATAGGATTGTTTTAGTAGTAGGCTACACAATCAAGTCAGGATGAGCCGGTAACTTTGTGACACCTAGTGGCCGAAAGGTGAACTTCAGGTTGGATTTATGAGTCTGGTTTAGGATTAAAAGGGTTAGATAGATTAATGATAGGAAGATTATGATTAGACTCGGATGTGAATATTTATTTTGTATGTGAAACAGACAGAAGTTCTAAGCAAATTAACTGTCTCCTGCGTCAAAATGAGATACATTTTACCCTGTCAGCAATTCTGATGTCCTCACTGAGAGTTAACCTGCACGGAAAGGGTTTTCTTGGTTCCCTGTTCCTCCTTCATCTCAGATAAAAGTGGTTTGTCCTTTGCTGTTAGGGCTTGATGTATTAGCCTTCATAGCCAAAATGTCCATTAACATCCTTCATAGAACCATCTTCCTTGTTTAAGTAGAATAAAATGAAGGAGTTGTTTTAAATGAGAGTCCTGACTCTGGCATGGGGAAGGTTTTTTGTCCTCAGTATTAGATTAGCTATAAATCATGATTGTATTTATTTAATCCTCATCTCATCTCAGTCATTTTTTACTCGCCTTTTACCTCTGTGTTTGGTCACACACAACTCCTGAAGAAAAGATGTGCCTTTTTAGTTGTTGGCTGGACAAAATCGTTAAATTGTGTGGTTTTGTTTTAATATTTTGTTAGAAAAACAATTATTGTGACCAAAAAAAACAGCTTTAAAGATTCACCAGCACAAGTTATTTGCTGCGTTTCTTGTAAAAGATCCCTTCCACTAATTAAATTTTTAACAACCACCACCCACCAATCGCATCTTTAGTGTCACACATGTTTAGAAATAGAAAACATGCAGCCAACTGGATTTTAAAAATGCTTGTGTTGTGGAAGAGCAGTACAAAACATTTTTTAAAGTTTTACCAAACTAATGCTTAAACCAACACCAAATCTTCTTTCTGCAGCCTGGATGCACTTGCTTATTGATGCTATAGACCTCCATTGTTTTCCAAAAACTAAACTGGGGGTGTCGGTTACGGATATAAGGATTAGTAGTTTAATTCCCAGCTCCACCTCTCACATGTCGAAGTTTCCCTGAGCAAGACATGAACCCCAACTTAGTTGCTCCCTCATCAACATGCAATTGTGAGTGCAAATGGATGAATGAGAAGCAGTGTAATGTGCTTTGGGTACCAACAAGGTATATAGGTATGTATGAGTGCAGACCATTTACCGTTTATAAAAAGAACAACAACCAGCAAAGCAAAACCTTTTTAAATATTGTCCACACTCTTTAATTCCACCTAAATGTCAAGATTTTACTAGCCGCAATAAAAGGAAATGCCAAATCGGAGCATACCGGGCAACATTTGTTAAAGATAGAAAGTACACTGGTTTTGGAATAAAGAAGTATATCATCAAGTGGAGCTGTGTGTCTTACTAATTTGTTTTCAACAGTTTTTCTGTGGCTTGACAACTAACCCAATGTGAGTATAGACGATTTAATGTAGATTTAAAGTATCTGTATGGTGATTGTGGACAAGGTAATTAGTTAGTTATCCTTTAAATACTAAATACACTTTTATTCAAGTTCAGCTGTAAACATAACTTTTTTATGTTACTTAACTCAGTAAATATAGTAGACCTGCAATAAAGCTTGGTGAGCTACATGTTTGAAAAGGATTTTACTTGATCCTGCCATCTGGAAACAGCCTGTTCAAGATCCAATTGTGCAAAAGTTGGTTCTTCCCCTTCCCATTCAGGAGCTGCATTTGATTCATAGCTGTACATAATATGTGATAAGTGATTTTGCAATATTTATAGGTAGTATTAGAAACGGCTGGAGGTGAACATGGGGTCGATGGATAATGCAACAATTTATGCAAATATTCTCTAAAGCAGCTGCTGGAGGACGGAGAAGGAATCTGGGCTGTTAAGGAAAGATGGACTTACCAAAATCTAATCAAGCTTCAGTGAGTAAAACGTCAAAAAACATCTGTAAAAACGAGTTAACATAGCAGCTCTTTACTCATCAATAACAGCTATGGTGACTGCTCACAGCATTCCCAGTCCATCCCAATTCCCAGTTGTAATGTAATATAGTCATTTCCAGCACACGTTCCTGTGTAAAGTTTCATGTTAATCAGTATTGCATTATTAACTAAAACTCTGCTGTGGATTTTAAAGAGGACACCATCCTCAAAAAAACAAAAAGCAAGAGCATGAAATATAGTCTCTGCTCAGTTAACACCGGATGCGACAGCTTTATCACCAAAATTATTTTCCTACCAATTTCTAACTCGGCTTGAAGTCTTACAAAAAGCTAATCTTAATAAGCTTTCCACAAAAAAGTCAAAACAAACAGACTACTCCTGGAGTTGCTGGTGTAGTCAGTGTGACCACTAACTTTCTTGATCACAGTTCTCTTCTGTCCTCTGCCTCCCTCCTCCTCCTTTATTTCACAGAGTATCTTATGCCCTTTTGTCCCCTGCGGCCTTCTGCCTAGCTCATTTATGAAGTCTGGAAATATCTGCCAACTCTGCTTTCCCACCAACCGCTCCCTAAAATAGCCATGGAGGCAAATGTGGAGGGCTCTCACTACACCGTGCAGCAACATAACCAGGTCATGCCTGCTCTCTTTAGAATAAGCACTGGCAATTTAGGACCCAGGGGTGGTTGTCAACAAGCGCGGTCAAGCACACGGACAATGTTTGCAGATTGAATGATGCCCTTTAATGGTGTTCCTGACATTCAAATGAAGAAAACAGAAGGTGGAGATGGAATGAATATGACATGGAAGACAAATGAGGACTTACAAAAAACCCTGAAAGTGAGAAGAAGGATGTAGGGAAATAAAAAACTAATTTATAGCGAGCAGGCTGAAGTCAAGTAAGAATGTTCTCATTTGCTACAGGCTACAGATACCATGAACACTGTGATAGACCCAACTGTACAAGACTTTCTTTTAACATTATTATCAGGAAAGTCGCATGGAATTTAGTCTTAAGACATTAGTCTTTCTAATACTTCAGAGTGATATTTGCAGTTCATTCCATCCATCCATGGAATTCATAAACTGCTCAATATTGCAGAGCAATTTAAACATCATAATTCAAATTTGCCGCATAGTAATCTTCCTTGAGAGGAAAATAAATCTCATTCAGCCTCCTTAGAGTAATTCATGAGCCTATATTGGTCTTTTATTTATGTCAGCCTGTTATTACTCATGAGCATGGCTACGTAGCATAGAACTACATAGGAAATGAAGGAATGTTGATGTGATCAGTAATTTGCCAACTCCAGTCACTTTCACCTAGATGCATGGTCATGGTCACACCATCCTTTAGGTCGTTTTTAGTATTTAGGTTTTGGTAATTTGGCACAAACCGTAGTAACCATTTGACCTGATGACGGTCCTGGTTTAAAAGTAAAGAAATCGCTGATCTGGGAGGAAGACACCTCCTGTACTTTTAAGACCAGGCTTAAAGCTTTCTGGATAAGCTTCTAGTTAGAGCTGTCTCGGGTGACTGAATCAGCTAAAGCAGGGTCTCCGCTTCTCTCCATGGATTTATATGACCGTGCATGATATTACCTTTGTGTTTTCTTTGTCCTGTAGTTGTGCTCCTCCCTCTCTGTCTTCCTCTTAGGATTGTAAATGAAACTACTGGAAACCATGAATGTCTACACCAAAAGCTGTGTCAAACCATTTTCGAGTATTATTTAATAAGTTTAAACTTTGGTTTGATGGCGTCACTTCACAGAAAGTCAGGGGAAGTGTTTAGGCAGAGCCGACTCGCGGCATAGGGCATTTAGGTGGTCGCCTAGTGCGGGTTTCTGTAATCTGTGTCTCGCTCTGAGGTTTGGTTTGGTTTTGGGTCTCATTCTGTGTCTTGGTCCTTCTCTGTGTGTGTGACTTTTCAATTGTGGGTATTTCTAGTGTGTGTGTTGATTTAGGTAATGGGTTCCATGAATGTTTAGCTTTTTCAGTGTTTTTTTTATTGTTTTAGTTCCCGTTAGGTCCCTCCTTCCCTCCTTGGTTGTTTGGCTCATTTTTGTTGGTTTTTATGTTCAGTTCTCCTGTTGAGATTCGTGGTATCTCCTCCCCTGGTTTATGTTTAGGTTTCTGTATTTTGTTCCCCCCCTCTCTCTCCTTGTGGCACTTTGGTCCACCCTAAAAAGCAATCCTGAAATTTTTAGGCTAACTAATAGTTATTTTCTCTGGAAAAAAAAACTGATACCTGATACTACTCGTAAACACTGCATGATACTGCAATTACAAAGCTCTAGTTAATACTTTATTTAAAAAATAATTATTTACAAAAAATTGTTGTTTGATAATTTATTCACATTTTCTATAGATTTCTTTAAACTTTCACGTTAAAACCCAAAATCACTTAAAAAAAGGAAAAGTCCTGACTTAGTTAAATATGCATCTATCTGCATTGAACCAATCAGTGTTTATGGGACAACCAATCAGGTTCTGCATCTTAACTTCTCTGTAGCTGAGGTTTAAGCAGTCGAAAAGAAAAAATACATGGAATGTTGCCTTTATGAAACCCCCAAACTGAGGAAACTTCTTTACAGATATGTTGAATTCTAATGTTTGTTAGAATTAATAAGAATGTTACATGTTTACCTATGAAACCAATAATTACCTGAGGTTTATTATAGGCCTATGGAAATTTGAAGTAAATATGAGCAAAATGTTGTATTTAATTATGTAATTAATAAATTAAAGCATGTTCTCCCTGTGTTTGCATGGGTTTCCTCCGGGTGCTCCGGGTTCCTCCGACAGTACAAAGACATGCGTTTTAGGTGTGAATGTGAGTGGGACTGTTTGTTTGTCTTTGCAGGGTGTACCCCACCTCTTGCCTATGGATCCAGGGGCTCCAGCTCCCCTGCAACCCAAACAGGATAAGTGGTGACAGATAATGGATGGATGGATGGTGTGATTTAGGGTTGGGCTTCCCGTGACATTTAGATTCATCATTCTGTAAATTATTTTGTTGTGTAAGATGTGAAAACTTGAAGCTTAACACATCAACAGAATGCAGATAAAAGCGTTAGATTCCAAGACCACAAAATGTCTTGGTTGCTATCTTGATGTGGACAACCACATCAATAAAGTCCAAGCAGAGTCATTCAAAAACCTAGTAAACTTTTAAATATCATTAACAAGCCCAGTCATTGTTGAGATTACAATAATTACAATCACAATAATGAGATTATTTTATTCTATGATGTTAACAGGCAGGTCAGACCTTATGCGTCCTCCACTGAAAGTGACAAATCTCATCTCCCTTTGTCAACAGAGATAAGAAGAAATTAGAAATATTTATTCAACCAAATGTTAACACAAGTACTTAATTATGAACTCTGCTTATGAAAACAGATGGCGGGATTTGAGAGTCTCTTCACACCAGAAATCCTCAGCCTCAAATATTTGACTACTATAATTTGCCGTGACATTTAAACACAGGCAACTTTTAGCAACAACACTGCTCAGTGTGATTGCAACATTCTGTTAAACTGTTTTATTTGTAAAACTTCAAATCCAACACTGAAGTTAATTGGCTTTGTTATGATCGGAAAATGTGTAAATGTGTACACACGCACAAAGTGGTCCTCATTTTGCTCAGAATGGTCGTCTCTTCTGGCCATGCACACACACACACACACACACACACACACACACACGCAGACACACACCAAGTGAAGTGACTAAAATCAAATTTCAGTTGCTTAGAAGATACATGTTGCCAAATGCATTTGCATGTAATAAAATAATAACGAACTAAGCACAAATGGTAATCCTACACTGAATAGGGGCCTTGCGTAGCCACAGACCACAGCCCAAATTAAAAACATGTAGTGTTATGGCATTAAAGTGATTTACACTACTCACAATAAATGAGGGATATTTAACTTTCAGGTGAAATTTATAGAAAATGTATAAAGTTCATATTGTATCATGAAAGTATACCACAATAAAAAACGTGAGTTTCTCAATAACACGATGTCAAAATGTTAACAGATGAAAATGTTAACAGATGATAACATGATAAAAAGGACTGTTTAATGGATCAGGCATGATCCATGGATCACGTTGTGATTTCTGTGGATAATCATCTTGTTAGAGAACAGCATGTTATGCTATAAATAATGAAACACTAAAAGTTGGACATGTGCATTCAAAAGTTTAGAAGGTCAAGTTCAGCTTTAAAGGTTATAGGGCATTTTTGCAAAATTTCCCAAATTGAGAAAATTTGAAAAGACAGATATGGTACTAAATGAGCAGCTGTTTGGGGTCTGACAAATCCGGCTCTTATTGCTGAGCTGAGCCCAACAATGTGGCTCATTCCAAACAGCTGGAATTCCCATCACTTCTTAATCTGGGCCTCATTAGTCCATCGGCAATATTTAGGTTTGAGATGCTTCATTGTGGTAAAAATCTGCTAAAAACAGCGAGCTATTAAATTGACAAAGTTTTTCCCAAGCACATTTACAGTAATCATCTGTTACTGAATAACCAAAAGGTAAAGAATGAGCATATTAGAAAGCTAACAACATTCTAAACCTTTTAACAAATGCTACAATGGTTTTCAATAACAGCTAACATTGAGGAGATTATTATGAGAGGATGTGTCATAATGTAAAACTCACAAATCTCGACATTCATGGAACTATGGATATGACACTTTTCTTTGGCTCAGCCTATGCTGTCAAAGGAATGGAGCAGAGTTTGTGGTTTCTTCAGCCCATAGTTTTACAGATTCGTGTTCAAAGTTTACTACCAGGTAGATTTCCTATAGCTGACTGCACCAAGATGATAACGTTTTCAAGGGGCAGCTACTTTCCTATGCGGGGTTGCAAACATCACATTCATGCTTGGCATTTGAATTAATCTCAATGTAAAACCATCCTGTAGTAGCCTGTGAGGGCTAAGTCACTGACTTTTAAATTCAATAAAACAAACCCACCAAGGCTAAAACTTGTCACATTGATGAAGCTGTATGAGACAAATGTGCACCATTATTGTACATGAACCCCCCAGGATTGGTGCTGCAGAGCAGAGCTATTTTGGCAAAATGGTCAAACTAAGGTACTGCGATTTCTGTGTTATTCACATGATGCAGACCGGCCCAAACAGCCTTTATTCTACAGAGAAACATTACAAAAATGATCAATGCGACACGCATAATTTCATCCAATATCATTTGGAAAGTCTAGAAAAGCTGTAGGATTGATTTATTGTATCCACATTGATGTGTGTAATAAGTCTAGAGGCACAACTGAAGGAGGATGCTGATGCACATGCTTGTAAAGATCATCAGGCTAGTTTTAAAGGCTTGAATACAGAAAAATGAATATATATATATATATATATATATATATATATATATATATATATATATATATATATATATATATATATTTATTTATTTTTCTTTATTATTTTGCATATGCACCACTGGGCAAACTGATTGGTTTACCTGTTTGTCCAATAATTTTTTTTCCCAGTCTGATTGACACTGCCTCACTATGTAAAGTGCATATAGTATGAGTAAACCTGCAATGACTGATGTGGAGAAAGTATATTCTTAATACAAAAAAAGACAGAACATTATTTTTGGCCTTCTTCCTGCTGTCAATAATAATCCATAATGTAGAAATTACACAAGCCTCTTCCTACAATTATTTGGGAGTTGAGATTGATTCCACCCTTTCATGGAGCTTCCATATAGAACTTATTTGTAAAAAGATACAGCAGCATATTTTACCTTTGCAAGCTGAGATCGATCGGAGCCAGCAGTGAGAGCTTTATTTTTTTATTTTTCCCAGTCATTCAGAGTGTTATGAAGTACAATGTGGTTTAACAGTTTCTGTGAGACTTAAAACTGTATCATCAAATCCTTATCTTTTACATGATAATTGGCTGATCCGAAGAATCCTGTCTTCAAGCAGCTCACAACAAAAACGTGCTTAGATTTAAAAACAGTATTTTTTCAGGCTCTTCACCTCCTGAATAGAGAACCTCAACTTCTGCTCTGTAACATGTCTTTTAGGGCGTTTTCAGTTTGTTTTTACGAATTTCGAAACTTGTTTCCATCTACACGACCAAAAACGGATCACTTGAAGAGTCAATGGTTTTGTTCGTTAATTGATAGAATGGATAAAGAAAAAAAACAAAAAAAAACACAGAAAGAAGTTTGTCACTCTGTAGTGAACACAATTAGCATTTTCTATAAATGTGGTAAATATCTGGCCAATATACCAAGTGAAAATCTGAATGCTGAGTGCACTTAAAAAAAACCATCTTGAAAATAAATCCCCGCTTTACACTATGTAAAAAAAAAAAACGTGCTGTCAACTAGCTTGCTAAAACATGCTTCTTTGGAGTTGTTAATTTTTACTGAGGTCATGATCCAACAACAGTCCAAAATGCCCAGATCGAAACCCAATCCAGCAGGGCAAGGGGGTCTTCAAACCTAACTCATTTAGTCTGGTAGAATCAAAATCAAACAAAGGAAAAAATCGGACAGGTCAACTATTTTTTAAATGACAATTTTGAAAAAGCCCTAAAGTGTCTCGGTGCACTTTTGTTTACTTATGTTTTTACGATTGTTGCATTCAGATCTACCCAAAGGTAATGCGCCAACAGAGAAGCGACCAAGAGTTTGATTGAATATATTTGGGATGTATCACATCATCTTATGGTATCGCAGAGTATGTTGTTCTGTATCATATAGGCATCAAGTTTTAATTTAATATCCACGCTGAACATGCTGATGGGTCATATAAAGACCAAATTCAGAATTATTCAGTATCGCATTTCTTCATTTTATTTAGTTGCAGCTTTTTGCAGCATGTCTTAACGCTGCACCTGTGTTTTTTCTATTTGCCTTTGTGGCGCTGTGAGCTCTCAGGGCCACGGTAGATTAAGGTTCCAAGTTATACAAAAGACGAAACAGATTCCAACCACTTTGCCAAATTCTTTTCTACTCCACTGAAGTGTATCCATGCTGGCTCGCTGCTCAGTCATGGATGTCTGTAACATTTTATGTCTGTGGATAAAAACAACTTCCTGTTTGATGTGTGCAACACTGGTACTTTTGCTGTCAAACACTGTTGTGTACACGGTGATTAATAATGGATGTCAAGGGTACAGTTAGGGAGTTTGATCACTCTTTCCTCATTCGGTGTGTATGCTTTGTATGTACAAGTGCAAGAGAAAAAAAAGAGATGAAAAATTCTGTCATAACATTCCTGGAAAAGCAACATATCCAATCCATCTTTATTGACTCTGAAATAAACAAAACATTATTCTGCTATTACTGAACCCAAAAGATCAGCTTAAAACTGATTATTTGTTTGCTCCTTATTTTTTTCAATGAATAATTAAAGCAGATCTGAATCAATGGGCTCACTCAAAGAAAGGACAATTCAAAAGAATCCTTGATGTTTTTTTAAAGGCTGTTGAACCCTCGTGACAAATTGGAACTTTGCCTACAAATATATCTATACCCAACTACTGTACATATGTTTTTTATTTAGTTACATTTATTATTACTGGGATGTTTGTCTCCTGCTCTCAGTTCTACTGTGACCATATATTAGCAATGACATACTGAAAGAAATTCAGCTTCTCTGGTTTTACCTCAAAAACAAATGTGAAAAAAATGTGCGTTTGATGATGCAGTACGATCCATCTGAGCAAAATAAATTAATTTGATTATTTACCACAGCTGTCAGCTTCAATGAAATGCATGTCTGGTTTAAATGCTCATCTACAAAATGTGTGCATCAGCGATATCATTACCTAACTGCATGCTGTATAGTCCCTGTTGTCACCAAATTATACATATAGGTGACAGCAGCGTGGGAAGGAGGTTAATGTCTGGCACACATTTCTTTCTTTGTGGTTGGATGAGAATTGCATGCAAATACCAACATAACAAAAAGATGTTCCCCAACGAATTAACAAACCTCAATGAGCCTACAAATATAATCTGTAGGAAAAGTGCATCATATTTTTTTTAATATGCTTCATTTATTGATGTAAACACCACATGGTTCTGCTTGGTTCTAAAGAGCTGACACCCAGGTCGGGTTGAAATTCTGCTCAGTTAAATTGTGTTTGGGTCTAGTTTTACTGTTATGTCCCAAAAGGATCCAAATGGATTTGATCCAAATTGGACCTGAGTACACATGATATCAACTTAACTGTGCTTTGTTTTGAGGACGGAGAAAGGGAACTGTCCAGCTTATTAAAAATAAAAGGTAATTTTTTTACTGTACATATGTCAACAAAAGGTTTTATTGTGCAAACATGTTGTGTCTGAAGTTGCTTTTTTCTATTAGGCAGACCACCACCATCCCTTAAACTTAAAGACATTATCACGCTCAAAGAAATATACCAGGCATCTGTGCCAAAAATGTTTCAGAACATTCATATGGAGATCATATTGTATTGATGCCATAAACAATAGTCATATAGAACTACAAAGAAAAATCTGAAACGGTTCCTTAAATTGTTCAAAGTTGTTTTCCCAAAATCTTTGCAGAGACATTAAAAAAACCTAATGAATAAGCTAACTCACTAATGGAGTTAACTGAAATGAAAGCAAACTTCCTAATTGATAATTTATTGTGTGGTCATTAGGCAGGATGTAACAAAGGCTGAATCTTCAGCATCTTCCTCTAGACGCTAGAACTGAACACATGCTGTTGTTCCGATAAGATCCCATCACACTAATGGCTCATTTAAATAGTCCAAACGCCTGATGAACACTGTGTCTACCTGGATACTGCTTTATCTTTTTAAGGTGGCATGAGACCTGCAGGGCAGCATGCCACTGGCTCAGATCTGTAATTGCAAAGGCTTGTCTTCCTCAACAACGACAGATAATTGGACTTAAGGTCCCCTCGTATTATCTGCCTGTAGAACAGCAATCTAACACTTGGCCATCTGTTTGTTAGTGTTAATCATATCTATTCTCCTCTGTTATTGTTCCAGATGGCCTCTGTAATTGCATTGTTTCTTTCTGCAGATGTTTTATGGTGTGGTTTCAGAGCACAGCCAGCTCTGGGTTGATAAAGTGCTGGAACGGTTAATGGGAAAATAACCATTTTCACAGGCAGGTTCCAAGTTTTTGTCACTAGTCACGCAAACAGTGTAATTGCCACTAATGGGCTGTGGTAACCATCTGATGACTAGGGGTTATATTAGCAAAGCTCCACAAACTGAGGAAGGAATCCACATTTAGACTGTGGCAGTAGCTGGATCCACCAAGGTGTGAAAATTTAAAAAGAGAATCTCTTGGCACTGTGAATGTAGAACGAGCTCCAAATGTGCAATATGCAGGGACTTCTCATTATTCTGGATGGAGGGAGAAAGGATATACTACGGCAGCAGTGATAGCAGCTGGAACAATAGCAGCAGGAGTTTCAGTTCCAGGGATTAAGTTCTTGCAGAGGTTCTCTTGCTGCTCTGTTTGTTTTACAATATATCAAGAGACAGGAAAAATCCAGGGCAGGCTAAATGAAATGGTTTCACTCTTTTTAAAGCAGTAGCCCTCCAATCGTTGCCATACCTCGTAACACATTTGTCATTAATTTGAAGAGTCACATAACCTTTAAGGCTTATGAGTAAAATACGGGACAGTGGCCGCATAGACTGCCTGTGCTGCGAGATGCTGAACCGCAGCCTATTTTCCCTAATCGCCTGCGTGAGCACAACACCGCTGATTCAATCTGAATTTGACAAATGTTGCTGACTAGAGGAGGACAGCTCTGGCATCCTACATGGCAATTTTGAAAACAGCCTCATTTTCCTGCGCCATTGTCTGCATGGCAATGGTGTCGACGATGGACTGGAATCGCATTATCCTGCTGATACCTAGGCATCAGCTGTGCCGTTTGAGACACAGGCGGGAGGGAAATGAGGGTCACAGAGACTCCTCCAGTCTCTGATTCATCTACTCAGACGAGTCAAAGGTCAGACCATGATTCCAGCTCATGAGCAGAGCACGCAACCAGCCAATCAGTACAGGGAAATTATTTTAGTAAGAGGTGGGGAAAAAGGTTTAGAAAGGTATGGAGAATATCAACGGGCACTTTGAAAATGTAGACACACAATTGAATGTAATATAAATCACTGATAATGAACAATAATTCATTCTGTTGTCACTCAAGTGGCTCTAGATTCTTGATGGGAATCACTATGAATCTGTAACAATAAGCAGTTACTGCATTTTCAGGAGCCAATCTGTCTCCGCTGGAAGTTTGAATTCAGCACATTTCCCCTCTCATTATTTAATGGCAACACAATTGTAGCTATAATTGTCCCAATCACATAGTAGGCAGTGACAATATAACGTAGCAAAAAGAATGCTAATCTTGCAGTAAAGATGTGCAGCAGACCATCTCGTGCTAGGAATCTCATTTCCTTTGTGCTCTCTGAATCAACTCAGGAATCAGTTTAATTAAATCATGTATAATTCAGAACCTTACGGCCCCTCGAGTTTGTGTGAGGCACAACTGCTGCAGTCGGCACTATGCTACGTACGAAGATGTGTGTAAATGTAGAAACAGGTTTTCCTACATCTGTAATGAAGCTGGATGAAGGACCGACTGCTTGTTGTACACTGTCCAGAGCACAAAAGTTTGCCCACAGTGTGCAGGAAACAAATCAGACAAATGTTAACTCCACCCACGTGGTGAAAAAAAAAAACCCAACATGTTCTTCCCCTGCAGAGCAAGTGGCCTGTCTCCAGCTTTTCATGTCAAGGTTTCAGACCTTGTCTCACACTGTGGCAGAATCCTCTGCAGGGCAAAAAAAAAAAAAAAAGGGCTGTGAATTATAGCCAGGACTAGCTCGCATGAGATACAATGAAACATGGGGTGATCAGAGTGGGCTGAAGAAGGACAGTAAAATGACGCGGTACAATGAGGAACCGAAGATCTGCAATGGTTCAGGGCGCATGAAATGGAAAATAACTAATCACTGGCATCATAATAGCCCCCCAGTAATGGAGTTTTGTCTCCGTTTAGAACAAAGCAGGCGATTTAGGGGAGATTTAAAACTCACACAATGTGCTGAACTATCTGTATGTAAATGCAAGGGCAGAAGAGCAGTGAGAGAATCCAAGGACTGAACATAACATGATGCCTTAACTTTCCAGGACTATTAGAGGCCAGGATGCTCTGATCCATTATACATGACACTGTGATTAGACGCAGTAGTTTAAGGAATCACCAGCTAAACGATAGTATTTTTCAGCTTCTCTATGAGCCCTGATGCTATTTTTCCCGGCTCTCCTTTAAAACACTTTTTTTGGTTGTTGTTGTTTTTTCTACCTCGGTGTTTCACTGAATCAGCATTTTGGTTTCAACAGCTCAATGACCTGCTGCATTTGCCTTTTTCCACCGATCGGATGAAAGAGTGAAACATGCTTACGTACTGCTTTTTAAATCACTTTATCATACACTACTTTGAGAAATGTCAGTACAATTGTTGTCAAAGTAATGTAGTTACATACTTTTTTTGGCCTGAAAAAAGTGAGAAAAAGCTAACACCAGTCACTGAAATGAAATGTATGAGGTGTTTTGAAGATTTTTTTTGTTGCTATTTCTGTTTCTCCTGCTCAGCTATCGTCGGGGCAAAAGTAAACATTTGAGTGACAGAGGTTCACGAGGTGAAGTTACTTCCTTTTATATTCATCACATTAGGCTGGTGCCATGTCAAGGTCAGGACAGTGATGTCAATTTTAAAATTACAGTGCAGTAAAAAAGTATTTGACCCTAATCTTTTTTTTTCATACTTAACTGCTTCAAACTAAATCTAACCTAGAAAGGCAACAAGAAGGTGATAATATAGTATATCAACTAAGTATTAGTATTTCTAAGGCTCTGGGACTCAACAGATCCACAGTGAGAGAAATAGGGACTTGGATGAAGACCTGGAACAAGTTTAAACATTTACAAGCTTCTGAAATTTGCCAAGGAGCAATTAGAGAACCAAAGAAAACATCCAAGAACCTGATTGCCTCTCTCACCTCAACGATTGTCAGTTTTCATGATGCCACTATCTAAACGATAGGTCAGAAATTGTATTATGGAAATGTGGTGAGGTGAAAACCACTGCTAAATCAAAAGAACATTGAGGGGTCTATGAATTCTGACACAACACACCTAAATACTCATGACGACAATGATCCTCATAAATTACATAAAGCCAAGACAGACTCCATATAAATAACATTATACCTATGGTTGTGGCTGCATATACATTATGTTGTGCCTTAAGAACATATCTGTCGTATTGATAATGACAAATTCTGGTACTATGCTTTCAGTGATTCTGTACTGTCCCTGAACACATCAACAGATCATCATCACAACTGTTAACAGGTGGCTAACAACACATAAAGTCTTCAGTTGTTCACATGTCATCTATAAAGACACACTGTTACTTTCTTTTATTGTGAAGCCTGCATACGAAGAAAAAACCAAAGGAGGAAGAGCTGGGATTCTGACATCACTGCCTTTCTTTAGTTATTTCATATAACATTTTCATGGAGAAGTAATAATCTTGATTGTTTTTGATTTAGGCATTTTAACCTTGTTCAAAAACTAAAATTTAAATTAAATTTTTGTTTTTGATTGATAGCCCAAATTTATGCATAGCCATGCATGCTGGTTAGTGGTTGTGGTCTCTACCAAAGAATCTTAAAAGAGAAATACAGCAAAACAGTGGCATACATAGACTTTTATTAAGTATGAAATACTGTGGCACAAAAGAAAAAGATAAGGAGGGGGTCATATACTGCACAGCACTGTACTGCCCACAGTAATTGTTCTAGAAAACATTTATTTGGGGGTAAAGAGACATGCACATTTTTGGAGAATCAATAAAAGAAATTAGAAATCAATCAGCAACCTTTTATTTTTTTTGTCAGCCATGACTTCGGGACATCCTATAATTATATTTAACTGTCTAATATCAATGATGAACCCATGAAAAACACCTTCTACAACATAGTTTACAGATTTCATTCATTAAATCACTCAATGTGTGATTTATGGCAGGCTCCTCCATATCCACTATGAAGTATGTCTCTAGAAAATGGTGTTTTTTATTGCTCCATACTAAAATATATACTTTTCTGCAGTTTATTGATTGTTGCTAAGCAGCTGATGTAGTTACAGCTCAGCTTGTTGTCATAAGAAGTCGAACTGTTTGTGTTTATATTCTGTTTTAATGAGAGAATATGGATTTAGTTTTTTCCAAATGAGTTCTAGCAAATCACCTGAATCTGTCAATGGCTTTCATGTCCTACACATGAGAATAATCCCTGTATCAGATAAAACTGTGAAGACAGGACAAGCTTTGTAGTCCGGACAGTCAGGAGGCTTTTATGTACAATACATGAGTGAGTGTTTTATATCTGACAGTGAAAAGGCTCAGCTTTCAAGAGAACACTTGCAGGAGTAAGAAGTGAAGATTAAAATGGTTTGTTCCCACTTGGTCACATTTGCAGCAATAGAACTCCTGTAATTGTTCTATAACTTTGCAACACAGATGCCCAACTCTGCCGATGCCCAACTGGCAAATCATGACATTTTTCAGCCCTGCCCGAGTGTTTCACAGGTCCTAAGTCAAATAAAAAATGCATATTAATATAGAAAGAGATGGTAGTACATCCAAAATCAATGTTAGCAGGTGTCTAAATGAGATTATTATCCACGGGATCATTAGCATACACAAACATGGAACCTTATTATAAGGCAGCTGGACTCCTCAGGAAAGTGTGAGACTTGGCCTGACCTCATTAGTGGGAGCATATGGGAGTCAGACCTGCGTATCAGTGCACTTATCCAAGTTTCAGTGTGGATGCCCAGCATGATCGCCACACTGCACTATATGGGCACAGTTTAATGAATATGCATGACTCAAAAAAATAAAAAATAAAAAAAAAATGCTGGAAGTGGGTCTTATTTGGCTCATCTACTTTGTTTAGTGCTTCTGTAATCTGCAATAATAGCCCAGGGACATGGGGCAATTCATCACAGTGTCTGGATGCTCTACGCTGGATACTGCATCTTCTTGATACAGTTTGTGATTTTGGCAATGTGGAAATTTAAAGGAGTGTTAATTGATTTTTTCGAGCCACTTGGGGGCAGCAGAACAAATTGAAAACGCGACATCTGACAGATTATTACTTTAGAAAGTTGTCGCATGTCCAGTAGACACACAGGAAATTAATGTGGGAGCCAGTCAGTGCAATAGCTATGCCAAGCATTATTCTGCATCCTCTGCTGGTGGGTTGGTCGTTTCAGGGCTGCCAGCAGTGACTATATAGAGGTGGATGAAGGCTGAGGTTCCTGAGTGCGTTTGGGCTACATTACGTGAGAGCCGGGGCATTAGGAAGAGAAGCCCTCCTGCTGCATGTGGAGTCCTTCGAAGCAGTTTAGAATCGGACGACGAATGCTTAAGCTCAGACCCTGAGGGAGGGTCTCAACCCCCAGTTAAGCTTAATGTGTTAAAGATCTCTCATTTGTAATTGTGTAAGTATGCCGACCATTTCTAGTAATTTTATTTGAGATACAATTTGTCATAGAACTAAAGCATGTCAGGTTAATAGAACTTATTATTATTATTTTCTTTTTGTGGTTGTCTATTGTCCTAAGAATTTTTGATGTGAATTTGTCCGTATTACAACAAAAGGTTGTGTGCAATAAGTTATTTTTGAATCACGGTTTATTTTAGGTATTAAAATGTCCCGTGTGTTTAACTGTCTGTTTAGCAGATGTTTAGTTGATGTTACTAAATCCGTTAATCCAGAAGTTCTCTAATATCATTGATATCTGATGTTTTAGCTTTTCTTCTTAACTTAACTAAGAGTTGCTTGGACGTGTGAAAAAGTAATATTGGAAAATGTGTTCGAAACAATGGAGACAGGTGTAGTTTCAAACTACATATAAAACACACTTGACTTATTCAAAATAGAAAACTAGAGAAAATGTTTTATTAGTTTTAGTCTACTAAAATAGATTATTTTATTTGTGCCAATGGTTGATTTTTTTTTGTGTTTGAGTTACATAAGGACAAACATCTGTGTATGATATGAAGCTTATTATATGGTCAATCTAGTAATGGTTGAAATTACTGTGTTGACTATTTCATGTGTGCATGCACATCTCCTCTGATCACAGAGACGTGAACAAAAATTACTGCAGGTAAATTCAACCAAGTGCCTTATGTTAAGTTGCAGCTGAAGTGGCCTAACAGAGGATCGCAACAGTGTTTTCACCAGAGCTGCATCAATATCAATATTTACCAACATGAATGTGAATCTCCAAAAACATTGCATCTCGCAAAAAGAAAAAAAAAGTTCATTAAGTCCTTTAATGTGAACATAGCCTCAGGGTGTTTTCAAAGACATGTAACACTGTTGGAAACAGATGTGTTGACTGACCTTATTGTTAGAGCAGATACTGCACACAGCTTTTTCCCTCTCATTCAAACAGTGGATTTCAACTTACAAACAGTGTTTTAATATTTAATTATGTGCTCTTCAGCTCAGATGTCTCCGTCTGCCTTTGTTTCATCATCATCATCATCGATTAGGACGTACAGTCAGACATTTGATCTTCACATCAGGCTGCAATGTCATCCAATTTTAACCAGATTTATTTGTATTATTACCAAGTCTCTCAGCAGCCACAGTGCTGCCATCTGAACATCATTCACAGCTGTGAAAAAAGTTGGTTGATCTTTATTCATAAAAAGAATCTGGCTATTTGGGCAGACATTTAAATTCCGACTCACTATTTTAGTCCTAATGCTTTGTCTCTTTTAGAATAGTTCCTATTGAAGTTGGTCTTAGTACAACACAGACTTCCATTTCTGTATATGAGAGTCTGTCATCACATTTCTTCCAGAGCAGGATGAGATTGTATAGCTGAGACTCATATGATGAAAAAGTTTGCATTCCCTAATTCTAAAATATCAAAAAATAAGAATATTTTTAATCAATGTTATATTTAAAACACCTTTAGATATCAAGTAATTTCTGAAGGGAGACGCAAACTAATTTATTTTCATTATTTTACTTTTTTTTTTTTGTTATTGTTATTCAATAGCTGTATATTTGCTGGAGTTTGCTCCAAACGTGCACATGTTACCAAAACATGGTTTGTATTTTTATTATCTTTTTATTCAGGCATTTTTTTAAATAGTGATGAGTGAAACTGTTTTTCAGTGGCTCCCTGACAGAACCTGAGACCAGGTTGTGGCTGACTGTGGTCCCAATGGACATAAATATACCTTTTGCAAAGAGACAGTTTCATGTATGCAACACTATTCTTCACAGGATGATCACAGAAGTTTTTCTGTGAGGAAAAAGTCCAAGGAACATGCAGTAACATAAACTAACAGCTAATGAGATGTTAGAATGAGATGAATCAAATGATTGGTACAGGTGTGTGTTTGTGTATGTGTAAGATATTATTACTGAAATTATATTATCATTAGCAGCTCACCTTGGCCTCAGTTTAACAAACAAGTATCACAGCCGCCCCGATTCTTCATATTTAAACACACTACATTACAAAAGGTGGTGTTATTTCTAGGGCGTAAGTATGATGTTGGACATATTTTCAGGTTCTGGACTTGACTCTAAGCCCCTCTAGCTGTCAGCCTGGGTAAATAAGGCTGTGAGCTTAACTTCAGGTTCAGGATTGTGACAACTACGCTGGACTCCTAGGGTTTGGCCTGAAGATTTTTTGGGTGCCATGGCCTTTGCATTGTGTGGTCTCTGTCCATCATCTCCATGTTGCTTTTCCTGGTCTCGCTAACTCTTTGCTTCGCTCCAGCTCTGATGAGTTTGTTCAGTTCATTTCATTTAACATACAACTCAAAATACACTTTTACTGAGGAAGACTGAAGAATCAAATAAATAAATAAATAATTATAATCAGCAAATCTAATGTGCAAAAATGCTTTGTCTCCCTCCTCAACAAAAGTTTATGTTGCAATGCCCTAATGCACCACACAGCCTGGAATCATTACATGTGAAGTATTACATAACTAGTAGTTCGTATCATAGACACTTTAGTTTGAGTTAAAAGCTGGTTATACTATCGGAAGAAAGAAAAAAAATAATTTGTTCTTGAAAAACACTGACTTCATTTAACTTTAAGTGACAGTTGAGACTTCATATGAGTCTCAGCTTGATGTTGGACTCTAAGAGCATAGACAGTCACATACATGTAAAAATGTCAACAATGTAATAAACCATTCTTTTAATGGTGACTCATTCTGGATTGTTTCCATCAGTATCTGGTAAACCCTTTTATCATGACTGAAGTGATACTGGTTGGGTCTTAGAGAGCAATAAAACCTAAAAAGCAACATAAAAAGAAAATATCCTGATGAGCAGGATCATGAACAGGATCAGGAACACAGTCATTAGGGCCTCACATGTATCATCTAAACAACCCAAAGATGCCCATAAAAGCCGATGATTTGGCATTTCCTCCCTGCTCTGCTCATCACATCAGTAAAAATGAGTAACTACTAGTCTGGTCCAAACTGTAATGACAGTCCCATGATCCTCATGGGGTGCTGTTAGTTAGCTATATTACTTCCAGCTCAGCCCTGACAGGAACCAAGAGAATGACATACAGTACAGGAAATAAGCCTCAGAGTAAAGGCAGGTCATTTTCAGAAGCAAAATGGAAGTCCCATTACTACCTGCAGTGCTAAACTGGCAGACATTCCCAAAGCGATCATTGCCGGGTGCCCGGCTGAATATGGCACAAAGTGCTAGGATGTCAGAGAATTCACAGAAGGACTTTGATGATGCCCAGGGCTCCAGCACTGTCATGAACCCCAGGGAAGCTTTTGAAAAAGGTTGGATATTGCAGGGGAACTACTTTGAAAGTCCCTAAAAAAGTCATGTGGGAGACAGTGAGACAGGGTGGAACACAGGGCATTCATTATGTTGTGCAACAAGTGTGACATGGATACATTTTCAAGGCAACACTGGCTCCAGTGGATTTTTACTAGGGAACAAACTTCTGCTAGGTTTGTTTTGACTTTGGTGAAAATGTCTAAAACCGAAATCCAGATTAGTTCATAGTGACTTAACAGATGTAGTTCGACATATCTGTATATCAATATCCTAGATTCCGTCCCGTTCGTCTGCCCACTTCTTTGCTGACACACACCATAGCTCAAATGTTGAGTTAATCATTTCCAAGGCCATGATTTATTGCCCCCTTTTGCTAATAAAGACTGAGTAACAAGCTGTCAGTGAGAGCTCAGGGTTATTTATGTCCCCTGTTACAGCAATGTTTCCTCTTCAGTGGGACCAAAAGACCATCTCGCCAACAATGTTTGAAACCCTGAAGCAAGCGTTGCTTTAGCAGTAGGTGCACCATGACAGGCATTTGCTCGCTCAGATAATTATGATTAACTCTCCTCTTAAATTCATCATTAAAAAAGCTGTTCCAATTCCGAACAGGGATGCATGCTCAACCGTTACTCGATGGCAGGTGAATTCTGTCGCTTGTGCGGATGTTACTGCCGTCCTTTCTCTCTGTGGTAAGCCCCTGTTTCCTATCTCACTAGCACTTTCACCTTTAATGTAGGAACAAAGCCACTGGAATCGATGCACTTGTCATTCACAGCTATGGTCAGATCAGCAGAAAGGTCACAAATCCCCAAAACGTCGATTCCCTATATAAAGTATGCAAAACCCCCACAGCAAGTCTGAGAATATCACACTAGCCTCACTGATTCCTGTTATTATAGAATATGTCATATCACCCATGTCATTACTGGCTCAGATACAGCTCTGATATTCATTACTTGTCATCTTTATGATTCCAGCACTTAATAATAAAAAAGGGGTTGCTGTGGAAACCAAACTGTTTCGTGCCATTTAACAGCACATGAGATTTATTAGTATAATGAACCCTAAATGGCAGAATTCAATATTAGCATTCATCTTTCATTAAGTTATGGCTACACTAAATGAACTAGCTAGGGGTAGTTGTGAATTCTAAAATAGACCTGCATTGTATTATTGTAATTAAATGCATTTCCATAAGAGGCAGGGCTCATTTCTTCATGATTGCAAGAAATTAATCATGGGTTATATTAATAGCCATCCAGCAGGGGTCACAGCATCTGTGCAAGGTTTTCAGGGAAATGAGTCACAGTTTTGAAAAGAACATAAAACGATATTTTACTGTTGTACAGACTGTTGTTGTAAAGTCATAGAAATAAGACAATACAAAATTAATGCATTATGCATTACTTTCTAATTCTTAGTCTTCAAACCACCATGAACGTGTTGCACTGAAATCTACATGTATTTCTCCCTACTATATATAAATATATATTATATTTGCTGAAGGCTTCTTTGGTGGCGATACTTCATTCATAAGATAAACATTGGACTGCTGCAGGGATAACAGTAAAGAGATTTAGATCAGACTCTGGTGGGCAGATAAAAGTGAACACTTGCAACTCAGAGACTTCCTGCTGTGAATTCAATTAGTTAGTGTGTGTGTGTGTTTTAAGTGGAAGAACTTGGGACAATCAAAAAGCACAGTCGAGAGAGAGAGTGAGAGAGAGAGAGAGATAGTGGAAACATGACCAGAGGCCTCAGAATGGGAGAGAAGAGGCGCATGTAGAGTTGCTACATCATCGAATTCTTAAAGGTCATGTTGGAGTCAGAAGAAGTCACTGTGCACCAACTCCTCTGTTGCAGAGAGTCGATCGGCACAGATGAATCCTTCACACTTAAGAAAACAATACTTTTGTCCATCATTATACTGTTAATTCTAAGGACTGCAGCCTGATTGAGTGTCACTCCAACTGCTTTTTAAATTGTAGACTTTAGGTGAATTATGCAGTTATTGTGGAACTCAGTTATTATTAAATATGCAGTTATTATAAAACTAATGTGTTTTTTTTTTTAAAAGAATGATCATATTCTAGCATTAAGAAACCTGCTCCATTATGTAACTTGTATGAGAAAAATTGGACTTTCTGATTTCCTGTGTTTGGGAGAAGCATGTTTAACCACGGATACATCATTGTTTACATGAATATATAGACTTGCTCCTTGAAGAAAGACCTAAAGTTAACTAGTCCTAAGGAGGTGGAGGTGCAGAGCTGGAATAAAGGGCCAGACAAGGACATGGCACAATGACCTCTGTCCTGACTCACTTGTTACTGGACATTTTGCAGCTGGTAAGGGGGGAACGGGCAAATGATGCTACCCCACCTGCAGTGTGTGGAGGAGTGCTGCTGAAGGGCCTTTGTTCCTGCTGCCATTAGGCTTCTTACTTACTTTGAAGGCACCTGTTACATATGACTCTCATATATTGACACGTCATATATTTCTATAATGCTACTGTTCTATTCCGTATTCTAGTGTTTTTTACTTTAGATATTAATTTAACTGCTGTTGTGGCACGTGACCTCTCCATCAGAGAATTGATAGAAGTCTTAAGGGGATAAATTCTGTGCTCTCCAATTTTGCTGCTAAAAAATGGCTAATGTTGCTAACATGGTGTCACTGCATTAGCGTATTACATATTTAAATGGTTTTATCACAAAGGTAAAAACATGACATGGGAGAGATGCTGTGTTCAGCTTCTACATAATGAACATAAGAAAGTCAACACAGTGAAATCTATCTAAATTTTGTTGACAGCAGTTATCATAGAGTCCATTTTATTTGTCAGAGACAAACGTTACCTAAAAAATGTAAGATATTATTCAGGTCATCTGGCATTGTCCTTGCAAAAATTACAACAAAAAGACAGATTTGCACATTGCGAACATGGACATTTAAAGATTTCACCATTTAATCTGCACATATGATCTGCTAAAACAATATTTGTATTATGGGAAATGCTGTGTACAACATACTGGTTATTTGTAACCATTTTTTTGTCATGGAAAAAAAAACTCATCAAATGCTTGAGAGCCACTGCCCTGCTTGTTTTGTAATTATCCCTGCACTAACCGTTGCTGATTAGCTGGATCAGGTGCATTCAATCAATCAGAAGCTTCAAGATAAGGGTGGTGCAGGGAAAGTAATAAACACATGGGTATGGATGAACACCATGACGTTTCATGCTGGGAAATGAATGGGAAAGTTCACATTTCTCAATCTTTAACTATGTCACCAAACTTGCTCCTTTGTTTGTGTCATGCTAGAAGTTGGCTGTACGTGTTACTGCTGGTTGTATCAAGCTGTTTGCACAAACCTTAGATTAACTCTTGCAGGAGGTCAGCCTCTAAACATACGAACTTGACACTCCTCATGTTCTAAAACTTAAGTAATCTCAACCTCTGCTCCTACTATCTCCATTTGACATCACCTGGAGGAGTTTTTCATCAATCAGTAGGAGTAACGAGTTGACAAGATCTGAAGTAAAAAAACTCCTTCATCTGCACACATTTAGAGATTTTAAGACAGCGAAAAACAGACATGTTTTTTTTACCATTTATATACAGGATTTCCCCAAACCACTGGGCAATAAGTAGAATCCAAATGGCGTTACCCTTTAAGCCCCTGACTTTTTTGAAGTACAATGTGAAATGTGTTGGAATATCCCTTTATAATAAAGGAGGCTGTACTTGATGTATTACAGTTGAGAGCCAGTTGACTGGATGCCTGATGGAGAACCATTTATGTTTAGCAACACTACACTGCAAAACATCTAAACCCTTACAAGTACAAGCCTACATTCAAAATGTCACTTGCTTAAGTATCAAATGAACCGAGTGCTGCAAATTGTCCTTTTAATAGTTTTACTGGTATTTAATTATTACTGAACCCAAGTTGCATTTCAAGGCTGCAGTGAGTGGAGCAAATTTTAAGTAATAGCAGCTGGCAAAGCGAATGTGCGGCAAAAAAATATTTCTGTGGTATGTAGTTGAGACAAGGTGTTGATTGGAATAAAATGGAAATACATTATATTTTCACGGTTATGATTTGCACTCCATAACTGCTATAAACAGTAGGCTGCAAATTATACATTTAGTTTCATGATCTAGATCTGAAATAGTTTTGGCAGTGTATTGCTGGTACAAATACTTGACAGTGTCACTTTACAATGAAAAAAAAAGCACAATGCATGGTGTATGTAGTACTGTACTCAAAGCATTTACTTAAGTATAAGTATCAACACCCTAGAACTGTTCTGTCCAGCAATTAAAATGCTACTTATCCACTATAGTATTTCCCCAAATGCAACAGTATTTATTATCCACAATGGCTCATTTTACACCAGTTAATATTATTAGATTAGAAATATTGATACAGTAACGTGTTTATCATTTTAATGTTGCAGCTGATAACCATGAAGCCTGAGCTTATGCGTTTGTAATTTACATATTGCTGGGTCCTGCAGGGGAATCAACAAACTGTCATTACACTGTTCTAATATTATTACCCAGATTCTGGAAGCAACTAGTATATTTATAGCAGAATTATTAACTACATGTGGAGCAGAAGTTTAATATTTGCCTCTCAAACGTAATGAAGTCAAAAGCAGCAGAAATTTGAAATAGCCAAATAAAGTAGCAAAGTGTTTTCAAACTGTACTAAAGTAAATATACTTTCCACTACTGCATGTGAGGACATAATGTGTCAACGTGTCATGCATCACAGTGGTATTAGTAAAAGCTCCGTTGGCCTCATCTTTACAAATACTGTAGGTGCACATGTATGCCCTGTGGAAATGAGCATGTTTTATGCTGCCGCTGCTTTATTAATATGAAAGCATTTATGTATTCTGATTAGACTGATGTAATCAGGAGCTGATTAGAAACACTAACCACAGCCGGAGCCCTTATTAACAGGGCGTTAAATAAACATGAACATTAACGTCATACTGTTAATGTCATCATTTGGCTGTAATTTAGTAAGATGGGATGGAAACATGTTCAGACATCCTTTTTACAAAATCCTTATTTAATTCACCAAAGAAATGCTCAGTCCCTTTTTCAAGAGCGAAAATTGCATAATATACCTTCACTAGAATATTACACATTGCGCCAGTGCCCAGGTTACTAGCGGACCATGAAATTAATACAGTGAGATAAATTATTCATTATTCCAACCCCTTTTAATCCATTACATCTCGGAGGAATCTTTGAGTGCATTCATGTTGACAATGTAGAAATGGACACTGTGTGGCGGTACTCGTTTGTTTTACTTTGAACACCAGCATTAACAGGCTCAACGTGACATGTTAATTAATTATGCTGTACAACAAATGACCCCCAGGGCTGTGTGTCACATCATACCTTTCACTATATCCCGAGGCCTTTAGATCCAGGCTCCCTTTTCACCTGAGAGAGACATATCCAGATTACTAGCCTCAGGCTGCCTTTGCTTCATCTCTCAACTTTGCAGAAACAAAGCCCTTAAGAGTGTGGGAGGTCACAAAACTGACGTCTGTTTCATAGAAGCAAGTGGTGCAAATAGTTGTACCTCTAGTGCAGAACTTACAATGTCAGTGAAAGTTTGAGTCAGTAAGGTTTTTGGGGAATTGTACTACTTTTGTTATTTATCCAGAGGGAGACACACTTCTGAGTGCCTTTTTTAGCCACGCCAACAGTGTAGCCTGAAGGACAGCAGTGCTAGTCGGGTCCAAGTATCTTCACAATTACTGCACGGGATAACAATAAATTAGTTACAGATTTTAATGATCTGCAATTTAGCTTTAGGTGCAACTTTAACAATAACTTTACTGTTGGTGTCTTAAGATGCTCAGACGCTTAACATGTAATAACAGAATTACATGCATGGTTAAGACAATGATAATTAAAAAAAAACTAGGCCTAATCCTGTATCCATGTTGATTATTCATTAATCTATTGTTATGCAAAATTTGTAATATAATTTTTATTTGTCTATTTCAAATTAATTAAAAAAAAATGTAATATAAAAATGTGTATATAATATATATTGTATATCTCATCTTAGCGCTTACATACATTTATCAAATCAAATTTGGGTTTCACTAACTAGCCTCAGCCCACATATAAATTTAACCATTAGCTTTTCTGTAGCTAGCAAAAATAGGAGATGTGTAAATACCTACACAAAGAAAACAACAAAAAAAAAACAATTTATAAACATTTATAAGACATTACATATTAATTATAATAATAAAAGTGTTTGCTCAGATTTAATGTTAAATTTCACCTAAGTCATAAACAAATAGTACCATGAGTGTCCACTCAAAATGTAAATGGTGCCTTTGTCTTCCTTTTCATAAATTTATATGCATAAATTAATAGCACAGGTTCTTTTACCACTTAAAGTTATATTTACTAATATTCACTTGGAGCCACTGTAGCACTAGTAAGTGACTAAAAATGAGTCCAACCAGCTTCACCCAGCAAGCCTCTCCCTGCTCGGTTTTTCCAGAAGAGACTCTTTATTGTCGTCATTGAGCACATTTTACATTTACAATTTGTTCTTTCCATTTAACCCATCCCATCTTGAGGGGAGCAGCAGGCAGCCACAGGTGGCACCGGGGGAGCTAGCACCGAGTGTTTTGCTCAAGGACACAACTGAATGCGTGGGCTGGGATTTAATCCTGGAGACTGCATTCCAACCTGATGCTCTACCCACTAAGGTACCCAGCTGCCATACTGTTCCCAGCGGCACTGCAAAGCCAGGTTGATGCATAGACTTAATGCAGCAGGCCCCCTTTTCAGCTCCCGGTTTGAAAACCTGTTAAAGAAGTTGTCTCCCTTGTAGAAAACCTATTAAACTAAAAACAGATACTTCACTGTCTTCTATTGTGTGCTATGCTTCAGTCACACTTTGCAGAGCCCTTCAGTTATTAATCCTGATCAATTTTAAATAAAAGAATGCTGCAAAACATACTAATCAAGCAAAAATTGTTCTGCTTAAAACAATTCCCTGATTGGTTAGAAGGGTGAGCCTCGCTCAAAAACCATTTAAAACAAATACTGTATCTGTGTTGCATTGAAAGTCTGACTTTATAGAAGGGGCCAACAGAATCTCTTCATATTAAGAGAGTTTGGGACACACTGTAGCTTTAAGAACTTCCTTAGCACTGTAACTCTTGCTTTGAAGCCCAATGTGCCTCGAATCTGCAGCATAGCTACTGTTCCCATCCAGGAAATCTGCTACGATAATTTAACAGCGGCTAAATGAGGAAAATGAATTATCCTCTTTATAATAACAATGACGAAAGCTCAAAGTCTCATCTATAACATCTTCAAATCCTGGTCATGAAAGACATGCAAAGAGGATCTTCAAGTAAAGTCTTGAGTTTGTTCTGAAGAATAGAGCCCTCCATATAGAGAGAATGAGAAAGGAGGAAGAACATAAATGAGTTGTATATTATTAGGATTTTATGGCCCTAAATCAGATGTGTTATAAATTGAATGACTGGAAGACTTTGACTGGAGCTACCATCAAAGAGAATAGACTTTAGCCATTACATGTAATGAAAAGAAATCACAAGCAACAAAACTTCTCTCTTTTTGCAGTCTGTATCTGACTTAAATTACCCCTAAAATTGTCAAAAGGAACATGCCTAATGTATGAGCGTGTAAGTGTCATCATTTGTATCAATTTTAATGAAGAAGAGGACCCGAGTGTTTTACCCCTGGTATTGGTAGAAATGATTACAGCTCAAATAAACTCTTGCTTTATGGGGATATGATGAGAGCGAGGGAGAAATTAAATTGTGAATCAAACAATGCCAGTACCTGCACTTTCCCATTTGTCACCCAGATAAGTCATTTCAGTGAACCGGATGCTGTTTTTTCTTTTGTTTGTTTGTTTAGTTTTTTTTATTTTGAGTCATCATCCTCTATGTAAAACTCAAATTTAGTTTTATGACAAACATCCTAATCTATACTCTTTTCCTCCACTGTATTTATTGCTCTGCCAAGTGAGCCACCGAAATATAGTCTTCTTTGTGATTACAACCTGAGTAGATAATTGCAAGTTTGTTCTCCAAATTAAATTCTCAAGGGACGGCATCTCTCACTTGAGAATCAGAAAAGGCTGACGTAGCAGATCTGTAACCTCTCCGATAAGATTCACACCGCAGAGAGTAGAGGACAGAACCCCTTCTATGTCTGCTAGATTGTAAACAGCCCAGCAAGCGACGGCATTGTTTTGATCTTTTCACCTCCACTGCACAATACCCAGGACACTCTTTTTTTCTGTGCTTGGCTTTAGCTGTTGCAGTTCAGTATTAGGAAGCAATTAATGTCGCCAAACATACCTATGGGAGGGTGTCGGAGCTTGGGTGACCTTGGCTAAAATTACCCAATAAAGTACCAACATGAAAGTCCTTAACTGCGATCGGGATCAACTTAGCTTTCCACTTAATACACCCAGGGGGTCTGTTAATGTGTTGGCTGGAAAACATTTTGGAAAATGTTAGTTTCTCTGTAGTTGTGTTCCCATCACTTGCAGCACTCAAGAAAAATACAGCTTCAGAGGATTATGGAAGCGTTTTATTCACAAATCTTGGGTTTTTCTTGTGAGCTCTCAAAGCTCCACAACTTTTGAATTGAACAAACAGCTGCTTTTATGTCGCAAATAAAGATATCCACACACAACAGTGGAAACGGTGGCCGAACCACTGGACCAGACGTTCAATTATCATTCAAGGATATCTTGCAGAACAGCATTTTCAGTCTAGACAAAGTCATCATAAAGTCCAAACCAAGGTTGTCCTAAAGTCAGCAACAAGACACTTTTGCTCAACAATCACTGTCACCCTTAGCAAACAAAATGTCTTATCCTGGCCTCATCTGAATGACATGGAGATAATTATCGAGGTGGGCCTCATTGGAATTCATTAGAAGTCCCTTTCTCTATGAGACAATGCGACTATTATGTCAAAATCCCTGTCAGCTATTTTGATCATATCTGCTGCAGATCTAGTTGTCAGTGAATTCATAGGGAGGTAATTACTTCATACTCAGGAAAAATAGGGTGGGGACCAACAGACAGAGGGAGGGAAAGGTTCGGCACAAGCAAACACCCCAGGGTTTCAGACTACAGGAGCAGAAGGCAGGAAGAGAGTTAAAATGTATGAGATAAAATCAGGGTGACAAGGAAATTTATGATTACTGTGTCACTTCGAAGAGAACTGTTGTGGAAAGCTAAATGTCAGCAGCAGCTATGAGTTTGATTAACCACATTCCCTGCAACAAAGCTGTAGGGAAACGGTGCACGACGGCAATTCAAGGTGTTTTTATCTTCCGAGGAAAAAGACAAACTTTTTACTCCAAAGTTGTTTTTCTCTAATACGCACAAATGTATTATGGGAGCTCACATACTTTCTTGTGCACTTATGTTTGAAAACTGGTATGAATACACCTTAGTCTGCCCCCTAGTGGATAAAATTTAAAATCTTTCAATTTCTTTCTCATGAACATAAAGAGAAGCCATGGTGACACGCAAAGATGCTATAGGTTATCTTTTCTTCCACACTTTGTGCTATTTTATGTGATGATTTAAGTTTCTGATTACATTATATGAAACTATCCCACAGGTCATGTCCAAAAATGCATTTCTACCATCCCAGTTTTGTTTACTCAGAAGATCTAGATCCACCCACAAATAAAACAAACCAGACTTATGGATATCAACACCTGAGGCTGTCTGCAGGGTTGACGTTCTTGAGGAACTCCCCTCTTGTACAGCGCAGACTCATCAACACGGTGCAGTATGAGTAAGCTGTGATTGGGAAATCAAGAAAACCCTCCCTATCTGATTCCTCCTTAAAGATCTCCAGCACACATTTGTGTTCCTGCTTCTCCAGATCTCAAACAGGAAGGTAAAAAAAAAACACACACACACACACCATCTTGGTAAATGTGGCCAAACTGTTGCACCACCCAAGATGGTCCTTGCCACTTTGGAGCTACTCTAGTTTGGTAGCATCAGACCTCTCTAGAGGAAACGTTGCATTCCCATGAACGATGGGAGGAGCTTGGGAATTTTGACATTCAGAGATTAAGGACACTTATCAATTGTTGTCATAATGTGTCCTCACTAACAGCCATTTCAGCTGTGCAAAGGGAATTGTTCTGATCTCTAAAATGGGCAGCATTGCATCGTGGGATTGTTAGCAGATAGCAATGTGCATGCTATGTACACTAATTTTAGTGTTGTATTGTGGGATACTTTGACAGTTCTGTATAGCAAATTTAAACACTCAATCCTTCGAGTGTCAGTGATGTTATGAGAGGGACGCAGTAAAATCACAGGCAGCAACAGAAGGGAAATGTAGTTTATTATGTAGGGTATGAGGTGGAGCTAGAGGAAGGCAGGTGGGAAGTCTTCAGGGAAGGCAGGATAAGTGGAACGACTGGAAAGTCTTGGGAGGACAGGAGAGGGGCTGAGTTATGGAGAAGAAAAACAAAGGAACTGGCTACGTTCTTACTGAGAGGAAGTGGAGATGGGAGACTGACAGGTATCAGAGACAAGGAGGAAGCAACTGAGGCAGATGAAGCAAGCAGTGGAGAAAACAAGAAAACTGAAGACGGTTGAAAATATCAACACAAGCGACACAAAAAAAGGTAACGAACAGGAAGTAAAACCTAGTTAAAAAAAACTCATTTGAAATTAAACCCGATGTTACATAAACACAAAGTAACAAATTAAATGAATGCAATACACATTCCAAGAGCAGAAAACGTCCAGGTAGCGATTCACAAGAGACGTCAGTAGAATTCACAACAGAGAGATCAATCAGAAAATAGTCCAAATAAAAGTCACTTACTGCCAGTAGAGCAGGTTGTTGCTCTGGAGCATCCGGGGGCCAAAGAGTAAAACAAAAGAAAAGGCTCCTGGGGTAGGCTGAGAACAAAATAGCCAGGCAGGCAAAGACACAGGAGGATAAGCACAAAACACGATGATTCACGGTGCATAGGAAGACAGTCTGGCAGAGAGAAGTCGCTGAGTGTCATATAAAGGGAGTGGCCCAGGTGAGGGGAGAGATACCAGGACAACACAGATAAGGGTCAGGATCGTGACACAGACATCCTTTCAGCCATCCATGCTGTACTTTAGGATGTAAATATTACATGTACATAAGTTTTCAGACACTTAACTCGGTACTTTGTTAAAGCACCTTTGGCAGCAATTAAAGCCTGGATTTTTTTGGGTGTGACACAACAAGGTTTTCTTTTTAAAAGTAAGTCAGTTTGGTTGGGGACTGTTGATGGACAACCAATTTTCAGGTCTCTTCAGAGATGTTCAATAGGATTCAAGTCAGGGCTTTGACTCTGATATTCTAGGATATTCACAGAGAGGTTCCTCAACCACTCCTGTGTTATCTTTGCTGTGTGCTTGGGATTGTTGTCATGTTTGAAAGTGAACCTTTGGCCCAATCTGAGGTCCTGAGCTCTAACACCTTTTCATTGAGGATATCTTTGTACTTTCTCAATTTAGCTTTCCCTCAACCCTGACCAGTCTCCCAGTACCTGCTGTTGAATAACACCCCCACAGCATGAGGCTGCCACCACCATGCTTACTGTTGGGATGGTGGCATGTACACTATATTGCCAAGTATTCGCTCACCTGCCTTTAGACCCATATGAACTTTAGTGACATCCCATTCTTAATCCATAGGGTTTAATATGACGTCGGCCCACCCTTTGCAGCTCTAACAGCTTCAACTCTTCTGGGAAGGCTTTCCACCAGGTTTAGGAGTGTGTTTATGAAATACATAATACACAGTGCTCGCAGTCTTCGCTCTAATTCATCCCAAAGGTTTTCTATCGGGTTGAGGTCAGGACTCTGTGCAGGCCAGTCAAGTTCTTCCACACCAAACTCACTCGTCCATGTCTTTATGGACCTTGCTTTGTGCACCTGAATTCATTTATTTGGATAGGTGAGCGAATACTCTTGGCAATAAAGTGTAATAAGCGGTGCCTGGTTTCCTCCACACATAACGTTAAGAATTGAAGGCTGAACAGTTCCATCTTGGTTTCATTAGACTAGAGAATTGTGTTAAAATGGTAAATGGTCTGCACTTATATAGCTCTTTTCTACCTATTGGCACTCAAAGAACTTTACACTGCTTCTTATTTACCCATTCACACTCACAACCACATACATTCATACACCAATGGGGGAGCTGCTATGCAGCTGGCCAACACTCACCGGGAGCAACTAAGTTGTGGTTCAGTGTCTTGCTCAAGTGTCACTTCGACATGATTGAACCAACAACTGGGAGATTGGTGGACAACCACTCTACCTTCCTGCGCCACAGTCGCCCCTGAGTGAGCAACCCCCGTGTTGCTCACAGCACTTTAAATGGACTAAATGTATTTGGACTGAGAAGCTAATGTCTAGCCACTCTGCCATAAAGTCCCTATTGGTGGAGTCTTGCGGTGATGGTTGTCCTTCTTTGTCCCATCTCCACACATGATCTCTGAGTGACCATTGGGTTCTTGGTCACCTCTTATTAAGACTTTTTCCCCCCTGACAACTAACCAGGTGAGTAGCTCATGGAAGAGTCCTGGTTCTGCTAAACTTCTTCCATTTTAGAATTATGAAGACCACTGTTCTCTTTGGAACCTGCAGTGCAGCAGAAGTTTTTTGAAGCCTTCTTCAGACCTGTAACTTGCAGTAATCCTGACTCTGAGCTCCGCAGGCAGTACCTTTGATCTCATGGTTTTTTCTCTGATACAGTATGCATTATCAGCTGTGAGATCTTCTATAAAGAGGCGTGTGCCTAGTAACACAGAGAAACTATTAATTTGAAACGTCCAATTGGCTACATGGGAATTAAAACAAATGCACCCATTGTTACAGCTAACAGCTAATGATAGCACCTACCACTAGCAGACAGTAAACACAACAGGAACCGATGTGATGAACTGAAAGGCCAGACAAGTAGGAATCCACTAAAAAAATGAGTGATGTTTTAGTTATGAGCACCTTATTCATTTCTTTCAGAACTTAAACCATCCAGTTGTGTCACTCTGTTTTTAGTTTGATTAGTCTGACAGTATTTTCACAGCTTCTAACCTGTATCCACAGGTTCTGCTTCATACACTTGGATTTTTTTTTAAAGGACGCATTATATGTTTGTTTTCTGTCACCTCACCCCTTCATTTACAAAGGAAGAAGAGCACAGCACATGTTGATGCAGCACCAATTGATAAAATCATTCAATCTAGAACGATTACTCATTTCATTTGCTTAATGGTAGCACACAGAGGTAAAGAGGTTGGAGCTGGAGACAAACAAAGCCAGTCAAACCCACAGCATCTATGACACATATGGGTTATTTACAGTTCATGAGCCCATTTACACTATTTACAATTGATTCCTGCCAGGGCGGTCAGTTAGGTCAAGGATGCCAGCAATGGCTTTATGCGAAGCCAGCACTCCTGGACACGATCCAAAATATATACAAACCCACAACTCCACTTTGGGATAATGACACCATTGATACTGTCTCCATAGTCAACCATCTTGAGGAAATCACCTCCCGTACAAGAACAGAGACTCAACAATGCAAATTATCAAGTAAACAGGTGTCTTCTCCATTCTCTTTCTCATTCACTCACCACACCAGCAGCCTAAAAGAAATTAATTTCCCGTAGGTAGGATTCAAACTTAGCATACAATCAATATTTGTTTTACATGTTTATCATGACACCTGAGTTTTTTTTATTGATTTGTATTCAATAATGTGAGTGTGAATGGTTGTCTGTCTGTCTCTAGCAGACTGTGTTGGCCCTGAGATAGACTGGAGACCTGTCAAGGGTGTACCCCGCCCCTCTTGTCAAATGACAGCAGGTATAGGCTCCAGTCCCCGCCACCACCCTGAACCAGAAATTAGTTAAATGTTCGCAAATAGCGTCATTCTCTCAAACAGATTATGGCAATACAACAGGTGGTAGTAAATACAATTGGGTGAGCTAAATGTATACTCAGCTTATTGTCATTCCCAAGGCATCCATAAGCATTGCTTTGTCCAGTCCCTTCGCGTTACATGCTAATGCTTGAGGTGCTTGTTTGCTTCAGTGATCGAAGCTTTGAGTTTTCAGTGTAGCACAATGGAAACCCAGACGCTTTACTATTTGACTCCTGAACCAATGAACATTCTGCTCAGTCTACACAATGTACAGTTGTCACCATAGGTATGCAATACATTATAAACACATAAAAAACACACACATAGTAACTTTGATGTTTTGATTAGGATCTTTTGTCACTGCAGTGAGGAATAGAACAAAAAAAGTCTTAAATCAGCAAGGGAGAGGCAGGTACTGAAATATGTTCATTTTCATAAAACTCAAGAGGAAGAATTGGTTACCCAGGCCTATTTCATCACATCCTCTCCATCACCAGTCAGGTGCAACAGCCTTTTAATTAACCTGAGTGACATCAAATGATCACATTCATCATGTAGACGTTCACTCTGCGCCCAAGTGTTGTCTGAAACAGAGCAGTAGGGTGAGAGGAAAGAGTCCCTCTACTGCTGAAGGTAGTGGACAGCCTAATGTAAATTTTTGTTGCTTAAAAAATTGCTAATGCATAAAACACATTTTACAACAGTAAGGAAAAGTTGAAGAAGACTTCCTGTCTTTATGTCAATGGTCCTGGGACAGGACACTCAACCCTGATTTGCCCCTGGTGGGTCAGGCCAGCGCAGTGCATGGCAGCTCTGCCATCAATGGTGTTTGTATCTGAATGGACTAATGAGAAGCAACATTATAAAATGCTTTGTCGAGTATGAAAGCAATATATAATTACACTATATAAGTACAGACAATATACTATTTATCATTTTGAAGGACAAGATGTCACAGGTTCATTAGTTGATCTGCAGTACACCATGAAATTGTTGTAAAGATATAATATATTAATATATAACACAGATGGTGGAATGAGAATCTCATTTACAAAATTTTTGGAACTGTAATATCTTTCAAAGGATGAAAAGGAAAATGGTAATTTGTATGAACATTTTCTTGATGCACTTTCATCAATGTTGTGCATAGAATTTCATGTACGTCCCAATTTAACTGGTGTAATCCCATCACAGTCTTATCTGTCTTTCCCCTGGAGTGAACTGTGTTCTCTGATCTCTTCTGCCCAGTAGAAGCATCTTGTCGCTGGCTCAGCTCCAGAAGAGATAGTCGCCCAGTCTACCAGACAGCCAGCCATCCTGGCTGGCAGAAGCCCACCCAGTGTTAATTCAGTGCAGAGAGCGGCGTGGCAGGCGCACTGGTGGGGAGATTGATGATGTTGCTGTGTTTAATTACTTTTATTTGTGTTTTTGGCACGCTGACGTCTGTTAATGTTGTTTCTTTCCTCTTCTTTTCTCAACTTGTTGGAGAAAAGTAATCATGGTGACAAAGATTTACAGAATTGAGTTTCATCTTGTCTCCTTCTCCTAAGTCCTTACCATTTGTGTATTAACAAATGCTAAACTTCCTCAGATAATACTGTAGAGCCAGATGGAGAGCTTGGATGACCTTGGCAAAATAGTTTTTGAACCTAGTTGCCAATGAGCTCACACACGTTAAAGACACCTTTAGGTCTTATTGAGTGACCATTGTGTTCTGGGTCAATTCTTTTACTGGGGCCCTTCTATCTATCAGCTCGTGGAAGAATCCCGGTGACCTGATACTGTAGCACCAGGCTGCAACATAACAAATTTTTAAGTGAAGGGTGTCTGAAGACTTTCTAAATGTATTGTACGTACCATGTTGTCAGTCTGGTTTTCATATCTTGCTTTTCCTCTGCAGAACCTGCCAGCTCCCAAGTCCCTGTTCCAGATCTATTTGGATGGAACATTATGTTTTCCCTACACCAAAATAAAAATATTTAATTTGGTTAAATACTTCTTTATTTTAACACAAGTCTTACCTTCTTGACACATGTCAAGAAAAACCTGTTCATTTACCTGGCTGCCTTTGGGTTTGCTCAGTTTGTCACAGTATTACTGAAATTATAGTATGAAAGTGGTAGCTTGATATTATATGTACTATATATGTTGCATACATTCATTAATGTTGCAGTTTTAATACACTTTATGTTTGTGTTCAGTCTTTCCCAGAACTTGATTAAGGTTAGAAATATTGTGGTTTAATAGTGAAGTTAGTTTAGTCCTTGATGGATTACTGAGTGGATCTACTTAGCCAGGGGCAAAGGTCTCGAGAGGTCAGGGGTCCAATATGCCAGAGTTTCGGAACTTATTCTTTTCTGTTTTTTTTTTTTAATTGATTGGTGAAATAAAAACAATGTCCTGAATCTATTCTTTAAAAGAAACATAAAATGACACAAAACTGATATTAACATTCGCCCGAAACAACCAAAAACATAAATAGATTTAAAGGCCAAACCAGGGTCGCATTTTATCATAATTCATCCATGCATCCAAACACTACTGCCTCGTACCATATGCACACTCCCTTTCACTCTCCCATTGCATCACAGTTTTTTTTTATTACAGCGTGCAGACAAAGAATACATTTGGTTTAGAATATCACACATACAAGCACATGCTGATTTTTGCAGTGGAAATTTGAAGGATTTCAGTGTTGTTATAATAATCTATTTATTCCGGATAAAACACAGGAAGGTGAACAGCAAAACTTTGTTCACTCTGTGATTTTCCATTTTGGTCAGCTTGAGAGGTCTTCCCCTCTTTACCATTTTTCACTTAAGGGTTGAATGAGACCCTCACCAATTGTAAGGAGCATACTGTAGGTCAATTGGAGTATCGACGTGGTTAGTAAAGAACTACAATATAGTTCAGCATCTTTCCATGAGTCCATATAACTGTATCATCTGCAAACACTTGTCCTTCTACATCTTGACTGATACAAACTGAACTGTAACAGCCCTGAATACTTGCGGCACAATATGCCTTTAACGTGTTGATAATTTCTATCTCACGTATCTTTAATCGTATAACCATTCATGTTAGAAAGTCCCAATTTTGTTTTTTGGTAACACTGGGTGCACCACACTGTACATAAACAAGAGAAAGAAAAGAAAGGTGGCAAAGTAAAAGCTACAACATCATCTTCAAGCAGCCCAGTGTTCCTGTCGCCACACCTGATAATGTTATTAAGAGGTTTAAGGTCCATGGGGCCATAGCTAACCTCCTTCAGTGTGAATCCTTGAGTAAAATTGAGCCCCAAAGGAACATAGGCAAAGGAAAAAAAAAATGAATCAGATACAAGCTTACCTCCAAGATCAAGATACAGCAGGTGGCTTTCTATTGCATCTGGGACAATGTGCCTCAAATCTGTTCAGGTAAAATGAAGTTACAAAGGATTTTCTAATGTGAAGCATACTGCTCAGCGAACAGAGCCTTTCCAATAAGTAAAAGAGATGCGATGGCATGATGAGTACACTGGCTTCCCTGTAGGATAAGTAGAGTTAAACAGTAATGAGATACACATGGGTCTCATTTAAAAAGAGCTCTTTAACATAATGTCCACTTCAGCTCTCGCCTGAACCACAGAGTTGTACTATCAGAAATCAGCCATGACGTCAAGCCTCACAAAGGTACTGCCCAAAAAAAGTTGGTCGAATGCCTCAAACTATCATCTTTAATCATCGTAATGTGAGATCCTTTCCATCTAGTGAATTTGAGTGAAGTGGTATGAGAGTCCTTTAAATATTCAGCCCACCATTTTGAATCTGATGCAGTTAGACATGTGTTGTCAGTAGGGGCGAGTAAATCCGCCTTCATTTCTCCAGGTTATGATGCTCTCATCAGTTCTGAATTCAACAAACAAAGAGATTATACACTCATATACACAGAGAAAAATAAGATATTGCCTCTTTCTTTAGTGTTTATTTTTAGAGCAAAGCAGTTGACAGATTGCTTACTTCACATGAGAGTACTAGAGCCCCGAGGGTAGTTCACTTCTTGTCTCACAGAGCTGCCATTTTAAAGCAAAAGCACTCACTGTCAGATTCCACTGCAGTGTGATACTGCTCATCCAGCTGGATTGGCACTGGACCATAGAAACCCACAACACCAGACTTGGACATGAATTATACATACTGATCGTCTCATAAGATTAGATGAGGACCTGCTGATTGAGTACCACTGTCCTTTAATGAAAGACTGACATCATAAACAGTACATGGAGGGTAAAGTAGCTGAAGGACTTGGGAGTGGATTGGAAAAAGCACCGTTCATCATACGGTTTGAAACGGTTCTTAATTTGCTCATTTTTGGAACAGTGTGATTCCTCTTAAATGTGATTCATTTCAGGCTTGTGTTTTGGTGTGACAGAAGGCCCCCTCTCAGGAAGCAACTCTTCAACCTGACGGATTTGTACGGCAAATAAAAAAAAAAACGGGTTCCATGGGCATCATTTCTCAGTGAACAGGATGGATGCCTACATCTTAGACTGAGACAATGACAGGCACAGAGTCAGTTGCTCAAACTCATGTAACAAACAACCACCCACACAAACCTTCGTGCCCGCAAGCATTTTTCTTGCACACACCCAAAATTTCCCGAACAGAAAAGTTAAAAGGTGATATAGAATCTTCCTATAGAATATCTTTGGGCAAAAGATAACACACATATTCATCTAGCTGAACTGCTTATTGTTCATCATTGTGTGGCAGGACAAATCATATCTCCCTCGCAGTGACTGTTTGTGTCTCAAGCGATCACAATGCTGTACCGTGACCTATTTCTCCATCTTCTTTGTGAGCCTCATCCCGCAGTCTCCCACCAGTAATGAAATGCAGGAGAGACAATTTCAACAGATTTATACCTTGAAGGCACAGCCATTGCCACTGCCACCCAATTTCAACTCTTCATTGTTTTGAGCCCAGAATCAAGCCACTTTGCTTTCCTTAGCTACCCATCTTGATGCTGCTGAAGAGCTGAAGAGCTTGGAGCTTGATTGTAAAGAAGTGCAAATCTGTTCCCTCCCTCCCTCCCTTCCTCCCCACCTCCCTCCCCACTTGTTTTTTGTCTGGCACAACTTAAAAGAAGTGAGAAACACTAGTTGAAGTGTAATTCCAGTTGATGACTTCTGGTGCTTTGCACTCTGTTCTTTTTCCGTCAGACCAGCCTGACTCCACGTCTACTCTTTATCTCTCCCCAATGGAAAAAGTCATCATTATCTCAACTTGTTTGTCTGCTAAAACACAGGGGCTGCTTGTTCTTTTAAACAGGCCTGCGGTCTGGCTGGCTAACATTTGCAGTGACAATTCCTCGTATCTCTGCAACAGGAAGCCGAGCACATCTCCTGCTGCTGAATACAAAATTGAAGCCTGCCTCCCTACGACCCTGGCAAGTCAACAGCGAGGGCATTTGATTTAGACAGGGGAGGTGGGCACAGGCGCAGCAGGGCAGATGCTCACATAATAGACAGCATCAGCATGTGTAGCACTGCCATGTGCCTGCAGGTACAAAAACAGGACAACCCAGTGATCACTGGTGTTGTGTTTCCTAGGCACAGAAATATGAAGAAATAAACAATCAGCATGGACGACAGCACGGGTCGGACCTGACACTTGCACCACCGTGCTGATAATGAGTGCAGCAGACTACTGTCTGAAGGCGAGAGGGAAATAACCTTCACACAGAACTTACAGCACCTGCAGCACTTCTTCAGTGATGAGCTGACTTCGTCATGTTCAACCTGTATTCATTGTATCTTTAAAGGATAATCTCTGCAGATTACCTATTCTCAGGTAAAGGGCTAATTCCTACCACCTCTAAACGATTATCACTTATTGGTAAATGGTAAATGGTCTGCACTTATATAGCGCTTTTCTACCTATTGGCACTCAAAGCGCTTTACACTGCTTCTTATTTACCCATTCACACTCACAATCACACACACACTCATACACCGATGGGGGAGCTGCTATGCAGCTGGCCAACACTCACCGGGAGCAACTAAGTTGGGGTTCAGTGTCTTGCTCAAGGACACTTCGACATGTGACCGGAGGAGCCGGGGATTGAACCAACAACTGTGAGATTGGTAGACAACCGCTCTACCTTCCTGTGCCACAGTCGCCCACGCCTATCATCACCTAGGCTTCACCTATCATCCTGCAAATAAGAAGAGATCATTTAAAAGTGTAACAGTATTTAGTGAGTGGAATACTTTGGACTTAAGTTAGATGTTTTGGTTTGGTTTTGATAAAGTATTTATTACACGGTAACTACATAAACGACATTGTCAAGCTCTGGCTTATGGGCCCCCTGACCTCTCATCTGGGTGACTGTGGGAAGAGCAGTTGTACATAACCCCCAGGGTTGTTGGTTGGATCCCTAGCTCTTCTAGTTACATATCAAAGTGTCCTTGAGCAAGACCCATTTAGCTGCTCTTGATGGGTTTTAGCCACTGGGAGTTGTGAGTGTGTGATTGTGTGTGTGAATGGTTGAATGAGAAGCAGTGTAAAGTTATTTGAGTACCAGTACGTAAAGAAGCACTATATAACCCATTTACCATTAGTACTCGAAGCAATTGACCTGAGTCAGTTAGCTTTACATCAAAACTACTACACAAAATACTTAAAAGCAATAATCTCACAGCAAACAGTGCAAATACATTTAAAGACGTTTTTGGATTTTCTCCCACTCCTCCCTGCATCTAAACCTCAGTTTATTTTTAATTAACAATTATCATATCTTCACATCCAACTTTTGACCGTCATTCATTGCACTGCTTAACACCATTGTTTATTGTAAATGTCATTTTATTCTTTTTGTTTTGTTTTGTTTTTACTTACAAATGTCAGAGTTGTTTTTGTGTATGTGTGGTTCTCAGTAAAGTAATTTCCAGGAGTGTCACCATTTGATGCAATGGGAATTACTTTATATAAACACAAAAACTGCATTAGGGTTAGGGAAAATAACTTTAGGGTAAGGTTAGGTTACAAATTATTAAAAAACAAGCTACAAACACATCACCAATATACCTCCTTAATTAAGTCACCAAATGTGCCACATTGTGTTACGATAATCATTAAAGAGGAAAACTCTATGGAAAAGTGTTGTGATGTGTTTGTACAGTGGACTACTTGGTAAACATGGTCCATTTCCCCCTTGGTTCAGTTTCTTTTCACACTCTTAAAAGGTCGAAACAAACCAAACAAACTTGTCCACTCACTGGTTAAACGGATCTTGGGTGATAACTTGAATGTAAATACAAGAAGAGAATCTGAAACCAAACTGCTGTGCAACATGGAATGGTACATTTGGCATTTGCTCATAATGGTTGTGATTATGTGGCCAAGGAACCAAGTAAAACTCTGCAGCAGATGCAGAATGTATTTCAATAAAACACTTTGTAAGAAGACGCTTTTTTTTTTTTTTTTTGTCCTCTCGGCTTATCCTGTGAGTTCATGGTCGCCACAGGGGATCATTGTCCGCATGTTAATTTGGCACAGTTTTTACGGTGGATGCCCTTCCTGACACAACCCTCCCCAATTTCTACCAGGCTTGGACTGGCACTGCACAGCTGGGGAGGCGAATGGGCTGTTAGGGGTTCCCAGAAACACTTCGAGCTGGCACCAGAGATCAAACCACTGACCCTGTGGTCCGTGCACGACTGCCTTACCAACTGAGCTACAGCCGCCCCCAGCCAAACTAAACAAGGCATTTTTAGGTGGTATGTTTAGGATCATTATCCTGCTGAAGATGCCATCGTCTTCTCAGCTCCAGCATTTTTAGAATTTGACATTTGCTTCCTTCATTTGCTGGTATAAGTGGAATCCACTGTTCCCTCCACCCTTAAAACGTTTCCTGTGCCATGGCTGCAACTAAGCCTCAAAGCATAATAGAAGCACCCCCTTTTTTATGAAATGCTAGTCCACCAATCAGTTCTACTTTGACATTAACAATTCACGGCACTTTTTTCTAAAATGCACTAGGCTTGTGTAGATGTTCTCTTTCATTATTCTGCACCACAAATCCTGAGTCTGACGTAAAATGCAGATTTTTTATGCAGTCAGATGGGAGTTATGATATTCCTTTCTGATCAGTTTAGGGACAGTTTTCTCCAAGGGTTTTCTTGGTCTTCCAGATCTCATCTTGACCTTCACCAGTCCTGATATTGCATATTGCCCTTTGAAAACTGCAGCTGAAGGTTTTTTTCGACAGCCTTGCAGCCTCCCCGTGCGTTGTGGGTATCAATTAGTTTCATTTTTACTCTTACACAGCTACTTCAAAGAGTCAGTGGTTGCTGATTGTTCACAAAAGGTTTGAAGAGTCAGAGTAAGTGGCACCAGCTGACATTGCCCAAAGACAATTGTTGATAAGCCTCAGGCCTAACATGCACTTTAAGATGTGAAACCTTGTAAACAGAAGCCCAAACTTTTGCACATGTGACTATGATGGTTTGATTTCTTGATTTTTGTCCCATTTGTAACGTTAAAAGTAACTTTGCATTGATATTTGTTGTCATGCTAACCTAGAGCAACTGTGTTTGCAAAATTTCAATGAAACTTCTTCAAAAATCTAGTGCATACAACATTATGATTACACAAAACTATGTCTTGGTTGGAAGCAATCCTTTTCTCCACTTGTTGCCTGGCAACTCAAACGCTGACAAAAAGTCTTTAGAAAGTTACTGTTCCTAGACAAGAAATCTTTTGACACTGTGTCCACTAACTGAACAGATTGTGACAACTGTGGCAATAGGTTTGATTAGGTACCAAGCACAAGACATCAAGTAATCACACAGGTTTTATATCCTCACTTTAGTGAGGGTATTTGCAATTTATGTAATAAAACCAGTGTGACAGGGTTGTTACTTATATATATATATATATATATATATATATATATATATATATATATATATATATATATGGTGAACCAGTTACATTCCTTAGTGCACCCTTGAGGTTCTGGGCTTGAATTATGAATTATGAATGAATTATACAATAAATAAATAACTGCAAGTGAGTGTGCTGAACTGAACAAGAAGTCCTAGAGGCTAAAAATATATATATATATATGTATGAACATTGGTAGTATATATTTTATTTTGAAATCTGCCCAATTTTATTTATTGTAATTGTCCTTTTGGCATGAGCTGCATTGTTGTTCTAAGTGCCACAGAAGCTGTGGACATGATGTAAGTAGTTTTGTTTTTTAAGCTCTAAGGCTCTAAAGAAGGTGCACTAAATCTCAGCTCATGTAATAAAGCCTGTTCAGCATATCCATCAAAGTGCTCCTGTCTCATTGCAAGAAGTTTTGCTCATTCATTCCCTATAATCAATTCTAATGACTGTATTGGTCCACTGATGTTTTCCTCTGGGAGTGGGTGGCAGTTTTGGTTGGTATAATATAATAATAAAAACCTAATAATATAATAAGTAAAACCTGGTGCTGGTGTTATGGTAAGTCTGACTTTGAGCCAAAAGCAGAACCAATACACACACACACTGGCTGAGGTAGGGAGTAAGTATGTTTTAATGAGAACTGCCCGGAGGCTGGCAAGTACAGGAAGTAACGTAGGCTTGACATACAAACTAAAAGTGAGATGTACCCTTGACGGGTACATCTTGTGAGGACAGCCACGCCTTGTCTCCCACCTGGTACTTGGGGGCAGGAGTGCGGCGTCTATTGGCAGATAGGCAGATACGTTCCTGGCGCTTCGGTAGAAGAGTAGGGAACTTTCTCCACGTTCGCTGGCAACAGCGCACAAAGGCAGAGGGCTCAGAAGAGGCCGCCCTCAACTCCCGGCGGGGGAAGAGGGGTGGTTGGTAACCATAGGCAGCCTGGAAAGAGGAGTAGCCGGACGAGGTGACGAGGGAGTTATGGGCATATTCAGCCCATGGTAGTTGAGAAGACCAGGAGCCAGGGTTCATTGAGCATAGGCTCGCAGCATGGTCTCAAGGTCCTGGTTGTATCTTTCCACCTGGCCGTTGGTCTAAAGATGGAAACCTGAACTCAGACTGACAGAAACCCCCAGGAGTCTGCAGAACTCCCTCCAAAAGCTATATACAAACTGTGGGCCCCTGTCGGACACAATGTTTACAGGGAGGCCATGTAAACAGAATACATTTTCCGATAGGATAAAGGCCAACCTCTTGGCCGATGGCAGCTTAGGCAGGGTCACAGCATTGTTTGTGTAGCCCCAGGATGAAAAGTCAGACGAGAAGAGTTTCACCACTTGAGGGTGTAAAGCAGGCGGCACAAACAGGCAACCAGTAGGACAACCAGACGTAACAATAGTGTCAGTGTTTAGACTCGCCTTGACCTTGCGCTCCAGTGCCCACAGAGTAACTCCCACAATAAGGGACGGAGGTAAGATGGTGGACACCTCCCCCGTGTCCTCCTCACGTTAGTGCTGCCGAGAGAGTGCATCGGGCTTGATGGTCTTGGAGCCAGGCTGGTAGGACAGAGAGAAGAGGAACCTGTCAAAAAACAGATCTCACCTAGCCTGGCGAGGGTTATGCCTTTTAGCAGTTCTGATATATTCTAGATTTTTGTGGTCAGTCAAAACAAGGAACGGTCGTTCAGCCCGCTCAGCCAGTGGCGCCACTCTTCTAGGGCCAGCTTGACTGCTAAGAGTTCCCTGTTCCCTATGTCGTAGTTCGTCTACGCAGGAGTAAGCTTGCGGGAGAAGTACGTACAGGGGTATAGCTTGTTAGTGGAAGCCCTCTGAGATAAGACCACCCCCACCCCCCAGTCCGACGCATCTACTTCCACAATAAACTGTTCAGAGGGGTCGGGCTGCATTAAGATGGGGGGGGTAGAGAAGTGTCGCTTAAGTTCTGAGAATGTCTTAGCAGCACTCTCATCCCAGACAAAACATAGCTTTGAGGATGTGAGCCTATGCAACTGTGCAGCCACGCCACTGTATCCCCTAATGAAGCGCGGATAGAAATTGCTGAAGCCAAGGAAGCAATGGAGCTGCTTGCTTCCTGAAGGGAGTGGCCATTCGAGGACTGCTGTGACCTTGCGCTGATCCATCCCGATGTCCCCAGGGGAGACAACCAAGCCGAGAAATGTGGTTTGGGTGGTGTGAAACACACTTCTTAGCCTTGACAAAAAGTTGGTTCTTCAGGAGTCGCGGGAGGAAAGCTCTGATGTGTTGCACATGGCTCACTGGGTCTGGGCAGAAAGTAAGAATGTCTTCCAGGTAGACAAAAACAAAAAGATGGATCATGTCCTTGAGTACTTCATTAATTAGGTTTTGGAAAATGGCAGGAGCATTGGTGAGGCATCACCAAATATTCAAAATGCCCACTGTGAGTGTTGAATGCCATCTTCCACTCGTCTCCTTCTCTAATGTGCTTCTCTAATGGTAGGCACTGCATAGATCTAGTTTAGTGAATATCTTAGCCCCCTTTAACGAGTAAAAAGCAGTGTGTTAAGAGAGGTAGAAGGTATGTATTTCTTACAGTGACCTGGTCTAATCCACGATAGTCAATACAGGGGCGGAATCCTCCATCCTTCTTGCCCACAAAAAAGAAGCCAGCACTCGCGGGGGAGGAGGACGGGCAGATGATGCCCGCTTCCAGCCCCTCCCCGAGATACCGTTCCATTGTCATCGTTCAATCTCTGCACAACCTCCGAAGACATGAAATCAGGCTTTGTGAGGGGGTAGAGGTGGCCCTTCTGTGGCTGTGCACCACAAAGGGGTTCAATGTCGCAATCGTAGGGCTGGTGAAGAGGTAAGGATTGTGCTTTAGCTTTACTGAAGACGGCACCAAGGTCATGATACTCAGCAGGGACAGTAGAAAGGTCCGGAAGAGCTGGAGAAGACTTAGGCAAAGGAGAACACACAGTAGCAGCATGCAGACAGTTCGACAGTATGGGCTCTAGGAGAGTATTCTACTGGAGGACCAGTCGATGTGGGGGGAGTGTTTTCACAACCACGGGCACCCCAAGATTACCGAGGGCTGCACAGAATCGACCAAATAAACCTCTGAAGACTTGAAATCCCCATCAGACCGGAGTCTGAGTGTAAGGAACTGACATGTACGCTACTGGGAGACGCGGAGCCTCAAAGAACATCTTGAGGGCGACTTAAAGGTTGACATGCAGCTCGCCAGGCGCCCCCTCACTGGCGAGCCATGTCTTTTGCCATCAGGACTTGATAAGGTGTCCAAAATAAAAACAAAGACCTCCCTCCACACACCTCTGCCATTCCGATGCCGACAACTTGCCTGTGCCCAGCTGCATGGGTTCCGGTGGGGAAGGAGGCTCGGTTGCCGATCGATCCACGAGGCCAGCTCAATAAGACTCTCCAAATCCTTGGGAAACTCCCGACCGGCCAATTCATTCTTAATGGGGCCAGCCAGCCAGTCTGAGGAGCTGGGAGGCTTCGGTACAGTGGGTAGCCACCGGATCAAAAACACTAATTAATTGAGAGGAGAAGTCTTTGAAAGAGAGGTAGTGAGCTGCATCGCGTTACCACCAGTGTTTTGCTCTGCCCCTTAGTAAACTAAGTGCATAAGCAACTTTACTATGTTCGGAGGAAAAATCTCGGGGAATAAATTCAAATTGGAGCCTGCAAGCGGACAGAAAGCGACGACACTCCACAGCACAACCATAAAAAGGGTCTGGCTGCCCTAGTTTAACAGTTGTGGAAGTGGGCTCAGATTTCTGCTCCATAAGCGAGACACGGTTGGGGAGAGCATGCACTCCAGACAAACAAAAATTGAGCTGGTCACTAAACTCTGCGAGTGGCCCCTCCGAGGGCTGCGGGTTTTCGCAAGCGGGGGGAGATTCTGCTGGGCTATTATGATATCTAGTCAAAGCACATCTAGAATATTTTTAAAAATTGTTTTGCTGGAAATTTGTTCCAAAAGTCATCATCTGTAAAGAGATCCTGTCAACACCTCCCACGAGGTCAGACTCACAACAGTTCAGAGATCATGTTTTTCTAAAGCTGCGGCTCACCTATATGACATTTATTTAGTCAACAAGTTCTGCTTTATCAGTAACTTTGGCAGAATTCTCATTAATTCTAATTTGATTCTTATTAAAACCTTTAGTACTAATAAGAGCATGATGGACTTTAAAAGATGCAAGAGCACAGCAGAGCAGAGGGAAGGCACTGGGCAGATCAGAGTGGATTGATTTTGTGTGCCATGGGTTTAAGTTGCATGTTGAAATAAACCTTAATTTGGAATTACATTTGCACCACATGGTCCTTAAGCTATCCAGCTAATTAACTGATTCTCTCTCTGGAGCACAGGTGGCATTTTTAGTGTTTCTGCGAAGAAGTCCATCCATTTATCCTGTTAAGAGTCACAGGGCTACTGGAGCTAGTCCCAGCAGTCACCTGGTAAGGACCAAGGTACACCCAGGGCAGGTCTTTTATGAACAAGTGCTCCAACCTAAATGCCCCTCAAGGTTCTTTGTCCCTACCCTCTTATCAACCCATAGAAGGGAGATTTCTTAAAATAACATCCTTTTGGCAGCAGGTGTCTGTTGAAATTTCACCAAAAAAGCAGCTGGTGTATTGAGCCTTCCCGGTCATAGAAACTATCATAAATACTTAGTTACCACTGTGTTGTTGAGTGGTTAAACCGCATGTCACTTACCTAACCATCCACCCTGACCTCCTCACAATGTTGTATTTCAGACTATGTCATTTATTTTCTCATTTACTCCACTAAGAACTAGTGCAGTGCCTCATAGCGCCCACCTATTATATATCACTGTTTCTCATAGTAACCTGTACAAAAAACATATGGACTTGAGTTGTCTAGGAGGAATTAGGATCCTGAGGATTTGGAGAATCTTATTGAGCTGGCCTCGCGAATCGATCGGCGTATAAGAGAGCGAGTCCAGGAGCGCCGCAGCGGCCGTAATGTGGAACGTCGCTCTCATTTTTATACAATAGGTAAAGTTGACAATATTTTTAACGCCCTGATCTCCTTATACAGAAGAGGAAAAGATGGTGCCAACTGCAAGCTGCAGCTGTAGCCTTCGAACTGGCTCCAATGTAAACCAAAGGTCACACCTCACTATATGGACATCTTTAATTAACTCCCACACACACACATACATATACTTACTTGCTTTCATAGCACAATAGGAATATATTATGGATAATAATATTTTATGTTTTTTTAATCTCCTGTTCTAACTTATATTTTTATCCTTTTGATGTTTCTGCCTCTTGCCCTGAATAGTTTTATGTGTCTTCCTGTGTAGCTGAAACCAGAGTAATCAGATCAGTCTCATAAATACCAGCGTAATAAATGATTAATCATGATTTATGGGATATTAATGTATAATTAAAAACTTAAATAAATGACAACTGGTAAATTGATTGCAATTCACAGCTATTTTCTAGTTATAACACAATAGGATTTAAAATGACAATGAAAAAACTATGTAATGAAGACAAATGGAATACTCTGCTGGTCCGGGGTTAACATCAATCTGACTGTTCAATACTATTCAGTGAATATCTTAAGGAGTTCCATAAATGTGTGTGTTAAAACTAAGAATTTAAAAGTTTAACAAGGTGCTCACTTATGTTTGTGTTTTCTAAATTGAGTTGAGAACAATATGGTAAATATTAAGTGCCTATATTCGAATCAAAGTGTTTATTGTTATGTGCACAGTGAGGAAAACATGTTTCCCTGTACAATGAAATTCTCCCTTTGCTGTCAACAGTGAATGCCAAATACAAGCAGTTAAAATTAATTTAAACTAGATAATAGTGGAAATAGGAATAGAAATATGGACTATTTACAACTGTATGTGCATAGTAAGTGTGCAAATGACATGTGCAACAGACACTAATGTTCAAGCAGTAACTCCAGTGCAATTTGTAACACATGCAAGTTTAATGGAACAGCATTATAATACTAAAAAAGGAACAATAACGTTAACAAATGTGCAAACTGAGATGAAGCATTCAGTAAAATGTGCATATCGAGAGAGCATTCAGTCCATCTGCTCTACGGGATGGATGAGGCCAGACTGTGTCTACTGGCTACCTGTTTCAAAGTTGAATAGCTGAGGGGAAGATGTAGTTCCTTAATCTGAAGGTCCTGCCTTTTACTCCTGTACCTTCGGCCTGAGGATAGAAGTGTGAACAATCATTGTCGGAAATGGATGGGGTCCTTAAGGATGGAGGCAACTCTCCATCCAGAAGTCTTCAGCACTCTCTGCGGACCACCACGGTAGCGCAGCCATTCCACACGGTGATGCAGCTGGTCAAGATGTTCTCAACAGTACAGCTGTAGAAGTTGCTGAGGATCTTAACATACACCAATTAGGCATAACATTATGACCACCTGTGCAATTAAGTGCAATCCAATACAGTGTCTCTGCCATAATTCTCAGTCTTTAAACTGACATGGAACAAAAGGTGATAATTCTACTATGTGTTTATTGTAGAGGTCATAGTGGGTGGTGGAGTTGTACTAGAGGGGATTATAAGAAGAGGTGGTTTTAATGTTTTGGCCAGCTAATTCATTTAAAATTATTCTGACCAGCCTAGTCAGTGACACTGACCTGCTGTAGGAAATGTATGCAGGGATCAAAATAAGAAACAAGCAGGATTTGAGAAAGATATTCCTTATGAACCCTTCACCAAAGGTTCTGTATTTCTAACATCTGTGGTTAAATTACTGTGTAAGTGTACAATATACCAAACTTTATTACAACAGTCATGGGTAACATTCTTAAATACAAAATTCAAGTCTCCTAAACTTTTACTTTTCCAAATTTTTGTTCTATGAATTCCTTCTGTAGACCACACCTTTTGCTTACTGAGATAAGGTTTATCAGACATACCTGTGATATAAGACAGCAACCTATAATGGATAAAAGAACATGATTCATGGCTTCCAAACAGGTACTAGTGTCACAGAATGCAGCGAGTGAGATGGGGTAGTCTGATGGAAAGAAGATATTAGGGCTGAGCGATGTGTTGTTGGTAGACTCAGGCATCTGACGGGTCATTTGACAGCGATCCAGAGCCTCAGAGAGGCTTTCACAACATGCTGGATATTGCTGCTACCAATGCCTGTATGCTGTACTTGGATATGCACGGGTGAAAACATCCCCAGAAGGGCCCAGGAGCTGCACACTGAATGGATGGCATCCAAAGTGGCACCATGCGTGAATGAGGGCGCAATACAAGCGAGTAAAACTTTTGCTAAATGTGGCCACACACTAAAAGGGTGTTCAGCCGATTATGAATGTGATTTGGTTGTGTCGAATGGTTGCACATAGTTGATTCTGGTCAGTGCCAGTCTGGCTCAGTCGCTGTTGACAGTCGGCAGAGGAAATTATTAAGTGTGTGCTGTGTAGAGATTTTAGTTTTTAGGATCCAGTCGCTGTCAGTTGTTCTAACGTATCCTTGTTTTATTGTTATTTTCCCTTGATTTCCCTCTGTAGGCTCTTTAGTCCACATTGTTCTCTCCATCACATCGATGATTTTGCTGTATTTTTCATTTTTTGTTATTTAACACACAAATTAAACTACGTTAAAGAGGAAAAACGTGATATGGTGATGTCAGTGAAGGACTTCAGTTCACCAAGACTTAGAAAGGTTAGTTTAATGATTGCCTCTCCGAATCGAAATGTGAATAAAAAACAGCTGAACGCAGTGACAGAAAATGAATCAGTAGCTACAAGGCTGCTTATGAGCAAGGCATTAAACCTTCACGGCACAAAACAAGGACTTTTATTTCAGCAGGCTACTTTGCATTTCATGGAACTGGGCTGCAGTCATGACTCAGGAGGAACAGGTCATCCAGTAACTGCAGGAATAGATTTTTTCCACCAAAAAGTAAGACTTTTACTGCAACCCAAATGACACGTTTTATATTTGCAGAAGGGTTCATATTGTAGTATTTGCTGATCATTACCAGTGACTCAACAAGTGCTCGGTAATAACTTTCAAAGACGACTGTCAAACTCCTGAGTGTTTCAAACAAACACTGGCATTTGCAATTGCTCATCAATGCCATATCCTGCCATCAGTGTGAGACTAGTGATTCTAGCTACATAATAAAACTAATTTTCAAACCATTAAAATTAGATAGCTAAGTCCCTTTTTATTACACTCCCCATGCTGGGATGTTACCGCTTAGGAGACATTTCTGCAATTAGCCCGCTGCTCCTGAAAGTCTATTGTCTGAAATAAATACAGGCCTTTGTGAAAGGTAAAAGGGAAACTCAGCTTTCATTTCCTGGTATTTATACATGGATCAAATAAACAACCTACTGTAGAAGTTGATGCAATTTCTGTCAGATCACACAAATTTTAAACATTTTTTTCTGTGAAAATCACACTTAGATGATTCCTCTTGCTTTTAGCCTTAAGCTTTACCTGTGAAAGTTGTTTTTCCTACTAATAAGGTTACATCAACGTGACGACCATGGGCTACTTTTGGACAATACAGTTCATTTTAAATGTCCTGAAGCACTTTGAAAAAAATCTAGAAGACGACAGCCAGTTACATCAGGAGTAAGGGTATCACAGTACACAGTTTTTAAAGGACTTGTTTCTTTTGGATTTAGTTTGTCTAGTACATGTAAATGAACAGCATTAAACTTCTTTCTGACTTTGCTATTAAAATATCACTTGGAAATTGTTATCATGGTCAACCTGCTTTTCCAAAAATCCTTCATCTGACTTCCTAATGATGAAAAATGGCTTTAGTTTATGACTTACCCATATTAAAATATTTTTCTCTTTCTTGCTATAAAACTTCTCCAGATAACATCACCCAGAGTTTTATAGCTAGGAGAGAAATGTTTTAAACTAAACTAAAGCCATAGAAAGCAAGATAAAAATTGAAGTTGTCCTTTAAATCCAAATGTCCTCAGTATACAAGACACACAATAATTTTGCCTCCTGTCTTTGCAGTCCTTCTGGGGAAGAGTGTATATATTTTGATAAGTCTGGTTTTCTTTTTTCTGAATTATATAGTTTTCATAACTTTTTCCTTTTCAATTGGAATTACATTTGTGAACTCCACATTCCATGACAACTTCAAACACACATGTGCTTTATTTATTCTATTTTTTCAAATGTATAGCTTCTTCATACTAATTTTCAACAAGTGACCAAGGTTCAACAAAGTTTAAATTGTAATTATGATGTATTAATTAAAATGTATTAAATTCTCCTAAGAGCCTTGGTAGTCAGACAATACTTTGTTTTTATACTCAGAAGAAATATACAACTTAATGTTTCAGTTGTTCATATTTCCAGGTGTTTGTTCACAGGTGGCTTTGATTGACCGGTATCTGGATGACCAGCATGTTGAACAGCCTGTGGTGATGATGCCAAGCAGCATGGCTCACCTTCAGGATGTGAGAACAGAGTTTTTGCAGATGTTTTTTATGTTATTAAGAACTGTGTGCAGGTTACAAACTGCACATATCAGTGATGGGAGTTTCGGCTCTTTTAAAAGATTTGGCTCTTTTGTCTAAGCTCACTTGAAAAAGACACCTCTTACGGCTCCCAAACGGCTCTTAATTTAGTTATAATTATAGTTATAATTATGAATTATAATCATTTTTATGCATTTCTTTATTACAAAAAAAATACACAATTACTATCATTTAACATTTCGATAAACTATTAATGAACAAGTAAAACAGCAAACAAATAGAACAAATAAAGGGTAAAGTCTTAACATTATGATGTGTCTGCTCCTCTTTCTTCTTTTAAATAATGGTGTAATCTAACTCTGTCCTCCCATGTTATTGGCCGCATAGTGTGCCCATCAAAATAACGTCCCACTCCAGTCTATATGGGCGGCCGAAGGTTCAGCTCTCCCAGATGGGAGTTGGCTCTTCTCGTTCACTACGCAGAATCGGCTCTTTTGTTTCGTTTTTAATAAATAAATAAATCCCATGAAAGCCCTGGTCACGCCATTTAGAAATATTATGGGTAGTGTTCATAAAGACTCACCTTCATTTACATGTTAAATGCATAACGTGTACTGTGAGTGGTTTTAAAGTTGCTTAAAGACGCCATGTTATGCATAATTGTACGTTTTTGATTTTCACGAGCTCTACTCAAATTCTTTGCGATTATTCACCTTTTTTCTTATAATGGGGATTTACACGTTACTTCTTCAGCTCTGGTTGAAACAGTTCCTCATGGTGTTAATCCTATTGAGGTACTTACAGTATAGGTATGTGAAAAAATGTCTTGCCTGCTACAAGTGCGTCTTTTTGTTACACGTGCAGTAACTTAACGCGCTTCGACTAAGTAATCAAAGCAAAATGCACTGCCCTCCTTTCTTGCAAAAACGCAGTCAAATGTTCAGTTGAGACTTTAACAGTCCCACTAAATTGTGTCAAAGTTCCAGTGCAATATTTTCTACCAATTGTGTGAATGTTTGTCTCATGTGACCATGGCTCTTTCTTTAAATTGAAATTTGCAACATAGAAAACTTGGAAATGAGGACCCGCTGAATTATATTTGTGACAGTGTGACTTCTAAGTCCATTCCGAGTTTCACATGTTGTCTCCATTGGTTTGTTTTTTGCAGATATAAAACATGATTTGTGTTTGCATTTATCCAGGTCATTTTGAAAGTAACGAGTATGGGGTGAAAATGTTCCACATATTCCCCTTGAGAGCTCCTCAAAACTGAGACTAGGCTGTGTTAATAGCAGTCAAAGTGGATATAAATACACCTTTTGCCAAGACACAGTATGTGGAGCTATTTCTTAGAAGACAAATATACAGTGAGACAACCTATATTTTTATGCTTGTCACACAAAATCAAATCCAGATGTGAAGTACAACATTACGGTTTGTATCATGTTTTAACTGCATTTCTGATTGTAAGTTTGAAAGACACTGACTTGATTTAGCTGTTTAACTTAAGAGCAAGAACATGTTTACCTAGGACATCTTTTCACATATATTTCTGTAAATCAACACCCGCTTTAAAAACATGTTCTGTAGGACCCCCCTCAACCTGGGTGCACTCTGTTGGGCGCTGTCACAACCAGGCCTGTACACCATACCTGGTTTGTTCTACCCATAGGCAATAAAGAACTTTACAGCTTTTCTGTCTGCTAACTGATCAATGGAAGCTACTTGGAAATTACATATTATTTGTTGTGGTACATCTGGCCAATCTGGGGTCTGCTCTTGGGACAGTTTTTATACTGCATTGCTTATATTTATTCATAATTGTCCATTTCCTAATATACAGTAAGAATGTATGAATAGACCTATACACCTATAGTAGGGTGGAATTCGCATGTATCAATGTCTATAATTCCAAATCTGGTCATTGTTTTGCTTAGTTTTTTTGACATCTGTTGTGTCTCTCAATATTCCTCTATACCAGTCCTATAGCAAACTACCAGTGTGGATCAACAGTTAGACCAAACCTTAATGTAGTTTAGCTCAATAAGAGCTGCAAGAAGACTGTCAAGGCACAGACCCAAGATTGATTCCTGAGTCTCATGTTGGGTTTAGACAAGAAAACCACTAACATTAGGGTTAGAGAATAATCATGATCAATCACCAATTTAAAGAATCAATCCTCAATTGTTTAAAAGCAATTCAGCATCTATGTATCCATTATCTGTCACCGCTTAACCTATGTGGGTTGCGAGAGGGTTGGAGCCTATCCCAGCTGTCATCAGGCAAGAGCAGGGTTACAACCTGGACAAATCGCCAGTTTATTGTAGGGCCACAGAGAGACACACACAGACAGACAACCATTCACACCTACAGGCAATTTTAGATTCACCAATTAGCCTAACATGTAGGTTTTTGGACTGTAGGAGGAAATCCACAGAGGCACAGGGAGAAAGTGCAAACTCCGCACAGAATGGCTGACCGGGGTATCAACCCCAACCTTCTGGCTGTGAGGCGGCAGCGCTAACCACTCCACCAAACAGACAAAACACAAGCAAATTAAAAAAACGTTTTCAATTTGACAACACAGGCAGAACAGAAAGGCACTGCAAAAGCCACAACACAATGCAAATGGCTCCAAGAACAACTAAAAATATATTTACAAATCTAAATGTCCGTCACTCTTTAGTACCTCCTGGCAACATGACAGTTGTCTACAATTGTTCAGGGGGCAGCGCATTTCTGTTTGCGTTGTGGCTTTTTGCAGCACGTTTCTTGCCGTCAAACTGCCAAAGTAGTTTTTTTTCTTGTGTTTTGTCTATTTGTAAGTGTTTCCTCAGATTGCAGTGCTTTGAACTGTCAGGGCCATCGTATGTTACTGTCTAAACACAGCCATAAAATGTTTTAATAACCATAAAATATTTGAATAACAATAACAAACTGGACACTGTATTGCAGGATCACATTTTTCAGCAAAAAAGGAAAAACAGGATAATTTACTACAAGATTATCTTGGCAGACAAAAATACGCTGTCTAGTAACATTTATTATTCAGTATTAATGGATTCATCAATTGCTATTTATGTTACATGTCAACACATTCTCCTTATATTCACAGGAAACAGAATGTGGTGGTAATGATGTTCTGTGGTAAAACTAATTGCATTTGCTTTCTACTTGTATGGAAACATAACTTTAAGGACACACATTTTTAAAGTGGCCAGGGAATGTCTTTGTGAAAAGCATGGAAAGAACTGACAGAGGCACAAAATCTTACAATTGTATGTTTTTACTTTTTTCTTCAACAAATGTTTAAATATTGACAACAATTGTCACACAGTTCCAACCAAAATATCAACTGGCCTCTGAAACTGCACTGCACTGCACAAAATTAACATACACTATATTGCCAAGTATTCGCTCACCTGCCTTTAGACCCATATGAACTTCAGTGACATCCCATTCTTAATCCATAGGGTTTAATATGACGTCGGCCCACCCTTTGCAGCTATAACAGCTTCAACTCTTCTGGGAAGTGTGTTTATGAAATACATAATACACAGTGCTCGCAGTCTTCGCTCTAATTCATCCCAAAGGTTTTCTATTGGGTTGAGGTCAGGACTCTGTGCAGGCCAGTCAAGTTCTTCCACACCAAACTCACTCATCCATGTCTTTATGGACCTTGCTTTGTGCACCTGAATACATTTATTTGGATGGGTGAGTGAATACTTTTGGCAAGTGTATGTAATTGCATATGCTGTTCAGTAAACATTAGAGCTATTGCTTTAATGATGATTAATATAAACAATAATTAAAATTTACTTTTCCACATACTTGTTTTTAACTTCCCTAGAAGTATTAAATTCTGACTATGAATACTGTAGCATTACCCATTATTAGGGAGATCTGAGGCTGCAGGGTGCATAAAAGTTAAATCCTAACCACTAAATCCCATGTGGAGCTATTAAACACTCCATGCTTTACAAACATAGTTAAACAAACTTGAGTGCAGCTGAAAGTTTCCAAAAAAAAAAAAGCTGCCAGATCTGTTAGCCATTCTGAAGAAAATGTCAGCTTGTTGAGAATATATTTACCCAGTTGGGTTGCGTGTTACAAGCTGATTAATTAAAAGCATGTTTCTAAATCCCAAAGACTATGTTGTGATCGGTCAACAGGACTATTTTGGAGAGTTTGAAGGAAGAGGTCTTATATTGTCAACGTGTCCTTGTCCCAGCCAATGAAAGGATTAAGCAGAGGGATCAGGGAGTGTGTCTGTGCATGAATCAAAGCCTTGTTCAAATACAGATGCACTGTTCTGATTTCAAATGAGACATGAAAGTACCAACTACTTTGATAGTATAATGCACATCCCTCTTTTGTAGTTTTCCAAGGACCTTGTGGAAAAGCTAGCTGTCACCAAGCAACAGCAGGTGCAAATGGAATATCATGTCTTGTTTGAAAGTATGACTTAACAGATGATGAAGAAATGAACAGAGTCTGCATAGTCTAAATAAAAGATTGCTTTGATTCAAACAAGTCTGACACCAGAAAAGTACAACACAGGAGCGGCCTTGCATTACCTGCATACTTAATTTCTCACAGGTCAGTCAATTAAGTTTCATCTTACACAGAGTTCTGTGCTGGTGTATTTTTAGACAGGCAGAGTGTCCCTGTTGATGGATAAATTAACTTGACTGACTGACATTATTAACTTGTTAATGTATTAACTTAACCTACTGGTGATCACTCAAATTTGGAATCTTGGGGGAACCTTCAGTTCAGATTATGTCATCTTGTTGCTCATACTATGGAGGTCGTAATCATGGTCAACCTGCTTTGCCAGAGCTCGTCCAGATGACATCATCTGAACTCCTAATGATGAATAACTCCTCGGGGTGTTGTCTTCGGGAGGAGTTTTTTAGATAGAAGCTGAGAAATATTTTAGTATAAGGAGGAGGTTTAAAAGCATTAATATACATTTACACTCTAAACTAAAACTATAGAGAGCAAGTGAAAAATTGGGGAAGTTGCCCTTTAAGGTGTAGTGTTTGGTTTGATTTGGTTATATGTGCTGTTTCTCCATGGTGCTACATCTTTTTAAATCATTTGTGATAATTACCTCACTACAACACACTTGACATTACTGTAGTGTACTCCTACACACCTACAATTCAAGCTGAAAGGAGCTTTTGTGTGAACATTGGGTTGAATAATGACAAAATAGCTGTGGGCTGCTAATTGGTCTTGCAATTATAAAGCTATATTTTTTGGCTCTGGAGTGGTGCTTTGCTACTAATCCAGTGAGGGTTTAAACATGAGACATTTGTCAAAAATTGCTCCCTCAATTAAATTTGCCAATGACGTCAATAGTTTTCTTATGATTCTTCTCGACAATTTGTTTGTGACAGCTCGCTCCACCACCTGATTGGGTATTGACATGTGGTGATTAAAATGTCCGGTTTAGGTCTCATCTCGGTCCGTCAGTGTGGCTGGACGCCAGACCAGACCCTCCAACCCCCCCATGCAGAATGGACCATGGCTTTTCGATCAATTAACCACCCCTTTTAAGGGCATTATATGTAATTGCATGTAAATTGGGTTCAATCCCATTTGATGGCCACCCTATTTCACCTGACCCATGTACATCCAAATGAATCACATTTAAATTCTATGGCTTTATTTGACACTTCTATTTCCTTGGTGAATGAATCAATTACTAGCTGAGTGACCTTCCATGTGCAGTATGAACGTCTCACAATGAGACATTTACATGCATATTTTATTTACCTGTATAGTTTTATTGATGATACCCTGCATAGAGCAGAATCATCAGTAAACCACAGTGTTATTACTCCTACAGTATTGATCCTAAGCAATGTAACCTCATTGAACGGCTTAGTTAGGCATCTTAGAAAGTGTGAATCAGCAGAAAACTAAAAGTGTTATGGGGCAATGTAATTGTACAGAGGGAGCAGTCTGTCAGCTGCTTCGCCATGATTCTTACTTGTTTATGAATCCTCGGAGGTGTAAAGGTTAAGAACTGTCATCAGATTAGCCATTGATTTCAATTAGCACCGCTTGCTACTAAACAACCTTTGTCTGTCTGCGATCACTGACTAATATTGATCCCCAGACTTGTTCCATTACATTTGATTGCCACCGGCCCACTGTCAGTTGGGCAACCTGTTTACCAGTTCTGTGCAATTGTTCTATGGATGGGGCTCTGACACCATGTCCAATCAGATTCCTGTGAAAGAATGCTAATGATGTTAGGCCATACAAAGAAAAAGAGGGTGCTTCACAGGAATTTAAAATAAAAGGCCAATGCAGGTTAGCATTAATAATACAGCTGCCCATGCAGTTTATGAGGGCTGAACTATTATTTTCATTGTGGAGTAAACTGTTTATTAGATTTATTGTATGATCAACCAAATAACTATACCACCTAGAATGTAAAAGGCTTTTGGTTTACTTAGTGAACCCTTGGATTCTCATCCGCGTTGTTACTGTCTGACACTATAGTGACTTTCAAAAATGGAGATTCATGTGGCAGCTATAATTAAGCAATTGTGGATGTTTTAGGCTCCAAGCACCTGTCACATTCTAGGCCACTATGTTTTTGTGTGTCTGTGCTACAAATAATGTCAACTGAAATTGAGTGGACTGTCTTGAAAATGAGCTTGTAAATGTTAAACAGGAGCCAATTTTATTGAAATTACTGTAAGACGGAAGACATCAGAGATGATGGTCTATATGACCACTGAACCGATTGAGGGAGAAGGAAAGTCAATTTTTTGTGCTTGTTCAAAATCTGACCAATCACAGTTCTTGTCTGCATGTTGATTTGGCAAATTTTCCGGATGCAACCCTCCCCAATTTCTACTGGGCTTGGGACCGGCACTTCATGGCTGGGGATGGGCTGTTTCTTTCCCAGGGCCACAAACCTCTAGATCTCAGTTAATAATACAAACAATCACATGAGAACACTATGACAATTCTACTTATGTCTGAGCAGAAGGATTACTTTATATTGCAGCCTTGACTCAGCATTACTACTCTCAAAACATCCCCATCTGTACTGGTTTTAATGAAATACAAAGAGTTACAACACAATAGAATACAATTAATACCTTCAAATACCTTCAAAATGCCTCGTAATGGGGCCGTGGGAACCAAAATGAGTTAATAAAAGTCTCAGATTAGTTTATTGATTCCGTTAGAGTGACACCTATACGTATTCACTTTTATAAGGCTTTGTAAAGCACAATGTGGCTCTTCAGGTGGAAACCTTTATGAGCTTTTGCCTCTCTCCCAGTGTAGGGCTTATTGGACCTCTTGAATAGCTGTCACATTCTCAATCATGTTAGGAGATCATGAATCATTCAGTCCATGTTGATTGAATTTAAGAAATGTCTAGCAGGGTTATACGGAGTGCCACTCAGGGACATTTCTAGTGTTTTAATCTGGAACTGAGCCGTCATCCCCTGCCCCACCCACCATAGAGGAAAGGTTGGGTGGGAAAAGAAACTAATGTCAAGAGACCCAGGAGTAGCTCTTGTTCTGTGAAGAGATCTCTAAATATTCCCCACCATTGAAATCTGAAAGTATGAAAAAGCATCTTCCTATGGTGTTTAAAGGCTTAAGTTGCAGGGAGGTGTATGCTTTGTATTTCTAATACATTCAGGGGTACTATCATGTTGAAGGGAGACTGTGGGAATTCACCAAATTATAAAAAGGTAAACATAGACTATTATTAATATCTAGTTATGTATTTAGAATAACCTGTATGTTCCTAAGTCTCTAAAACAACATAAGCAAAAGGTTAAATTGATTTGTTTTAGTTGGAACTGCTGAAATTACTGAGTAGAGTATAGGTACCTGGATGTAACTCAAGTTCTGTGCATATCCTCTTATAGACATGGGGTGATCTCATAGCCAAATTGTTCATGTGCATCCTGGAGAATTAAGTGCCCCACACACACATCTTTAATTGAAATGGAAGAGAGAGGGAAACCTTGTACCTCAAAGCTGAAGTTTATTTAGCCACAACTGTCGTCACTACTAAACTATCTGAATAAACTTAATCCTAAGGATGGATCCATTTGAACTGATCCATTGTCTTTTTACATGACCTAATAGTCATAGAGACCAATTGTAGAAAAGCTGTAATTATGGAATAAAGTAAATAAATGTTGGTGAAGATGTGCAAAGTTGGGCTAAAATAAAAATGGCAAAGGGACCATTTTTTTGGCCTCTCAATGAAAAACTAAACAAAACATTTTAAAAATGAACAATAAAACTGAAACCATATGAACACTCTTTATGGAGATGCAGAATGTATAACGCTCAGTTACAGTAGCATATGTCATATGAAGTACATTCAACAATAATACTACAGAATATATATGTATTGATATATTTCTTTTTAACAATATAATAATGTGTAAAATTAAAGGAGTTGCTCATGGTGACATCCACATTGAATCAATCTTGTCTTTGCGCTCATTCTTTTGGTTCACTCACTAGCAGGAACCAGTGGTATATACTGTAGATTTTGCCATAGATGTCATAGTAGGATTGAGCTGTGGTAGCCTAGCTTATGTTCTCGAGGCTCTAGAACTATGACTCTGTTAGTGTAGGGATGTTGGTGTACTTTTCGAAACAGGTTGGTTTTTGGTAAAAAAAAAAAATGTTTTCAAAATTTTCATTATGTTTGTCTATGCCCTAAGGTGACAAACATAAAAGTCAAACTAGGAAATCCGAGAATGTCAGACAGTCGATACTCAAAGTTTGGTTTGGTACCATTCTTTGGTGCTGCTTGAAGAGTTGAAAAAAGGTCACAAAGCTTGTTCCTATTCCTGAAGAAGTAAAAAACTGCTGCTTTGTCCAGTCCCTTTGCGTTACATGTTAAGGCTTATGGTACCTGTTTGCATTGGTGACCAACATACAGAGCTTTTCGTGTAGTTCGATGATACTTTAAAACTTGAGCAATGATGTAGCAATGACCAGACACAGGACTTTTTCGCAGGATGTGTAGCTCATATGGGTACCATAGTGAAGAAGTACACTGTTGTCACGGTTTGTACTGGTTTGTTTTTTTAGTAGTTTGTCTTGGAACTGAACTTTACCCTGACGTTTTAGTGCCTAACCCTACCCCATGTTGTCTCTTAACATAACCTCACCCTGAAGTTCTTTTCCCTAAACCTAACGCAGCTTTTGTGTATATAGAAAGTAATTCCCCTGGCATCAAATAGTGGTGCACCTAAAGCGTCCAATAGTAACACCAAAGGGTACCTGTGGCATCAATTTGATATGCCAAAGGATGTAAAAAGCGATGCAGTGTGGGGTAGTTGGGGTAGAGTTACGCATCAGTGTAATCACTAACTCCAATCCTGTGACTGTGCGAGAGCTCTTCTCTTAAAACACAAAAAGCCACGTGGTAATGTTAGTATGCTCGGGGATGGATTGGTAAAGCTGAACAGGCCAAGAGGGGAACAATCATGCTCAAGCACAATAGAAGGCAACTTTGTGTAGTGTGATTAAGACTTTAATGGTCCCATTTCTGACTTGATTGTTTAAATGACTTTCAGCTGTCAGATTTGGAAATCGACGTGAGCTATGACGACAGTATGAGCAAGTGTTTGAAAAGATCATGAGGTGGGCATGGAGACCAATTAGTGTATTCATAATGAGAACCACACTCCTAATTGTGAGCTTTTTAAAACAATATTACATCCTCGTCTAGTAAACTTCTGACTTTCTCTTTTCATTTGTATGTTTCTGTTAAATGAAATGAACAGACCTTGCGGTAGCCAAGCCAAAGAGTGCAGAGCAAAGTGAAGGGAAACCCTGCCGTGACGTGGACCAAACAGAGCAGATGGAAGATTGGTAGACCTTTTTCACACTTTCGTATTTCTCAATAGGAAGAACCTGCGAACATTTTGCTTAACTTGATCTTTTCTAGCATGCCAAAATGGTGCAAAAACAAAAAAAACTTGTCCTTTCACTCGCTTCCAAACGATCAAAAACTTAGAAAAAAAGATGGGTGCAGGCGATCACGTGAGTTGAATGACATAGTTTTACGTTGTATGTTGATAGTCAGTACTTCCCTCTGGATCATTATATTAAAGCAGGCAGCACTTGGATAGAAATTGAAGTTGTCCCAAGCCGCTTTTCGTGGAACAACTTTGTCGCAACACAGAAAGAGCAGAAGTTCTACGAAGGGGAAAGTAAACATTTAGTCTCCGAGGAAACGTTCTACTCTTTGCCGCTGTGATTGTGGAAGCTGCCGCTGTGATTGTGGAAGCTGCCACTGACGCTACTCAACTGGACCATGAATATGTTTCCTACCCTCTGCAAGTAATAAATATTAACCTTAAATGATATATAACATTGGCAGTGATGGAATATAAATGGTTATCCTGGCAGAATTTTAATCTGTTTTCATTTTTAGTCTGTTTTTTGGGCTCTAATTTAAAACTAACCAACTTGTCCTGTAAGTTAAAGCCTGTAAGCTTCACATACTTCTACATAAGCTATTACTCATAACAGTAATTTTACAAAACAAAACATTACATAAAACATGTTTCTCTAAAATGCAATCTGTGTACAGGACAAATTAAGCGATTATAGTGGTGGTAGTTTTTATCAAGCATGTCTCATGAAATTATTCTGACATGGTGTTGAAATACATCAACCTGGCAAACTGTCCTGCTTTATAAATGTTTCTCCTCGTAACTATACAAATACAGTAATTTTATTCATTAACAGAGGACAATCCATTGTCACTGCGTTGCACAGTGTAGCCAAGCTAAGCTAAGCAGAGCCAAGCTACAGGTCAGTTGCCAAGAGTCCTTTGTAGCCTCTGGTCCCAGTGAATACTAAATATAGGAGGTACTTAAGCTCACTTATCTAGTTTAGTCCCACAGTTGAAAATACAGTATGTAAGACATCAAATATGACCTAGAGAAAAACAACCAAAATTTCAGATTCAGATTTATTCCCAAAAAGGGCAATTCATTAAATCGAATAAATAAATGAACATCACCACCATCTTAATAATAAAACAAGACCAAGCAAAGTACACAGCTCAGTGGCTACTTAAGGGGAAGAAGGCAGGTCCCCTGTTACAGCAAGGGGGCCTAGACAAATGTATGCTGGCCTTTGTTAACATTCAGTTGCCTGATAGCAGAAGCAATACAGGAATTTATGTATCTATTTGTTTTCCATGCTTGTGCATATTAATGGAGGCATAATTGTGAATCCCCCTCTGCCTTTAACTTACCTCCTGCAAAATTGTTTTTGTTGGACTCAAGTGATCTTGGTGCAGACCTTAACAATATTATGTAAGCAGTTTTTGACTTTCACAGAAAGCCCATTTTACTAAACCACAAATTAAATGGTTAAACAACTCTTTAAAAGGGTTTGATACAGTATAAGATGAAATTACCTTACGGACCCACAAACAGTTCAGTTTTCCTAAGTAGATGGATTCGATTATGATCCTCTTTGGCAATACTGTTAGTATTCTTTTTAAATTTCGGTTAAGAGTCAAACACTGTACCCAGATTCTAGGGGGGGTTGTACAGTTTGTACATCTCCACGTGTATGAGGCTTGGTATCAGTTTAACCCCAACCTTCTTCAAATCTATAATTAGTTCTTTTGTTTTAGCCACATTTCAAACTATTGTAATCGCACCATTTAACAAATTTGAGAAGAGTACAGCCCTGAAGGAGAGACAAGAGTGCTATCGTCCCGAGACGTCCTGTAACTATCTGTGTACAAGATAAAAGGCAGGGGAAAGAGGACAGAGGCTTGAATTGAGCCTGTGTTTGAAGTAATGCAATGTGTCTCTTCGAATATGCCTGCTGCAGTCTAATAAGAAATTGAAAAGAAACAATAAAATCTGATTAGGTGACTTTAAATGACAATGACTCAAAATGCAGTTGTATCTTATTAGAAGTTGAACTAAAATACACAAATAAAAGTCTTGGGGATAATTGTGGTTGTTCTAAATGTTGGTACACTCAAGGATGAAAAGCTTTTGCATCCTCTGGTTTATCAGCCCGGTTGGCAAATTGTAACAGATCCAATTTACCATCAATTATGGAGAGGATTTTATCTAAAAACAACCACGTTTTGAATTAATACCTTCATTTAAATCCAAGGTAGAATGGTGACCATGACAACATCCTTATTTTTAAAAGTAAATTTCTCAACCACATTGTGTCACTGTTTTAATAATTTTGTAAAATCATTTTAAAATAAAGAAATTACCCAATATAGATCCATGGCACCTATGACTTCAATATTGAACATATGTCAGGAATTTTACAGTAATACATTAATGATGTTTTTATTATACAGTATCTTAAAGAACATATACTGCTGAAACACTTCACAGCACTAACACAAACGGTGCATGAGAACAGGTTACTAGCTCAATATAGCAAGGTCAGCTGCCATTGTGTCTTGCAATGACACTGTTAAATGCCCGAGGTACCAAAACATTAGAAAGGTAGAAATGTGCTATGTAAGTGCAAAGCATAATGGTCCTTTCAGAGTGTTTCACCTTCTACAGGTTCATTTCCTGTGTCTGTTTATAGCATAAACCTTTTGATGAAATCTTTGATTGGCTGTGTAAGATACAAAATATATATACTTCCATTATTGGTATACACTTATCTTGTGTAGGATCATGGGGGGCTACGGGCAATTTAGAATCAACAGTTAATCTAATGTCTTTGGACTGTGGGAGGAAACCAGAGCACCTGGAGGAAACGTACACAGAAAGGCCACAGTTCATCAGGATTTGAACCATGAATCCTCTAGTTGTGAATCAGCAGCACTAACCACTCGACCATCACGCTGCCAGATACAAAAAATAAAAAAAACTAACCCCTAAATAAAAAAATAAGTAAAACTTAACTTGCATTTACTTTTGGCAGATTCCCATACGCCATACAAATACAGATTGTTACATTTGCCATTATGAAATAAGATGTACAAACTGTAACCTAAATTGAGAAAATCTGACACAATATTTCCCATTTTTACAAAGATATTGAAAATGACCAAGTGGTTCCCCTTCTGCAGCATAAAAAAATGCGCCCTGTGCATGTTTTGCATGGTTACAGCGGGTGGATCTCTAAACAATGCTTTTGAGATATATTTTGACATCGAAAGAGCAATTTAGAAGCGGAAGCAGAAAATGCTTTTTTGCAAACTTTACCCTGCAAAACAGAAGTATTAACTGTCAGGAACAAGTGTCTGAATGTTTGTCCGTCTTTGAGCAGAGAGAGAGATCAATCGAGAGCCACTAATTGGCTTGTATTTTCTGATGTCTTCCTCTGACATTTAGCTGCAGCATGTGCTCTCTTCTTTGCTCATCGGTGCTGCCATGATAGATGTATCTGTGCCACTTGTTTAGCCGCTTTGTCAGTGGACAGATGAAAGAGGGGGGGAAAAAAAGCAATAAAATAATGAAATAAATGGCTGGTGCATACAGAAATAGCCATCCTGCCTTAGTTCTTAGCTGAGTGCTCATTTGAAGCAATTATTCATTAAAAGAAGGCTGAGTGAGCCAGTGTAGAAATCAATTACAATATTTTTTTGCCTCTGCTTGTGTTCAGAAATACTACTAATGAGCCGCATGGATTCCATCTGACTCCAGTCTAGGCTACAGCTTAGTTTGCACTTTGACTCTCACTTTCTTCTTTTTTTTGCTGCCTCTTTTCCTGCATGTGTACACATGGACGCGCACATGCTCAAAGCTGTCAGGACTCAAAGCCATTTAGCAGCCAATACCAATGCAGAGAAATCCCAGTAATTAAAACCAGGAGGGCTAATCAGGGTTTTGTGACTTTGTGGAATGAACACACACAGATGGTGTAAGTCATACTAAAACGCAACCCCTTCACCACCACCTTTTACACATTACAAAATGCTGAGCAGGTACAACTTATCAACATTCTCATTAACCTAACCCCCCCCCCCAAAAAAACGTCAATACGAAGCTTTAATTAACCCTGCATTGTCGTAGAGCAGACGCACTCGGAATCCTATAGAATTCTCCTTGTTGATGCTGCAGCCCAGTGGACAGAAAATATGTGCAGATTTTTAAAGACATCGTCAGTATGACTGTCCATTCAGTTCTGCCAAAATGATATCCTTGGTATCCTCATGCAACACACACACACACAAGAAAGATGAATGTTTTCATCCATATTAAAGCCTTCTCAAAAGATCCCTTTGGGGGGAAATAGTTCACCTCTTCAACTCTGGTGGGGGAAAGTGGTTAGTATTCTCTATGATAGATTACAGGCTCTATCATCCTCCCCTTGAAAGCCAGGCACACAGCGTGGTAGGGGTGCCACCATATTAGATAAAGGCATCTTACCGTCTGGCTTTAATTTGAATATGCTTTTAACGCTTAAAAAGTGAGCGTGTGAGTGGTCTCTGAGTTGGCTAATGAGCATATCGGTAATGCTGGTCATTGCTGCATAGTAAATATGAAACATCCAGGCCTATTATTATGCACTGGGGTCAACAGGTCAAGCTTGTTATTCTATTACATGTTCATTATAAACTCTGACATTAACCTCCAATTAAAATCCTTATGTGACATAACATATAGCTAAATTGTGTTTACAAGACCTCATAGGACCATGAATTATTTTATTTATTTATTTGCATGCATGTGTCACAGGCTAAGAATAAAATGATAAATCTAAACTGGTGTAACACAGTTGATAACATCAGTACACTAAATATTTATGATGGGAGGCAGCAACACTTTTTATATTGTTGGTTCTTAGCATTTTTAGTTCTTGGTGACCAGGGTTTTGTAACCATACACTATGACAGCACACAAATGTTTCTTAATTAAAAGTGGAAATGCTTAAAAAATATTTACCTTATTTAACTATTTAGTACTTTTGATGCAGAATGGCACACTTTACATACATCGATGCTGTAATATTGCTTAACAGACTTTCCAACACATTCTCATTCCACAGCATCAGATATTGACGCTTCCTAAGGCGTCAAATTGTGTTGCATTTTTACATCCTTTGGCCTATCAGTTTGACGCCAGGTACACTTTGGAATTATTATTGGATGCTCCAAGTGCACCACTATTTGATGCCATGGGAACAATCGCATCTGATATTGATGCCACAGATACACTTTGGTGTTCATATTAGATGCTCCAGCAGCATCAACATTTCAAGCTACTGGAACAGTTAAAAGGAAAACAACTTCAGGGTAAGGTTACGTTAAGTGACAACAGTTAGAGTTAGATACAAAACCTTCAGGGCAAGATTATGTTAGAAGAAAAATTACATAAAAACAAAATGCTAAAAACAGTGAAAATGGCAGACACATACTTAGTAGTAACCACGTGCGCCATGTTGTGTAACAATCTCACATTTAAATTTATATTTGTATATCTTATTTTTATTCCGTTAGTTTTGGTTTAATTTTAATTGTAATTCATTTTATTCAAAGGATGATGAATGGATGTGTGTGAAGTTATTATTCAGAATTTTCATTGCACTTTTGTGCAGTGACAATAAAGTTGAAAGTTAGAATCGAACCCTGGTCTCCAGTGGAAAAGTCTTGTGTCTTGTTGAAGCATGAAGTACCGCATCCACCTCCCTATGAATATTTATCTCTTCATAAACTACTGCTTTGGGCATCAACTTTTCAAGCATCAGGGTTTCTAACTGCTCCAAGAGTTGATCAACAACGCAAACTGCCATTCATATATATAGTGTAAAAATTTACAAAAAAAGCTCTCTGTGATGCCAGAACAGCATATTATTCATCATTAATAGAAGAAAACAAGAACAACCCCCGGTTTTTGTTCAGCACTGTAGCCAGGCTGACTAAGAGCCATAGTTCTGTTGAGTCTAGTTTTCCCTTTATAGGAATAATTTGTATGACGGCTTTTAGTCAGGATTTAGAGAACCAATACTTTTTACTTTATATATGTCTCCTTTAGGCAACATTATTAGAAAACACTCCATAAATTTCCACTGTTATGCTGATGATACCCAACTATATTTATATATGGAACCAGATGAAAATAATCAGTTAATAAAGAATTTCCAAAGGTAGAATGGGAGGTAGAGCCTTTAGCTATCAAGCTCCTCTCCTGTGGAACCAGCTCCCAGTTCAGATTCGGGAAGCAGACACCCTCTCCACTTTTGTCTAGGCTTAAAACCTTCCTCTTTAATAAAGCATATAGTTAGTTATAGTTATGCTGCTATAGGCTTAGACTGGTGGGGAACGCACCCTCCGATGAGCTCCTTTCCTCCTCTTGACCCTCTCTCCTCTCCTCTCACCCCGCAATTGTCACTGTATGTCATTAACTCTGTGTGTTTTCTCCCGTAGTTGTCTTTGTCCTTCTCTGTCCTCCCTTCTCTGTCCCTTTCTGTAGGTGTCCCCGGCTTTGAAGCTGTGTGTCTTCCAGCGTGCAGCTACTGGTCCTACCAACCTGCCAGATGTTTTGTTGTTGCTTTTTGTTGATCTGTTCTTTTCTCTCTTCACTTTCCACTCACCCCAACCGGTCGAGGCAGATGGCCGTCCACCCTGAGCCTGGTTCTGGTGGAGGTTTCTTCTATTAAAGGGAGTTTTTCCTCTCCACTGTTGCCTATGGCTTGCTCCAGGGGGAATTGTTGGGTTCTCTTTATACATCTTTATAATCTTGACTTTATTCTGTAAAGTGTCCTGTGATGACTTTGTTGTGAATTGGCGCTATATAAATAAAGTTGAATTGAAGTTGAATTGCAAACTGGTATTCTAAGCACCGGCAAGTAACACAGGAGGGACTGGACAAAGCACTGTTTTTCAATGCGCCAGGAATTATACGAACTGGTTTTTCACACTGTGATCGATAGTTTTGTTATACTTTATTATATATAACTAATTCAATTCTTATAACTACCTAGTATAGTATCAAAGAAAGTGGAGTAAAAGTACAACACTTGCTTCTGAAATGAAGCAAATTTGAATTATGAAGTAGTAGCATAAAGTGAGTATTGTTCATATTTTTGGGACACTGGGTTTGTTAGTTTTAATGTAGTTGTTTCCAAAGAAATTAAGTTTTAAGATTTTCCAATATATGAATTATTCTTGTTTTTATGTTAAAATATAGGTTTTACAGATGCTTGCTAAGTAGAGTCATACACCATTCCAACAGGGATTAGCTTCAAGTTTCAACAACTGTCCTCGCTTACACCGTTTCTCCAGCCCTGCTTCCTTTTTCCCAGCTTTTATTTTGTAGTCCCTCAGCACCACTTCCTGTTTATAGTCACTTTACATACCTCATTAATCCTGTGGCCCTGTCTACTTTACCCTCCGCTAGAGTCACTCCCTGCCAGATCCTCATCAGAGCTCACCTGACTTAGATCTCATTTCCTGCACACAGCTACTCCACGTCATTGACTCTTGCTGTATAAAGATTAATTGTGAGTTGGTTTCGGCCTTTGGTTTAGTTTATCTATTGCTTCTTAGTTTTGACTACTCCCTGGCTGTTTTGTTCTCCTAGTATGCTTCTTGTTTTCTCTTCTCAGTGTACTAGATCACCCTTAATCTGTCTTTACGTGTACTTCGGGTTTTTGCCTTCTTTTATGTTTAGTACTTAGTGTGATGGAAATTATCCTTCTTGGAAGAATTATTATAGAACTCAGCGTGATGAACCATCTCAGTTTAATACATGCCGGCATGGAGAAGAACACATGGATGTTGGTGTCTTCTTCTGACTTGTATCTCTCAAACCCCTTCTATTTATACTCAAACCCAAGAAAGGAACCACCTTCACAAAACATGACTAAAGTAACCAGTTGCACGCAGTTGACAGTCATCACTCTTGCGCTTTCTAGGTTATCTGAAGATGTCAGTTGAGAAACAATAAAACCCTTACATTGCACCTTCTTGTAGCTCTTGTGAACCCAGGACTCACTATCTACCACATTGCTTTGGGCCTTGTAACAACAAAGTGCCTACTGTGATCTTAAGCCGTCCTCTAAACACGACCCACCCTGTGACCTCTTCAATAAGCCTATCTCGGTGGACTATTTGCTAATTATCTAACCATTATTTATCATTTATCAATTATCAAAACATTATTTTATTCCCCCACACTAGTCTGTTAGTCTTCTAGTTAATTTCACTCTGGTGTATGTTTAATCTCTAGTACGTCTGCCCGGTTCACGTTTAGATTGTTTGATTATTCTATTCAGTGAATTTCCCAATGTTTAGGTTTTGACTTCTTTGTTTTAGATTCATGTCATTCTGTCCTGACTGATTTTTAGTTACCAGCCATGAATAGCGAATAGCTCTGTAATTGTTCCGATGAGAAAAACCCTCATGCTTTCGTCACTTCTCTTGTACACTGATTCACTAATCCAAACAGACTATTACAATGGTCTCTCTCAGTACTGGTTGATGTTGAGTGCAACAACTATTGTTACAATTTGAATTAAGACAGACCCAAGTGAAGAGACCGTGAGGAGGAGTGAGCTAATAAACCAGTTTATTGAAAAGGATCACTAAAATGAACAAAGATGTCTCCTAAACGAAGGGTACAAAATACAACACAACAGATAACCGAACACTCTGAGCTAGACGGAAACTGTGAAATTAAACATAGAGCACAAACCAAAATGAATGCTAGAGAGAGATGACTAAGGAAGCAAAAAGCAACAGACCAAACATAGACAAGCAGTTACCCCATAAACCTAAATGAACACCCAGAAAAGTTACTAAGAACAAATTACCAAACAGACAAAACATGTACTACAGACAAAAACAACAAACCTTAAATAAACACTTGGGAGAATGAATGAAACAAATAAAGGACCCACCAGACCTCAGACCAAAAGTAACAGGGAAAACAGAGTTCAAATCTCAAGATGATCACGATCTAGGTGTGCAGTCAGTGAGTAAAACAAGTATCTGTGGGGGGAAGCTGGACCTAAATAGTGAGGGGAACAGATGCAAACAATAATGAGTGATAACGAAATGTAAAGCTAAAGGAAACGACTAGGAACAGGAAGCAGGGAAAGGGGGCTACAAAACACAAATGAAGGGCAGGAAGTAGAACTGAGAGCCAGATCATGACAGCTATGTTGACAGATGCTCAACAATGGTCCAACATTGGCCAGCAGCCATTAGCTTGGTATGTCACGTAAAGATGAGGTTCGAGGAATCAAAACAATTGTAGGTAGGTAAATATTAACATGTTTAACATGTAGTCAGTATTTATAGCAATGAATCAGAACTTTTGAGCATTTTCTTACAAAAATCACATTAAAAATAAAAATATGAGCAGACTGTTCTATGCTCTATTGTCTCCTTTGTTATTCATCTTCATCACATGGGTAACTACAGACAAGTATCTTACACTAGCCCTGCCAGTGCCATGCTTCACAGCCTTAAAGGACCCCCAACGCATTCTCAAATCTTGTGTCTCAAATATCTGAACAGAGATAATCAGTGGCCATTAATGTTGATGTGCCATGCTAAATCCTTATTTAGAGGTCATACAAGTCTGACACTCCCTCTGTAGACGATGCTGGTGTTTACTTTAGCTGTTCAATGACAATTAGTCCACTATGCCACATTGTGCTGCAAGTTTGTGATTTAAATACTGAACATGAGCAAAATTTGATTCTCACTCCCCCAAGTCTATCAAAAGATGTTTCCGCCTGGTTGCTTTTAATACATCAGCAATGTGGAGCTACAATGGGAGGATTTTTGTAGGTGTAGGGGAGGTCTAGATTTATGACTTATGCCCACCACATTCACTTCTTTCTCTAGGCCTGAGATTAAGTTCTAATGTAGCAGCTCAGACATGGCTGTGTCTGTATGGAATCAATATCTCCTAATTTGGTGAAATTGAGTTTTGGGAGCAAAGTGGAGAGATCAAAGCACTGGTGAACTTACTGTAACTCCAGCATCATTTCAACACAAAATTAAAATGGCCGTTGTCTCATTCTAGACTCTACAAACATCTGTTGTGCAGGATGCTAAGACATAACATATATAAAATGCACCAACAAGACTGACTTATTAAAGTATTTGCAAGTTGGCTGAATTTTTTTCAACCCAACCTGCTCAACATCAATTTCAGATCGGTCATGCTATATAACTATGTTCTCATAAAGTACAAGCTGAATTAACAGTTGCCGATGGTACTCTGTTGTTGTGTTCAGGGACAGTACAGAGTGTAGGTCATCTGTGTTGGAAGCATTCAGAGTGCAACATGCAATTCCTATACTGTAAGTAGGCCATACTTTTTGTTACTGTATCACAGCTCCTGGTGTTATACAATGTTCACAATGTATAAAAGGACAAGTAAAAGTATTTCAGCAATATTTATTTTCTGTGAAACTGGACTCTGCAGGGCTATATGCAATAATTAATTGATAAAATGATACAAAAATAAAATAAAAGTAAAAGCAAAGTAAATCTAACATTTAATTGAGATATATAAATAATAAGTACTGTAGTAGTAATAATGAATTTTAACATTTCAAGTAAAAAATAAAAATATAAACCTGAATAGGCTTAACCCGTGTAAAAGTAAATTTGAATATCTTTAAAGAACTGAATGTATCACAGTTGGCTTGGAGATAGCTTATTTTCTGAAGCAGAGTTGCTAAATTTAGTGTGTCAATTTTTTTTCAAATCTAATTTTGTGCTTTGTTTCACAGTGGCATTTTACATTCCCACTTTTAACCACTGCCACCATCTCCGAGCAGATGAGACACAGCAGTTTTGAGCTTCCTAAGGGAAGGGTGAACATGTACGCCTCAGTCCATTCCGGATTAGAAGCCCAGTTCAAAAGCCTTGTCTCCCCACTTCTCACTTTATAGTTTTCTCTTCCTATCACTGTCACAGCTGCTGTTTTCACTTGAAATACAGGTTTTCCGCGCCTCTATTCATAGTATGTATACTCTGCCTGTAATTGGCTGATGAGTACTACTTAATATGAAATGATTAATTTGTTGACTTTTATGGGAGTCTATACATTCCACATCAGGCTGAGGCAGGGATCCCTCTGTTGTGGTTCTTGAGGTTTCTTCCATTTGTGTCCTTAGTTGAGTTGAGGCTCTAAGGACAGAGGTTGTTCACCTTTGACATGAGGTGATTTGGACTTATTTGATATTACTTTATAATATTGATCAGTTTTCTTTCACGCTGATAGAAAGCACCTTAAATGGGCATGTTATAGGGAACAAATACAACTGACTGGGTTATTATCTTCTAAATACAATTTCCACATTAGCTGCACTAAATGTGCATTTCTGCCCTCTCTTCACTTTGTATCTCTGCATTGCAAATACCAATCCACAATTTCCAGCTGGATTTACATATAAAACTGTGCTGACTCCAAATACACAGAGGGAGTGTAACAAATGAAAAATTTTGCACTCTGTATAGACCCTGTGGATAACTGACCTGTTCCGATAAGCGTTCTCCCTGTATTTTCAAACAGGGCTTTGGGCAGAGTCTATCCTAGCTGTTCTCTAATCTTCCCTGCTAACACTGTCTGCACACTGAAAACATGTCGGCATTTGGATCAGCTCACAGGACTATGTGGCAGGCCCAGAACAGATCGAAGCGGTGCACACACACAATCATCAGTGCTGTTTGGTGTTTATTTGTTTTGCCCTGTTTCTAGCAGCTCTTTCACTTCTCGATGCACCTCGATAAAAAAAATAGACTTTCAACAATAGATACTTTTGTCTTTACCAGTAATTGATAAACTGATCCTCTTTCAGCTTCGTATTAGTGTATCCGAAGTTTTCTAGCTATATCCTTTCCAAAAAAGCAGTGAAGCACAAAAATTCCATTAAGAAAATTTTTGATTATTGGAAATCAAAGTCACGGGAGGTTAATAAGTGGATTTCTAAGTAGATTTCTAATAATGTCCACCAACTGGTCTGATAAACATCTGTCTTCTGTTTGACATTTTTGAAATCCTTCCTCCTTTCCTTCCCTATATCTACTACCTTTTAGGCCTTAAAGGTGCCTCTATATGGTTTTGAGCTGCAATGGAATGGAGTATTAACCTTGAATTCACAGTAGTTGCAATCTGTAAAAATGGTTTTCAATAGTAACCCAGACTCACAACATCAACAAGAAAAAACATATGACCTCCATAGCAACTTCACAAACAGCTTTAGTAGCATTGATCTGCATGCAGGCTCTGTGTTGCAAAACTTGATCAATACTACATTTGATTTGACATTTGATAACCCAGTGAGGACTCTTATTGCATTCATTTCATTTTGACTTTATTAAAGAATTGCTTTGTCTCCTGTAATTGCCTCAACCAGAGTGGTCGAAGTGTGTTCAAAATGTCAAATCTTGTTCTCTTTGGTTATCTGGTTATTGGAAGTTTCAATACATTTCCTATGAACCTGTGAGCACATCCTCACCCAAACTAAATGACTACCATGGCTGAAAAATAGCAATAACCTCACTTTTTTTTTTTTTTGTTCGTTCAGCTTATCCCATAAGTTCAGGCTGCCCACAGTGGATCATTAGTCTGGATGTTGATTTGGCAAAGTTTTTAGGCCGGATGCCCTTCCTGACACTACACTCACCAATTTCTGCTGTGCAGAAAAAAAAATGAAAACAGCAGCGCTACTTTTAAACTGTAGATGTCCCATTATTACTTCATTTCATTTGTTCAACAGTTCTGGAACTCCTTTGTATTATTTTTGGATTCATAATCCTCCAAATTTTTTCAGTAAGTTACAGGTCCAGACAGCAGACAGGTCAATTTATCACCTGGACTCTTTTACTGTGGAGCCATGCTGTTGTAATACATGCAGATTGTGCATTGTTGATTTTAGCATTGTGTTGCTAAATAAAAAAGCAATGCCTGCTCTACAAATATGCTGTTTGAATGATATTGGTCTGTCACCTTGTATCAGGATTCTCTGAATCCTACAAAATGAAGCTGCAATTTTATATTGAGAAACAATCTGAAGCTGAACAAGCCCACACGGCCTGATTAGTGAACACCGCCCCCATTCTTTACTTCTGAAAGACACAACCCAACTGGGATGTTTTTTTTTTATCCAACAAATTTCTATTTACTTAGTTATTTATTTATTTAGCATTTTTCCTGTCTTATGTTGTCGCTTTCCCATGTTTTTTAAATTAGTTGCTGGCATATATAATTTAAAATAAGTATATTAAGATAATGAATATATTTGAAGTTTTAACTATTACCTATTGCATTCTGTTTAAATTTACATTTGTACGGCATGAAAACCACAGTGTCTCTGCTGAAGCCATCCACCCCACTATTCACAAAAGCCACAGTATAAGACTCAGAATATTATTAAAATACTCTATCAAACTTATTTCAAAAATAATAGGGTCATACTTTACACACTGTACAATTGATAGAAACTTGGTTTATGTTCCTGCATTGAATCTACACAGAGGCTACTCCTTTGTGAGCGTTTATATTTGTGCCTTAGTGTGTTTCCTACAGATTGTTGGGGTTTTTCACCCACTGTAGACATTTTGATTTGTTATTTTAAAACAATGGTCACTGAAACTGAGCAGATAATGTTGAGTTGGAGCAGTTCTTGAACAGCAGTTACTTTAATTGAAATTACTACATGGCAGGACAGAGAGTAGGCATCGGACAAGAGGGTCTGTATGACCACTGAGTGTACTATGGTGTGTGAAACCATCAATGCATCAATAATAGAACAATATCATATTCATGGATGAAAAATGAGCCATTCTGCAAAAATACAACTTTTGATACTTTGAGCAAATACTTAGGTAACATTTAGAATGCAGGACATTTTCTTTTTACTTAAGTAAATAACATGAGTAACTTCTTTTATGACTAATCACAGAACCTGTATAGATTTTAGTTTTAACAGGCTGCAGAATTTAAAAGAATGCTGTTGTAACATACAGTACAGACACATCAAATACATCTGGCCTTGTAGGCACTTGACACGCTGTTAAAGGCATGTTACCATGTGCACTCAAATACTTCTTTCTCCTATATTTAAAAGCATATCTGTAGTGTCCATTTTCCTTGCAGCTCTTGTACATGTTGCTGAGTATTTGTTCTGGTAATCACAGGTACGACTCATTCATTCTTGCCTCTGGGACTCTACTGAAGGCCATTCATGAATGCTAGCATTGAAAAGAAGTGTTTGAAATTTCAATGGAAATCTAAAGCCTAACAGAAATGAAAAATCATAGTCTGCACGATAACACCGCAAACATTTCAAGGCAAATCTCATATCCTTTGAAGACGACACAGAGAAAAAAGATTGATATGCTGCTACATGCAGTAGTCCCTGAATAACCTTTATCTGATTTTCATTCAATTTCCCTTCACGATTACATACAAACTTAAGTATTGCAGAGCATCAGTCATTTTGTATCTTTCAAAATGCATCATCATATAAATTTCAGTGCACACAGATAATTCAAACATCTATCCATAGATCATCAGTAAACCACTTCCTCTTTGATAGATGATGACCCCACCACCACCCCCTCCTCCTTCCTCCTCTCCCATTTTGTTTGTTGTGTCCTCCTAATCCTGTTTAAAAGAATCCATTACCTCCTCTCCTCTTGCAACATCCCACATTCCTCTCAAGGCCCCTGACACTGACGACTGATGATGAATCAACAACACATTCTTCTGTAACCTTCCAAACACAAGCGGCTTGTTGAGTACAGTCTTCCTGTCTCCCTTCGCTTCCCTCTACCCTCCTCCTTGTGAACAGGACTGCCAGACAGGGAAAGGCATTTCATACACATCGACAACTCAAGCGCCCAATTTAAAGGGGAGATCTGGGAGTTGAGTTTGCAGCAAAGGTCCCATAATTGGCACCCTTCTCGTCTTATTAAAGGGAAAAGCAGTGTGGTGGATCCCCAGAGCTAGATTGTGGCCTTTATTAGAATTGTGTGTAAACAGAACCACACACAGAGATGTATAAGGACATTACTCATCACAGCGGTTTTGTTCTCAAGCAGCAAATTAAAGTAATTAACTGTTGTTAATGAAACTGATATGGGTTGCAACATAACTCACATGACAATTGCTTAGTTAAAACAGTGAGCGAAGTATAGAGCAAGTATAACATATAATAATTATAGGTTAAAGCAGCTGTTTCCCTTTGCTTACTATGTGTTTCTAAAGTGGAGATGATACACAAACCAGTTATCATAGGCATCACACAATGTGCTTCGAATGGTGCACAAATTTGTAATGAAGAAATGCAAAATCCCCAAAAATAAATTTGAAAGTTGTCCAACTACATAAAGAGAAGAGAAAAATAATGACCAAAAATGGAAACCAAATGACTTCAAACAATGTGAGGAGTGGCAGACCCTTTACCTGTCTACACCGGGCCCATTGTCTCATAACCTAAACATGCCTACCAGTAAATTCTCATGCTAGAACACAAATTCTGCTAAAGTCAAGTCATGAATATAATTACTGTATTAAAAAAACATTTAAGATTCCGATTATGTTTCGTGCCAAACGTTCAAGCTCTTTTTGTTTCTTGTTCAAATTTGCAAAGAACTCTATTTCTCATTAAACCATTTTTTTTTTATTTATGCTCAGCCTTGAAAACACTTAATGCAGAGTTCTGCGATGCCCCTGGACAGACAGGGTTGATAGATTCACAGCTCCTGTCAGCCGCCTCTTCTGCTTCAGTAAAGCGCGCTGGTTTAACAAGTTTGTGCCATTCAATGCTCAAGGACTTAATCCCCCAGGGGAGCCAACAAATTTACTTTCAAAAAAGAAAAAAAACGAAAAAGTGTTTTCACTTTGACCGTTCAGTGATTCTCTTGACTTGTCTGCATTGTTCTGAGCCACACTAGCGATGAAGAGGACTATTCAAGATCAGCCACCCCCACTAAACTCAAGCTCCCAGCAGTCCCACAGCCACTGCAGCCCCACCCCGACTACTTCTTGGTTGTGCTTGCAGCTGCTTTTTTCCCTTCATGAACCCTGTTGAGAATCTGCTGACATGTGAAAAAATTTGACAATTAGCAGTTTGCAGTTTGTTAAAGTAAGTGTGTTGCAGTAACAGCAAGTTAATATTTCCCTCACCAGCTGAGTACCAGGGTGGAGACCCTGAAAAGGCACTAGAGAGGGTTTGATGGAGATGGCACATGCGCAATTATCATGTTACCCATAGGGTTTTCTTTAAAAGCCTCTTTTTTAAACAGTGGCTATTAGCTCTGTGAGCAAATTGTCAGGCTCTAAACACTTATGCACTGTGTATATCACCTACTCTGTGTAAGCTCTGCAACCCTTTTGCACCAACACTAGTTTCTTTATAATGTATCACTGTATGGTGAATGGTTTATTTAAAATGTGCCTTTATTCTTTTGTGCCTTACAGTTGAGGATATTGTGAAACGCATCTTCGAGTGAAGTTGAGTCACTGCATTGTTAGAGAACCAGTGTTTGCATAATTCTGGCTGTCAGGCCTGCAAAGACTGCCAGCAGAGGCATAGAGTTATCTGGCAGAGTGACTGTATGTGATCACAGACAGCCAGAACAATGGGCCATGGTCTTTACAGGAGAAATCCATCACAAGTAACAGCTAAGTGTGTTTTCTGTGTGTCTGGATACTTGCTTTCTTTAGATGCTCTTCAGTAAAAAATAATTGAATCTGATCTTCAAAGCAGTTTATTGCAGTACTGTGCTCAATAAAGCTTTCCTATATATCGTGTAACCACATGATACAGTGGCTATTAGGAGCTGTTGCAGGTGTGATACGAGATGCTGATGATGATAAACTGATGTTAATGATCTCTGACAAACTTATGAGCTATCATTCAGCAAAGGAAAATATCCTGAAGTCATGCATTTAACTGCATTCAATAACTCATTTTTACAAAAGGAGCATATTCTATTTGAAGACTTCTGCTTATGCCGTGCAAGGTACAGTACATGATGCTTTTATACGAATGTACTGGCCACATTTATTTTTCATCCTTTTTCTCTCCTGTTTCTTTTTGTGAGCAAATGTAAGAAGGAGCAGGAAAACTCACTTTTGGCTTTCATTTTTTTTCTGTATCAGCCTGAATATGTTGGAACTAAAGTGGCTCTGAGGTGCAAAACACAACATTGCAGTGTACACAACATTTCCGAAGACAAAAACACATTTGATGCTACAAGGCCAAGTTTAAACTGCATTTGAAAGGATGATTCAAAATTATAAAAAGGTGTGTCAAAGAAGGGCAATTATATTATCCCACTCTTAATAACATGGCCACATATCAACATGCTGTCACCCTGACAACATGCTTGAAAGAAGCAGGAGTGCGTAGAAATAGCTGTTACGGTAAGTCTGACTTAGACCCAAAAACAGCCTAGGCGGGATTAAAAAGGCTACTGCCAATCAGTGACAAGAGCGAGCAGCCGTGCCTCCCTCCATAGCACCAATCCAGGATGAGGCAATGACAGGGAAGGAGGGCGGCCATTCTGCACAGAGGAAGACAGGGTTAGAACAACAATAACAAAAGCACAAAACTCCAAGACCTTGACATAGCCCCCCCTCTACATCCGGCTTCCAGACTGACGACAGGTCTGGTCAGGGTGATCCCGGTGAAACTGAGCGAGTGATTCCTTGTCAAGGATGTGATGCTCAGGAACCCACTGGCGCTCCTCTGGACCATAGCCCTCCCAGTCTACCAGGTACTGCAGTCCCCGACCCCTTCTCCTAGAGGGCTGTAGAGAGAGGCGGAACCTGTCCAAAAAACAGAGCCCACCTAGCCTGGCGAGGGTTAAGCCTTTTAGCAGTTCACATATATTCTAGATTCTTGTGGTCAGTCCAAACAAGGAACTGTTGTTCTTAGCTTGACTGCTAAGAGTTCCCTGTTCCCCGTGACGTAGTTCCTCTCCGCAGGAGTGAGCTTGCAGGAGAAATACACGCAGGGGTGTACCTTGTTATGGGATGCCCACTGAGATAACACCACCGCCACCCCGCATTACGACGAATCTACCTCCATAATAAACTGTTTGGAGGGATCGGGCTGCGTTAAGATGGGGGCGGTAGAGAAGCGTCGCTTAAGTTCTGAGAATGCCTTAGCAGCACTCTCATCCCAGACAAAACGTACCTTAGAGGAGGTGAGCCTATGCAACGGTGCAGCCACGTCACTGTAGCCCCTAATGAAGTGCCAGTAAAATTGGAGAAGCAAATGAAGCGCTGGAGCTGCTTGCTTCCTGCAGGGACCAGCCATTCGAGGACCGCTCTGATCTTGCGCTGATCCATCCCGATGGCCCTAGGGGAGACAACCAAGCTGAGAAATGTGGTTTGGGTGGTATGAAACTCACACTTCTCTGCTTTGACGAAAAGCTGGTTCTCCAGGAGTCGCTGCAGGACAGCTCTGACGTGTTGCACATGGCCCACCGGGTCTGGGGAGAAAATAAGAATGTCGTCCAGGTAGACAAAAACAAAGCGATGGATCATGTCCTTGAGTACATCATTAATTAGATTTTAGAAAACAGCAGGAGCATTGGTGAGGCCAAAAGGCATCACCAAATATTCAAAATGCCCACTGTGAGTGTTGAATGCCGTCTTCCACTCGTCTCCTTCTCTAATGTGCTTCTCTAATGGTAGGCACTGCAGAGATCTAGCTTAGTGAATATCTTAGCCCCCTTTAACAAGTCAAAAACAGTGTGTACGAGAGGTAGAAGATATGTATTCCTTACAGTGACCTGGTATAATCCACGATAGTCAATACATGGGCGGAGTCCTCCATCCTTCTTACCCACAAAAAAGAAGATACCTCCCCGAGATACCGTTCCATTGCCTCTCGCTCTGTCTTCGTAAAGGGGTAGAGGTGGCCCTTGGGCGGCTGTACACCAGGAAGGAGTTCGATGGCGCAGCCATAGGGCTTGTGACGTGGTAACAATTGTGCCTTACCTTTACTGAAGACGGCACCGAGGTCATGATACTCAGCAGGGACAGTAGAAAGGTTTGAAGGAGCTGGAGAAGACTTAGGCAAAGGAGAGCACACAGTAGCAGCATCCAGACAGTTTAATAGACAGCATGGGCTCCAGGAGAGAATTCTACCGGAGGACCAGTCTATGTGGGGGGAGTGTTTACACAACCACGGGAAGCCCAACATTACAGGTGGCTGCACAGAATCGACCACATAAAAGGAAGAAGTCTCACAGTGGTTTCCTGACAGAGTTATTTTAACAGCTACCGTGCGTGCAGAAATGTGGTGAATGAGGGACCCATTAATTGGGGTCGAGAGCGACATTCCACATTACGCCCGCTGCAGCGCTCCTGGACTGCTCTCTTATATGCCGAGTGATCCGTGAGGCCAGGTCAATAAGACTCTCCAAATCCTCGGGAATCTCCCAACCCGCCAATTCATCCTTAACGGGGCCAGCCAAACCGTCATAAAAGACATCAACTAACGCATCTCTGGTCCACCGGCTGCTGGCAGCCAGCGTGCAGAACTCAACCGCTTAGTCCGAGACAGTGCGAGTACCCTGGGACAGTCTGAGGAGCTGGTAGGCTGCAGTACGGTGGGTAGCCACCGGATCAAAAACGCTAATTAATTGAGAGGAGAAGTCTTTGAGGCAGTGAGCCGCCTCGCGTTCCCACCCTGCAAGCCCTTAGTGTTTCTCTCTGCGCCTTAGTAAACTAAGCGCATAAGCAACTTTACTACGTTCGGAGGAAAAATCTTGGGGATTAAATTCAAATTGGAGCCTGCAAGCGGACGACATTCTACAGCACAACCATCAATAGGCTCCTGCTGCTCTAGTCTAACAGTTAGGGAAGTGGGCTCAGGTTTATGCTCCATAAGCAAGACACAGTTGCGGAGAGCATGCACCCCAGTCAAACAAAACTAGAGCCGGTCCTTAAACTCTGGGAGCGGCCCCTCTGAGGGCAGTGGGGTTTTGCAAGCAACGTACGCAAGCAAACAAGACGTACCAAACTAGAGTGAGCCCCTAGGCAGGCTTAAAAAGGCTACTGCCAATCAGTGACACGTGCGGGCAGCTGTGCTTCCCTCCACAGGACCAATCAGGGATGAGGCAATGACAGGCAAGGAGGGCAGCCACAGAGGGAGACTGGGTTACAACAATAATAACAAAAGCACAAAACTCCAAGACCTTGACAATAGCAGCTTCACTTCAAAAAGTCTCAAAGCACCATGTGATCAGAGCTACTTCGACATGCCAGCTGATGGGAAACAGACCTGAAAGCAAAATGTGAACTGTGTTGACAGGGTCTTGTGGATGCTTGGCGAACTGAATCCATGTGGGACCCTTTCTTTCACATGTTGTAGATGTATATGACGAAAGTGGCGTTTTATTCTGCCACCCAACCCCAAAATCAGCAGCATCATTCGAATATGTGGATGAGCTGATGATGGAAGCCAAGACAGTTGAAGTGTTGTTTAATTATTAATTGTTGTTGAGTCAAATCAAATCAAATTGCCAATACTTAGCCTAGATCTCAAGTCAAAAATGGACCTCAGACATCGTCTGTCCATGGACCTGTAAATAAAATAAGGAAAAACTAAAGCCAAACAGAAAAAAAACCCCAAAGTGAAGCCCCGGAAAGAGCGACAGAGAAGGGATCCCTCTACCAAAGTACATTCTTTATTTAAAGAAAGAAATGTATGTCATAATGCATTACATTTACATGCTGAATTGACAAGAAGGCATGAAACATTAACGATTTGTTTTAGAGAGCCTTTCACAAACTCTTTGCAATCAATCAGAACTAAAAAGTCTGTAGCCATTTAATACAACTTCAGAATTCTGAAATTTTAAAAAAAAATGCAAAATCTCATAATTGTTAATTCCCTTAAATCTTTATTTTTCTTGCAAAAGAACAAATAAAATACTTTTAGTGTTATGCTGGGAAAAAATAGCATGGGGTCAAGAATTTCTCCAATTTTAATGCCCCAAAATGTTATGTATATCTTCTCTTTTGGCTCAATGAATTTGTTGAAATAGCGTGACCATGTGGCATCGCACACAGGAATCTTTTTAAATGTGCATCTTTATAACATCACACTACAAAATGGCAGATACCATTAATTGCGATTGAGGCAAAATAGTTCCAGTTTCACATCCATTTTTTAAATGCCCAAACACAGCACTTTGGTTAGTGGCACCAAAACATCATGGGTAGGTTAGGGTTAGGCACTAAATAAAGATGTTAGGGTTAGTAAAAAAAAGTCATGGTCTACCTTTAAAATTAGTAATCCCTCAACACAAATTTGCAAAGAATTCAGGTCTTTCACCATCTACAAAACATAATATTGGGAAAAGCTTCTGGAACTCTGTAGACATCTTAGTGTGTAATGGCCAAAACCAGAGACCAGAAATGCAAACTTCAAATTTCAAACTTCAAAAGACCATACAGACTGTCAGGCAAGGGTGAATTGAATATATTTGGACTAAGTGACAGCAAGGTCACCAAGAATGACCTGGATTATTGATCTCTTGCAACTGGATTCAGATGGTTTTTAGACCCCCCCCTTCACTTTTTTCCAATTTTATTAAACCTTAGGGGTCTACAGTTGTTTTTGATTTTAACATAATGTACAACATCAAAAGACGTTTCCCATTAATCTAATCTAAGTTGCAGCGTAATACTACAATTGTTTAAATTTCCATTTTTCTCTTTAATTTGCACTTAGTGCCCCAAAGTGACGAAGTAAAAACTGAATTTTAGAAATGTCTGTAAAATTATAAAAAGAAGACATGAAATCAGAAGACATCTTGGAAAATGTAATATACCTGTAACTGTAACATAAAGGGTACTTAGAGGTGTTACAAGTGTGTACTACATATAACAAACTGTTATGCACTTTTAAACTGCATTTAGGGCAAATATATTTTCATTCACAGTCTTGGCAAACTTCACTCCATCCATTAGAAAGATGACATAAAGACATAAAGAAAGCTGTTATGTTGTATAGTTTCACCACCTTCCTTTTAATCAACCCCCTGTTTAGCATCATAGTCAGTATATCTACTTTTAATTAATGGTTTAATCGACTAGAAATTAGCATGTATTGTAGTAGTAATAAGAGACTATAAAGGAAGTACTCATTTACATAACTATCCACTAGTGGACTCTTGAACTTAGAGTCAGATACATAATACATGATGAATAACAATATAGTAAAACACTCTTGTCAGTGCTGTACAACCTTTTAAAACCTGCAGAGCCACTAAAATGAACAAATATAGAATTGTTGAAATAAAAAAATCACATACAATTAAAGTCCTAAAAGTCAATAACGTTTTGTCATTCATTTTACTGAATGAGTGTAATTAAAGTGGTCCTCAGTTTTAATCAAGGAAGTGTTTTGTCAACCTGCAGCATGTACCAAATGTACTGTATAGTGCACCTTCGGGATTTAAAATTTATCGACCAGATGTTTTCATGTTGGCAAGCCACACCAGCCCTACATAGTACTTTTGGACATTAAAATTGTTATCATGCATGACAACTAATATCCATGCATCTTTACAAATGATTGGAGAGGAAAAAACACTGAGGCATGAGGCAGGTAATAGATGGACATAGAGAGAGAGAGACAAACAGAGATGGCAGTTGGAGGAAGTAGAGACGCAACTTCGTGGCCCTAGATTTTGTGCCAAAGGACGAGTGTCAGAAGCAGTGACATAAATGATGTATGTCTGCAGACCCATCAATAACATCCAAAGAGGTCCTAATGGAGGTATAAAACTGGACAGATAAGACGTTTCGCTTGGAGCTTTCATAAATCAGCCACTCAGAATGACCTACATAAAAGTGAGCGGCACTGACAGGCTGCATAAATTACAAATGGACGCGGGAGGAAGTATGACTGTTATTGTAATTATCATGAAACTCCTGGATACCTTAAGCACATGTACTAAATATCCTGGTAAAATGCATGAGGCTTTACGGGAGATGTGATGCATAAATCATTTATAGTCTTACTGTTGCATCTTTATAATACAGCAACACAGACCATGCAGGCAGCTCAACTCCTCACCAGTTGCTGTCAATGAATTTAAATTCTGCAAACCTGATCAAACAGTGAATCATAACAGATGTTAAATCTTGCACATGTGCAGTAGGTTTTTTCACCTGTATGTGTTTATGTGAGGGGTTGAGCTCTCATTCGACCTTGAGCTGGTAATAACTTTGCATCAGAGCTAAATATGAGTAGAGTCTATTCCATTTTGGAGGCTACTGCCATTTAAGGCAGAGAGCGATATTAGCACCAGTCACCTCAATCTAACGGCAAAATAACCTTTGAAGGCCCCAAACATTTCTACAATAAGCAAGAGGTTGAAGATGAATAGTGTTACTGCCTCATGTTGCCTGTAATGCCTTAAGTCACTATTTATTCTGCTCTCACGTCATGTTGGCAGAAAACTGAAGACTGGGAAGATCTCTTAATCTTCTAACATCAGAGCATTCACACATTACTTGAAGATGAAATAGTCACTTTGTCACAGCAGAGAAAAGCTGGTGATTTTCTACATGTTTAATAAAATCAACAAATCCCACAGTGTCTCCTCACCATAACGTCTGTAAATCCAGAACCTGCGTCACACAGATGGCATTGGGTGGCGTGTTCTTACTCATGAAAAATGGGACTGTAGTATTTTTACAACAAAGAGCTTGAAAGGCATGACAATACTTTTTACTTGATTCTTTCTTGTAGAAATCTATTTCAGAAACTGTAAAAAGTGATGATCATCCTGAGCCTTCCAAGCTGTTTTTTTGAGAAAATAAAATACCACAGTCACATTAAATATCTCACCTGGTGCAGTAATGTGACTCACTGATGTGTTAATACATTTTCAAATATGTCATGACCAGACATTATTAATTCCTAGTTTTAGTCATTTTATGTTTTTTTTTGACACTTAACCTTTTGAGCCTGAGAGATCAGTGTTAAAACAAGTTTATGTGTTGTAAGTGATACAGATCATGTGGTTATATTAGTTTTGAATGCTGCATTTTATTCAGATGATACTGCCGGTGACGATACTCATCTGTGCATTCATACAGACTGTAATTACAAAGCAGAAGAATGGGGCATAGGTTTGTGGCTGTGATTCAGTTATTGAGATATTAGACATTTATCCGATAAAATAAGGAAAAACTTAATAAATGTCTCCAAAGGTGACAACTTAAAGGAAAACCTAAGTGGAGAAACATGATGAAAGTGCCACCATGTACAGGACACAAAAGGGTAACTTAAGGGTTTGATGACTATGAAAATGATGTGAATCTTGTGGCTTTCACAGTCAACAGATCTCAACCAAATGAACACCTATAGGAGACTTTGGACTAATGTGTCGCTGTGTTGTTTTTAATGAAAAGCGCATTATAAGTTACATGTATTATTATTATTGACTTGTTTCTTGAAACAAGAGTTTTTTTTAACAGTATTGGGGCTTAGGTGGTTTCTCTTTTTTTAGAGAACCTCCCCGGCGTCATATGTAACATTACTAGCCTTGCCTGTTATTCTCCATTTAGTTTTGTCATACTGTTTTCTTTTTTAGAGACTTATATCTTGTTTTTATTTTATTGCAATGGCTGTTAGACACCTCAAGACTATTTTAGTTGTCTTTTGTACATTTTACCTAAACCTTGTTATTCACATAATACAGAAGAATTATTTAACTTCAGTGTTTTTCTTTTTATGCTGCTTCCTCTACTCGTAGCGAGACATCCAGATATGCAGAACGATCCAATTTTACCATTCTTATCTGGCAGTAGGTCATGTGTGAAACCTAACAATTCTAAATGAAGTGTAACATTTTATGTATACACTGTGTACAGTGCATTAGCCTTTAAATAACTGCAGAAGCAGCTGACTAAAGTCATCTTCCATCTATGGTTGTTAACGGCAACAAAGTTGCTACTTTAGAACTGTGCTGTTGTTTGGAAGTAATGAGCAGCCCCCCAGTCAGCCTATTAAGATACTATTAAGCTGTCCTGGCCTGGGATAACATGGTTCAGCAATATATGACTGCATATACAATATGTGGCTTCAGTTCCTAAAGATGCTATGGAAGACTTGCTATATGGAATTGAAACATTGGTTGGTCAGTTCATCACTGGCTAGGGATAAAAATGGTAGATCAATGGGTAGAGCAGCAGGATAAGAGGGAGAAGTTGTAGGATCAAAACTGAGCCTACCCACCATGTGTGTCCTTAAGCACCTCAGCGCCAGCTCCCCAGGTGCCGCCCCATGGCTGCCCACTGCTCCCCCAGGGGGATGTGTTAGATACAGAGAAATAATTTAATTGTACCTGTATGTGCTCAATGACAATAAAGGTTGTGTGTGAATGTGGCAATTATGTTTATTGTTAACAAAGTGTAGAAAAGATTCCTGAAGTAGCTTAAAATGTTGCTTATGTTTATAGAAGGTGCCTGAACCTTTTCCTTCAGTAGGTTATTTAACATTAACCTACAACAAGTATAGCTGAGCTGTGGTTAACGCTATTCAGTAACAAACACTTTTTTATCACTGCATCAAAGAAAACACAATGTACTATATTAAAAGGATTTTAAATATTAACAATAACCTAACTAGACGCAGAATTTTGCTTGCTAATGAGTAGAGCACAGCAGTTCTCCAAAACTGGATTTGATTTTAAAACCACCATTTTCTTCTAACCTTGACCAATTAAACTCAATTACAAATGTGGCCCAGGTTTGTGGAGTAACAATTCTGCCCACTTTATGATCACCATCTCCCCCAAGCACCTTCTACTTCTAGTATAAAATTTGACTTCGAGACCATATGGAGCTGTAATGTCAACAGTTTCTGTCAATTAAAAACTGAAACGCTTTGATGCAATTTTACTTTCAATTCCATTTAAGCAGGTAGTTAAACCAGCAACTCTGCACTCAGAATCCAGCTTCATTTGCAGCTGTGAAACTCAGAGGGAGTGCTGTCTCATCTCCCACAGCATTCATTTTTAACAGCACAGCTCATTTCCCAAAGAGGCTGGAGAAAAAGAAACGTCATGGATGTGCCCCCCCCCCCCCCCCAAAAAAAAACAAAAAAACGGTGACCTTCTTCTACATAAAGAGCTGGTGAAGTTATTTCTCTATAGCGAATGTCACCTTCCTCGCATCTCCTATTTCTGCTTTAACTTGAGCAATCGAGTGAAGCTGACTTGGAGAATTGTTTTGCACTAAACTTCTAAGAGGAGAAAGAGCTGTGCGCTCACGACAGCTTGGCTAAGAAGAAGTTTGTCCAGCTCCTTAACAAGATCTGTCCATGCCTGAGCAATTGGAGAGGCAGCTGTTCGTAGCCAGTCCGAGTGAGAGCCATGGCTTTTTACACCAAGAAATTAGAAGTGATGGAGGAAGGAGAGGGTAGAGAAGGAAAGGAGGAGATAATTAGAAAGCAAGACAGAGACTGAGGTGAGAGCAGGCAGTGACGAAAGGAAAGATGGAGGGGGAAAAAAGTCAGCAAGGGAGGAAGACAGAAACACATAAAGGAGGAGAGAGACCAATGGAGACAGTTTGAGCTAAAAACCATTTAGAGCTAAGCTAAATGCCAACTAAGAATAGACTTTGAATCAATCAAGTCCTGCTATCTGGCTGGAGAATTAATACATCCTCTAGAAAGCACGGCCTTCCCCCTAAAGCCTGAACTAAGGCATATTTTTTTTAGAAAGCTCTTAAAAAATTATCAAAACCCTGAGGAGAACTTGCTCAGGAAGACAGATTAGATTCAGATGACGTGCTACAAAGATCAATGTGTTCACAACAACATCTGATAAGAGAGGGACAATAAAAAATATTTGCAACCAAAAGTCACCTCTGACTAGGTTGCTTGAGCGGGGAAGTGCATTTAAAGCCAACTTGTTTCCTCATAAGCAAAGCACTTGCTTTCATGCACTTTCTTTGCAAGTATCGCACCTTCTCTGGAGGTTTGACAGCTTGGCTAGGTCCCTCTACATCTCCTCAGAGTTAGTCTGATCTTCTGTAAGAGAGGGATGATGTGAAAAAAGGAAGCCCCTGTAGGCATCCGTGCTCAGTAACAAAGGCTGCATTTGAGCAATCGAAGGAAATACATGGGCTGTCTATTTCTCTTCATGCATAGCTGCATTTAGAATTAACTCCAGTTTCTTGGCATATGCGAAGACAAACCAGCAGGGCTAAAAGACGTCTAACAGATAGTGCCCCATGCATTTCGCACAAAACTTCTGTGAGAACTAGTTCACTTCCTAATTGTCAGTCTAGGTAAAAACATTTTGCTTCTCATGCTTTTAAAAAATGTGACAAATTGTTGCCTAATTAGCTGAGAGTTTTTTTTTTTTTTACTCGATAAAACATTTATCATAGAGCTCTAATTGTCGGTGCAGGTTTTTTTTAAGATAATGGCTTCAAAGACAGTTACTTTCAGCCTGCTTCAAATATGCATGCAGGAAGAGTTTAAACAGATTTTTTAAGCTGTTGCCACCACATGCTTGAAAAAAAGCCCATTTTGTTTTTTTCTGCCATTGATAAAATAATGGATGTCACATGAAACTTGGCCCTGAAAAAAATCCAGTGTCTCATTTATCACTCTTAATCATTTCCTCCAGATTTCTCAAGACCACATTTATTGAATGCATCTATCTTTCTCTCATTGGGGCTGTGGACAAAGACAGATAGCTCCAGCTGGCAGATTTAAGGACTTCCCAGGCCTAACAGAGCACGACCGATGCTACTTAATTCTTTTAAATTTTACCACTTGTCCATCCAAGCTTACATTTTTCCAACCGCTTGAGTCATTTACAAAACATGCATAGATAGATGCATGCATGCATATAAATACAGACAGGGTTTTTGTTAAGACTTAAAAAATGAATTATATTTCATACTAGACAAGTAATTTTGATGACAGTATATATGATTATCTTTAAGGTTGAGCTGAGCTGTGAACTGCTTCCTATGTGGCCAGGAGGTACCTGCTCCACATGTCAGTAGGTCATTATCATGCAATATGATGCGCCAACATGGGGTTTGGGTTGTAGTACAGCAAATGCGTGACTATCATTATGACTGGGAGAGAAAACAAGAATGGTAGGGTTCATGAAAGATCATGGGGTGAGTTGCAATTCACAAACGGGATCGGAACCACGTCTGGACATTTTCCACATGTATAGCACACAGTAGGAAATTGTCCATGTTGGATGTGTTCTTAAACACTAGAAATATGATTTCTTTTGATGGGTGGGCCCAGGTAGACCATGCAGGAAGCAGGATTATAACACAAGTGTGCCATGGGAATCAGTATTTTGTTTACAGTACATCAAAGTGGCATCAGCTGCATTAAAAAAAAAAACTGTCAACACGCCCACTTGCACTCTGTGAATTCACTACTCTATTCATCCATGAGCTCAATTGGACATTTTACAGACTTTGTATTAGGGAGATAGTAGGGCAAAGTCTGTTTATTGTCTATGTTATCTGATTCAGACATCTCCATTCTCACATGCAGCTCCTCTGGGTGATGTCCAGAGCAGTTCGGGATTGCAGTGCACGTCTGCAAACAGCTTTAGACTAGGAAAAAAAATAAAAAACAAAGGCTGGTCTGTGACTTCTTTGAGTCTCTGCTGGTTCCCTGACAGTCTCAAAGTGGAGTGTCGAAATAGGGAACTGCTTCTATCCAAGTAACAATTCAAGCATGTAACCCCCCCATAAAGCCACAAATTGCCATTATTAGACCTTAGAGTGGTCTTGCATGATTACCTTAGACTGGCATCGCATAAGGTGTATATTCAGAAAATGTGCCTATCGCCTTAGTTAGTGCTTCAAGCCCTCCTAATTAGTTAATCCAGCCATAAATATTCAAGATTGACTTTGGATATTTAACAAATTGAAATTCATTATTTTTAATTTTTGTTCTGGCTGATTTCTTTTGTTATTCCCATGCTGTCAGTGGAGCACATCTTTGATGGTAAGTATGATGGAGTAAATACATTATACCTTTATACATATACAACCCAAAAAGTTGTAAAATGTAAATAAAGACAGAATGTGATGAGTTGCAAATATCATCTTCACATATTTTATTCACAATAGAACATAAACAACATATCATATGTTAAAAATGAGACATTTTACCATTTCATGGAAAATATTAGCTCATTTTGAATTTGATGGCAGCGACACATTTCCAAAATGTTAGAACAGGGGCAACAAAAGGCTGAAAAACAACTGGAGAAGCATTTGGCAACTAATTAGGTTAATTGACAGCCGGTCAGTAACATGACTGGGTATAAAAGGAACATTTCAGAGCGGCAGAGCCTCTGGAATGTAAAAATGGGCAGAGGTTCACAAATCTGCCAGAAACTGACGCTAAAAATTTTGAAATTTTAAGAAACAAAAATTGTTTCCTAAAAAAAAATATGAAGACTTTGAAGATCACACCATCTACAGTATATAATACAATTAAAAGATTCAGAGAATCAGGAGAAATCTCTTTATGCAAGTGACAAGGGCGAAGGTCTAAACTGAATGCGTGTGATCTTCGGGGCCTTAGGTGACACTGCATTAAAAACAGGCATGAGTCTCTACTGGACATCACTGCATGGGCTCAGGAACACTTCCACAAATCACTGTCATAGTGATTTCTGTACATAGAGGTTTTAGAGCAACATATGCTCCCATTAACACAGCATCTCTTTCAGGAAGGGCCTTGCACATTTCAGCAAGACAATGCTAAACTACATACTGCATCCATCACAACAGCATGGCTTCACAGGAGAAGAGTCTGGGTGCTGAACTGGCCTGCCTGCAGTCAGGACCTATCATCAATAGAAAACATTTGGTGCATCATAAAACAAAAAATTCAGGCAAGATTGAACCAGGACTGCTGAGCGGCTAGAATCCCGCTTCAGACAAGGATGGGACAACATTCATCCTCTAAAACTCCAGCAACTGGTCTCCTCACTTCCCAAACATTTGCAGATAGTTATTAAAATTAGAGGGGATGTTGCACAATGATAAACATCACCCTGTTCCAACTTTTTTGGGACGTGTTGATTCCATCAAATTCAAGATGAGCTAATATTTTCCATGAAATGGTAAAATGTCTCAGTTTCAACATCTGATTTGTTCTTTATGTTCTAATGTGAATAAAATATGGGTTGATCAGATTTGTGAATTATTCCATTCTGTTTTTGTTTATATTTTACACATTGTCACACATTCTTACAAATTCTCTTTTTACAATTTTGGAGAATTGGAGTTGTACAAACAAATGTGTACAAACTCCACAAAGTATAGGGGAACGGTGATCCATTTGCTTTTGCAGAATATGTTTTCAGAATTATCTTTTCAGCTTTTATTTGATGTTATTTACCCCTTGCAGAGCATGACTGATTTAAAGGATCCTCGCTACAGTACATGATAGGGGACAAAGAAAGACTAAACTTTATGAAAATATCCTCTGATGCAGTTCAGCTATAGGCAAAAGGTAATCACATCATCTTTAGTCCAACTGAAACAAAAGGAGATAATCAGTTTAAAAATGAGATAAAGCCTACTATGAATTAACATCAGAATCTGTAGCAGGATTTTTAAGTTTTGGCCCCAAAATGTCACTGTTTAGTTTCACTCTCACAGCTCTTAGGGTCACAGCAGGCAGCTGTTTAACAAAAAAAAAAATAAATAAAAAAAATAAAAAAAATCCTCTCTGCACAATATCTGGTGAACAAAGTGGAACATTTAGCGGCTAAAAAGCCAGATATTTCCCTCAAAAGTTGGTAGAAACAAAAGACAGCACAATTAAAACAATTACTGCAGGCTGACAACTAACCAAACATGTGTGTGTTCGTTCTGATTGTGGTCAAGTTTAATCATTTAGAATGTTTATAATACACAATCAACACTAAAATTACACTGACCAACAACATGGAGACAAAAATCTCTCTTATAAATATTTCGTATCCACCATGCATCTACACTGACCACCTTCGTACATAGACTTCGTGAGGAAAAGAATTTGGTTATGTCAGATAAACATACAATAACTGACAGTGGAATCACATTTAAAGTTGCCATGAACTCTTTTAACCCACATCATGAAGCATAACCCACAACAATTCTTCTCTTTTAGCTCTGTATTTAGTCTCTACCAACTCTTGAGGGAAATATCTGACTTTATAGCTGTTAAATGCCCCACTTTGTTCAGTTACTGTGTCTGTCAGCTTTTTGTTGACAGACAGCTGGTGTAGAGTGGATTTTTTTTTAGAACCTTTCTTTTCCCTCCCTTAAAAACAGATTCCTGCTGTGGCCCTAAAAGCTGTATAAGAGGGAAACTAAAAAGTGACATTTTGGGGCCAAAACTCAATAAAAAATGGTCTTAAACATGAGGAATGCTGCACATTCGGATGTGAATTCATTGTAGGTGAGCAACATCTGTCTCTGTTCTTACACTGTTGTCGTTGTCAGCATTTGATATTCAGATCAGAAACCATTTACACCTGAACGCTGCACGTACTGAAAACATAATTCATATTTTTATTATAAATATTTCTGGCTACTCTGATGTATCATTAGAGAAACTGCTAACAACACAAACATTGACCAAAAATAAGCTCTAGAATCAGGAATGACTCTGACCGGAGAATTTCAATCTGTGCTCCTGATCATAGACTACAGCAGGTTTTAATCCTTATCAACCATAAATATGAAAAAATGTTTCACTTGACTGCAAATCTCTATTATTCATGCATCACTCCCATAGTCCCCGTACACAAGTCTTTTCCTTCTGTATGTGGCCAGCCAGAGGTCAAAACCCTCATTACAAGATGTAACAGAAGGTTTGTGAGAAGGAAAGTTTTATGCCTTGTACTGAATTATAATATCTTTGATTTGATCTTTGATATTTTTTTAACATGTGGGGAAGTCCTCTGGTTCTTTTACCACAGTGCTGCTCATGCTGTGAAGAAATACTTTCCTGTTTTGCCTCTAGTACCATTTCACTATGTAATCACCTAGCTCATGAAAATTGCAAAGGTGGTGAATAATTTAAAGTGGCTGCGTTAAAAATGATGTGTTCTACGGTGTCATAACGATGGTGGTCCAGACACAGGGAAGAAGATAGTGAAGTAGATAAAAAGAATCTGGGTGCAACATTTTTCTTTGTCGCTCGTTTACAGCGTTCACATTACGCATTCCTCTGTTTCCAATATCTCTTTATTGTTCCTTAAGGGCACGCTTAAATTGAGATGACGACCAATTTACTGTTTTCAGTAGCAAAAGAATGGAACATACTCTACGTGTGGTATTACCAATTTTAATCTCATGTGCACATGTTCAGCACCAGAAATAAACTGAGAAATGTTCCACGATTGACCCAAAGTACGACAAACAAGCAGTTTGAAGTCACACCATTTGTCCTTGCAAGCTGTACAAAAAAACCCAAGTGAAGGACAGAATATTGAACTAAGCTGTTGAGCCACATGGGAGTCCTGCAGTGATTTTATTTGATTAACTGCAGCCATGAAAACACAAGTCACAAGGGTCTGCTCCAGTCAAACCCTTCATAAAGAAAACACCATGTATTAAATAAATATTGTTTTGTCTGGGGGAGAATAGAGAGTAATATTTCTGCTGATGTAATAGGCCGGTTGCTTTTTGTGTTGCATGGTAATCGAGCGGATAATGGTTGATTTTACAGCAGTTTATGTATTAGACATAATGTGTTAAGAGCAGATAATATAACCAGTGACGCATTGCAAAAATTAAGGGTTGATTAAAGGAAATACACTGAGAATGAAACGTGAAATCGTCCGCTTAAAAAAAATCAAAATCCATCTTAAAAACTAGTTTGCTTGCTGTTCCTACAGAAAGATCAAAGACTGGTGAAGCCTCATTAAGTCACTAATATACTTTACAGTTTATATTTCGCTTATAAAACATAGATAAAAACTGCCTTTCTGTGAAAAGTATCAATGAACCTAAAAATCCTAGACTGAAGAAATATAATGAAAAATCACAACGCACATTACTAAAAACCTCTCTTGAATATGTGACTCATTTCACTCCATTCAGTTGAGCAGAATTGCTATATTAATTGTGAATGTAAACTTGTTTATTTAAAGTGACTGAAAACTTTATTTTAAGGTAAAGTGCGTAATTTTAATCACTAAACATTGTGATATCTTTGGTTATGGCTCTAAGATGGTGGTGCTACTGTAGCAAACTGAGATTCAAAGATGTCTCTTTTTGATCGTCTTGGAACAAAACAGAGCCTGTGAAATATTTAGTGTAAAAAATTTAGACCTATGACTGCTGGTATGACTGGTGTCTTTTGACAACAAATAGGAAAATGAGCATGAAGTGACTCAAATATCAATGCAATATTTGGCACTAAGATGGTGGTAAACTGAAAAAAAAATTACTTTGAGCTCTTATTTTCAAGAGACAAGTTCACAGTCTTCTTCTCCTTGGATTGTTTTCTTGGATGAATACCACTACTGCAAGGCCTCAATTATAAGCTTTACTAGCTTGGCTTCAGTGTTTACATCTGTAGCAGAACATGTGGACACTGGTGTTCACCTTTCTGTTTGACTTGATTTGGACCCAAGTTGATTCTTAGCCAAGTTTATTCGATTCATTTGCACAGCGTGGCTTTCAATAAACTTAACAGGAGATTGCTGAAATGCAGACGGTCTATAGATGGCTTCAAGCATGCATAGCTAAATAGGCGACAATCAAATTTAAACCACGGAAAAAAAATTTGCGGGGTGTTATGTATTAAGATAAGCTCAGCTGACGTTTGGACTGATGGGTTGTGGTTTTGTGATATTTGACCTTATTGTATTTTTTATTTTATTTGGCTCTAATTTCATGGCATCCACACCTACATATGTTAATAAACATAGAACATAGCACCTTTTGTTGGGTGACCCAGGGTTGAAGGTATCGCAGTACACAATTTGAAAAGAAAGAAAACTTCATGAGCAGTAATACAGAGCCAATACCATAAGATGTAAACACACAGCAGTAAAAACGAGAAAGTGAGGTTGGAAGGGAAATGAGCCACAAAAGTTGTTGAATACTTTTGTTCCAATTAAAGATGCTATGTTTTATGTTACGTAATGTAGACCAACTTGATAAATTACAACTTATGAACATTTGCTTTATAGCCATCGTTTGATCTTACACTGAAATGTCTTTGGTGCTTTATTTATTTACAGTTTAAAATATTATATCAAGTGCTATAGTGAAAACACCACTGCACAGCTACTGTTCTGTCTCTGTAACTCTATGTAATCACATTGTTGACTGTTCTGTTATCTGTTATCTATGCATAAATTTATTTATTACATTTATTAGATAAATGAGCATCTTCTTTGAATGAGCACTTGACATTTAAGTTGAGATTGTTGAAGTTTTAAGAATACTAACCTGCTCCCAGTGGGTCGGGTGAGCACCTTTGGGGGCAGCCACTGCCACCTTTGTATGAATGGAGAAATGAGGAGCAACAATGAAAAGCACATAGGATAAAATTGCTATATAAGCAGCCATTTACCTTTTTTACCATGGTTCAGAAGCTTTAGATTTTAATAGGTTCAGTAGTTTCTTATCATGTACCATGTTCATGGTTACAACCCCCATCCCCGAAAAGGATTTTAGTTTTCAGACATATAGCTTACTGGCATTATGATAAAATGAAACTGTAAATGGGGATTTTGAAGGCCTGGTTTCAGATACATTGATATGATTGACATGATTTTTTTTGTCCACGGCTGCTTTACACTGTATGAAATTTTGTTCCATCTGAAAGCGGTGGGGCACATGCGCTGGTGCACACTGGGGTTGCGTGTGACCATTCACTGTGATTAAATCTCGGATTAAATCATGTGCAAATGCCACAATAATGCAACAAGAAAACCACATATCTTTCCACTCATGTTTACTACTTGTCAAAATATAAAAGTCTAAACATTTATTATAAGTTTGATGTGGGAAACTGAGTAGACAGAGTAAACTGAGTAAACATCAGAGTAGGACAATCTGCTGTACTTCCAATTGTCCTTTGGCAAAAAACAACTGAGGGTCTCACATGCATCAAAAAGCCCTGAAATACTCAATTTAAGACTATTACGATATTGTCAACAGTGTCCAAAGCTGTCATCACACCAAACAATGGCTACTATGAGGAACCTAAAACATATTTTGTTTACTCTTTACCTGCTAGATAATTCCATATCTGTTATGTAATAGTTTTAATGCCCTAAGGTACAAAATAAGAAATGACCGGAACAAAGCAAAAAACATTTAATCAGACGTTTTGTCGAAACTTCTAATTTGTACTTTATATTTGTGTGTCTTTGCTATTTACAGATTATGAGGTGTCTGTAAATTCATCCCATTCTTCTAAATTTAATATTTTAAGAAGGCTCGAGTGATTTTTTTACTAATTAGGTACAAGCATGCAGCTCTTTGAACAGATTTGATTTTTGGTGGTCAAAGGTCAAAGGTCACCATGACTTCACATCTATCCTAATCTTGTAAATGTTATGTTACAGGAACCTCTTGATTTTTTTTGTATTTTCTTTTTTGATATACAGCACTTTATTAATCCCCATGGTGGAAAAAGGTCAAGGTCACTGTGACAACCTGTCCTATTCCTTCATTACATATGGCAGAAACGTGCACTTAAGCTCTCTTCCCACATGCACTGCAACCCAGAACTTTTCTAGACATTACCCAGATGAGGTGCACGTGAGAATGCAAATAGCTGCATTATTATCCGACGTGTTCTAGCGAGTCCGCTATTACAATGTCTGGGTGCTGCTCAAATGAACCCATGTGTGGATATATTAACAAATAGTCCAGAGGATTTCAAGCAAGATAGCAGCCATGTTGATGATGTTTCTATGCATGTCACTGACATGGCTCCTTTCTTTTAATGTCCTTTTTTTAATTGCACAGCTTACATGTGATGTAAACAAAACACCCCTGAATGAAACCAAGCAACTTTCTCTACAAAATGTCCAGACCTGATTCTATTCTTTTTTTAAATAGGGCAGCTGACAAGTACACCTAAAAATGTACTGTAACTGTTTCTTTTATGTGATTGTAATTGTCAGTTGATTTGTTTTTTATTGCTTTTTTGCTGTATAGTTTTTGCATAATGTAGAGTATGCAAAGTATTTGGAACTGCCTCAGCGTATGTTTAGGTCTTGCAGCTGTGCAACATTAGCCCAGCACAGAGCCCTTTATTTATAGCTGGCACTTTAGGGGTATTATTCTGTGAGACTGTGAGATCTTGTGTACTTTAATGATGATCATTACACAAAGTGACATACATGGTTGCTGTAGTAAGGAAGTAGGTGTGTGACATTATTACCGCATGTAGCTTTTTATTGTAGTGTAATTTATGTTGTAACTTAACCTTACCTAAAACTTTTAGTGCCTAACTCTAACCTGTGTTATCCTGGCCTTAAAGTTGTTACCTCTAACCCTAACGCAGATTTGTGCGTAAAGTCGCTCCCGTGGCATCACGTGGCTGTACTCCTAGAGCCACCAATACTGTATCAGTATCCAAAATGATACGCCAAAGGATCTGACAAGACGTGTGTCAGTATTTGACACACAGAAAATCAGCCCAAAATGTAAAAGAGCTGATTGTGAAAGAAAAGGATCAATCCTAATATCATCAGGAAAAGGTTAAATTTAGATTAAAGGTTCAGAATAAACCTATTGTTCAGTTAAAAAAAGAACTACAATTTATCTTAGAATATGGACTTTAATTTACCTACTTGTTGGTGTTACTAAAGAGTCAGAACAGTTTGGGGTTCTCTGGCTTTGTTTTCCAGGATCTTCACTCATCACCAAGGATGCAAGCAGCTTTACAGCAGTTAGGAGTAGCGGGAGAAGCAGACTCAGCTAGCAGATAGGATTTTGCACTGTGAGAAAATTGCCTACACTTAATATTCAGGTGTGAAACTTGACACGTTTGTTTATAGAGATAATAAAATATACTAAACCAATAATGCTTTTCCATTGCTGGGGCAACATTGATGTGTTATGTCTCTATTTTTACAGTTAGGCTTTCAAGAGCCGGGCTCCTGTAAATTAGAGAACCCTTCTTCCCTCTTCTTGAAGACAGGTCGAAGCTTGTTACTGTGGTCAGGAATCTGTCTCTGCTCTCTGTGTGTGCTAACATTGCTGGACATAATTGCAAGGGGGGAAATGGTTTAAACTCCCAGCTGGAAAATGAATTAAAACAGCCCCACAGTTAGATCTGGGGGCTTGTTCAGCACCACTGAAACTGCCCAGTGACCAGTAGGTGGAGATACTTGGCGCTCAGCAGGCAGGTGTAAAAGTGTGTAACTGTGCAGAATTGAGTGTGAGGCAAAGTGTACACTGTCAGCAAAGCCCTGCACAATAGAAAAAACATGCCGAAAAGCTTTCAAAGCATTCTTAGCAGAAATTAAACCTATGAGGATAACTTATGTCATCAGTGTAATCAGCATAAGAAGTAGTTAGTGCTTGCAACAATTACAAGTTTCGTAATTATATCATGACCTTTTGACATTTCTTCCTGCGTGTTTTTTTTTTTTTTCACATCTCTGTGTCATTGTGAGGTTTCGACTGAAAACTCAGCAGACACTGCACTTCTCGCTCTGATCCAGTCACCGAGCCAGGGGTTGTAAAATGCCATCGCATTAACGATGCCTCCAGGGTATAGACAGGGCCCTGGATCTCGATGCAGCATGTTTGCTAAACACTGCCTGGTCACATCACTCCTGCCGCGTGCCGCTGGCTGCCCTGGTGTCATATCCAGGCTGGTTAATAGCCTTATAGCTACAGCATCACTTTAATTACTTTGATGTAATGAACTCAACAAATGAGCCTTCTATCAGTTCACCACCAAAGAAATCCTGCTTAGATGGGGAATGTAGCCACTTAGTTCAGTGGGACATCACAGATGCACACAAGGATTTATTTGACTTTTACAGCGAAGAGACAAGTGAAATATTGCAAGTGATATATTCTATGTGATGCACCATGCATTCAATATTTTTTAATGATTGGATTTCCTCCTGAATATGAGGTGTGTGTTTGCCTGTGCTGAATATTTCCTATAATATTCATGTTATCATCATCTTTCACCATAGACTAATTCAAAAACACACAGTACTAAGAATCTGAAATAAAGAGTAATATGGGTAAATTAGGCAAAGTTGCCTGTATGTAATCTTCAAATATACATCAATATGAGAGATCTGATGCCATTCTGCTCTTTATTAGAATGCAAAAATAGTCTAAGGAAGGTTTTCTGTTGTGTGTTGTTATATATCCATTAATTTCTACCCAAGGTTATTTTCCCTGAAGTTTCAAAATAATAGGTGTTCTGTTTAGTATTCTTCTCCATTGCCCTCTAGCACAGACGCATTCATCATCGTGCATTAGCTAAAAAAGAAAATTACGTATATGGTCTAATGATTAAAGCAGTATATCTATGTTTTATAATTAAACTGAAAACAGGTAGCATAAGAAAGGTAAAATATTAATTATGTTATTAAAAAACAAGTTTCCAGAGGAGTGGGGACACTGTGTAAAATGTGAATAAAGAGAATGATTTGATTTGCAAATCCTTTGAAAGTTATTTCTGATTGGAAATGTAAATATAAATAAATAAATAGATAGGTTTGATTGGATATTTTGTTGTTGTACTATTTGCTTTTTATTAATTTGATGCTAGAAACATATTTTTTAAAAGTGTTGGGTACGGGGACAACAAAAGACTGTAAATGTTGTGAATTGGCAATAGCACAGTATCTTAATTTCATGAGTCATTTCAGAAAGAAAGAATGGGGTGAGGTTTGTCACCCTTAGGAAAAAATTAATTCGGTTCCTTGAGAATAATGTTTCTCAATGTAATATGGCAAATAGTTTGGGGATTTTATCAGTTTATACAGTTTATAATATCATTAAAACATTTAGAATATCCAGAGGAATCTGTGTAGACAGGGGGCAAGGCCAAAACCTAGATTTGAATGGTCATTATCTACAGGCCCTAAGGCAGCACTGCATTAAAAACAGACATGAATCTTTAGTGGAAATCACTGCATAGGCTCAGGAACACCTCTAAAAACCACTGCCAGTAAACTAATGCGAATTAAAAAACTGCATGCAAAGAAATAACACTATGTAAACAAGGTCGAGGAGCACTGCTGCCATTATGATTTTGAGTTTATTCACTGTGGACTGAGGTAAAGTGGAAAACTGTCCAGTGACTTTGTTGAAAACCATGATTTTGTGTCTTCCACGCTAAAGAGGAAATGGAGCAACTAACTTATTATCAGCGTACAGATAGATAAAATTGGCAACCACTACACTATACAGTCAAGAAGCATGTTCACAACCACACTCCTGAGCTAGTTGCTGTGGTTGCTGTGCTGTGGTAACTTACTCATTTTCATTTCCTCATTTATACATCGCAGGACAGCAGTCAGATTAGGGTCAACCTGCATTCAAACTTTGACTATACATCACTGTGAGTTACAATAATCTTTACATTTAGAAATATAATGAGTAATTATGTATCGTAATGGGTTACATTGTTAAAACACTCTTATCATAATTTGCAAATCCTCTTGGACTAATGAGATGACGTGGAAATAGGAATGGCTTTATTGCAGCTGAACGTCTTTACGTTTGAATATTATTATTATAAAATTTTAGGCTAAATTGAACTAAAAGCACAATAGAACACCAGATGTTTCTCATTCTCCCATTTTACACCACAACATGAACCTGCTACTCTTAATTATAGACTTCTGACTTCATGGTATTGTGGAGTTGGGACGCTCTTGTACAAATACTGCAAACCTTTTACCTTTAACTAGTGCTTTAGTGTTCTTCCTTTTTACCCACAGTGCTCCTGTAGTGCATCAACATATTTTTCAACTGGGGATCAATAAAGTCAAATGTTTTATCTTAAAAACGAATTGGTGAATATAAGCCACTTATATAATCCTAAAGTTTTACATGATTGAATATTTAATAAATGAAGTTGAACAAGACCATTGAACATATACAATTTTACATTCTCTTTAAATTCAATGGCTTTTCAAATGCAAATCAGCAAAAACCATTAGTTATCAGACTACAGGATTTCAATTGGAGTGTCATTAAAGTGTTATTTTACTGACTGCTTTTCAATTCAGGTTTGCTCACAGCTTTGACATTTAAAGATAAATATACATTAATGTCACATATTAATATTTTTAGAGTCACTGCACAGAACCAGCTGTTATGCTCTTTATTTACTTGTTGCCATGGTGTTTCGTAGTTTCCAATCTCTGGTTTAATCAACACAGAGTTCAAGGTTATGTTCAGAGTTTGTTAAACCATTGATAGATCTGCTTTCTGAAATTGCCACCTCTCTTTCATAATCATTGTGGCAACAAAATTGTAAAAATCATGTTTTGACATGATTCGGGTTTGTTGAAATTTTTGTAATAAACTCGACACAAAAATCCCTTAACAGACTGTCGTATCACTGAAAAGCTCGGACATTCAGTAACTCAAATTCTTACAGCTGGAACTCAGGCAACTCAGAGTTCCTGATGTTGACAGTGAAAAGAGTGAAAAATGTTCACAAAACAATAATAGATAAAACAAAGATATCAAGGTAGGTGAAGATAATCTATCACCTGATGTAGACCAGAGACTGGACAAAAAAAAGAATAAATGTACATACAGTAAGAAGTTTGTTAAGATTATTGTTGTGTTTTGCTTGCACTTAATATGAATGTGTATCTAAATTGTGTCTATATGTAAATGGGGTGACGGTGATGGTGACGACCTCACAGCTGTTAGCCTTTCCTCAGATACCAGCACTCTACATAGGGAGGCAAGATGGAGCACTTATGCCATTATTCCTTTCCTTTTGCTTTTAATTGGTAACCCTTATTTTTGTTCGTAAAGTTTGTATTGTAGTTAGTAGCTTCTTAAGCATATTGATGGTTTAGCCTGGTGAAAGTTTGTGAGCTGCCATTTATGTTGATATTGGTTTGTCATATTTATTTTAGTTCTAGAATAGCACCTGTGGGATGGCAGCCAGTTTCATCAGCTTTCATTTTCTCTGTAGTGACCGAAATGGACTCACTGGGACTTCTGAACACGGTGTTTGTAAGTGACCTTTTTGAAGGCATGCAGTATTATTTGCACATGGCAACTGTTAGTACCCCTTCAAAATGCAGGTCTTGGGTTTCTTCCTTTATTATGGTGAATGTACGATCTGCTGCTAAAAATAGTAATAAGTTAGCATCTTCTGAGAAGGTTTTCTCCACCCTGAGATCTATTTTCTGCTCTAACATTTAACACATAGTGAATAAACACAATAGTAACTGTCTACAGTACGTAGCTTTTCTCACAGCTTGGCGCCCAACATGCAGTCGGTTGATGCACACAAATTATGCACATGAATAAAATAAATGTGCTTTTATTCCTGTATTTCGTTGGGCTCTGTTGATGCACTCAGCTATTCTGTTTGTACTTCAGCATTTCGTTAATGGTGATGACTTCGTTCCCAAAGATTGTTTAGAGCCCATGCCTACAAAAACTGCAAAGTGATCTGGTGACCTTAGCAACCTGCTGATATATCCCATCCTAATAGGAACGACAGATTGACTGTTTTGCTCGCAAAAGTCTTTTTTATAAAGTCATAGATTGCAGTGCAGAGCCACTGCCAAAACCACAACTCTCCCCAATAACTCGAGGGGCTGACAGGGGTGTCTGTTTAGTCATAAATATGCATAGTGAACTCAGTGTGTTATATGCACAGCCATCGTGGCTGTAGTTTACGGTGAACCTCTTTCAGAAACAAGCATGTAATTTATTTGACTCAGGTGAAGGAATCCGAGGCGCAGGGGTAATTGTCACCAGTTTTAGAGTGATTTGCTTTTGCTTATTTCAGTGCAGTGATGCGTTGGGCCATTTTGGTGACTGTAAACAATGGATTGTATTTCACAGAACAACACAGGACAACATGCACGTTTCCTTCATCAGTTCATTGATTAAATTATATTTCTCTTTTCCCTCACGACTCGCCAAGTGAGTCATGCACTGGTATAGAAATTCCCAGGAGCACTCGCCCCTTGATAGAACAGATGTGTCCTAATATCCAGGCCAGCATATTTTCAGTAATTGCAGCTAATATTTTGGATACAGCAGACATGGAAGATATGTAGGTTGTTCTGGAGACATGTCTCTGATGTTTAACAAGAGCCAGGGACATCAAATTTGAGCTCTTTAGCTGGAAGCAACCATGCACAGTAAATCTTAAACCTCCAGCCTTCCTCTCTAATTACATGTAAAACATATACCATACGTGTCTTAAAAAGGTGTTCTGACCACACATATTGACATAATGTTACCAATTAAATTCAGTAAACAACCTAATTTACAAACCCACTTTGCAGCAAGTTGGGAATTTTATATGCAATACAAACTAAGACCTGTGATTTTTAACTTGGCTTCTCACTTTATTTACATCAAAATGGGCAAAGAAAATGTTACCACTGAGTAATTACAGTTTGTAAACATAAGCACATTTAGAGTTTGATGTCAGTGTTTCTGTTGTAGGTGAGTGTAACATGATGGGGTATAAAAGAAACATCCACCAAAGGCTCAGTCTAGCCAAGCAAGATGGATTGTGCCAAACCTTCTGAGAGAATTGTCAGTGAAGATCACAAAAAAAAATGAGGTATTTCACCATCTACAGTTTATTATACTGTGATGAGAGCCAGGAACTCTGGGGAAAGTTCACTGCATAAAAGGTAGAAACCAGTTTTGAATGTGCATAAACTCTGAGCAATCAGGTGACACTGCATGAGAAACCATTACACACTGTGATGAACTACACTCACATAGGCTAAGAAGTACTTTGGAAAACTGTTACTTAACACTGTTAACTGCTGCATCCCGGAATGAAACCTTCAGCTCTATTATGCAATGAGGAAGCGGCACACGACAGCAGACTTCTCTGGGCCCAAGCTCATGACCAAGTGACCGAAACAGATGCCAGACGAGTCCACATTTCAGCTTGTTCTGAAGTTGTTGTTAAAAGTTCAAGGAAACTGAATCAGAGATTTTAGTTTTTACTGCATTTTAGAAAAAACTCCAACTTTTGCTTAAGTAGGATTTCTGCCTTTAAGCTTTGAAGACAAGCAGGATTCTGTTGCTTCTTCATGTGATTATTCAGCAACATCTCACATCATGGAATGGATGCTTATAGCTGGTGAGAAGAAAGGCAGACTTATTAAACATGCTCCAACTGAAATAAAAGACCACCCACCATCTTGCAATTATGCTGCGGTCTCTGCCTCAAATTACATCTTAATTGAACTTTTCAAAATCCTACCAATGCAAACTATTCCATGGGTCAAAGTTGACTGGGAAGCAAAGGGCACTGAAACTTAAAGGCATCATTAGCACAGTTGCTCTCATAATTATCCTCTTATGCTGGTGGCTCTGCCCAGATGTGAGTTGAATAACAAATGTTTTCATATGCATGGAGGTGCATGTTATTGAGTGGTGTGCAATTTGTGAATCAGTTATCTGCCAAAAAAAGTGTATAAATGACCAGAAAATGAATGTTGGCCCAAAAAAATCTAGACGTCAAGGTAAATTCAGTGAGATGATGTAATCACCAAAACTTGCTTTAACACAAAATTGTATTTACTGTATAATTTACTGTATATTGGTGTAGATAGTAATACACTATTGTATTGGTAATATTTATATACAAATTATGAGGCAGCAAAAACAGAAAAAAGAGTGAATGTTGTATTTATAGTACACAGATGCTGCTGCTTCAGCTAAAAACTGGCTTGATGAAAGTGAATTAAATTAAATTATTGCTGGCAAAATAAAATAATAAGCTGACTAAAGTTAGAACATAGAGCTGAGAAACTGCTGAGTTGGGCAACATGTTTGGATTTTCACCATGATACATGTCACATTACACATACTATATTCAGGTTTATTAATAACAATTTTATTCAGACCAGCTTTAAAGCTACTCAAGTGAAATTTGTAAAATTAAGGGAAGTTCTGTGTCCAATTGTCCAGCAACATTTCTAATCTCACAACAACTTTTTTTAGTCTCAGACTTCAAGCTTTCCTCAACAATGGCTCCGTGTGACAGGGAAGTGATGCTGGACGTTTCAAATAATGCTTCCTTCCTTGGTTTGAAGCATCAATGAGTAAAAAAAAGAGATTTGTCTATTTAGATAAAAGATTTTTCACATTTTCATGAATAAGTCATCTGGAGCACAACAGCTCAGGTAAACACAGAAGCAAGGCGAGCTCCAGCTGCAGTGGAAGAATTGTAACAGATTGTTCGTTTCTAGTCTACTGACTCCTGATCTGCTCGGCTTTCTCTCAGAGAAGTCTCAGGCACTTTGAACATTCAGCACAGTGGCCTGAAATGAAATTCATTAATAATAATTGTTGCTATACTCTAAGGATACTGGTAACCTTCCTGAGCAGCTAATATTAATATTTCAGCCATTGTGGGGAAGCTTTTAAAGCAGTCATTCATTTGGATTTTAAATGGATTAAGACAGATCTTGTTCACCCTCGTACCTGGCCTTTCAGTCGTGCACTTCTTATGACTAATGCTGATATGAGAACTAAAAGTGTTTCAGGAAACGGCAGCGACAGCCTTAGAAACTGCTCTTGCACCACACTGCCTCTATTCTTCTTGACGGAATGAACAGAAAAAAGTCACTAGGATGAATAGATGCTAATGGCATATCTGGGCTGAATAACTGTGGTGAATAAACAGCAGGTGGATTCAGTTTCTGCTCTAAATATTAGAAGCACAACTGATTATGTGTGTGTCCAATCACCAGCACTTTATGGAAGAGTTGTTACACCCTGGCAAGAGGGCGGGGGTGGCTGGTGGTGGGGGGGATTTCTAGAAAGGCAGAACACATCTCAGAAGAATCTGAATGCAGCTGGTGAGAGCTGGCTTTGTGTGTAAAATATGCACATTTCCTAAACTGTATGAATGAAGTCACTGTGTAGCGAAACGCCTCCTTTAGCAAAGAGAAAATCCGTCGTTCTCCTTCTGTTGTTTGCTGACTATTACAGTTTTAACAAGCCACAATAGCTGCTTCATTGGGTTGTTAGGTGCATTACAAAAAAAAAAAAAAAAAACCCAAAAAAACATCAATTTGTGTCTTTTATATTTGCCTTAAGTGAATTAAGGAGAGTGCAATAAGAATTGAGACTTGGCCCCAAATGTGCTTTAGGAACCTGGGCACTGGGGCATAAACTGCTCTAAGATAAAGCCCAGTGTGAGGGGAATGAATAAGAGCCACTCTTTGCTAACAAGAAGAGGAAAAAAGTGTGCTAGAAATGTCCGTGTGTGTGTGATGGAACACAGGTTTTTCACAGGATATTTACAAATGTCGTACATTTAGATTGACAGGTTACTGTACGTCTTGCTCGAGATTTACTCAGCAGCATCTACGTTCATTTATGGATATCCCTCGCTGCCATAATTTCCGGGGGCTTCATCTCCATCTTAAAAAAAGGATTATCCAATTACTGCCTTTCAAACGTTGTGACAGTATGGAGCAGAGCCGCGGTCCGTCTGGCTCAGCCAATTTGGGACACCACTTGAAATTCAATTGGAATTGGAAATGAAATCCCAACTATCCAATGGTCTATTTCTGTCGGCAGTTTTTTTTTTTCTTTTTTTTTTTTTTCTTTTTGGCCTTGTGAAGGATTGGCTTTGATTTAGGCTGCTGTCTGCATCTTAGAAACAGAAACTCATATTGTTATGGGTGGGTGGTTTTGCAATTAATGGCAGCCATAGACACAAACATGCCAAAAAAAAAAGTGTTGGAAATTGAAAGATGCTGAACTCAGATGCTGAACCCCTTTCCATGAGTCCACAACAAACTGATTGCTCCTGACCCCATGTCCGCTCTCTGCTGTGGATGAATACCAATAAACTATGTTACTGGGAAACCTTTTTTTTTTTTTTTTTTGAGTAACTTTCTATTTGAGTCGACCACAGGGAATATAAAAGACCCATTTACTTAATCCCCTTCTTCCGTCCTTTTGCTTTTGTTTTTTTCTTCTTTCTTTTCAACTCCCACTTGTTCACCTAGAACTCTTAAAACACAAACTCTGCTTTTACATTTATTGGGCTTCTTTTGACTCCGGCTCTCTTGTTAGGAACAGGAATGCTTTGGGTGGGAACAAAAGTACATGGCTGTTTGTTGCACAAGAGTCCAGCTCTTGTTTGTATTAATGCTCAAAAGCTTTTACTGGGCTGAGGTTTACTGGGAGCTGAGCAATGGAGGAGAAGCAATGTTGTAAAAGTTGCGACAAGAGAGTTTATGAGTCCGTGTCATGGTTCGATCGAATGACTTAAATAATATGAAGCCATGGCATTGAGGGAAATAAAAAAGTTACACAAGGACTGCAAGTTTGGAGGGTATTTTTTAAAATGTGTAGTATTTATCTGAACAACCAGACAAACTACAGACTCTAATGTGACTTCCTACAATGGCAATAAATACAAATGTGCAAACAGTATGCATAGGTATATTTTCAACTGTGTATCTAAAAAAGGTTTTTAATTATTCTCTCTTTAGCCTTTGTGATACTAGAGATCATACAGTGCCCAAAACAAATAGTTTTCCCCATTAATGTTTTTCCTGTCACTTTTTTTACGTCACTGAATCATGTTTTCTTTAATTTGGCTTATTTGTCTCTGATCAACAGAAAAAGAGTCTTTTATCTGGAAGTGAAAAAAAAAAAGAAAAGCTCTACAAAGTAATCTAAAAAAAGAAAAACTATGAACTACAATTAGCTATAATTCATTCATGTCTAATAGAAAGTCAACTAAATCATCACTGTTTGCACAATTTTGTTTGAAATGCTTTTAGTCTGAGGCCATTTAATTTATCTTAGATGTATTTAAAGCACAAATTCAAAATTACATTCAGGGTCCAAAATATAAATACACACATCTGGCATTTGAGTAAATGTCCCTAAGCAAATTTGACCTTTACTAGACACTTTACATGTGTATGTATCATTTTGATCCTTTGTTGATGTCAGAAGGCAAGAATTCCATCTGCATCTGGAAGGTAGAGTTACTGGTGAATCAGTAACCTGGCACCTCGAAGACAAAAGGACACTGAACGCAACTCTATGAAAAGATTTTTGAAAAAGAGAAGTCCTGGGTTGGAACATTAATTTGTAAATGCAGAGAAAAATTGTGTTGACTGTCACTGGCTTTCACATGAGTTACTGAGCCCATTCAGTCAGTTCCACCACAGAATCATGTCTGTTCTTAATGCAGTTCTGCAAAGATCCAAAGATCACCAACATTCAATTTTGTATGCCTATAGAGATTTCTCTGGACTCTCAGAATCAATGTTTTTTTTTCTTTTTTTGGGGGGGGGGGGCATTTTGATCATTTTACAGTTTTGCACCCAGGGACGAACACAGGGAATTTGAGGGGAAATATTACGTGTGGCATTTGTTCCTATATGACCCGAAGAACCATTTTTAAATATCACTCCCATGTACAGAGGCAGGCATCTACTGGTGTTTTTGTTGATTATACTAGATGAAGAGTTTAATTGAATATTTGGAGTGAGGTTGCTAAGTGTGCAGACTTTGGTAACTCATTTGACTATTATTGGGATTCTTTGCTGTGTGGTGAAGGGACCATCAGATGCCATTTGTTGGCAAAGCCCGGTGGGCGGGAGGGATTGTAGACCTGGATGATCGTGTTTAGGTAAAAAGCTGCTATTGAGTTGACCACTCTCTAAGTGCGATCTGAAGAATGGTGTGATATGTGTCATTTTTTCTTTTATCAAAAATAAGATGTGCTGCTGCATTTTTGATCATCTGGAGAGGTTTGATTGTACAGCTGGTCGCCCTCATCATTGCTTTGGACATCAAATATTCAAGTGTTGGGGTTTCCGTTGTACTACACTGAAAGCTCCGAGCATTGCTCAGCGAAGCAAACGGTACGCAAACGGAGCGTCAGCATATAATGCAAAGAAACTGGACAAAGTCGTGCTTTTTGACACCTTAAGAATGAGAACGGGCTAGTTTGTGAGAAGGCAAACCCTATCAGAGGTGACTCATTTCTGTCACAAGATGCTTTTACTGTAAATCAACCAAAAAGACCCCATGTTTGATGTTAACCATAAGTCATCACATCATCATAAGACACCATCCCCACCATGAAAGGACAGATCCCCAGAGCTTGATGCTGCCACCAACATGCATCTCTGCAGCAGGTCCTGGAAGGCTTGGTGCAGTCTTCAAGAGAACTGCAACTTGAGAGAAGTTTTATTTTTCAGCCAGACAAAGACCCCAAGCTTACAGCCGTAGCTACACAGAAATGGTTTAAAGATAACAGTGTTAATGCTGTGGAATGATCAAAGCTCAAACCTCAATCCAATTGAGAATTTGTGGCTCGACTTGAAAAGGGCTGTTTACTCTCCATACCTGTGCAACCTGAAAGAGCTTGAGTAATTGTTTTGTAAAGAAGAATGGGAACAATATTGCAGTGTCCAGATGTTCAAAGCTGCTTGGGAGCTATCACAAAGGCTCAATGCTGTAACTGCTGCCAAATGTCCATCTGCTAATTGCTGACTTGTACTTATGCAGTCACTTGCTATTACTTCGGAGAGATCTGTTTCATTTTACATGAAAGAGCCTTTTTCTGTTGATCAGTAAAGCTGTTATCTGACCTCATTTTTGCTTCCAAGAACATTTACCTCCAGTGCCTGAAACTCACCATGTTGTGTATTCATAGAGGGGGGTACATACAAATCAGACAACTCAGGCCTGCATATTGCCTCCTGCAACATCCTCAAAAATCCATTTCTGCTATTGGCAGGACATCGATTCCCTGTGAATGGATGGTGAGCTCAGGCGGGGACAAGAGATGATGTGGCGTGAGACTGTTACTGCAGGAGACACACACACACACAAACACACACACCAGAGAAGTGGTTGATAAGTGTCTGTGAGCCATGTGGGCCCTGTCCATTGCAGCACCATTAATCCAATACAATATGTCTGCTTAATGCTGTGTGCCATGAGGAAGGCAACACTTATCATCTTTAACGTCTCGGGTACGACACAGCTGGGGAGGATGGCTCCAAAAAAGGGAGAAAGAAGAAGTGTATAATCAGACTTTACTTTAAGTGTGTAATTTAAAGGGTCATTTCATCCAAATTACAAAAAAACATACATTTTTTCTCACCTCGAGTGCAATCTAACCCTGCAGACTGGCTTGCTCTCTGTATTTAGCTGTAAACATGCATTTTGAGGCAGGGCACTAGATTAAGGACCTACATTGGCTTTAGTTTCATTTCACACAAAGCCAAATATTATTTTGAACTAAGTGTGGTCCCTTAGTTCTGTTTCTTAACACATTCAGTACAAGATGTGATCATGTGGATCTTAATCCTCCTTTCACCCTTGGAGATTTGTTTTGTGCTTTTTTGTTTTTAAAGAACAACTCTTTTTGACTGGAGCTTTTGGTTTTGTTTTTTTTTTTTTTTTTTTTTTTTTGAATATATGCTGCAGCCTATGTAGATGTTCTCTCTCTATTTTGGAGTTGGTCAAGCAGATTCAACATCTTTGGATGTACTTGACTCAGATTTGGTTTTATACATGTCGAACTTAGCTAGCTTATTGTTGTAGATAAACGTAGGAGGAAATTGTCTGTATTATTATGATGAACTGAAGTGGTGAGTGTAATCTAGAAAAGTCTATCTAGAGACAAAGCAATTTCAATAAAGGAATATACTTCAAAACCCCAATACTAAACAAGAAGCCCAGTGTTTTGTTACCTACCTATCCACTCTGACTAAATGGACTTTCGATTATGTCACTAACTGCCATTTTTGCTCTCCTCATATTTACAATGGCTGCTAGATTAAGTTACCATATGTATTGATGATAATAAACCTACCGAACTACTGGTACAGTGTCGGTGACCTACTGGACCATGACAATGACTGATAACTGACCACTATATAGCATAATATGCCTCTGATGCCACTCAGGTTGACAGGTGAAGCACCAAGAACAGCTATGCATGATCAGAACCTTGGACAGCGCCTCATAATTTAACCTGACACTACAGGAACTACATGGTGTTTAACTTGTGGTGCTCGGTTTGGATGCCATTTGACATGTATTGAGCAGTGGAAAGGGGGGAGCTTAAGCTCGCCCTGGAAATGCTACCTTCCCACCTAAATCCTACCTACCTAGTATATATACTATTACTAATTAAGCTTCCCCAGCTTCCCCAGCCACAACCGTCTCTGAATGACACAACACTAATAGTAATAAAGAAATGAAAACATTTTTTATTTTTTATTTTATGGACGAGCAGCACTGAGCCATAATCACCACAGATGGGCCATTATCAACATAGGACTGTTTTAAAACCAATGTGTTTATGCGAACACATAAGGCAACATGTGTTAAGAGGAAACATGGTCTCAACAGACACACAAATAAGTACCCTTTGCTGGCGTTTGACACTAATTATATACTCTTCTATCATAATTGGTGGCAGCATAGAGATGTTTTCCTTGTGGTAAAATGAATCACCTCTCAAGGCACAATCTGCCCATTTTATTCTCTCGTGGCAGCATCCTCTGCTGTGAACTAGAAAGCAACCAGCTGTTTCAGTAGTCTGTAACCATTTCAATATCCTTTACGCTACTAAGTGCTCATATGCAATCACCATAACCTCTGGTCATTAGAGACAGTAAACTGCAGTGTCGAGGAGATGAACTTCCAGCGTCATTGTTTCCACTAGTTTACTCTCACTTTAGATGCTCTGAATTGTTGCTGTAAACAGTTAAACATGATGTCTTTCTTCAGAACATTGAAATATTCATGATTCAATCCAGGTTGCATGTGATACCTTGCATGTGATTCTCCAGCTCAGGCCCAAGCTGCTGCTTTGGTGCATATGCAATAAATGCAAAGCCATCATTTTCTCCAGTATGGAGGCAGGACCAGATGCAGAATCTGTTAAGTAAAAATCCCATGTTCCTATGTGGGCTGTTGAATTCTTTATTAGTGTTTAATAAGTCATAGGATCTGCCATCCCTGACACTGCACTTAATTGGGAACATATTAATATGTTCCAATTACCAGAAAGCCCTGCTGAGACTTATAAGTATTGAAACTAAACAGGTTCGTCACAGGTAAAATAATTCAGTTTCATTTGCTAAATTAAACGATTTACTTTCCTTGCAGGGAGACTGCTGAAAAAAATCTGCATCAGAAAAAAAGGTACCAGTAATAGCTTCTCAGAAAATGTGGCTGTGAGCAGAAATAAAAGAACAGCAGAACAAAATGACTGTATTACTGACTGCTTTAATTATAGCCGAGCATATGGTGGAAAATAACAAATATGCAGAAAGACAGTGGCAACATTATCCTCCATCTCTCAGTCTGGATCCACAGCTCCTCCCCCGTGTGTGCGGGGCTTCATTTGATCAAATCCTTCAACTTGGAGCACTTAAGCTCAGCCGCACTTTTTACAACACTGCATTTGGGCAACGCCACAACTTGCGCAGCAGTTCCTCTTCAACAGCCGAGCAGCAATTTACACCCCGACAAGGCAGAGAGAAGAGTGTGCGTGTGTGTGAGTGTGTGTGGGGGGGAGAAAGGATTTCTTGCATCTACAGCATCCTTCTCTGCCACCAGCAATGGAGAGGGGGGTCTTATTTTGCCCAAAGTGGCACAGTGCGCTTTGGTTTTTGATGATGCTGTGTTTATTTCACGCCGCCAAAGCTGAGATAACTTGCAGGTCATGCCAGCCTGGGAACAAGTGGCGTCCACGGGAATTACTGCTGAAATTTGACACAAGTGTGTCCGCAACAGGGTCGAAACGAGAAGTTTTTGGACACGGAGACGGGGCAGGGAGAATCGGGGCTGCAAGTGCCGAGAGTCGCCGGCTCCATTGTGCAGCTGGGTCCGCTGAATGCGCGTCAGATCGGGCAGAGGACAGGGAGCCAAGGCAGAAACGGAATACAGATAACATGCGCGCAAAAGATGACATTGGTGTGAACGACACTGCCAAGATTAAAGTTTCACATTTGAAAATGAGTGGTCAGAAGAAGAGCAGGGATGGTGCTGGTTTCACCAACCGGCACAGAAAACGCGCCAGAAGGAGCAGTGGCGACGGTAGAGTAAGAACACCAGTTCCAGCCCAGAGTCAAGCCCCGGGAGAGGACAGCAGCTCGGCGGCTGGACGCAGAGTGAAGCGCTCCGAATCGCGCTGGAGCGGAGAGGAGCGGAGAGCCGCCGGTCAGAGGCAGGAGGAGCCAAAACTTAATAGTTCGACGTTTGCTTTGACTGGGGATTCATCTCACAACCAGGCTATGGTACACTGGTCCGGCCAGAACAGCAGTGTAAGTGATTTATTCTGTTCACTTTAAGCATCATGTGCGTGAATCCACAGAGGAGGGAAATGTGCGCTTATGTGGGCCGTCAGGTGTACGCGCACCGCCCTCAGGAGAAGCACGTCTTTGTGGAAGATGAATGCGTTTGTGTGTCTGTGTGTCTGTGTGTGAGAGAGAGAGAGGCTGAGAGAGAGTCCAAAAGACATGCAGATTACTTGTGAGATTGAAATTTTACATCCAAGTTTTGAAATCAAACAACTGCCTGACATTAGGTTTCACCGGGGGCTTCTGTGTAATAATCGATTTTAGGATAGAATAATATCCAAAGAACCACCAGTCAGCTGTCTGTTTCTGTTATTTAGAAGATAATATGCCTCTTTTATTGGTAGTGGTGGTTTGGGGGTGAGTGGGTGGGGGCTTTGTCTCAGGAGCTTCTTCAGTCCAACCAACTGAATTGATGTCTGGGTAAAGCTGCTCATGTGAAGCACGGAGCATCTCTGACCAGAGGGCAGGATTTTCAAGTAGAGCTGCAGGTTGTGGGAGAGGTTAAGCAATTTCACTCTTCGTCCTTCCTTTTCTAAAGAGAGGTTTCCTGAGCCACAGGCCTAAAGCCCCTGCAAACTTTGGAGCTGACGAGTAATCTATCCTCTTTGCGTTTTTGCTTGTTAAGCGTCCATCTTTTTCATGTAATGGCAGGATCGAGAAGATCAGGGTTTTGTTGCGGGATGTGGGGATGGGGGATTCACAGGTGTTTCAGCAGGACTGGGGCACATTTCCAGATCAGATGACCAGAGCAAATGCACCAGGGCTGGGCACCAAACCTAACTAAAATAAAATGTATTCCGAATACTAAATAAAAACAGATTTATAAACACGTTATATATTCAAAATAATATATAGGTTTAACAAATTTTATTGGAATTGAAAATTATTTATTTTTTTATTCACTGTCTAATAATTAGGCCTGTGATAGTCTGGTAACCCAGTACAGAACATCCTCATCAACATCCATCAACGTAAAATCCAGAGAAATTTATATAAACATTCAGCAGCTGATCATATACAGTATTTGTGTGTGTTACTTTGCTGAATCAATACGTTACACAAGAGGACGAGGCTAAGTCAGAATTTATAGAAAAAAAAATCTGAATTGGGATAAAGGAGAGATTTTTTCATAGTGGCCCTAAACCGCCTTCTGAAATTCATCAGCTTGTTTAGCTCTAAATGATTGTTATTATATACGGCATAATTTATTCCAGTTATGCAGTTAGAATCCAATCAGTTATGTCCAATAATTTGAAAAGAAACATTTCAATCGTGTAATTCCAAATCCTTTAGGAGCCTCTGTTTGTTTAGAGCATTAATTTGTGTTGCTGTACTGTTGTACTAATGTTTTACTCCTGCTGAATGTGTACTTCTGCGTAGTGTCATCCATGGTGCTACACAATTTGAGTACTTGTGTAACCAGCTGCCTTTTATGCTTCATTTATGTTGCATCTTGAGAGACAACAAACAAGGAAAGTAGACACGGAAAAAGAGAGAGTGAAAAGAGTTTTCTGAATTTGAGCACAAATCTTTACAAAAACACTTTATATTCTAACCTCACTGATAATCTAAGCCTATAGATCGCTATAATCTTTTATTAACATAGTGAGAAGAAAGTATTTGTGAAGATTTACCAAACAAAAAAAAAAAAAAACCTCTGGGCCACAGTTCAAATATATTCATTTGCTTTGAGGGATGATGTCTTGAAATGACTGCTTATTCCTTTTCTACATTGAAAATGTAATTAGCATAGAGTGAGAATCGAAAGCAATAAAACATATGAAAAAATTATAAAATCAGCTTTGGTGAAAATGGTCTGCCTGGAAAAAAAAAAAGGAAAAAGAAAAAAACAACAACAACACAACCACCGCTCCCAAAATTAAGTTCTCAGGCTGGTTTTACATGAGCCCATGTCCTGACTGCTCTACAGCTCCACAGCTCGGTGTTACACCCACACCACTTAGCCCTGTCTAACAAAACCTATTACAGTCAAACACATATCAGCAGCTGCCATGCCCTCCACTTCGCTTCTGAAATTCCATCCTGTGCCCTAGGTGTTTCTGTGGGTTTGACAAACTACTGTGGTTCACCACAAAAAGTGACCTTACAGTGAAGGCAGGAAAGAAAACCCTGAAAATGTCAGAAACACTTAAGAGGATTTTTGTTTTTTCCATTTGCACCTCTTATTCTCGCTCTTCTACTTCTATCAATTTGTGTTTACCCCACAAACAAAACAGTCATTACTATTTAGCATCCCGACGTGACTACAAGCTCAACCATGAATCATGCCCTTATTTTTTCCAATTGAGGGAAAATACTTACTCGATGTGTGCGAGAATAGAGGATCCTGCATTAAATATGTAGAGTTGTTGCCATAAGCGGCAACAGACGTCCTTGGTCTTTACAATCCGAGGCGCTGTATAAATAAACAGATGAGTCAACAACATGCCACAGAGCTGAAGTAAAAAGGATACAGATTAGGGCTCTGCTGCTCTTAATATTTAACCTTTAAGGCATTTACAAAGCATGTCTTCTAACCATCCCACATTACTGGAAGCCTGGATGTCAGATTGATTAGAGGTTATAATTATGGCTCATGATGCATTTGGCCATAGAAGCGTATGAGCATAATACAGCAAATATAGAATAAAAAGACACGTATTATTAATAAAAAAGTACACACAAAGAAGGAGCAGCTGAATGGACTGTACTGGCTTTATTAAATGATGGCAGAATGTCATAATAAAAAGAGCAGATTGGAAAGACACCTCAGGCTGAAACCACTATGCCCTTGGTTTGTGCTCGCACATTAATTTGCAAAGAGTTATTAGCAGCGCTGTAAAAAGAAAAAAAGTGTGTTGTGTTTACATAAAGTTGCCTTCAATGCCAAAGGTTATTAATTCAAACTTTACTTTAAGCAAAGTTTTCATTATGATCAAGTCCGTGCCTCTGATCATGAACCGAGGTTTGTGCCACACTAGACAATGACCCGCGGCTTAACCTTCTGTGAACCGAAGCCCCCTCGAGAACAAGTCAACCCACAGTGTTTCATCAAGTGCTGTGCTGTTTTTGTCTTTTGTTTTTAATAGCAGTAGCATAGCGGTTTTAGGTTGTTGATTATAGATCAAGAGATTGTGTTGTTTCTGCAATGAGCAAAAAAATGGTGAAAAGATACATCTTGCTGCTTAGCGACATCTAGCTGTTGTAGTCAATGTGAGACTGTGATGTACTATTTCAAGTCTTGGGGTCGTGGACACAGGAGATGAGGGTTTGTGTTCAGTGTGAAACAACAGTTTTTTTTCTTCTTGCAAAAGTCACATGAAATCTTCCTTAATGTCGCATTATATGTCACATGACATGACATTAAGAAAGTACACATTCTTAGGGCACACTGACTTTTTTTGCCAACTGTAACATACTTTGTAGTACCTAACTCTAGCCTACACCTAGCCTCGATGAGTGATACTGTGTGCACATTGTAAATCCTGTTCTGAGTGGCGTAAAAGCTGTAAAGAACAGTATCTTCCATGTTGTAGTGGGATTTCGAAAAGGGGTGCAATTTCAACAGTTGCCTGCCTCCGTACACTATTTGAACAAATAGTTCATTGATTCTTTGGAGAGGGTAGGTGCAAAAAGACATCCGTGGGCCGTTAAAGTTGAAGGACGTGTGATAAAATAAACCGGGATTCAATGTAAAACAACGAAGAGGTTGCTCCAATCCATGCTTTCCGCTAAGTTCCCAATAATACATGTTAATGAATAACTGGAATGCTGATGTTTTGTGTGTCGAATGTGGATCAGAAAGGGCATCTGTGAGATCTACATCATGTAGTTTATTTCCTAAATGTTGCATATTGTAGCTTTAAAGTCCATTTGGTGCAGGTATCAAACATACTCTTTTTTTTTTTCAATGATTTGAGCATCAGTATGTCTGACTGTCATGTGACATAAAAGGTACTGTCCATGACTTTGGCTAAAGACAAATGCATCCCTGCATTCAGTACCTACAGCCCCCACAATTCATGCACGTGCATTGCCTTGGCGACAAAAAGCTCCGAGACAAGAGCTGGTCCAACACATGTCCATCATCACATCAGATACTTTTACCATGTCAAACTCAATGTAATATCAGAAATGAAGAAAGTGATTGACTTAATTAAAGCGCACAGTTAACAATGGGACCAAACTAATGGTCAAATTCAGAGGGACCAGCTCCAGAATGTTTTCCCACTACAACCTTCAGCTGCTAAAGCTTAAGTCACTAAAAAAGCATTTAGGTTTAAACTAGCTAGTCATCTGAATGTCTGTGGCAAAGAAATAACTGCCAGGTCTTGATTTATCATCATTTGGTGATTTACACCTGTTGGAATCTAGCTTTAAGTCGACAGCAGGCCTTTAAAAACACGGTTCGCAGTGAAATGCGAATGCGGCTTCTTGCACTGAGACCCACGCTGCTGAAGGCCACTTAGTGTATGTCCTGACGATCTGAATATAAAAGCTATCCTAAACACAGCTGCCGATCTTTGTCACCATTTTCACTCACATGAACAGACGCACAGTGGTTTTGTCACTATATAGGACGCCGCTCATTATCAGTACACACCTGTGCCTCAATCTGTAGCAAAATCGTATAGTAGCCCCTGAATGTCTGAGCCACCAAAAAAAAACCACCCAAATATTTCATCTATTTACATCAACATATTAGCATTATACACGCCAGCCTTTAACAATCAAACCTGATCTTCAATTACTGAAGCTGGGGGCAAGAAATACAAGCCTGCAAACAAATACCTGCTGAGTTTATGCTACTGGCAGAGCAGCACCGAGAGGAGAAAAAGGTTACAGGCAAAGAGCAGTCTCACCATGGGGTCTGGGGGTTATAGCTCACATAGGTGTAAAGGATGCCCAGGGAAAGCATCGTATGTCAGTCAGATGGATTTGAGCTGACACACTGTCTATCAGTTAAAGACGTTTACTCCTGGGCTTCCGGAGAGAGACACAGTGCATGTCCCTCTGGAATGGTTCCAACAAAAGGGAAGTGAGTAAATTATAACATGAAACCCTACAGAGACAACACTAATCTTAGTTTACTTGCATAGACACACGAGTAGTGTTTCAAGAGATTTTGCCACCGATTAATGAGGAGTCGGGTCACGTGACACATTTTGAAGCGTCGTGAGAAACTCACTCACCTATGCTGTCTCGCACTACTTCTCTAGGTGTTAGGGAATCTATTTATGGTTGTGTAGGCATTCTCGTGTCCATGGTAACACGCTTCATCTTCAACCCCAAAACTGATCTAATTAAACTCACATCTCTGATATAGACTGGCAAAATCTCTGCAACATCAAGTTGAGTCAGAGGTTAGATGACAGCATTGTGCATTGGCACATGACTCCAGAGTTGGGAATGTCTTTCACTTGGTTCACCACTTTGGTCGAGAGTGAAATACCAGTGTGAGGTGTATTTGCCATGTCTTTCGCAACTGACTTTTCCCAGTAGGCCAAAGTTTTTTTCTGTATAATATATTAACATTTACTGGATTGATTAATGCAGAAGCTGAGAACGGCTATGGGTGCTGTTATCTTTTTTTTTTTTGTGCTGTTATGTCAGGATAACGGAAGACTTATCTCGTTAGCTCAGGACAAAAACTTTGTTTTCTCATCACAACAAGAGAATTTAACAAAATCCAAAGAACTGTCCCAGCTTTTGTAGATCACATCTAACGCATTAGCCTTCAAAGTCTGTGTAATAAAATTGTTATGTTGCTATGGCTCAACAGTGAAATAAACCATACAGTTTTAAAAAAATTATATTTCAAGATGAAAGGGCTCAAGTCAAAGTAAACTCATGCGTAGAAATGTTGGATTAACTTGAAATTAATAGAACCATACTACACTGCGTTAAATAGAAAATCTTAGTTGATTTCACTGACATCCTCTATGATTCTTCACAGTGTGTGTTTATGCATGTAACCATGTGATGTATGTTTAAGTCTTCTTGCGTATGCGTCTTCCTGTGTAACCGTAGACAAACACTAGAGCTGCAAACTGTTCCTCACATAGTCGCTATGCCGCCTGTTTGGACATTTTGAAGGAGCTAATATTTTCCAGTTCAGTAAATGTTAACATTTTGTATTTATATGCACAGCATCATCAAGTAACATATGGCTACCTTAACCTTTAAAGGGGCAGTGGTGGCCTAATGGTAAGAGAGTTGAACTTGTGACCAGACAGTTGCAGTCCCTCAGATCAGCTGGATTAAACCTGGTTCTGACAAATAAGCTCTGTGGGGCCTTGAGCAACTGCTCCAGTTGAGAATGTAATCAGGACAAAAGAGAAGTAGCCTCTCAGTCAAACTACGGTGAATAAATAAAGGTTTAAAGCAGCATTTCTCTAAGAAAGAGAAGTTAAAACAGGAACCTCTGTTTTTCACAGGTTTGTCGACCAACTTCATCGAACGGAATCTGTACGTTTGCTCATCTTTCTTTGTAGCCTATTGTGTTAGTGGACTGAAGAAATGGCATTTATCAACTATCCCACGTATACAAATACTCAGATGTCAAAAACATTCAGATCAATTTCTTATGTAATGTAGTTTTAAAAAAGGCTGTTCTTCTTCAACGTGTGTGTGTAGCATTACAAAACACATCCAGATTTAAACAGCTGAACAATTTCACAGGTGTAAAAGCAGCTCTTCTAAAGAGAAACAGTTTTTCTTTCTTCTTTGCACTATGAAAGATTTGAGAGAAGGTTTACAGAGTAATTGACCTGCACATTACCTTTGCATTCGGTTTCTTCTCACCTTCAGCTTTTACTGTTCCATAATCTGAACAAACAAAAAAAAGTGTTCACTTTGAAGGTGAAAATTGGATCTCAGCTATGCTTATTATATATATCTATGCTTATATTCTGCAGATTGTTTTTCATGTAACTTAAAAATATAGACTTGCATGGCTGATCATTGCTTTTTCTTTGTTTTGTTTAGCTTTATCTTTGAGAAATATATACTCCTTCAAGAGTCTTCTCATTATGGAATTGTTGACTTTAAGCCTCAGTCTTACAAAGTTTGACTCATGAAACAAAAAATATGTCAGATTTGTCTGCTTTTATTTTCTTAAATGTTGGAAATTTTGAAAAACAAACTGTGCCTATTTGTTACAAAAAGTCATTCATTATATACTGTATAATAGTTGACGAAGAAAAGAGTTACATATAAGTACACAAATGTGACAATGTGGGTCTGATGAAGAAGTTTTAGTTACATAATCTGCCTATTCCTGTGCTTTTATTTTCTAAATGTATGTTATAAATGTATTGCCACATTTTCTCCATCTCTTCCAGTAGTTCCAGTGTCTTTGAAACATTAATCTTGCTCATAATGCTGCAATTACAACATACACTTCTTAATCACGCTGTGAACAACCAATTTCAATACTGACAGAATCTAATCTATCTATCTATCTATCTATCTATCTATCTATAAATTATATATGTATTAATGTATATTTATTATAACAATAATAATAGTTACAACAAGCATTGCTAAACCCACTGTATGGGCTAAGTGATCCTTCGGGTATGTGCCTGGGAGGGATCAGGCAGGCGGACGCTGTCACGGTCTGTTGAGCAGTGCTTACTTGCCATCAGGCTGCATATGTCCATAAACAAACTAGCTTCCCAGTCCCTCTCTCTTTCTTTCTAGAACAACAATCCCAGGTGAAATACTCACAAATAAGTCATTATTTCCTTTAGTCTTCCTGTAGGCAGGTTCTTGACAAAAAATATACACTTTGTGGGTAATACGTCAGGCCTATCTCAGTCGAGACCCGCAAGCCCTCAGGAACACACACTTTATTTCAGTAAGGACCCTCAGGCGCTCCTGAGAGTATTGCTCCGATTGCTCCCACCTTTCTGTTTCTGCCTCTTAAGTTCTTTTTCAATCATGCAACATTATTTCTACTTGTGTTTTTGCCCACTCAATTTGTGGCCCATTCAGTTTACAGTCAGTGGGGAGAATTTGGATTGTGGTTGTTGGAATCCATTCACACACAGCGTGGATCATGGCAGTGTTGAAAAGTAACAAAGTACATGTACCTTGTTATGATACACTAGTACATTTTTTGCTTATCTGTGCACTTAAGTAGCTTTAACTAAAGCTACTTTCAGCAAGTATCTCTGCTTTTTACTTCATTACATTTGTAATCAAAAGTTGTTTCGTTACAGTCACATTACTTTACACATTTCATAATTTATCACTTTTTCAGTTTTTTTTATAAAAAAAATTCAAAAGTGAGATAAAAACCCCTTCACTAAACCAGCCCCTCCTTTCATGACCTTATTTAAAAGAGTTATTTGAGAAATTAGCAGCACTCAGAGTGGGCCAGTATGCAGTAATTTTACTCTTCAGGTGCCAGTGTTGGGCCTGACTGCTGTGATCAGTACATCAGCGCATTCAGCTAAAGTGAAAACCCTTGGAATAATGGTCTATTTTCAGACATGAAGCTACTGAATTTATGGTAAAATGATCATTGAATACGGTGTCAAATTCACCCTTTCTTGTCAAAGTAGTAAATTAGCTTAACAACCAGTGCTTCAAATGCTTCCTAAGCGTAAAACTACCATTGTCCACCTGTCGTTCTCTTTGTGCCATGTGTGCAGGCAGAGGGAGATCATTTAAAGCAGTGGAAAGTGAGTTTTTGGTGTAACTGCACTGAGAAGTCAGGCAGAGTGTCCCTGTTGATTGGTAAATTATTATGATTGACTATCATCTTAACCTACTAGTGATCACTGGAATCTGGAATCTTGGAGGAACCTTCATTTCAGATTGTGTCATCGCATTGCTCATACTAAGGAGGTTGAAATCATGGTCAACCTGCTTTGCAAGAGCTCCCCCAGATGACATCACCTGGAGGTGTTTTTCAGCTAGAATCAGAGAAATATCCAAAATCTAAAATTTTTAAGTGGGAACCATTTGTAGGGAAACTACAGTAGGAAATACATTGATATATAGTCAGTGATTTTAGCAGAATAATCTGTAATCTTTAAAATAGCTCAATGCACTGAAAAGGAAAAGGGAGAAAAAGTCAAGCAAACGCTTCAAGTAAATTAGAAATTTACTTAATTATTGAGTATAGAGTAAATTTTGTTTGTGTATTTGTAATTTTACTTAAATACATTTTTGAGTATTTTATCCTGCAATGGATCATGGAGACCCTAATTACTTGGAGCTGATGGTTTATGGTAAACCCTTGTTATTTAGTTTCCTTTTTCTATACATTATTTATGTAGTAATACAGTATTTGTGTACTTTTTAACTTGCTCATGATAGTAGTTATTTTGCTTAGGAGAACAGTAGAATTTTATCCAGCTGAATCCATTTCTAGCATGAGAAATCTCTAAAACTCAACTGATAGGCGAAATTGTTTTTTTATTGGCTAAGAAGGCAGCGGTATTAAAACTTTTACTGGTCACCTAATTATTGTTCACTATTAATTTCAACCTGAGCTTTAGATGAGCAGCATTAAATGTTGATTGGGTTGAAAAATTGGCTGTAATTAACTGCTCCACCTCTAGTACTGGAGATTCTTAGTCTAAGTTGATTAACTCAGACTGTAAAAATAATATATATATATATAAACTGTGGTCATCATTGTGTGTACTTTTTACTTTTTTCAGTTTTTTTGTATATTACTCCTTTTATTTTATCCACTTTAAAGAAACTCCGTCTCTTTCAAACAAGACATATCAGTACTTCCATAATACGGAGGTTCTGACCCAGAAGCCCCGCTGCCCCTTTGATCCTGGACCTGGTAGGCTCCATCCATATATATGTAAAAGTTTAAATGGAAAGTTCCTTCAGAATGACTCAGCCCTCCATTGGTAGAGTAAATCTACAAAGAGAGGAGCTAGGCTGAGGCTGGTGTCCACATCCACATCATGGCAAACGTATGTCGTCGGCCCTGACTTGGAGCTTCAGCATTGCATGCCATCAGAAAGTAAAGGTATGCTATGGCGAGATGCACATCTTTCATGATCTCAAAATTAACATCTTTGAGTGTTTCCATGATTTTAGTTGATGCTGTGGAAAACCAAATGTTCACAAGGTAAAAAAAAATCTGTTTTTGGTCAGGGATGATTAGGCGCCAGTTTGTCCCCTAATTGACAACTTTTTAAATCCTCCAGAATTACACCAAGTGCGTGAACAAGTGATCAGGGTTGGTGCTTTATTTGTTGTCTGTCAGAAAGCATTTATATCCCCTGCTCTTATTGTCTCATAAAAAATAAAAAAATAAATAAATACAAATGTAGTATGAGGTTTAATAATTTTTGAGTAAATTTGTACGTTTCGTTCTAAAGAGATGACAGTTTCCAAAAGTGTAACCCACCACCTTAAAGTCAAACTACCATCCTGGAAAGAAGTGTATAGGATGAAAGAATTGGCAGAAAGTAAATATTGATTTACTTTCCTGAGACCTAGTGGTGATATGCTATATAATCCAGACTAGCTGTTTTCTTCTTATACCAACCATTATGTAATGCATGTAAATAAATGCTTCTTTAATTTTAATTGCAACTGCAAATATATTTTGTAGGGGACGTAACTGGAAATGTCAATCTCCTATTGACTGCAGGGTTAGTGGTTTGGAACCGATTCACCCTGGCTTTTGTCAAATTGACCCTGACCAAGACACTGAATTGCCAACTGCCAAACCCCAACTGTTAAGGTTCTGCAAGCCAGCTTACACCTGAGTAGTGGGACTAAAGCTGGCAAACCTAGATGCTGTTAGATTCTTGCATCAAAAGGAACGTCTGGCAGAAAAAACTTCTGCCAAATCAATGTGAAGACCACTTGATCCACTGTAGAAATCCCTAGTAATAAAAACATTTTATGATTACAAGTCTAAGACTTGAGACTGCAAAATACAAGGTCATTTGTACAAGTAGCACAAAAATTACAAAACAGCACGTTGATTTGGCACGAGTTTTTTCACCGGATGCCCTTCCTTTGGTAGCTTGCCACACCTGGTGGAGTGGGATTCAAGCCTGCAGCCTTCTGCATCCCAACCTGATGCTCTATCCATTAAATGACCGGCCCCCCCAAAAGCCGAATGACACATTGTTAGGTCTAGCAGCTACAAAAAACAAGACGTAATAAATACTATGTTTGGCGTGGGTTTTGGTTGGGCATATTGCATGCACCAGCATTTTTGACTGTTTAAGATTAAAAGTTGGTATCGATGTAAGAGATGACATCAGCCATTTTGGTGCCTGGTGCCAAAGAGGTGCCATTTCAATAGTCAACCATACCACCATGGGGCTGCTCTCTACACTTAGCTTTACATTTAGTCATTTAGCAGACTGTTGTATCCAAAGCGACTCATAAGTGAGGTACAAGGCAGCAAAAATCTAAGTAAGTTTTTTATTTTTCATAGATTTAAGTGCATAGGAAGTTACGCTTTCTCAACCAATGCTTCTGTACATTGGATGAGATATTATGGACCAACGACATACTGAATATGATGCTCTGGATCAAGTTCTTGTTAGTCTATTTGTCTTTCTCCAATCTCAAACTAAATGCTTTCCTATTTGTTGGCACCATCTTGATCTTTGTACACATACCCATCCACCCCACCATCATTGCTAGAAGCCATTGACAAATGCAGCGCTTCAAATATTGTTTGTCAGTTTACAGTAGTTGCATTGGATTGCAATGTTAAGGAGATGGGATTGACGATACTTAGAGTAGACTGAGTTCTGTTAAGATCAATCTGTCGCTCAAATCTTCAGTTTTTCAAAATCTTCCTGTTTCTTTAACAATGAACCACTTCTGACAACAACAGCCAAGTTTAACTCTGTCTTCGGGGCAAGTTATATATGCTGCACTCTATGTATCTCTGTATAGGCTAGAGTGCCATTATCTCTCCACAGACATCAGTGCACTGTATTTTGTGCTGTGGCTGCTGACATTACTCCAGCTGCCCCCACTACCCTATGATGTGATTGACACTTTGATGTGAATGATGGTGATCGAGGTGATTGGTGTGTGGGAGAGAGGAAACTCTGCACACTATTAGGATAGAACTGAAGCATGGCCAAGAGGCTGAGCTGTGAGCTGAAGCACACTCACAGATCAGATTTTGTCTGGACATTTCATGACAGTTAGGGGAGCAAATGTAATTTATACATGACACAGAGTGTATTAGTCAAGAGCAAGCAGTTAAAATGACACTGGAATATCTGAAAATAGTCAGATTTGCAGGATGCAGTTTATGGTAAAACCCTCTGATTAAAGATTTTCAGTCTGAGGCACAAGGATTCAATTGCTGGTCATGGTGTTTATATATTATCTGCCCCTTTAAAAACCTCTTCCTCCTCATAGCAATTCAGATCGACATGGATTATTCTCACAGCTGTTGCAAGGTGCTCAGAGGTCTTATTTCTGGAGGCTGAGTCCCATCTCACCCAGGGATCTGGTTCAGAATTGCACGGGACATTCCTGTGACACAAATTGAATCTGTGGCAATCTGTAAACCGCAGGAACATGTCTGAAAGTGAAGGGAAAAAAAAGGGTTTTCTTTTTTTGTTCTTTTTAGAGCTGATCACGTTGACTGAGAAAAGCAGATAAGATGGTGCCCGTCAAGTTAATTGACCAAATCTGATCAAATATGGAGACACGGGGAAGTAGAAACAGCCCAGAAAGAACTCGAATAACACAAAGAAAAATAATAAATGGATGATTCTTTCTTTTTGAACACGTTTTTGATAAGCAGATTTTTTTTCTCCTGTCTGTCTGTATGTGTAACAGAATAAGACTTTAAAAACAGACTTTATGTTGCCCACTCATGTTCTTGAAATTGACATGGTGCATACCAAACACTTTGTGTTCAAAAGTGAAAACAACTGAGCCTTTTTCTTTGTCTTTACAACAGCCCACACACTTCCTTGCTCTGCATGCACAGATGACCCAACGTAGCGATTCACAAATCTTTAATGAGTCCGTATCACATTGTTATTCCTGATGATCAATGTGTTTTCCTGCGTCCTTACACAAACGCTGCATAAAAAAAAAAAAAAAACTACAATAGAAAGAACGTTACTTAGAACTTATGCCGATTCATTTCATTTTTTACTCACATGTTTCTTATCTTGCTTGGTGGTGAAGTTCACAAAATTTTTCTCTTCTGTGCAAGCTGCCAAGTTTCTTAAGGGCTGGTGTAGGGCACACGTTGTGGGTGTGCATCCTTGTATGTGTTTATCTATACGTATGCGTATGCTGTATCAGCAGCAGCAGAACCCCTGAGCAAATCGCCTTCTGTCAGCCACTGAAGAATAAAAATTTAAGTTCACCATTTTTAAAAATTATTAAAGCCTTGTTTTTTGAAAATTCACAACTTTGTATTTATAAACGTTCTTACAAAGGTTACACAAAATTGTCCTTGATGTTCCTAACTGTGTAATTGCAATCCATGAAACATGACTGTAAATGAATCGAAAACATGGCATTTAAAATGCTTGCTTCAGTGTGACTAATTCCCGAGTTAACACCTCTGTTTTGCGAAAGTGCATAATCTCACATTAGAGCTGCAAATCAACACAATGAATTTTAATTGGTAATGCAGAAGTCAGACTACACACTACAATCCTAAATAGACACTTAAAGCCGATCCTGTAATTATTCTGTTTGTTGATGGAGAGATAATATACTGAGTCTTTGTAGAGAGGTTGAGCTGTCATACAGCTGTCATAAATATTCCCCACAGATTACAGACATGCAGCCCTTTATTAACTATCATGCTGGGAGTAGCAGGATTCGTATAAACAAATGTTGTTAGACAGACGGCAAGCATGCAGTTTGAAATTCTTTTGCCTGTGTGTCCAGTGGATTTCAACATTGATTATCAATCGATAAAAAAACAATTACCAGTTGTTAGGAGTTTTATATAGAATGTAAATCAAAATGATTTGCAATGATTTGGAAATAATTTGAAAGCTTTTTTATGTTACCCGTTTTATCAAATGTATTAAAATCAAATTGTATTTCTGGGCATAGAATTTGTATGTATCTTTAATTATCTCTAATTGAATGGGTAACTTGCATAAATAGAGGCGCAAAGAATATACGTTTTGGAGCATGATATTCTTCCATCCAAACAACATATTTTTGCGGCAGGAACTTGCTTATTTCAGCAGGTCAATTTTAATTCACCCAATGTTCCCATGAAGTACTGCACAGAAGAATGGGTCACAGGTTGAAATATTTAAAAGAAAACATTTTGGTTTCACTTTGTTAAGTTCATAGTGACAGTTAGATTGAAAGTAGCAGTTTGGTTGCTATGTATTTACTCTTTTCTGTGAGTTATTCCTTTTTTTAGTCTAAATCTCTTTACAAATTGGTTCATCGGCAGCAATATAAGTCACGCTCTGTAATTGGATAACTTGTGAAGCAACATATTACCGGGAGCATTTTCTTTACTTTGAGTCATAACATATGTGGTATTATAGACGTCAGCTCGTATTGACAACTCATCGATTTTGTGCTTTATTAGTTGGCCTGTTATTTATATTCACACAGAAAAAAACATGAATATTCAAATAAAAGTTTCAGTTAGTTTGAATATGGGAACTGCCAAAATGTGTTCATAGTTTTCACCAAAAAATGATTTGCACAGCTGAAAGCATATTTTGAAAGCCATTTGTCAGCACCTGCTGCCGTAGTTTTTGTAGCTGATATGTGTTGCTCTACAAATATCATCACTTTGGGCATATGTGACAAAAGATGTTGCACTTTTTGTGTTTCATAAGCTGTTCTTCTGTTTTTCTTTTCTTACTTTTATTTATTTATTTATTTCTTACTGAAGAACATAAGAAATAACAAATGGAAGAAAATAATAAGGACTTCGAAACATGTGGAGTTGAAATTTACCTCGTTGACTTTTGGCTCAAGTTCAGCATTTTTTCTGCCACTGGCAATGCTCTGTCTGAGATGTCCCTCTATATTAAGTATCAGCCATACTTTCCCAGACAAGGAAATCACGTCCTGCATTTTGGCAGACTCCATCTGTGTATAGAGTCATCCCTGAAAAGACGCACTGGGGACAGATGAAGACATCTGGAGATACAGTATTTGTCACATCTGCTAATGTCCAAACACATTTACCTCAACCCCGTCATTACCATATAAATTACCATATCCCTCAGATAATGCTTTGATCCGTCCAGGTCCTCAACACCGCGCTTCTTCCAGCCAGCTTTCAGCCATCACAGTCCATTAGACAGTACCAAAGTAAGGCTGTTGACACCGTTGCTAGACTAGCAGCACTGGATCATACCTAGAAAATTTCCATCTGCTTTTAACACCTTCGAAAGACTCGAAGAGAAGTTAGCATATACTTAAAATAATCTCAACTAACGGGTGAAAGTATTTGAGCAGCTGTTGAAGCTTGGCCTGCACAAACAGAACCCTGCAAAAAGCCTGCAAACATTTCTACAGCAATAGCTTTTTATATACTGTACCCTTTTTGCCCTTCAATGTGAAATGCCTGTGCAGAAAATGTTTAGTTTTTTTTTTTTTACATTGAGCTTTAATATTGATCAAAGAACAGCAACACAGGATGAATAGCAGAAAAGAGTGGAGTTGGTGCCTTGGAAATGTATATCATCTGGAAGATCCACATGATCATTCTCAACCTTTGGAGGTGTGTCCGACTTTGGGACTTCTAGCCTGTACTCGGCATAGATGTTTTGGTACACTATGCCAGCCACTTATTCATGACGTTCCATGTATGGCCTTCCTGCTAGCATCTTCCTCTCGCTGTTATGTGCCGGATTATCTAAGGGGCATATATATATAATTATATAAGGTCTTCTATGATGTTTAATGTATTTACACTTTAGGTGTAAATAACTAAATCTATGAGCCAGTTGTTTTCAGTCTACAGTAAAAACGTAATAATGAGTCTGCAGTGGTTACACATTTTTTCAGGTTTTTGATGTCTCTCTCTTTTTTCTTTATTCTACCATCTGTGATATGTGATAAATAAACAATATATATTTTGGTTAATTTTGATGTAAAGCAACAGACTACAGATAGTGTGATGATGTATTTGATAGGTGACAACATCAGACATTAGTTCATTAGTATTTCCGATCTTTCTGTTAGACATCAGTAACACTGGGGTCTAATTAATTCATCCCCTCAACAGTGAGACAGTCCAGGGGGCAACGAGGACTTCATAAAGCAGGAATATATTAAACCAGGAATCCTTCCCACTGATGAGATGGAGTGAAATGGAATCGGCCCACTCCAGGTTAGGAAAACGTGCGCCTGTCATGCCTAATTGAACAATTCCTCTGTGCGGCGTACCTTTCAAACTTTCTGCTGTCGAGGTAATGCACAGAGTGTCGAAAGAAAGCTCGAGTTCAACCATATGAGATAAGGGGAATCTCGATATGATTATCTTGTGAGCAGTGGTAGGCACTTCTTTGACTTACCTCTGGACCCAGTGGTGTGATGTGGAGCTGTATGACAGTGGGAGGCAGATGAGAGGAGTAGCTCAGTAAATCTGGGACACTGCCTTCATTATCCTGTATTTAATCACTTTAATTTCCAAAATGATTGTGTAGATCTGCTCAAGCAGCAGTGGTTTTGAGGCAGGAAGAATCAATGCTGATTAGTAGTTTCTTTGGTGGTAAAATTTCCTAATTGACCCCAGTCCTTTGTTAGACATGCCATTAGAAGCATTAGTGCAGTAACAAACACAAATATAACCCCACAATGGATTAGTATGATGCTAGTCTGCAAATATATTTTCCATCAATAAACTAATCCTTTTAATGAGGGTACCAAGTACCAAGTCTGGCATAGAGGGCTCTTTTTTTTTTCAGTTCGTGCAGGCCATTAGGAAACGTTATGACAGACTACAGTGGTTCATTCTTCACTACAGGTTGACAGCTCAGCTAGAAGGCTAATGTTGGCTGCGGTTCAAATATGTTGTAAATCTCTGTAGTCTAACTACTCTGTTTCAGCAGAGTAGTTAGACAACTCCTGGTCTCTCTACAGTTGGCACCAGTGGGACACATAGATTTTATAGGAGGGGATGGAGAAGCAGGTAAGGGAGGGTGGTGGTGATGGCTGGTTTGGTGACATGAGTGGCCAAAAAGAAAAATTCAACTAGTAGAAGTTGAATAGTCTCTGTGCATTTTTAGAACTTCTCTGTATAGGTACAAATGTTGTACAACAATCAGGCACAACATTGTGACCCCGTATGCAATTGAATGCAATTCAATACAGTGGCCCTGGCATATATTCTACTTTTACAAGGTTATACTTTCTCAGTTATAAGTTGAAGCTCTCAGTAAGTTGACATATAGTTATAAGCAGAAGGGGCTTGGATGTTTTGGTCCAAGTAGAATTCATTGCAGAGCCACTGTGTTGGATTGCATTCAATTGCACAGGGGGTCTTAATTGCATCTCTGATGGGTGTAGTGGTTGTTGTTGTTGTAGAAATGTCAGAAAGTAGTGAGGACTTGACATTGTTACTTTTGGTCTCTTCATGGAATTTGGTGAAAGTAGCAAACACACACAACAGCTTTTCGTTTAGGCCTTCAAAAGGCACTTTTTTACACTTTTTACGTGTATTTTCTTTGGTGTAAATTTGTTGTAGTGAATTATTCCAGATTCTTGGGGCCATCAATGTTACAAGCTTTTTATGAGCGTGAGATGCACAGGGGAATCCAGCAGAAAACTGCTCTTTGAACTTCCTTTGCTCTGTTTGGTAACCTTCCATCCAGAGGACCTTCATGCTGAGTGGGCCCATCCAAATCAAAGTGGTATCTTTCCATACTTGGCAAACTACCAAGGCATGCCTTGCCAGCTTTACCAGGTGCCTGTGGCCCCAGCATAGGGGCCGGATTCAGGTAGAGCTCTTCGGGCCAGATGGCCCTTCCATGGGGCTACATTACTCAGCCCTCCCACTGAGCCCTTCTGCAGACCACAGGCCGTAAAAATGAAGAATTTTAAAAAGGGCATAAATGCACGGCTACAAACAGAACTTAGATCAGGAACAAATACATGCTGTAGTCAAAATCACATATATCAAAATTCTCAGAAATATCCATCTTGTTAGATATTACTGTCTGCCCTCGTTGAAATGGAAATGGTAGCTATTCTTCACAGCAAATGGCCAATCAGAAGAGATTTAAATTCAAGGTCCATCTGTGCACTCAGCCAAAGCATTGGCCATGTAGTCCCTTTTCAACACGTCTTCCAGCGGTTGATTGCTGTAAATCAAGGAAGGGACAATCAATGGTCAAATGACAGACTGCACTGCAGCGTATCGTGCTGAGAGAAGTTGGGGCTCGGAGTGATCTGGCCACTCTCTCTACACTAAACACGCTCCCTCCGCAGGCCTCTACAAGGTCAAGGTTACAGGCAAAAGAAACTGTACAAGCATCAATTTACCCCGTATCTGTAAAAAGCATATCAGTCTGAGGCTCGTGTGAAACATCCCCAGGGCGGCACATGGCCGGTCTGTTAATAAAATGTTATCCGTCTCCAGATGGAGATGTGTGCTCAGATAGCAAGTTAAATGGTTTTTATTACAAGCATATACGATTTCTGAAATAGATTGCATTCATATATTTTTGTGTATTTTGTTTTGAACTACTAACTTAGGTCGATTCTAACTTTTTAACTTAGGCTGATTTTAAATTTGGTGAGTAGTTAATGAGGTGTTTTTCTTGATGTGGGAAGTTAAAAGCTTTTTCCTATTTTTGCTGTTTTTGTTGAGTTTTCCACCTCTTAAATTAAAAGTCGACCCTTTAAAAGAAGCCACTAACCACAACATGGCACCTCTCACATTTTCCTGTTAAAAAAAAAAATAACAGGAACATTGTTTGCTTTGTGTGGGGGTACTTCCTTACATCTCCCTCTCTCCCTCCTTCTACCCGTTCTTTTTTCCATCTCACTCTGCTGTCAGATGTTGACTGAATCAGGTTAGATAGGGAGATGGGAGGTGCAGAAAACAGAAGCATCACTGATGAAAATGACAATGCATCTGCCCCGTTTCAGATATTGAGATGCACAAACCTGCTTCCTTCCTCGGAAAAACATGGTCTTATGTAACCCATAAGAAAGAGGAAGAGAGAGAAACGTGCAAGTGTGCACTGCAGGTGTGCAGGAGTAATTGGGATGGGAAAGTGTTTTAACTATGGATTAAACCCTTACAAGCAGTGACTACTGAAATATTAATGCAAGTCAGAGAAATTCTAACAATTTCAAATCTAAGGATATTGCAATACAAATGTTTTCTGATTTGCTGGCAGCACTGACACAAAAGGTAATAAAGCACTTTGCAGATAGTGTTGCAATGACAGAACACTCTGCAGGCTTTATTTGATGTGACTGTGACATTTACTGATTTGTTATTCAAATAAAGACTGACACAATGAGCACAGATAGTCTTGACATTAAAGGAGCTCTATCCATCTGCCTGTTGTTGGCATTGCCAGAGTGTGTTTTCTCACCCACAATACCTTACCCTACCTGTTTGTAGCCAGTGTGCTCACCATGTACTTGAATCACCTCCCAGCATAAGATGATAATTAGTGGAGTGCAGAGCAGTAGGGATGACATGAATAGCCAGAGTGAGTAGTTATACATTAGTGGAAAAAAGCGACTGTAATCTATTTTCTTCTGATGACTGCACTCAAGGATTCTGAAATAGATTTAACATCCTTGGTTACACTGTGTTTTGACAATCCATTATTTTATCTTACTCAAGGTCACAGAGAGTAGGATGAGCAAACAGAAACAACATTTTGGTTTCCAAAAAGCTGAGGGAGTGAACCACACATCGAAAAAATGAAAAACTATACAGTATAATCCAAAAGAAATAGAATAGTATACAATGAGTATAATAGAATGTGTACTGTGCCAACCCTGTTTCCTAAAAGTTACTATGAATCTAAACTTGAAATGTAATTATGTTTGCGAAGGAAACAAAATCACTGGATGGATTTTGTACTGCAGCTTATTTATTGAATTATTAAAGTGCTAAATTTTTTAACAGAAAGTGAGGTAGGGTGGATGCTACAATGCACAGGGTGACTTTCACACAGCTAAGTATGACTCCTGACTATGTGTGGATTTAGGCAAGAACTTTGGTTATATGTGTTTATGCAGAATTCGATGAATATGACATTATGCGTCCATCGCCCTAATTTTGAAACTGGTAACAATGGAGCTGATTTTAAATGCATAACACGTAAACACACATTGAGTTATGTTTCTCGTAATTACGAGACACGGGACTTAGGGATCTCATAAATATAAGAAAAGAATTTCCTAGATTAATCCATGTTTTCAGGATGTCTTCAGTGACACAGTAGTTCTGTCAAAATTTTCAATACTTCCAAAACTCGATAGTAAAGCAGAACTGTCGATAGATAATTTGGTGGTTTTAGCTTTTCACAGTGTCAAAAAAATGGCTGTACACTTCACTTTAGACTGTAAAGCGAGATTCAATTTGCAGCCGACTCTTCGTCTACGTTACTTCCTCTTTCCTCTAATTGGTCCGTCTTTGAATCGCCTAAATAAAATTGAGATTAAAACCATAGTGTCATTGTCAAATAATGACAAATTAATAACCATTCTTACTTTTCTACACATTTTGATCTCTGGATCTTAAATTATTATTAGAAAAACGTGTCTCGTCGAAAGATAAGGTCGCATTTTTTTTTTTCCTTTGGTAGACGCAAAGCCCCTTCTATAATTGTACACTACTGAGTTAATTAACACAACTAAAATCATGGTGCATGCTGCTTGGCGACATCTAGCAGTTGTAGTAAATGTTAGACTGTCATCCAGTTTTTAGACCCAACATTTGTAAAGAGGCAGGCTGGGATGGTTCACAAAGTAAACCAGAGTTTGTGAAACAATTGGTATTGTCATTGTTGCAACCATCCACATGATGCACATCATGTTAGATCTTTATAGTCTTGAATTTATTCTGTAAAGTGCCTTGAGATGACTTTGTTTGTGAATTTGCGCTATATAAATAAAGTTATATTGAATTGAATTGAATTGAATTGAATTTACATTAAGGAAGTACTGATTTTTAAGGCAAACTGCAACTTTTTTACTTACCATAACATGATTTTTGTGCCTAACTCTAAGTAAACCTCTGTATATCTGCAGTTCAAATCACGCTTTTCTGAGGTTTTAGAGCAACCTGCTGGCCTACTGGGTAGAGCATCAAGGTTAGATGCAAAAGTCTGCAGGATTAAATACCAGCCCATGCATCAAGTGTGTCCTTAAGCCAGACATTCAGTGCTAGTTCCCTGGGCACCTCATGCGGCTGCCTATTGTTCCCCCCAAGGGGATGTTTTAAATGCATAGAAAACATTTCATGTATGTGCAACATGTTCATGTTTTCATTGACCACAATAAAGCTTCTGTAAACATAATTTCTTTCCACCGTTCTGTTGTATGATGCCTAAAGGGATGCAATTCAAACCGACAACTGCCTCTGTTGTGGCCCACAATAAAGGATGCAAACGGGTCTAGTCCGTCAGGTTTGTATCGAGACGAGGACCAACGAGTTCGATAGACCCATAACCAAGGTCTGTCTTCTCCAAGGATCCGAGTGAGACAGTGTGTAAAGACTGATCTCCTACAGGGTGTGTTAAGTGCTGGTAACCTCTGGCACCAGAAGAAAGAAGAAAGAACACCATAGAATATTAGTCAGGATGTTTGTGGGTTATTGTATGATTAGTTTTGTGTTTGTGCAGTAATTTAGTAATTGTTTCCAACATTAAATGTTTCTAATATTGGAGCACAATTAGGGGCCCGGGTATGTATGAGCCAACCAAGGGTCCAAAGACACATCACAAACACACATTACATAAAACAAATAACTAAACTATTTGTTTTATGTAATGTGTTTGTGATGTGTCTGTGTGCTGATAATGTCATTAGTGACATCATGTGACCTTGATAGTTTGCCTTGATGGTTGCCTTTGTAGTTTACCTTTAAGTTTAAGGAAACAATGCAATGCTAAGGGTTTGTTAAAGAGAGATGCAGTTCAGCTCAGCTACTGAAGGATGCAGACGTGACACAGTAACTACAGCAGAGGAACTCTGACTACAAGAAAGGTGTGGACCTCAACACGTTAGAAGAAAAGGGTTCTGTGTGGAGCTGTAGAGGCACACGGTTCCTTAACGAGTTCTGCGAGTCCTGTGAGTTCTATGAGTCCGGACATACTTTGAGAAACTTGTTTGATGAAACAGCTAGTGAACGGGGTTGTGAGCTCACTGTGCTTAAAGTTGTATGTACAATTGATCTGTCATCGGCTAAGTTGAGAAGCAAGTACAGTAACTATTCAGTGTTTGTCTAACAACGATCTCCGGAGTGAAGTATGTGCTGAAGCATCAGGAGCATCAGATTCGAGTAAGATCACCTCTACGGGCAGAATAGTTTGAAGACTTGCTATTTTGGCTTTTTATGCTGCCCCTGATTGGCTAAAAGAATCTACGGATGCAGTTAAAAAAAAATGTCACCAAGGTTTTAACATTGGCTGATTTTGTTAAATAGTGAATCATTAAATAAAAAGCCAGTTTACAGAACATTAAATAAATCTGTTATGGCTTCAGACTGCAAACTAGCTTCCAAACATTTAAATGTGTTAAATGGATAAAATATATGAAATTCGAACCGTATGGGTTTTAGTACCAAAAGTACTGCTAAACACTGAGCCTTCATACATCATGGCAAGAGTTTGAAAACTTCCAACACTCTCTGATTAACAGAAATACACAAGTTTAATTGAACGTTTACACATTTTTACAGATGAAAACATAAAGACAGTTGTTTATTGCCATTAGGATGACGCTGGCCTTGAAGAAAGTTCCAGAGCAATTATGCAGCACCGGCATTGACTCATAGAAAGGTTTTTTCCCCACTAAACAACTGAACAAGGTCTAGACTTGTTTGTAGCTATTCGAATCTATTTTTATCTCAGGGAAACTTTTTATTTCCCCTCTCTGTTATCTTGGGGAGACTTTTTTGTTGTTTTTATATGTGCTTTGCATGCAATAGCTTCCGCTTCTCCACCTGGGAATCTGAAATATTGCTGGTTCGAGCACTTTTACTTCATCTCTTGGCGGGAAATTTGCAGCTCGGCAGCTTTTTGTGTAAGAGTCTGTTTCAGTGCCACTGAGGCACATCAAGCAGAGCGGAATGTCTTGGTTTATTCAGGTTGTTACTTTTTTTTTTTCACTGTCCTTAAACTTGACTGTTGGGATTTCTTAAGCTCGACATTGTGATGGGGCAGGCGTTCAGAAAAAGTATTGTGCCTAATGAGATTTCCTTGTGCTTTTCCCTTTGCCTTGGGGCTTGCAAAAGTCTTACTTGGTTCAAGTGGAGGTTTTATTACCGTATTCCTCAATCGAAGTGCTTCTTCAAATTCACACCTGAAGCAAATTCCAGCCTGTTTGATCCTTCAGCGCTGCACTGATGAGTCGATCTGAGAGGGAAAAAAATAAAAAAATAAAGCGCTTCGCTCTCAGATGATGGAGCATTCTGTGTCTACCAGCACTTGGCAGGTTTTAATTGCAAGTGAAACTAGGATCAGGTCAGAATGATGTAAGCATTGTGTTTTTACATTGTGTAGCATAAGGAATTTTCTGTCTTGTCAACTATGATGCATATGGAAAAGATAATTAGAGCAGCTTTAATTAGTATACGACTTAATGACAGATGGCAGCGTCTTGCTATGTTGATAATATATTAAAAAGGATGATTTTTAAATCTTACCCCTCTGAAGGTTTCATTTGCTTCATAATAAAGTCTCAGCTATTGTTGCACTTTATTTTGTTTTTATTAATTTTTTTTTGCATTGTTATTTTGGCTTCTGGCTGTTTCACGGAGGACACAGAGAGCAGGTACATTGTGATGCATTTGGGAACACTTTGCCATTTGCACATGCAGTCATACTATATAACCCACCATAACTAGAGCCTATGCATGAGTTGTTCTGGTAATGACATCACAGATAAAACAGATATCTTCTTCAGCATCCATGAGATTATTGAACTTTTGGCTAATGAAATTCACACGGGAGGAGAATAGAAGCAGTTTTTTTTTCATGATCATCAATCATAAATCTGTTAATTTTCGTGATTAATGTTCATTCTTCATTCCTAGCTTCATTCTCCTTTCCTATTTCTGCCTGTCTTTATACATATACTTGGGATAGTTCCACCTAAAGCAATGTCACAGCAAGGATATATCAAGGCTGTATTTCTTTTATGACTATGAATGTAGCAGAAATTAATGCATATTTAGTAGCCTTTAATACTACAATTATTTTGTACTTAATGACATGAAATGTTGATTTAGAAACAGTTTATTGGCATGAGAAAGTGATGCCCTAATTCCCCACTTCACACAGGAACAGTTTAGTGAATGATCCTGGCAGTGGCTCAGTGTGAAGACAGACCACAGGTCTGGAGGGTGTCTGGACTGAAAAGCTGTTCTAAATTACAATGAAAGAGATGCTCTACTGTGGCAACACCAAACAGGATAAGGCAAAAACAATGGAGTACAAATTAGGCACAACGGAAGATAAATATGGGCGTTGCAGTTCACATACACTCATCGGGATCAGACTGTCATGGTAATACTGAGCTTCTTTTTCCTGAGGCAGAATGATACAACATACATCTTTAACAAATGCAAAACCCAAGAATCTAGAGCACAGGGTTGAATTTATTTGGGTTTTACTGACGAGACAATACAAAAATATATACAGTTCACCTTATAGGCATTGAAGGTGTTAGATATTTGACCAATTGTCCTAACAGATTTGGTAGAGTTTAAATCAATCTGTTGGTTTTGTGACACAGACCTTACTAAACATATTTGTGATAGGGTTGATGTCAGGACCATTCCAAAGGCTTTGGTGGCATTTTCCCAAGTGTCTCAAGTTTCAACCCTCTAGCAGATAGTTTGAAGTTATGAGGAATAGTTTTCTTCTTCATTATTTCACCTATTCTGTAAAATTGTAGTAAATTACCCTCAGATCGTGTGTGCTTCATAAGGAACAGTGTTCTTAGGATTGATTTTCTCACCTTTGCTCCTCCAAACATACATCTGGATATTGTGGCCAAATAACTCAATCTTTGTCCCGCCTGACCATAAAACATTTTTCTTTATGGAGCTGATATCGGAAGAGTATTTTTTTTGTTGTTGTTGGACAGCAACTTTTTCACTTAAGGGAGTTATACAACCCCAATTCAAAAGCAGTTGGATCAATGTGTAAAACATAAATAAAAACAGAATGTAATGGTTCGCAAATCTCATCAACCCATATTTTATTCGCAACAGAATATAAATGACATACGAGATGTTGAAACTGAGACATTTTATGGAAAATATTAGCTCATTTTGATTTTGATGGCAGACATACATTGCAACAAAGTTGGAAGAGGAGCAACAAAAGGTTGGAAAAGCAATTGCTGCAAATAAAAATCAAAAACAAATGGAGGAGCATTTGACAACTAATTAGATTAATTGGCAACAGGTCAGTAACATGACTATATGACTATAAAAGGAGCATTTCAGAGAGGCAGAGCCTCACGAGGAATCTCTTTGTGCAAGGGACAAGGCAGAATGTCAAAGCTGGCCGAAGGTAAAATTCGGGCCCTCAGGTGGCACTGCATTAAAAACAGGCCTGATTCTCCACTGGACATCACTGCATGGTCTCAGGACCACCGTGAAATCCACAAATGTAAGTTAAAGCTGTATCAAAGAATTTAAAATGGTCTATTACTACTCAAAACGCTTTACACTACTTCTCATTCATCCATTCACACTCGCACAGGGTAGCTGCTGTGCAGTTTCCCAACACACTTACAGGAGAAACTAAGTTTGGGTGATCGGAGGAGCCGGGGATCAAACCAGCAACTGTGCGTTTGATGGACGACTGCTCTACTTCTTGCACCACAGTCGCACTCATGTTAATTATGTTCTTTTGTGAGTAAAATAATGCGTTAATGAGATTTGCGAATTATTAAATTCAGTTTTTATTTACATTTTACACATCGTCCCAACTTTGAAATTTGGGGTTGTTGAACTTACATAACTGTAGACAGTGACACTGGTGTTCCAGCAGTAGCCTTTCATGACAGAACTGTAGAATTCCTGTGATGTTCATGACCATCCAATCAAACCAATGTCCTCTGAACTGAGCGACACAGTTTGAGTCTTCGTCCAGACTTTGGAAAGTGGCTCCACCTCCCAGTAACAACTTATGTACAGTTATTTGAACTGATGATCTTAGTATCTGCATGTCACACTTGTGTAAATCTCTTTCTATCCTCTTTCTTAGATCTGCACTCAGTTCCTTGGACTCCATAAATGTAAGCCTAAAGGGAAATATTGTAGCATCTTGCCATTCACAAACCCTCAAACTGTGGCTGGAACATAAAGCAATGTGGTTTTTTAATCATTTTTAGTTATTTTATTTTGCTGAGTGCGAAAAAAACAGAAAAGGTCTAGTTAATGAAGAGGATGTGTCTGTGTTGTTGCTGTGCTGATCAGCACCATGGACAGGAATCTCTACACCTTTCCCCTGCTGAGTTCTGCCTTCCTGCCCTGGTCTCCGCCCAGACTCACCTGTTCTGCATCCCCTGGAATCGCCTGCTGCATATGAGCTTGCTGATCCCCCCTCGCCTCTTATGAGATTTTCTTGTCAGCGCACACAAAATTGTACTTGATTCTCTGAGGAGAACCTCAATCCCTATTCCAACATTCAAGCCTTGTCTTCATTCTCACCCTGCCACTCAGGAACTTTCCTTTAAGATCTGGTCGGTTGTTGAATTATTAGTCTGCTCTTAGTTTTTGACATGAGTTTGCTTTAGCTTCACCCTGATTAACTTTTGTGTTCTGACCTGGCAAGGACAATTATGCACTATGTGAATATGGTTCTGGAGATTTTCACTACGTGGTTTTTACGTGAGATTATTAAAACATTGCCATTACTCATCCAAAATTATTATAGGTTGTCTTTCCAGAGTGACTTCCTGCTTTTGCTTGTGTAGTTCAAAAAAAGAGTATGTTTTGTATTTATTTTGTTTGCAGTGGCCGCAACATGCCGCCATATTTGATGGCAAGTTTAACCTACGCAAAATATATTAGAATGAAAAATATCGCGTTCTTGCTATACTGCATTTAAGTGACAGCTGATGTGATATAGAATGCCGTAGCATGACTTATGCATTAAGGCACCCTAGCTGCACCCTCAATCACCCAGTTGATGTTGTTGGCTGTAATTATGATGCAGCCGGATAATTTCTACGTTGATGTTCAATAGCTGTTTTATCTAAATTGAGAGGTCAAAGTAGGAGAAGGCGTCATCGAACTTACATGTAGACACATAGGTCCTCACTGAAACAGAGATGTGTGATTAGCGGCACTCTGTTCTGATTCACAATTACACACTGTGTGTGACAAATTGAAAAATTGGATACAATGGAAAATGAGAAAGTCCCAGTCTAACTTCATTTAGCTCTAAATTGGACTGACATCTGTTTGTCTTTTCTTTTATGTGAACTGGCATGATGCAGCTTCCCCCCCCTTTCCCCATGTGGGGATGATAATCCGGCTCTTTGCTGCCATTTAAATAGCATGTAGCACTGATCCCTGCAATGTGCAACTGTGTGATACTTTTCTCTGATCTTGTGCCTAGAGGGCCATAACTTTGTTTCTTTTTTCAGTAAGTCAGTGGCATTTTCTTATTCTGACTCCAGCTTGTACGTGCTCAAAAAAAAGAGAAAAGAGTGTGTATATTCATCAGTCATTGTGTGTGGTCATTACATCAAGTTAGACACCCAGAAGGTGCTGTTTTTTTCTTTTGTTTTGTTTTTTTCACACCACCTTGTTGCATTGGGGAAGATTTATCTTGTTCTGTAGTTCGGTTTTGACATTTTTTTTAATTACTTCGTGCAGAATTATGGGCAACTTCACTTCACACAAAACTTGGATTAAATCAGCATGTGGCACGTTTACTATGTCATAGTCAAATATACTGTGTCCCCATCGGGTGTCTGGTTTTAAAATACTAATTGAATTATTGTTTGTCACAGGTCTTAATAAAAGTAAAGCTATTTCTGTTTCTTTGATATGACTGTAACTGCCTAAAATATATACACATGAGTAAGTGACAACACTATGAAAAGGCATTAAGAGTAGTATAACCTTGAGTAAATGTATTTGACACTTGTTGAATAGAGGTTTCATTTAACCTCTATAGAGTGTGAATGGAAGTTGTTTTCTTTTGCTCATGACAACTAAATTTCTACGCACAGAAAATCTGTACTAGCTGTGTCCATTGTTTTAATGTTAGGGTCAGGGTAAAGTCCACATCCCCCTACCTGTACATGCATTTTAATGTAAGGGTCAAGGAGTGTATTTAGAAAAAAAAAGTTCTAATTTATATTCTACAATTTAATTTGTCCTTTTTGATAAATTAACTAAAATGAACTTTAATTGATTTCTGATGAAGGAACGTTCATACTAGCTAACCTTACATTAAATATTATATAAATAGTACATCAAGGTCGTTTGTGTCTACTCTCCTGTACAACAACTGCATCTCTTAAAGTAGCACCTAATGCCAGTTCGAAAGGTTTGGTCTGTGACAATTGCACAGTGCTAATTTAAAATTAATTGAAGCTATGCTTAACCTTGATGGGCTACCAAGTAGGCAAGTAACAGACCAAAGTGCTTTCTGTGGCACATAAAATGTTGTAGCATGCCACTAAATATACTATTGCTCTTGATGGGAAGAATACTGTGAGATTCTGCACCATTGCAACACATGTTCACTGAAAACGGGCATTGGGTCAGGTGTGGAGGAAGGCTTATTCCTGTCCAGTGGTCCAACAATTATCCACTTAAGAGGTCATTGTATGACAAATCACTGAACATTTATTGTTTGAAGGGTGCTTTCTCCAAGTTTCCACAGATGTTCAATATGATGTTTTGTTCTTAGCCATTTTTGCTTTTTTTTTTTAGCTGTGTGTTTTTGGTCATTATCCTGTTGGAGGACCAAGCTTTTTGACACTGGGCAGCACATTTGGCTCCATAATGCCTTGATAGTCTTGAGATTTCATTGCCCCCAGCACAGATACAAGACAAGTAGCCCCAGAACATAACTGACCCTCCTACATTGAATCCTTTGTTACTTAATTTTTCTGTCTGTGAACATAAAGCTGATGCTTGCGAAAAAAAATCCAGTTTTTTCTTTTAGCTGTCCAAAGGACATTCTCCCAGAAACTTTGTGGCTTGTGAATATGCATTTTGGCAAATTCCAGTGTCGCTTTTTATGACTTCCTTTTACCTGTGGAGTCCTCCTTGTCTTCCATTAAGTCCACTTTGGCCTAAACAGCGACGGATGGTGCAATCTGACACTGATGTACCTTGACTTTGGAGTTCATCTCTAATCTTTGTGGTCCAGTTGTTCTGGGCTCTATGGTTACCCTGCATATTGTCGGCCTCTTCAATTTGTCATCAATTTTTCCTCTTGCGGCCACATTCAGGGAGGTTGGCTTCAGTTCAGTGGACCTTAAACTACCGAATATGTGCAGCTGTAGTCCCGGGAACATCAAGCTGCTTGGAGATGGTCTTATAGCTTTAATAAGTTTTTCTAGAATGCTCTTTTGTAATATCCTGAGAGAACTCTCTCTCTTTAGTCTTCTGTGGTCCATGTTCAGTGTGGTACACACCACGATACCAAACAGCACAGTGACTCCTTTCACCCTCTAAATAGGAAGACTGACTGATTACAAGTATGAAGACCTCTGTGATGTTAATTACAGGAGATACAAAACAATGTCTGATTTTTATTAGTTAATTTTCAGTAAATTTACATTCTTACTTTGGTCAGTTTCAAGTTATCTCTGAGACCGGTATGGGATTTTCTCACTTTACCAACAGTTTTGTCCACATGTGTATCCAATATTTCACATAACAGACTGACAATCCCCAGCTCCACAAAAGTGGAGCTTTAATGAGAACTAGAACTACTAGAAGTATGGAGCAATATTCTAAAAAGATATTTAAAAGCTATCTTTGGTGTTTTAATGATGTGGTGCAATCCAAACTCTCTAACAGATGTTCAGTTGGTTTGAGATGGTTGTTAACAAATGGCTTACAACAATGTCATGTGCAAATGTGTGTGTCATGTGCCCCGTTGTAGCATTTTATAGATGGAGGCACTGTTATCCCGTCTCTTCACTCATTTCTTTAGATTTTCCCATCTGTACATTGATAACAGTAAAAGACTGTAATACACACTCATATGGCTCATGATTCTTAACCTAGTTCTACTGGTTTATGGCTGATGTTGCCACTATGAGAAGGCTCACAGCATCAAACATTTTTCTTATTTTTTTTATTCTTGTGTACTTTTCAGGAGAACGCTGGTCAAAAAACGTTTTGCAGTGGTTCAACAGGAGTTTGAATAGAGGCCCTTTGTCTGGACCAGCTGTTTAACGGGGATAACAGACAGCTCTGCGCTGAGCTGAAGCTGATTCCACTTTGGGTTTGTTTTCCCTATTTAAAAGCTGCAGAGACTAGAGCTTTATGGACAATTGCATTACTATGCATAATTACAACACATTATGCAGCATCATTTGTCATCCTGAGCTAAATAGCTCATCAGACAAATGTTTGGTCTCTCGGTTGTTACTTCATTTGTAGTAATATCAAGTTTTCTTTTCGGATGAGCAGCAAAGTCTGTCAAGTCATTTGTAAAGATTAGGCTGTGTTCACACCAAGGAGGTTGTGATGTTGTACTGTGCGTAAAGGTAGTTGATCTAAAGTATATTTGTTATATATTTTTATATATATTTGTAACCTTTTTAAAGATGCTTTTTAGGGCACTGAAATATTAACATTTTACTAGTTAAAAATAAAAGCCTGCATATTTCTTAAACTCTTTCTTCTCCTAAACAGGGATCAGGTGTTGGGAAATAGTTGATAAAAACAGCAGCTTTCTCAGATGTTTTTATTTTTTTATTTTATTATTTTTTTTAGAACACCTTGATTAAATATGAATGTGAATGTAGCATGAATGAAAAATTGCAGAGATCTGCCAACACTTTCCCTACACCATGTTAATATATTCATAAAGCTATCATATTTAAAGAAACATTTCATTATTTATAGTCCTGAGTTGCTGAAGCTTTTGAACTGTATTTTAAAACATTGTACCAGGCTGTTACAGACCTACTTCCTTTCTAAAGTCATGGTTTTTATAAAGTTATATTCCGCCAGAGATGTCCTGGGGAACATAAATAAAAAAAAAAATAATTGTAAAATCAAATCTGACAACTCATTCAAGACCTTGGACATGAAATGATCACAGCTTAGAGATACAATATACAACTTACAATCTGCCACACTCGGCAGTCTGCAGTCCTTCAGGTAGTCATAGTTATCAAATTACAAAAAATAACTAAGCAGAAATTGTTGCTGTTCTGCAGTTGGTCAGTCGAGTGAGCTCCGCTAAAATCACTCTAGAAGCAAATATCTCCGCTCTGCTGCCAGTGCTGTTTGGTGAGTCTGTGTCACAGGAGGATTCCACCACAAAACTCCACAGTAGGATTGGTGTTGTAGCCTAGTGAACAATGTAGCTTTAAGCTAGTAGTGAATTCCACTCTATTCTATAACTGCCTAAAACAAAATGTGTTGGTCCATCCATCTATAAAAGCAATACATAAATAGCCATTTAATACTAAAATTGCATATGCTAGTCCAGACTGTGGGATTGCTAACATTAATTAACGTTAACGTTAATTAAAGATCAAGGACTTTCAGCTTGTCCCTTTAGGGGTTGCCACAGTGGAATTTGGCATGAGATTTTATTTTTGTTTTTTTAAATTTATTTTTATATTATTTATGTCCTTGTTGCCGCAACCCTCCCATTTTTATCCGGGCCAGGTACCGACACCAAGTTGGCCTTTGGTGGCTGGATGGGGCCTCACCTGGTGGGGTGGGATTCAATCCCGTAGCCTTCTGTATCCCAACCCTTTAACATGGATAGAACAGATAAATAGATAGACACTATTTTTTTTATATGTTGATAAAACATTAAAGAATAAAAATAATACTTCTGCAATTCTTATTAAAATGTTTCAGTAAGTCGTCGTAGAGATTGTCTAGTATTTTATGTGCTAACAAAACTTCTTTAGTGAACTGAAGGACGAACTAATATTTTCCATGAAATGGTAAATTGTCTCACGTTCAACATCTGATATGTTGTTTATGTTCTATTCTGACTAAAATGTGTTTTGCAAATCATTGAATTTTTTATTTATTTATTTATATTTTCACATCTACCCAACCTTTTTGGAATTGGGGTTGTATTCAACATTATATCTTTCCATCTTTAAACGGCAAAAACATATTTCCTATACATGAGAAATAGCTGGTATTCATTTATCTTCCCGTCTGCTGGCATAATGTGTAGTTAGTGGCTTCATTAAAGATTTAAACCTTCTTTCAGTGAGCTGTTCCAAAAGACTCCAAATTTAACACAATGAGTTCATTTGGCTTAAACTAGCAGCCAGGTTTTGTTGTTTAGAGTAGTTTCCAAATACCATTTTGGAGGCTGGTGGCCAAACAATTGCTTTTCTCACTGACCTTTAAAATAGATGGAAGTGATGTTGCAGAAAACAGCCTTAAAAAAAAAAAAAAAAAAAAAAAAACACTGCCAGTTTTTACCCATGTTTTACACAGTTTTCACCTCCTGCCCTTCAACCACTTTTAGCAGGTAACTTGGGTGCTGATTGTGTTTAGAAAGGCAGTGAGGAAGTTAATAGTACACTGTCTGCAACACTGTACTCCAGCCTGCAATTAAGGGCTGAGTATAAGGAGACAACAAGAGAAAAACGAAGATTGTTGAAATGTGTTTATGTTCGGAGAACATTACGTTTTCATAAGCCAATTATATATTGTTATGTAATGTTACTTAAACTACACAATAACTATTGCGATTCTACTAATAACATTCTAAAGGTAATGTTGATTGGGTTTATGGTCTGTCCAAAATGTCTTCAATATTAGGTTTGGATGCAGAATAGTCAGCTGCAGATGAATTGCCCTAGATCCCCAGGCCCTTCATTTGTCAGCACTAATGACCACAGTTCCCTCCTTCCCACTCTGCTGTTGTTTTACCTGTAATAATGGATCGATTTGTGACTCTGAGGCAAAGCAGCTGTGAGTGAGAGAGAGAAAGTTTGCATTGAACTCATTAAAGTTTATATTATCCAGTGTTTAGCACACTGATTATAGCAAAAAGAGCCATCTGCTTGGGGGAGCGATGCTCCCATCACATCCCATTACTTTGTATAATTTACCAAACAAAGTTTGTAGCTCCTGTCAAAAATCACCAAGCCTGAAGGGGTAGGGTAGAGGTTTGTTCTCTTTGTGATGTATAAGTTGTAAGTGTACAAGTAAAACAATATTATGTAGATGTGGTTTCATGGGGTCCTCCTTGGTGCTCTCTGGTGCCCCAATTAATAGAATTAGCCATTTATCTGTGTTTCCAAATTGGATTGACATACTGAGAAATGAGATTGACTTGTTTCTCATTAAATGCCAGAATCGTAGGGCTGTCCTGGAGGGCCTGCTTCTTCCGGATGGAATTATCATAATTCTCTTTAGCTATGTAAGCATGGTTTTTAGGATTATAATGACAGCTGGTTGTTTTTAAACACAGTATTTACTCACCTCCTCTTTTAAGTTTTAGGTCATTCAAGCTTCCTAAACCTAACCAAACGTTAATGTAGCGAACATGCCAGTGACCTCACAGCAGTCTGTTAATCACTTGTCATAGTCCTCATCTTACTCTCCAATGCCTTGCTGTGTTTCTGCCTTCATCCCATGCAGCCTTTTGTCATTCAGTCTTGCTGAATGACTCCTGCTTCTCCTTCCCAGTTTCACCAAGCACTTCTGTGTTCTCTTTTCCTCTCTTTATCACCTGTTTGCGCCCTCCCCACCCACACTTATCAATTTCTCATCGATTCAATAACCACTAAGTATACAGTGTATACATGCCAGCATGCAGCATTCTGTATTTGTTAGAAGCTGTCACTGCATGGCTCTCCAGGTTGGCATTGCCTGTTTCCTTCTGGTCTTTGTCTCTTTCACTTGGGTATTTCTAACCGAACTGTTTCAGTTCTGTTTTCTCAGCATTCATTTCTAACGGCAATATCTGGATCTTTGGCTTCTAAATGCTCTGAAATCAGTTAGAACTTTGATCGTGTGGTGGTGGACAGGTCGCAAACAGGGAATTTATCAGTGCCCTTTTTCTAAAAGATGCTGTTGTTTTGTGGCAGAAACAGCTGATTAAATGGTGTACTAGGCAAAGACAATAACAGAAAAAAGGTCAAAACAGTAAAATTAACCATTAAACAAGACAATTTAAAATAAAGTCAAATTAACTTCTATTATAATTATTTTTAGACAAGAAGGGACATGAAACAAGGGCAATAAAACATAAGAGCATGATACCACTAAATAACATTTTTTTCAAAAGCCAGGCCAAAAAAGTGGGTTTAATTGTGCTTTTAAAGACCTCAGGACTTTCTGTTGTTCTCAGTGTTCCAGATATCTCACCAAAAGTTCTTGTCTTTTTACATGTCCTAAAACATGTCCTCAAGCCAGAGGATCTGAGAGCACAGGCGGGTTCATACACTGGAAGCATGTCAGACAATTAGGCTTGTGCAAGACCAGGAAGTGCTTTTAAAACAAGGAAAAAGTGGACAAGCAACCAGTGTAATGACTTTAAAACGGGTGTAATTTGTTCTCAACCAGTGAAAATGCTCATTTGAATTAATATTTTAACTGTTATTTTAGTTATTGTAGAGAGCAGTAAAAAAAAAAGCGAGTCATTCAGGTGTGAGGGCGTTTAACGTGCTTGGAAACGAAAAATCCCCCTGACAAAATAGCTTAAAGTCTGACACAGATTTGCATTAAAAAACGATTTAGATTCTTGAGTTCCCCAGCTGAACAAAATCTAATGGGCAGCAAACTGGCTGACTGTTATCCTTACCAGAAACAAGATTAACAATGAATTAGAGCTCCATTCTTCAAACGTCCTGCCTCAGTCTGAAGCAGCTGATGGTCTTACATCATTTCTGTCTTTGAGGAGACTTTGCACAGTGCTTAGGAATTAAGTTCTAGGATTTGAAAAAAAAAATTCAAATACGTTACCACTGTTTTTCCTACACATCTGGATTTACTGCAGAGCAGACTTTAAAGGCCTGTTGTGTTGTCAACCGCTTTATTTAGAAGTCAATATTGCTGTCTGATGTAAGTGCACGCTCCACTCGTTTCTGCTAATAAAGCCAGCAGCTTTGTAGGGATAAAAAATGTTCATTACCTTTCAAAGTTCAGTGGGTTTTTATCTGTCCTGTTAAGAGGGTTTTAAGTGCCTTGTTAAGTTGCCCATTAATTCAGGCCGTATTGATCTCTCATGGCCGCTGGACGGCACGCCAAATATCATATTTTTTAAAACTTCCACTTGACTCTGTAAAATGCTTACATGCTAATTGTTTTTGAAATGTTGGACCTCCTGTACCTCCTTCTAACCACAAATGATCAATATTGTGTGATATTTCTCTGCATGTGGTCATTATTTGTGCCGCCGTTGCTATCACTGCGTACTGGGTTTTGTTGCAAAGCTTTTGCTTGTCTCTGGGGTTTTACACTGTTAGTTAAATTTGCCACAGAAGAAGGGACAGTACTAAGTGACACTTTTTAACGCCTCGGAAATGAGAACAGACTGGCTATCCTGCTGAAAGTAACCCAAAGAGGACTGTGGTCATAAGGGGATGGACATGGTCAACAACAATTTTCAGGGAGGCTGTGGCATTTAAATAATAACCTCTTGTTAAAGGCCCAAACTGTGCCAGGAAAATACCCCCCACACATTAAACCAACACCATCAGGCTGAACCATTAATACAAGGCAGGATGGATCCATGCTTTTATTTTGTTTACACCAAATTCTACCATCTGAATGCCGCAGCAGAAATCAAAACTCATCAAACCAGTTTTTTCCAGTGTTCTTTTGGCCAAGTTTGGTGAGCCCATGCGAATTGTAGCCTCGGCTTTCTTGATCTTGGCTGATTGGGCTGCACCCAGTGTGGTCTTCATCTGCTTCAAGGTTTGACATTCAAAGATTCTCTTCTCTATACCTCAACTGTAATGATTGGTTATGTAAGTTGCTGTTGTCTGGCCATTCTCCTCATTTTCAACCAGAGACATGCCACTCACTGGATATTTTCCCTTTTACAGAGCCTTTTCTATAAACTCTAGACATGGTTGTGCGTGAAAATCCCATTACATCACCAGTTTCTGAAAGACTTGGACACAGCCCATCTGGCACCAGCAACCATGCCATGTTTAAAGAAACTTGAATCATTTTTTGGCTGATCCTGATGCTCATTTTAAACTTCAGCAGATTGACTTGACCATGTGAACATGCCTTATGCATTGCACTGCTGCCATGTGATTGGCTGATTAGATATTTTTTTAATGAGCAGTTAAACAGGTGTATCTAATTAAGTGTGTGGCACATTCAGTACATATACACATAGATAGTTAACTGAAACCTATAACAATAAATGGTAAATGGTCTGCACTTATATATCGCTTTTCTACCTATTGGCACTCAAAGTGCTTTACACTGCTGCTTATTCACCCATTCACACTCACAATCACACACACTCACACACCGATGGGGCAGCTGCTATGCAACACTCACCGGGAGCAACTAAGATGGGGTTCAGTGTCTTGCTCAAGGACACTTCAACACGTGACCGGAGGAGCTGGAGATTGAACCAACAACTGTGAGATTGTTGGACGACAGCTCTACCTTCCTAAATGTGATTTTCATTTTTCAGTCAGGCATCTGTACCGTTCCAGGTCTGTATATTATACAGTATATTGTCACTTCTGACCATGAGAATCCATAGAACACAAGTGCAATAGGCTGGGAGTCCTGCTGGATGAAAAAGGGGAAGCAGGCACTAACAGAGTTGGCTGCCCCCTTGGTATTTTAGTAATGCTCAGCTATTTGAAATATTTTTACAACTGTATCAAGTTGTCTTCCTTCCTTCCTTCCGTCCTTGAGTAGATTTGAAGTGCAGCATGTGGCAGCTTTTGTTCTGAGAGCCTCTTCTAAACCAAGACCTCTTTTCCTAAAATTAAATGAACTTTATCACAGCTGAATTAGCATATTCATTCACAAAAGTCTGCTCATTCTAAAAGTTTCTTGAATGAAGCACACAGAAGATATGATGATAATAAATAGTCTGCACTTACATAGCATTTTTCTACCTATTGGCACTCAAAGTGCTTTACACTGCTTCTTATTCACCCATTCACACTCACATACATCGATGGGGGAGCTGCTATGTAGCTGGCCAACACTCACCGGGAGCAACTAAGTTGGGGCTCAGTGTCTTTCTTAAGGACACTTCAACAAGTGACCAGAGGATCCAGGGCTTGAACCAACAACTGTGAGATTGGTGGACAACCGGTCTATCTTCCTGCGTCACAGTCGCCCTGAAGTGTAATACTCGATTCACATTGGTTTTGAATTTAATCAGCTAACTAAGAAGATGCTTCTCCATTAACTGGACACTTTGGGGACCAAGCTGTCCCTGTTGTAAAGCTTTGGCTAAATGATTACTACTATTACTTACTATTACCAACTATTTGTGATTGAACAAATTAGCTTTAAATTGTGACTGGTTGCTTATGTGCATCTACAGCATCTTGTTGTGACATAAGACTCCACACGACAGTGAGATATTAAATGTAAAGTGTAAGGTGTATAAAGCAAAATGATCTTATGAAAACACAATTTTATCTAGGTTGTTACTTTTGTTTGCAAGAGCAGAAATTTACATTACATGTTAATAAAAGATCTAAATATTTGTAAAAGATTAAACACTCTTTGTGGTATAGCATCATGATTAATCCAGGGGCACCGGGGGTCCGGCCAGCAGCCAAGGCTCTTGCCTGCAGCAGGAGGGACTTCAGGGATAGACCTGTCCTTTTTAACCACAAAGAAGAACAATGACCTGTCTAGAGTGATTGATTTGCCGGAACTGGCAGCTGGACGACATATTTCCATTTCTTCCCTCTCCTCCAGCTGAATGTGCAGGGGGGACTTGTGAAGGTCAGCCTGGCAGGCATCATTCACAAGTCACTGCCAGGAGTACTCTACACACACATCAGTAACACTTCTAAGCTTTTATTGACATAGAGACAAGTGTGTCTTCAGAATGTGCAGAATTAGTTTAACTTCAATGCAAGTATATCTCAGACAAAATTCAATTAGAGCACAGGAATGGTGGGTTTATTTTGAAATCATCTAAAGACTCCATCATTGTTCAAAGAACTGTTACTAGCTAGACACACCACTGCACTGGATGACATGTTTCTGCCTCTCAAAAAATGTGGAATCCATCTTAGTAAGTTTTTTCCCTAATTTCATTATGATGGAATATTTTGGAAATGCTGAACTCTTGACTATAAACCTATTCACTAATGAGGGACGGTTCAAACATCAGGACAAAAGCCTTTTGGACAAACTTTGTCAAAAAGACACAGGACTTTCCAGACGGAGACCAGGGTATGACACCAGTGCGCTTTAATGATGATCATTGCACAACATGATGCACATTTCTGTAGTAAGAGTGTGTGTGTGTGTGTGTGTGTGTGTGACATATTCGCTGTATGTAGTGTTTTATTTTTATGCAGTTTGTCTTCTAACTAAACTTAAGGTTAAGTTGCCCATGTCTCTTAGTGTGATGTTATCAAGTTGTTTTTCCTAAAACTAAAGCGATTTTGTGTAGATGTAAAGTTACTCCTACGACATCAAATGGCGTCCAATAGTGATGCCAAAGAGTATCTGCGGCATCAATATGATAAAAAGATATGTCAACAGCCAAGCAGCATAACGTCACGACAGTCTATAGGTGGTTATGATCTCAAACGGTGGTGTAACATGTACTGATTATAAACTAATTTTACATAAAATGTATACTCTCAGGAATTGCAGAGTTATGGATGCTTAAGTGTTGCTTTTCTATTCTGTTAGCAATAAATAGCAACAGTTAGGAAACTGATTCAGTCCAATCCCTTATTTTGAATGGGATTCACCATGCTGTCTTTGGTTGGCTAAACACTGGGCCTGGGAAAAACTCAAACACCAACATTTAGTGAAAAAAATATTGTGTTCATACATTGTTGATTGTAGACACGAGTGTAAAAATCAAAGCCTAATCGACAGGTTATATGATTTAGCACAGGAACAATTTAGAACATTTTGTCAGGCATTAAGACAAAAAATACATTTTTATTTTGTTCTGCCAAAAATATGCAGCTGTTGCCTCTGGACTTATAAACTTCTTTTGGAGGAAAATGACACTGAAACATGATCGTCCTTTGGTGGAAATGATTGATACCACACGTTGGAAGGAGCTAAATTGCCACAATTTGTTTAGATCCTCGGCAGAGAATATTTTGCATTAATAAAACATTATCAATCATTAGCATGGGACTGTGTGTGAGCCTGTGTGTAAATTAGTTTGCCATTTTTAGTCAGAGATGTGCCTCCCATGAAAACCAAAACACATATGTCTTGTCATTTACAATCTGCCCAAGTCTGGAAATTTGAATAAGCCAAATAAAACGTGTTAGCATGCTCGAGGCTCGGTGCTTATCATAATTCTAGGAGGAGTGCTGACAACATGGTTAAAAGCCCCCCCCCCCGGTATTACAGCTTATTACCACCGACTGTAAGTTTTTTTCATTTTTTATCATCACACTGTCAAGTGATGAGGCTACATGTTAAATATGTCATTACGTAAAAGACAAATAGGTGATGTGATTCTATGACCCCATTTTTATATGTCTCAATGGTACATCAGCTGTAGCTTTTCCTATTTTCAAACTTTCTCTTTCTGTTCCTCCCAAAAAATGATGACAACAGAAAGCACCATAAACAAACCCGAGGCAGGATACCAAAAAAAAGAGAGAAGAAAAACCCTTAGTTGAGAAGTGGATAAACATGGCATCGCTGTCATTCACACTGTTACTCAATTTTTGCTGTTCCCATCTGATAAATACAGAGAACAGGAGAAACTTGAGCAAATAATTAGTCTCTGTAAGGACAAGAGTAATAAAAGGAAATGTAAACTTAGGTGAGGACAGGAATGAGACAGTTTTTGTAAAGTTTTTTTTGTATTCAGAGAAAATAGGGCTTCTCCTACCTGTGGTATTTGCTTACATTTGCTTTCATTTAAGTATAACGCTCACATTTCCAGAAAAGTTGGGATATTGCGTAAAATGTAAATAAAAATATTGAAATGATGACTGAATGACTGAATTTTGAAATGGACTGTGTTCAATGTTTGACGTTAGGGGATTTTGTCGAATTTTTCTTTGTGGGCCTAAAAACTCAATTTTAAAAAACAAATATGCAGGTGTTTCCATTCTGCATTTGATCAAATTAAGTAAAATAGAATAAATTATGTTTTATTATAATATGATTTACTCTTGTTCATTGTATTACTAAAAGATGTTCATAACAGATTATGTTTTCTTGCACCTGCAAATTTTCTGACATTATGACTGGATATTGTTATAGATAGGTTTCAAATAATGTCCTAATTTTATTCTGTTTATTTATGTGCATTTTACACACTGTCCCGACTTTTCTGTAGATGGGGTTTGAATACAGTAATTAGTAGAACAGGTGGGTACCATGGTAAACTGTATTTCCTCTCTCTCTCTCGTTTTTAGATCATTTCTACTATATAGACTTATTGGTCTTTTAAAATGACTGACATGCATGAAAAACCCTTCATTTTTACTCTAAAATATTCTCCTAAATACTCTGCTACTTTCTCACTGAGTGACCGAAAATTTAACACAGTCTTTCAGCTGGAACACCTGCAAAGAAATCCCCCTCACACTTGTCTACACACAACATCCCAGAACTGGGAAAATATGCTTTTATTGATAATCTGCAGCATTAAAGATTCAACTCTCTGGCTGCAAAAAGGCAATGTTTACGTTCAGTCACTCGTCCAACTTCCTGTCTTCTTGAAGCAAGCAGTCTCCTCCCTTCATACTCTAGCTCATATGGAGAATGCTGCTTCCTGCATCTTGGCAGTCTCTGATGCTTCCCACATGCAAATTATATAGATGCTATGACATGTAGGTCATGCCGGTGTCATGCCAATGACTTTGACTTTACTCCTCCCAAGACTCTCACGTGGTCTTATCTTGGAAACGGATCCAAGCAGTGCTCACCATGAGGAGCTTAGGTGCTGTATTCTGCAGAGGAACACTATGCATCATTCACTTATGCCTCGACACTGAAAAGGTAAGAGCCTGCAATCTGGCTCAGTGAGGAAGAGATGTAGTCATGTCTGTATTTCAGTATTTGTAAAGGTGCCTCTTGTGGCAAATCACAAGACCTCATGCTGTCTCATTGAGTTCCCAGGGCTTTTAGAAAGCTCCCACTGAGCTGAAAGCCTTTTGCACAATTTATGGTCAGGTCACAGATGATTAAAGAAAATCGGGGGGTTTGGGGGGGAACTGAAATTTATTCTTACACCACAAATGAGAAGTTGTTAACTTTTTCAATCTTTGTTTTACTTGAGCTCCTCCAAGACATCTCTACAATAAAAGACGAGATCAGAAATGTCTAATAGTTTTCCGTCTTTAGGCATTTTTTATAGAATTTGAATGCTCTTCTTATTGAAGGCAATTTCACTGCAGCATATGAAAAATTTACAAGCCTCAACTGTGTAATGCAGGTTCATGTTGTGTAGAGTGTGAAGCTAACCACAGTCCTATCAACCCCAGAGAGACCCCTCTCATTGGAGCACTACTGACAGCTTCCAACAAGCCAGTGATTCCATCCACTTCAAGGTATTGTGTTTAAGATAAGGTCCGGGTAGAGATGAAAAGGGGGGGGGGGGGGGGGGGACAGAACATTTTCTTTTGTTATCAACCATGCCTGTGGCTGCATGGAATTTCCCGTGAGGACAGGAGTGTAAACAAAATGTAGGAGCTAACTGAGTGAATGAACTGGCTTCACATGGTATCATGGGACTTTAAACCAAAACCTTCCTTGGTGTCGGAAGCCATTCAGCCCTCAGAGGGCTTAATTCCATCAACACATGCAGAGTGTCCTCCATTTGTAAAGCTCTATAGTGTTACTTCCTGAATGGAAGACTTCTATCTATAAGTCTGCTCCCGTTAGACCTCATCATGGCTTTCAAATCAAATCATCCGGACAAAAATAATCCCTAGTTATGTTTAGGGTTCTGTGCTGATGTATGTAATGGGGCTACATTGTTTCCAAATTGGATCAGAGATTTCAGTCTTTCTTTGTGCTCCCTTAAGTCCTAGGGATATTGGAGAGGGCCTTAAGAAGCAGGCTAGAGTTAACGCCTTGTCAGCAGTAAAGGATTCCTTCTAATCTATTTGATCTCATTAAAATTCTCTATAGCAGACTGTCGTGCTACAGCTGGCCGTTTACAGCTGTCAGTCTTCAGAACATATTTACAGCATGTGTACCCCAGATTTTAAGTTAAAAGGGTTCATCTATGTGGAATAGAACAGTGAGGCCTGCAAATGCTTTCTTGTATTCCCAGAAAACAAGATTTAAGTTCCTTTACTAGGGGGGTAGACTGTGTATTGTTGTCTGCTGGTTTGTTTGACTTGCAATGATTTGCAAATCAGTCAAACAAATATGTTTGACTGTACAAACTCATCATATAAAATATGAAACTTTGACAGATTTTTTTAAATATATGCTCTTTTTGAATGTGATCATAGGAACAAATTTCATTAAAATTGAAGCATAGGCAACAAAAGATTTGAAAAGTTGTACAACTCATAGTTAATAGTGATCTGTTGCAAATGAAAACAATCATAAATGAGTAATAAAGAGCAGAAAAGAAACTTTCAGAAGTAGGGATGGGACGTTCATTAATTTACAAAAAAAAAAAAGCCTGTATTCTTAAGCTGTTGTTTTTTTTTTAAGGGTCGCCACAGCGGATCATTGTCCACATGTTGATTTGGCACAGTTTTTACACCGGACGCCCTTCCTGACGCAACCCTCCCCAATTTCTACCACTTCGACATATAGCCAGGGCCGGGGATCGAACCACTGACCCCGTGGTCGTGGGACGACTGCCTTCACCAACTGAGCTTAAAATCTAAAAAATGTATTCATTTAAGGTCCATAAGATCAATAAAAGGTTTAGTGAAATCTTTGTAGGCAAGGGACAAGACTAAAAATGAATAGTGAAGTGCAGTGAATACAAATTGTCACTGTATCCATACATGTACAATAACTCTATCATACAAAGAAACAACTGTATATAAACAAGATCCAAAAACATTGCTGCCTTTAACCCTAAACCACCAAGCCCCTAGTCCATTTTAACAAATCTAAGGCTGAAATAGATTAATGAAATGCAAAAGGCTGCAGGTTCAAATCCCACCTAGCCACCAATGGCCACCATGGTGCCAGTCCCGAGCCTGGATAAAAAATGGGAGGGTCAGCTTATACCTTGACTTCTAGGTCACCCTAGCGGATCATTGTCCGCATGTTGATTTGGCACCCTTTGTACACTGGATGCCCTTCCTGACAAAACTATCCCCAATTTCAACCTAGCTTGGACCGACATTGCACAGCTAGGGACTGGAATGGGCTGTTAGGGGTTCGGTGTCTTGCTCAGAGACACTTTGACATATAGCCGGGACAGGGGATCAAACCACTGACCCTGTGGTCCATGGACGACTGCCTTACTAAATTTTGGTTTATTACTAATTTTACATATTTGACTTACTCTAGAATGAATCGTACAAAGAACTATTTGCCTTTATATTGCAAAATAAGCTTAGTATATTTTCAGATTCTGTGTACATTGATGCAGATTCGAGTCTAGAGGCTGAATAAACATCTTCTCTTGATAGAACACCAAATTGTGGATCCATGATGGAGCTCTTCCTGCTCTAAGTCTTTTTCCATTTTAATATAAATTCTATATAAAGATACGTGGCCTTAGTTGTGCCCTGCTGGAAATCATGAGTGACTATATAAAGTATCTTTAAGGGTATTCTCATAAAATGTCTTTCAGGTAAGTTGCAAAGACAGCAGCTTGGTGCCAGTGGGGAGAGAATGACTTTGGTGTCTGGCAGAAGTCCCCACTCCCCCAGTGGGACAGGATAGAATTTACATAACTAACATCTTGATTTGCTGTAAAGTGAAATTAGGGCCTGCGCTATGTTCAATTAACTCCACGGATCTTCTTGTAATTAAAACTCGGCGGTCCCCCACTGTTCAATAACTCTGTGCCAGAAGAGAGAGACAGAAAGGTGGGGTGGAAGACTGAGAGAGTGCAGGTTGATAGAGAGCGAGGGGAAGAACGAAAGAGAGGGGGGAAAAAAGTGGAAAGATAAACTGCTGCTTCATCATGTTTTCATCAGATATGACCTTGGCAGTCATAATGGTGAAGCAGAAGATATCGCTGGACAAGAGCCACACTATCCATAAGTTGAAAGTTAATGTGAGGAGCATCAGGCACGCTGGCCCCTTTATAGCGCCCTTGCCAGCTGTTGTATGGAGATCAGTGACTGCTTTGCTGGCCCCTAATGAGATGTATCTCCCTAAACTGATTACATATGGGAGGGATTAAGTTTTGCCGCATAATGTTAAGTACTTCTGCTTTTAAGTTAACTAACTATTTACTATTCCATCACAAGTCCCTTGCTCTTTGGTAATTGCTGTTAAAGCATTTAAGAGGATATTGGACTAAATGTTGCATTTTGTTTTGTTATTTCCTATCTCTCTGTAGGGATTACAAAAAGACAAAGTGAGCCTGTTCTTCAATAATACCTCTTAGATCCCTGTTTTAGATTTTTGTCCAGTCATTAAGCATTACTCAGTTATGTTCCGGTGCTGTCTCATGACTAAGCTGTGATTCATTATACACATAAACTCCTGTGTCATGATGAGCTGCTATGCTAAACCTTGCAGCTTAGCTCCCCTTGCTTTTCTTTTATGCAACACATTCACCTTTGTTACACATTTGCCTGGAAATTGCAAAGTGACAGAAAGGCAGTGTCTGTAGTCTCTCCTTTTCCCATACGATGCATCTAAAGTGGCTGTTTTATGGGATCAGCTAGAGAATTTTAACTAAGCTATAGTCCCCAAATTGATAAAATTGCCTCCAAATGTACTGCAATGTTTAATTCATGAGCAATAATATGCTGGTAATAAATCTGAATATAAGAGAAAGAGCCCAGAAATTCAGCCGTATAACACTGCTCTATTTTTTTTACATTCTTTCACTCATTTCCAAAATTGTGCTTGTAAAAATATTTTGAACAGCATAGTTCTTATAAATTTAAAATAAAATGCACTGCATTACTTAAAAAAAAAAATGCATTTGAAAAATATATGTTGCACCTCTTTCATTATCACCAAAGATATTTTCCTTTTAAGTCCATGAACTTGCTGAAAAAAAATGTTTGAGTATGGAGCTAAAGACCAGCTCAGCCATGTTAATTTTGTGCATGTTCTGCTTACACCTGCAATTTCTGGTTCTCTGGTTCTCCGGCTTATTATAGAAGCTGGGTTGAGTGTGTGTGTACACATAGTGTGATGTGTGTGTGTGTAATATAAATATTTATATATATAATTATAAAAAATAAAAGATCAATGCTACATCCATCTCTGTTGGATCAGCAAAGCAAACACACAGCTGCTTGTGAGCTGTTTGTGCACTTAGGGAAATAATGAACATTTTGCCTTCTAAAGTCCATCTGCTGTATGTATGTAAGTCCATGACCTACATACATAATCAGATGTCTTAAAAATGTTTTAAAAATTACAATTATAGCCAAAAATGTATTAAAACATAGAGTCCGGTGTTTCAATCAGTTGAATCACATCAGATGTGAGTCTGGGTGTCGCCCTGCTTTAATTAAAGAAAAGTAATCTAGGATTTTCATTATTAAATTCCGATCTTGAGCGCTTTGACTCCCTAATTCAATAGATGATGTACAAATGGGGAACATTCAACACCATAGTCACTTCCCTCACCTCTGGTGATGGTAACAAACAGACACACCAAAATGTGCAATAGACCAGGAGGTCACAAGGAACCCAAGGATAACGTCTAGGATACTAAAGGCCACTTTTGCCGTGGCAGAGCTGAAAGGAGGAAGCCACTACTTTGCAAAAACTTAATTGCTAGCCATCTACAGCTTACTGAAGGCCAAGTCGATAAACTAGAAGGCAGCTGGAAAGCACTGTTATTTTGTCTCATTTAGTCAATGGGTTTCCCTTAATCTAGTTTCAGGGCTTGTGTGAAAATCTTATTACATTGTTTAGGCCCAAACAAACTATTCTCTATTTCTGCACATGTTGTTGTGTGTCCAGACATGATTCAATCACTGGTAGAAATAGGTTTAGGCTGCTAATGTGTATCAGACAGTATCTTCAAAAGGATTGTTAAAATCAGCTGTCTTGACAGCGTCTGTCCGCTTGGGACTGTCAGTAGAAGCAGAGTCCTGCCGTGAAGCCCTGCTCATGGATATCATAGATTTGCTGACAGTAATGGGGGGTGTGGGGGGTGGTGGTGGTGGGGGTGAGGAGCAAACTGCAAGATACAGCCTAATGGCCACAGTGAGGCATCCCTCTTTGAGTGTTTTTTCTTAATCACAAGAAAAGTTAATCCTCAATCAATGAAAATGTAAAGCAGCGGCTTTCTGTTCTATTTGTGCTGATAGCAGCTTAAAGCATTGCTATTGAGGGGCTCAGACCGCATTAGCAAGTGTCTGGCACGACTCCTAGTCATGTCTCACCCAGTGCACACACACAGGGGGGGGGAAAGCTTCCTTTTTTTCATTTTTGGACTCCCCTGGAATAGTGAGGAGGTGCATCTTTAAATGACCTACGTTTTCTCCAAATGCTACCTTGTGAAAGCTGTTAGAGACGACCTGATGTAATTTTGATGCATGTTTTTCTTTGTTATATTATTCAGGAGTTAACAATACATATTAGCATGTAATACATAATGAATGCTATTTCCAAGGTTCCTGTATCAAACTCCCCTGTCTTCTGTTTTCCCCTTTAATGTCTTATGATCGGGGGTGTGCATGTTGGTGTAGCAATATTTTGTTTTGCTGACACCAACAACTCTGCTAAGTCATGAAAATGCACTGCAGCTTGTTATGTTAATACTTTGTCAGCTGTAGCATGTCAGACCCTGATAAGGAAAGTTGGGACATTATTCACCCTTGAATCTTTATGGCTCTCACTAAGCAGCCCCCCTTTAGAGGTCTCTAAGAAAGGCATCATCAAAGGGAATCAGGCTGTGGAATAATACGCAACATTAAAGTTGCATTCTGCACTTCTCAGAGAGCATTGATGATAAACTGCAGCTTAAACTCATTTATGCTTGGATGATTTTCCCCCCGAGTCAGAAGGACTAGACACGGGGGAAAAAAAACTCCAAACATACGTATCATTGGAGCAACACTAAACCTTTAGTAACTCATGCTATGCACTGAAATGGCATTGTCCTGTTAGATGGCAGAGCATCTTGTTAATGCTGTGGCTCAGTGGGTTCATGTGAACACTGGTCATTTTTTCTGCTATAAATCAAATCTCCTCAAAGAATGTCTCAAAGCTAATACAGAGCCCCTCCACCTTGGCATCATCATAATCAGATTTGCCACCTGTTTGCGTAGCGGCTGGGACATTTTTTACCATTGCGACATCTAATTATGTGTCATCCGATGCTATTTTTTTGATAACATTATGGAATTGTTGGGAAGGCTTGCAGGATTTTCATTAAATTTAGGTTGGCATGCTCAGAGAATAATTCACTTCATTTGGGTAAAATTGACAGATACATTCCTTGTGTGGCTGAAAACCCTTTGAAGCATTTAACGGACATCTCTGTTGTTTTGCAGAGAATATTTTAGGTATTAATATCTTGGTAAAATATTTGTTGCATTTTACGGAGTTACTTAAAGTAATGATTTTGTTCAAGTTATGTCCCTGCTAGTTTCTAAACTAAACCATTTCATGCTGGTTTATTCCACAGTGTTAGCAATAAAAAACTAATAGATTCCATATAGCTGCAAGTCTGACTTAGGCCCCTTTGTTGCATCTCACCCTCCCACCCATTGAGCCATATTAACCTTTCTGTCTCCTCACTTTTTTGTCCTTTCGGCTTATCCGGTGAGTTCAGGGTCACCACAGTGGATCATTGTCCACATGTTGATTTGGCACAGTTCTTGCGCCAGATGCCCTTCCATGATGCAACCCTCCCCAATTTCTACCGGGCTTGCACCGGCATTGCACAGCTGGAGATGGGAAGGGGCTGTTGGGGGGATTCAGTGCCCAGAGAAACTTCAACATATGGTCGGGACCGGGGATTGAACCACTGACCCTGTGGTCTGTGGATGAATGCCTTACCAACTGAGCTCCTGTCTCCTCACTGATGACTAAAAATGCAAATATCCCCCCAAAATGTATTTTGATACGTTTATGCTGACGTTCCAATTGAATGGATTATCATGGCGTTTTCAAGTAAAATCAAAAGGCGGTTTGCTCCTGACAAATAGTATCTCTAACTATGGCAACCGGAGTTTGGTAAAATGGCAACAAAAGGACCTAGTTAGGATTGTGGAACCATCATGTTTAGTTACGTCAAGGAACAAAGACAATGGGTTAAGTTTAGGCACAAAAACTACCAGGTTAGGTTTAGTAAAACATAATTATTTCTGTGCTGGTACATAACTATTGTTGTTGTGGTTACAATACTAAACTGGTTTATTTTGCTGAAAGTAGTTGGGCTCGTGTTTTGCTAGAGGACATAGAACAGTCTCTCACATTTATTGGTGGAACCTACTGACTTTAGTGATCCCAAGAATTTTCTTCGTAAAATGTATATTTTAGTTTTGGGTTTTTAACTTTGGCAATGAGTTCATTTTTAAAAATGTGTGCGTAAATAAATGCAATGACATAAACCTCGGTAGCACTTTGTATTAATCAGTACAAACAAGCAAATGTTGGCATGGTTGGCATATTGGATGGGTCAACAAGACACAGAAGCCCACAGGAGTCCACGATTCGACTCTAGAGTGAGAAATTTTGGACTTTAATGATCATTGTATTACATTATGCACGTTTGTTATAGTAAGGAAATAAGTGTGTAACATGTATGTAGGTAGTTCATGTTTTTAGTCCATGTATTTTATCTTTTACTTAACCTTCCCCTGAAACCATGGTGCCACACTAAGCAAGTTGTGGTTGTACGTGAAAGTCAAGATGTTTCTACAACTGTAACAGCATTTTAAAAGGTCCAAGAGGCAAGTGTAATTGTTTTTATGTGGTGTCCAGTAGTGATGGCAAAGGGTACCTACAGTAAAACATGTTAATATTTAACATCTGAGGAAATGTTGGCACAGCCTCAAAGAGCTACTAACATGGCTATTTACTCTATTTTTTGATTTAGTTCTAAGAGGAAGGCTTGATAAACTCAATGTTGTCATTAAAACCTTTGCACCTTTAGGTAGTTGTCAGTTTAAATCCTTTCTTAAAGCTCAAAAAATGCCACTTGGTCAGTTGAAAAATGTAAATGCAAAAATGGATTATAACCTAAAATTATCATTAGAACAACTGTCAAAGGGCCCAAATAGAGTCAAAGTGGTAACATTTAGAATTTAGTAATTTAATGTAGAGTTAAACTATATTTTTGGCCAAGCTGTTGGTGGTAACACTTTTCAAAAAAACTATTTAATGGGTCAGCTTTTCAGATGTAGAATCCTCGTTGAGAGTCTGTCAGTGAGTGCATGCCAGCAGTGAAAAAAGAAAGGCGAGCTATAAATTGTTTTGGAAAAGCAGCCCGGGGAATGCTTCATCAGTGCCAGAGCTTGTTGAAAATTGAAGCAGACTGAATGTGTCTGAACTTAGACAGATGAGATATCAAATTGGCGGGCAGGAGTGTGATAATCAGGGAATTGGAGAGGGAAAATTGCATCAGAATGGAATCATAAGCCTGACCAGAAGTGAGGATTTGCTGATCCCTGACCTTCTGTTTCAGAACTGAGGATTTTAAGTAATGAGATCTATGCGGTGAAACAACTCCGATCAGACCACCGGGTTTTAGAGTGCTGGGAGGAGAGTGTCTGTCACTGCAAAAAAGCACAGCCAATGGATTTAACACATATGTGCTATGGCAGCACTGAAAGACAGGACGGGTTAAGGAGGAAGAATGAAAATAGGAAAGGCATTTTGCTGCAATAAATAGACCTTGCATGAAAGTATAATGCGCTGGAGTGAATGCACAGTGTTTGATGTGGAATATGTTATCCACTGACCTTCTGTCACAGGAAACAGCTGCTTGAAAAAGGGAAAAAGTAGAAATAAATGAGATTATTTTAGTGCATCTTACAGCTTCGTTAGATTTCACTAACTGCTGGGTCTTTCTTTCATCTCCCTCAGTATGTTGTCAGGTTTTTTTGTTTTTTCTTTCAAATAAACAGGTATTGTTTCCTCTCTAGTGAATCATTTAGAACACCGCAAGGTTGAAATTGTCATGCAGTGCAGACGCCACAATTAGCAGGTTGTGTTGGTAGTGATAAACAAGCCAACTGACGGATTCCTGTGAAGGCAAAGCTCCTCATTCCTTCACTTTCTAATATTATCTGTTTCATTTCATGGACACTGAGAGCAGCTTAGCAATATCATAGTAATAATAAGACTCCAAGTGTAAACCTCTAGTCGAACATCCGTCCTTTCTCTCCTAATCGCCTTCTAATTGGTCCTCAGATGTTATTTTGGCTGGAAATGATCCCGACTTAAAAAGAGAGAGTTTGTCAGCCAGACGCTGAACATCCTCACATTCATTCTGCCTTTATCAGTGGAGTGATTAGATCATGTTTGAAGAAAGTTGCAGCAGAATTAAACAGCTTGAGATGTAGAATTACAAATTGTCAGCAGTGCAGAGAAACCTTTTCACTGACATCATTTAGTTCATAATTAGTCTAAATAATTAACCTAATTGGACTAATTTGCCTCATTATCTCCCTTTCACAGGCTCTTTGTGGCTTGGTGGCACATGTTTTCTAATTTATGAGAAGGTACTTACAAATAATCTAACAAACAGTAACGTGGAGTATATCTGTTGACTGAATGTGTAGGTTACAATAATTTGTTACATTTTCTCTAAGACTTAATAATAACCCAGTACACCTCTAATCACAATAACGAAATATATTATTTGTATTAATTATCTTTTATAGCACAATTTTAAATTGTAATAAAATACATGGTAATAATTATTATAATGATTGTTATTATTATCACTTTTACATCCAGCTGACATCTTCTGCAGTCACTCTCCTTTTATCTCACAATTGGGAACGGAAAGATCTGTCCCTTTAGCTGCTAAATGCGCCACTATTTTTACTAGCTACAGTATTTAAGTCTGTCTGCCTCTAAGTGCTGAGCAGTTAGCCTATTCTGGTTTTATCTGACTATTTTTGTGCTGAAAACAACTGCATGCTGAAGCTGGAAGTGGTGCTGATGAGAGCAAAATGAAAAGGGTGAAGAAAAAAAAGGCTCAAAAAGCTCTGTACAGCTAAGAACTGCAGAGTTATGTGATATGTGAGTGTTTCTGTTTTGTTTTTGAGTTCACCAATATGAGCAAGACTTTTTACGTTACACATCATTCTAGCTCGCTTTAATATTAAAAAATAAAGACTCTTCAAAAGATCTCTACACTGTAAGGACTAATGTTATTTACCAATATTAATTAAGGTTACGGTGTGCAACACTTTTCACATATTGTTTAATAGAAGTATGTTCCAACACCTTGTTTTAATGTGGAGATGTGAAAGCCTCCAATTAATCACAAAACAGCACTGGAAGATTGGCAATAACATTCACTTCTAAAAGCATTTTGAGCGAGGCTCACCTTACTGACCAATTAGAAAAAAGCATTGTTTCTCTTTTTGATTAGTAAGTATTATAGTCTTGTCATTATTAATAAACTTAATTTGCACAATTTTAACTTAAATGGCGGCCTGGTGGTTCAATGGGTAAAACATCAGGTTGGGATGCAGAAGGCCGCTAGATCAAATCCCACCCCACCAGGTGTGGCCCCGCCCAGCCATCAAGGGCTACCTTGGTGCTGGTTCTGAGCCCCAGTAAAAAGGGGAGGGTTGCCGCAGGAAGGGCATCCAGCATAAAAAAAAGAACTCATGCCAAATCAACGTGTGGAACACTTTCTTGCTTTCACAACCCCTGAATGAGGTTAGGACTCATTCCTAGTTTACCAAGATATTCATAATTGCGATGTTGATTTGTGAATTAACAAATTAACATTGTTTTGTGTAAATCTAACTTAAACTACAAAGCCATGATGGTACTGCACCAGTGGGAGGTAGCAGTCCACTCAACTGTGCCTAGTCTAATAGACTAGACTAGACTAATAGAATACTATTAGTGACTTTATAAGCTGTGTCTCAATTCTCAAAGGCTGATTTTGAAGACTAATTGTGTCACTCTGCAACAAAATCTAGTTCAATCTGCAATCTAGTTCCCCAGGCAACCACCTGGCAACCAAGACTCCAAGGGTTGGGTCCTTCTCAACCCAACATATCCCACAATCTTTTTTAGGAGTTAGTTATGGATGTCAGAGGACAGACTATCTAATTTCAGTTAGGTATTTGCAATCTACATAGTCTGCAAAGACAACATGCCTACAATGTTTTATCATGTTTAGACGTCCAAAGGATGCAGCCCCCAAATATAGACACAGCTATAGTCTAGAGCTTGACTGATGGCTACTGGAAAACCAACCTTTGTTGGAATAGTTAAAAACACGCAGTAAAACATATGGAAGCATTAAGCTTACGTTGATACACAAACAATACATAACATAAGTTTAGGCATATATACAACATGGTTAGTGGTTAGTAAAAAGATGCAGGACCTTTGCGATCATGATTACAATCACAACACATAATTAATGTTATGAAAGGCTCATGAATTTTTAAAAAATTGCATAGTTCACCCTGGAATCAAACATTGTCTCCTGTGAGAAAAAGCCTTGGTTTCATGGTTCCCAACACATATTTTTTCTGATTGGATTTACAGATTTTCTCTATAGCTATTGATTGTTCATTCCATAATTACTAGAAGTTTCCTACCTACAACCTACAACATTACTATTACTGATAATATTGTCCTGGCAAAATTGACATGTGGCCTTGGTTTTTACACTCTCTTAAGCTTTAATACGGCAATATTTAAAAGACCATCTCCTCTACAGAAGAACAGCCTACTGAGTAAGTACACATTTAACTGAAGGACACGATGCCCAGATAACACCAAAGCAGTCCTAAAAGATTAAAACTTACGAGACACGTGTACATCTTGAGGCCTCTGATTTGGCCCCATCACATGCAGCCACCATAGAGACCAGTACTAGAGGTCCTTAAAACAATGACACTGTCCTGTGTTGACGGGCTGTGTTCTGCTTGCTCCAGTTAGCTCTTGCCTGCAGCTCACCACAGAAGTCTGTCAAACATCAGTGTACAAAACTGACTTGTCCTGCTATTGAATGTCTGCTTAAAGAGATGGGGATGATTGGAGGGAATGGTGGAAGACAGTAAAATGCTAGAAGACAAGAAACTGGCTAAAACAACCACAGGGAGGGGTTCTACCTTAAATGAAATTGGTTGGACGGAGAGCGAGGAGCCACACACTGTGAAGATTGACTCTAGATTGCAGAGCAGAGTGTAGACGTGGTAAGACAGGCAGATTGTGAGCACTGGAAAAAAGCTAAAAAAAAAAAAAAAAACAGACTTCCTAGCTGTTGAGCTACTGCTCACCAACCCAGTGAAGCACTGACTGATGTTAAGCCCTCACACCAGATGAGTCCTGTCTTCTGCACAAGCCTTCCGAACCATAAGTCTCCCCTGCTGCTAATGCATGTTTCAAAAAATGTAAAATAAATACACACATTAACAGATAAAAACTCAAACATTTTCCTCACCATAGCGATCCATCCTATCCTGACAGGATGAACTGTTACTTTACCAACGTACAGTTTCATCTGCAACCCATCCACTTTTTGTGTCAATAAGAGATTAGCTGTAGGTGTGTTTGTGTAAGTGTCAAAGTGATTTTGGACTCCAAACGATAACAACAGTGTTTGTTGTTATGTGTAAATAAACTGTTGTTTGCTAATACAATATCATGTACAATTCATATTTAAAATGACAATATGTCAAGCAGATTAAACACAAATGACTTAACTAAAAAAGTATCCCGGTGATGATGAAATTTACTGTTCTTGGCGTTTTATTGAATTTTTCAAAACTGTTCAAACAAATTAAATTCTCAAACCACAAAAACAAGCAATAGTGAATCAATATTACATGTTACAAGTACAGAGGATCTTCATCAAGAGACATTTTGATTTTTATAAATGGGCTAAACATTGTGACTGACCTGAATCCAAATCACAAATTTCTAGGACCACTTTTTCCTTTTATCAATCATAAACAATAAGTCATAGTGTTCTTATAACAACCTGTGCAGCTTCCCTGATCTTTACATGTTTCATTGTTGTTGCCATGTTTGTAGACACCATTCTTGGTCTGGTACAGGAGGATTCTATAATCATTTTCTACCAACAAAGCATGAATTGCTCTTTTTTTCTAGATCTATTTCAATCAGTGAACCAACTCGGAGATGATGCCAATGAAGCAGTGTGGTCAATGCTGTCTTCAAAAAATTCTGTTCCTATGCAACTTAACGGCAAAAGCAAAAAAAAAAAAGTTTATATAGGAAACATAATCACTTGATGGATCAACTTCCAATAGAATGTACTTGGACCAAATAAAGGGCTACAGTAACAGATATTGATGTAACCAGAAAGCCTCATTTAAACATTTCATTGTTATTGCTGCTTAGTTGCATAGAAACATCATTTAGAGAAGACGAGGTTGGACTGGGTGAAGCCAGGGTAATATTTAGGACTGATCCGCTGTGCTGGAACTGAGTCCTTTGAGGCGCAGTCATTCCAAAAGATGTACAGGGGCACACGCCGTCTCATTTCCTTGTGGGACAGTTTGCTCTCTCATGTTGTCTGTGTACCTTGTCAGATTTATGGAATCTTTCAACTTTTGACCAACCCATCACACCACCTTACCGATACATAAATAAATTCAATAGTTTGACTGCTATCGCACACTAGTTCTCATTTAACACACAGTATCACACATGAGTATTAATTACTGTCCCTCCTCAAGTGTTAAGACATTTTTTAATTATACAATGTAAATATGCAAACAGTGAAACTGACCAGTCCAAATATCTGTAAGTGCTAATAATGCATGTGTGGTAGGACAAGAAAACGAATTGAGCCCTTGCACTATTAGGTGCTTGTCCATCCTTTGCTAATCACAGTATCTTGTGGATACACAACAGTAATTACATTTCACTGAACACACAGAACATGAAGTACAATAAGGCCCCTTCATTCATTTTTCTCCAACCAGGGAGAACATTTGAAAATGTCATTTACTCAGCAGAAATGTGCAGATTTTCCAGGGCTCGTCAAAGCCCACAAATCAATCTGCTCATAACTATTTGACAAATTAGGCAATGACCTTTTCACAAACTCACGTTCTGATTTGATCATAGTCCGTTTCAAGTTTCGTTTCATTAAGTCTATATTGACACTGATGCTCCGGCTCCTGCTTTTCCAATGCAATAGTCCGAAAAAAGGGGTATTGTCTTTCAGAGCTTTAAGTCATTTTACATAAAAAAAAAAAAAAAAAAAAAAAACGCCCACAGGAGACAGATTTGGTTGTTCTGGAAACTATCAATATTCACTAAAGTTATCATCCACTCACTACTCCACTTTGTAAAAAAAAAATAAAAAACATAAATCAAATTACAGTTGCAAGGTCAGCATCCATTATTTTATTGTGGTTCTTATACCATATGACAAAGGCCAAAAAGTCATTTTTGATCAAAACTTACAGAGCTGTCAGTGATAATTCCTTTCACCATTATCGGCTTTTAGCTTACCTAAGGATGTAGCTGTTGGTTTTAGCTGACATCATACATTCCTACTCCTTCACTCTACTGTTTCTGGAGAGCAGAGCTTAGCTTTTGTTTTGTGGCTATAAGAAGTTACAGTAAGCAATAAATGTACTTGAAGATAACGGAGTGAGAAATGATGGTTTACCAATAAATTTGCGGTTTATTGCTTTCTACAGTGCAGCAGTATTTAGAGTTCGCTCCTGTGCTCCACATTCTCTCTGACATTCGCTCAGTCAGCCCCTTTTATTAATTTATATATTTACTTGGAACAGGGCCAGTTTAAAATTGTCCATTGGCTTCCACTTGTTAATGCAAGCTCAAATATCAAATTGAACAGTGTTGGAGCTTTCTATGTTTAATCATAGATCAACACATTTACTTCCTTTGAAGTTACCTTTAGTATGGATTTTATTTTACATGTGCCCAGTTCCTTAGCTTAATCTTCCAAACTCAAAACCTGCGGACCTTCTTCTTAAAGTCAGAACTAATCTTGCCAGTCTAACCTCACTCAGAGATTGTTGACACATTCCTAAAATCAGTGTGACTCCTTCCAGCATTAGGACTGTAGCAGGAACAGCCATTCTTTTCCCACACAGCAAGGGCTCTAAACTCAAATGCTATCTCATAGATATGGCACTGGTTTTCAGTGCAGTCACACTGACGCAATATGCCTGAACCCAACTCTTCACACTAGTCACCTGAACCAGACTTTGCATTGCTTGTGCACTGCACAGATTAGTAACTTTATTGTAGACAGGGTTGCTTCATTACTTGTTCATCATGGTTGGGGTTGGATGACACACATTAATAAACTAGACAGTCGGCAACATTGCAATGGGTAATACACTGGTTTTCGTTGTTTTGTCAAGCACGATATGTGCATAATTTGGCGTTAGTGGTAACAAATACTGAACATTTGTTTGCTGTTGCTGACAGTTATATTGAAAATATTGAGATATTATTATATTCAATTATAACTTGGCAGTTGAAGAAGACTGTAAGATATCCTCCACATAACTTCAACAGTGTGAGAAGCCCATCAGCTCTATTGAACTGAGGTTTACAGTAGGTCATTTACACCTTGCTGACAGACCACATCAGACAGACATTGATCATGTTTACTCATGTCCTCTACATTAACATGCAGGTAATGGCACCCATTCAGATCAATGGGTCTGACTGCACAGCCTACAAATGGATTCTGTGGTTAGAAGCCACTGAGCGTCCACAGATGATACTTAAAGAGAGAAACGACTCAATTCCTCTGATTCGCCTGCTTTCCTTCCACTTTCAGCTCTGCCAAGCTTGCTCATTTGTTGTTAGATTTATTCCTATAATAGGGAGCCAGCATGCCTTCTGCCACAGCTTGTACATGCACACTGCAGCCAAGGCCATGGCTGGCTCAACTGCCTGGCCTTGAATGACTTCCTGTGTGGGCTGGGTTGAATTCTCGGTTAGCACCAGTATCATGAGGAGATGGATGGATGCCGATGATAACTCAACCCAAGTGTGACAGTTTGTTTAGCCAGGTAGATCAAAACCAGTGCATCTCTTGAACCCACTAGCTGCAGGTCTGTAGATATGTTTGAGAGCAGCATATGCTGTCCAATTGTATCCTTCTGACAACCATGTTGCCAAAGATACAGCTGTCTACAGTGTGTACAGTGAATCCAGGCTCCTTGGAGACGGCGCTTGATCATCTAATTACCGTGGTGTTGAGACAAGGTCATGACCAGTGTGATTACAATTTACATTCCTGTACTACCCCTTTCTTTTAACAGACGTGTGAACTGCAGCCCTGAAAAGCCTGTTTACCCTTTGTTTTATTATCTATCTCATTTTCTATCTTCACTTTAAATGCTGTCGTTCTCTCTTAACGCTGATATCCAGCGCAAATGAATTACATGTATAATGTGAGTAATTTTCACAGTGCTTTGATGACAGAGAAGGAGCAGAAGACAAATAACAAAAGAAGCCACTGTCGGCTGTGCATTGTTGTCTGTGTTGATTAGGCTGTAGAGGAGGTAAGGTGAGCGACTCTGAAGTAGTGCTGCTTTTTTTTATCAACACACTCTTGTCTAATCACCTTTAATCAAATGCAAATGATGAGAATAGGGAATCTTTAATTCAGAATAATGGGAACAAAGGGAGAGATAGAAGGAAACATATGAGCTTGTTAGTTACCACCATTGGTTTGCTCTTCAGGCGGGTCCTGGGGGGCTTCTTTTAATCTAGCATTGCCTTGGGCAAAAGCAACGCAGCCCTAAAACATCGGAACTGGATGAAATTAAGCAAAATCAATGAGACTTAAATCTCTTTGAGAAAGTTGACAAATTCTTCCCCCCCCCTCCATCCCCCCCTCTGTTACCACAGTATCATGGCCGGGGATGGTGTTATTTTAAATTCTTTTATAGGCCTATTACACAATTAGCCAGCCAGTGGTACGCCCTGACAATGACAATTTGAATAATTAATCTCCTTTAGCAGCAAGATTCTTCTGCATCAGTTTATCATAATCTATCTACTGTACATGCATACGAAAACAGATTTTAAAGTAAGCGAAAATAATGATGTGACAGAGACCTCCCTGATGTTCTAAATGTTTTTTTTTTTTTTTTCAGGCTACAGCTGCATCTCCTCTGGTATTGTGCCTTCATTACATTATAACCCTGAACCCATTTCTGCAGTGATTGTCAGATTCAGACTCCTTCACTTTTGTACTTTTTACTGCATGCAATTGTATTATATAATAGTGGGGAAAAAAAGGCATTTTTTTGCTCAACAATCTATGCAGGATATTCCATGATGACAAAAACAAAATACTAATTTAAATAAGTTATAAAAAAGAGGCCTCTGGTAGTTTTTGCAGCTCATAATTATCTTGTGTAAGTTTATTGCAATTTTTTTCTGCCATATCTTTCAAAGATTAGAGCGGAAGTGTCGTTCTTTTGGTCGTTTTACAGATGTTCTCTGGGGTTTAAGAGATTTGCCCTAAAGACACTCCAGTACTGTGTTGACCATTGTTTTGGATCATGGCACAACTGGAAGATGAGCCACCACCCCAGTCTTGGATCTCGTGCACTCCGGAGCATGAGAGAGGAGAAAAAGCATGATGCTGCCACCGCCATCCTTCATCGTAGGGATGGCGTTGAAACAGAAGAGCAGTTCTTGGTGTATGCCAGACAAAGTGCTTGGAGTTCTGGCCAAAGACCACCGAACTGTTGTCCTTCAACGGTTGTTGTGTTGTGACAAACTCCAAACAGTCTGTGGCTTCTGTCTCATTACTTTACCACAAATGTCTGATTGATGAATTCTCCCTTTTGCCAGGCTCTCCCATCTCTACAGAAAAGTTCTGTGATGTTTGGATTTCTGGTCACTTTCCTGAGCATTGCTTCTTTCCCAATTACTCAGTTTGACAGGCAACTCTAGGAAAAGTCCTGACGGATCCAGACTTGTTATATTTCAGTATTTTTGAGAAGACTGTACTCCTGGGAACACTCAGAGCTATATAAATTGTTTTATACATATGCCCTATGCACACACACAGGAGTCTGAAGCCACGATATATATATGTTTGTTTCAATGATATTAATAGTGATATGGCTCTCAAACATTACATTTACTAGGTTAGTATCGCACTTTTTAGGTTGTTCAGCTTTTCATTCACTGCAGTGAGCACATTAGAGTGATGTTCTGTCTGTTATCAGCAGAATGACTTTCTTTTTAATAATTTTGTTAAGTGTTATCTCTCCCTTATGACAGACTGTAAAACTGATTTATTACCTAAATATACATTCTTTTCAGGCAGAGCTTTGAAAAGTTTTCACAAGCTAGATGTACATGGGAAAGTACATGACACAGAGGTCATACGTTTTAGGCCAACTATATTTTATTCAGGGCACTTGTGTGGTTGTCGAGTTTTGAAGTGAGAATATACCAATCAACTACGACATTAACACTCGGGGGCCTAATAATGTGATGGAGGACCATGGTCAGAACGGCCACTCTGAGAAGTCTGCAGCTACACAGCCCCATCCAGAGGTGGTAGAAGTACACAAACTGAGTTTTCAAGTAAAAGTGAAAGTATTGGCCTAAACCGTTCTTCACTTAGAGTATCACTTTAAATTACTTTTAATTAAGCCGATTATCTACAGTTTACTTAAAGTAAAAAACTAAACATACTCCAGTAACAAAACAGTACTGATTATGGTATTTATGGGAAAAAATATACAGTAATTAATAAAAATAAGGGTCAGGGGTCATTGTTGGTAAAGGTGAAGCTGATTTTAACGACTATATATGCTGATAGGTGGATAACCCATAATTACTGTTCAAAACCAACCCTGTCTCCTAAAACTAAACTACAAACATAATTTCAACAACATTCTGTTTCCTGTGAACATAATGAAAATATGTTCACATGCAAACTAAATGGCCAGTTGCAAATATGTTGTTACTGGTCATAGCAATAAAAGGTTTTCAGACAACATAATTTTAAGTGACTATGTATCGGACTAATATACAATCTTGCAGCAAAATGTCCGGTTTTATTTTTCTGCCATAATATGCGATCCTGCAGTACAATGTCTAGTTTCTGTGACTACAGTGTGGTATTTTATGGTTGTGAGTAGGTACTTAAAGCAGCTGGTTAGAGTCAGAGGAAGATCAAGAGCTGGTGGGCAAATATAAGTGTATGTGTTTTATCGCATTTAAACCTGTGACTGAAGGGTTTAGGCAAGAGAACATTAACTGCAGGGTTAAATAGATATCGTGGATAAGACTCTGGAACCACGCTCGGGCTTTTGGCTTGACGGTCCAGACCACCACCAGCTTTCACTTAATAAAAGCACAGTTTCATTCATTCAAAAAATACGTTGCATTAGAACATAACGTTTAAGTCATTATGTTTGCTACAAAAACATAATCGCGTTTGTAGTTTAGTTGTATATCAATGTAATTTTTATGCGACAGGGTTGTAAAAATACTTAGAAATGTGTTTCTTTTCATTTCTACTTTAAGTAGTTATGAAATGTGCAAAAGTTTAGACTTGGTTAGCACCTTCTTTGGCAAATATCACAGCTTGCAAACCATGTTTGAGTCCGTCTGTTCTTGATTTTAGAATTTTCATCCATCTGTTAAAGAGCAATTAGTTTATAGAGATGTTTAGGCTGTCTAGCAAACCTAGCATGTCCAAGATCTATTCAACGATTTTCAGTGATGTTCAAGTCAAGGGATTGTGAGGCCCATTCCACATGTGTATCCTGAAGGTATCATGATCTGGCTCTCAGTTCTACTTCCTGCCCTGGACATTTATTTTGTAGCCCCCTTCCCCCGCTTTCTGTTTCTTGTCCTTTCCTCTAGCTTTACCTTTCGTTATCACTCGTTGTGTGCACCTGTTCCCCTCACTATCTATGACCAGCTTTCCCTTCAGCTCCCTGTCAGATCATCATCTCACTCCTGGCACACCTAGCTCATGATGTACCTGACGTGTCATTATCTGTATAATCCCGTTTCTCTGCAACTTTGGTCTGAGTTTTGTTTTCATTTGTTTTCCCGAGGGTTCATTTAAGATGTGTGGTGTCTTTGTTTGTAGTTTAGGTTTAGAGGTTTCCCTATAATTTTTCTAGTATTCATTTTGGTTCGTGTTCTAAGTCGATTCCCTTGATTCCGTGAAGCTCAGTGTATTCTGTTACCTGTCATGTTTTTTTTTTTTGTACCCTCCTGTTAGGAGCGATTTCTGTTAATTATTAATTTGTAAAATAAACTTGTTCATTAGTGTTAATCTTTCCTGTTGTTGCCACAGAAAAATATGCATGCACCCCATGGTGGTTGTCATGGTGCTCTTGTCAACTGTTGCTGCTTTTTTTCCCCCAAAACAAATACTTGGTGTCTGTGACCAAAGAGCGCAGTTTAAACATCACCATTCATAATTCTTCTTTCTAAATTAAAAGTCAAATTCCTCAGTTTTAGGATGTGATATGTTTTCTTTGTACTATTAACAATCAATAACACTGTTAAAGTTGTTAATACTGTTAAAATCGTACGTACATTTTTACACAGCATCCCAACTTTTCTGGAAATAGGGTTTGTAGATATCTTTTTATCTGTATATATTTATTGATAGTGATAACTGTATGCAAGAGGCACAGAATAAATTATGGTTTGCACAGTCCCTCAGAAACAGACACATTTCCTTATGCACTGGCATATACACGCATTTGTTTCCCCTTTTATAATCCATAGTATGACAGGAGACTCTTGAAGTGACATCAACAAAACTAAATTTGCAGTAATTATAATTTATGTTTTCAAATTCCTCTTCATACTTTAATGCTTATTACTAGTAAGTATCCCCTTAATGTCTTGCTCAAGCCTTTCATGTCCCAAAATGCATCAGCATCTTCACATTGAAAGATTGGCCACTTAATTGGCAATAATTTCCATACACAGAATTCATATGATACTGTGGAAGAGACTGAACAAGTTGCAATGCGAGAGAAGAAGGAATTAGGAGCAGCAAATGGCTAAAGAACAAGGAAATAATTGATGTGAATTCATATCTTCATAAATCAACAAACAAAACAAAGGTGACAGGCCTGCATAGATCAAACAAGTAACACAAGAAACTGCAGGCAGTCACAGAAGCTCCAGGGTTCCTCAGTATTCTATTAGCATCTCTGCAAACATCACACATCCAAAAATAATCTGCTCCAATGGAATCGAAAATAGAAAATGTATATGTTTTCTCTTATCGCATGACTAAAACTGGAGAAATTAGATTTTATTGATGGCATAACACATTCCACAGTGTGGCTGTGTGTTTTAAAATATACTTGTACTGCATGTTCGAATAAAGACAGAAGGAAATTAGTCTAAATTAGGCCAGAGAGAAGACTGATTATTTGCTGACTAATAAGCAGCCCAGATTGAACATCAGCATGAAACTGCATATATAATCTCTGAGGGATATGCAGCTGACTTGCCTTGATCAATTTTGAATCCAATGAAGACATATTATTTTTAGATGTGTAACAAGTAGCTGTAAACCCTGTTTCCCAGGTATGTTTCACTTCTATATTAATGATAGGCACAAGTGGTGGAACTTCTAAAAGAGGATGTGACAGTCTAACCCACAGAGAAGAGTGCTCCTTGCTCAATGATCCCCCATGAGGGTGACAGTTTGAGGTTTTGCGAAATGTCGCCAGGTGAAGCCTGTTTACATCGTTACATGTGCATATCGCATTGTTTCCTCAATCCTGAGTCTTCCTGACAGAATGAACCTATTGATCAAAAAGAAACTATAAACAGTTCATTAAATGCATAGTCCTAGCAAGGAACTATTTTTGTTGCTATGAATATGCATCATCTTCAGTGCTCAGATCATTTCCTTTATTTCTTTTTTTTTTTTTTTTTTTTTTTTTTTTACCAGTAATGAAACTGTGCAAAAAAGATCTGTTCCCTGGAGAAATCTAGTCTCACGTGATTACAAAAATGAGATGTGAGAAAAACAAATAGCTTATAATGCCCTGCGGAACATGAACCCGGTGCATTTCCCAATTTTGGAAGCTTTAGAATGCGTGTTAATACTCTGCCTTTCATATTTGTTTATTCTGCCTTCTTATGCCCCAGGAAATGGTAATTGTTGTTTGTATATGCATCTTTGGGAATTTTGATCCATGATATTTTCTCTCCTCTATCCAAGGACAATTACCAAACAGTATATGAGATAACGGTGTTTGCTAGCAGCAAAGGCATACTTCTGATTAAAAAGAAATAGTGGGGAGATATTTCAAACACCTAAAGCTTTGCACAGACACAGTTGTTACTGATCCTCACCCAGAGCCCAGTCTTCCATTTGCATGACTAATAGCACGGCACTTTTTTCTTTTACATTTGAAAACCTAAAAAAAAAAAAAAAAAAATCTTTGTCTTTGAACTGTTCTCTGCACAACCATGTCCACTGTTGACTTTGTTGTTAAGGTTATGGTCTGAAAAATGAAAAAAAAAAAACAACCTCTAAAACTGTAGAGGTTTATATTCGCTGATGAAAATGACCATCTGTAATGAACAGGTACTATATTTGGGCAAAGTCTCGCAGCTAAACTGAACATGACAACCACGTAGGATGTATCCAAGGTTTTAAAGGGGGTTTGTTGTCTATAGCCATGCTTTGTTCCTAAACGTAACCATGTTTATTTAGTGCTAACCAGAAAGCTATGCACAATTGTAATGCAGCATTTGAGAATTTCTGGTGAAAAATAGTGGAGACACCATATGTCATTTTGGTGGCTGAGACCAAAGAGATGCGATTTCAATGCATGTCTGCTGGAATGGGGTGGGTGGGTTGGTGCTACTTTAACAACAGTGGTTCTGCAACATGACAAATATCAATCTACACCTTGAGATTGAACACAGCAGCTCAACAGAAGTTTTGTCAATTTGCATCGTGACAAATTGGAAGGCTCCATGTCCAGTGCCAAAAGAACAGAGAAACATATTGTAACCACCCACAAAATCACTACACAATTAAAAATACTATGCTTTGAAAACTTCAAACAACGAAGGTGATGATCTCTTCACAAAAAATGCATTGTGTGCAACTAGTGAGCTAAGTCAAAAGGAAACATAGAACGGTGAGCATACAAAGGATGCATGGATGCATTATGGGAACTGAATACACAATTAAATGTGGCACATGATTTGGGATAAAATGTCATAAAAATAATTAAATAATTTAATTAAATAATCCTGAGCCTGATCATAGACAGAGCAACTTGGAGGGTTTGTGATGCTCAGACATAATTCCACTGAAATATCAATGTCACAGCTTGCAAACCATGTTATGTCAATAATACCCTTGAAAGTTAAATAAATTAATAAATGTTCATCCAAAAACTGAGAAAAAGTATTAATCAAAAGCATACCCTCATCTCTGTGTAGTTTGGATTGCAGTTGATATAAGTTTAACCACTTAATAATTATGAGTTGTTATCCCCCATGGCTATGATTCAGTAGGCCACTACTACCTACCAGTAACCTAGTAGGTGTGGTTTTGGGTGGTTTGGGCGGATGGCTGGAAGACAAAATACAGGAGTTTTAACTAAGAGATACTAGTTTGTTTTCTGTTTCAAACTATATATTGCAACTTTAGTTAATGTTGCTAACCCCTTGTGGTGTTTATAAACAGAATGACTAGTGAATCGTGTGATTAAAATTTTTTTTTATCAACTTTTTTTTTTAAACATCACAGTACAGAAAGTACATTATGTTAATACTGTAGTTGGAACTACACACGGAGTCCTAACTATTAATTATGAAGTCTGGAACCTCCAGAGAACCTTTGCATTTTATATTGAGTTGTCAACCACACACTACAACCAACAACAAGCTGGAACAACTTTACATTACAACCAAATAAATGTGACACAAGCTGAGGTGTTTTGTCATTCGTGTTGTTGTTTTTGCAGAAAGTTACAGTTTGCTGCCCAACTTTTTTTTTTCCCAGCAACTTGCCACCAAGATAGCAATGGTTTTCCTGTATGTTTCTCTTGTTATCTTGACTTGAGCAGGCAAAGATGACTGGTGATCCTGAAACCACTGTTCCAAGTTAGATATCTTCTGACACGATGGCAGCCACTGTTTGATCAGTGGATATCAGTCTCAGTCTACAGGTTTCTGCCCGTTTTTTGGTGCATATACTGTACATTTTGGATGTCATCTCACTTTTCGTTCATGTAGCCTCCATGGCAACATTTTGACTCACTGTTGTCCAAAGTTGAGTGGGCAGGTGCTATACTGGTATAGCTTTACTTGAGACAAGGTTGCATGCTAGCTGAGTGGAGCTTATAACTGCAGAATTGTAAAGCATCTGTTAATTGCAGAAGTTCTATTCTGGAACTAACCAGCTAGATCCTCTGTCATTCGGATGCTTTCATGGTCTTCTGCACATCTCCAAACTGTCAGAAATGAATGTGTGTCCACCCAGGGTCTCTGCTGGCCCTAGTGGAGGGGAACCTTCCCTCATTGTAGTATTTACAGTAGGAGAAGCCCACGGGCCTAATTGGCATGGTCAGTGATGGAGCATATGCACTTTCCAGTGGGAACCCATCTGACAAGGCCACTCGCTGATGACTGCCCACATAGTCTCCATATGTGGCAGACAGAAGGGCCTGCACGCATGCTGCCCTTCAACTAATGAAGCCAAGTCACCCGGGTTCTACCTCTGCCTTTAATCTAGAGGCTGGACCCAAAATCGCTACCTTTTACTGTGTGTATGTGCACCTACAAATATGCACACACAAACAAGCCATTAGGTGGCAATTCAGTGTTGTAAAACCATCCCCTACATCCAAAGGGATACACTGACCCCCCCCCCCCCCCCCCCCCACACACACACACACACACACACACATAGAAACACAAACACAGAGTGACTCAGATGTTAAAAACATAATAGTACCATTAGCCTCACCTTCACCCCTCTCTCCCACATACTCCCCTACACACATGTAGACTCACAACAGACAAACTGGTGTGGAGATGTGATAAGAGAAAGAACTAAGTAATGTGTGGGGAAGAGAAAGAGGGAGAAGAGGCATGCTGTGAGTGTGAATTCAGCCTCCAGCTGGGCAGCTAAATGGACTTGGTCAGTCATTAGCATGCAAAGGTCTAGTCCGGACATTTAAGGTTATTCATTCCCCAGGCTAATTCTCATCATGCTGAAAACACCCAGCTACTTCCTCTTCTCTTCACTCTTGATCAATGTTTTTTTACTTTTGTGTGTGTGTGTGTGTGTGTGTGTGTGTGTGCTTCTTTGATGTTGTCCTGGTGGCTATTTTCCACAACACACCCTCGACTGCGCTCCAGAACCCTGCCGGCCACAGGTCGGCCGAGTGCACTGCACGTTTCGAGTGTTTCGAAGGGGGGCTGCAGATGTTGCCACATACTTAATAAGCCTGATCACAGGAGCCCCAACCTTGCAATGTAATTCCACTACCCAAGGTGCATCTGTTCCTGCTGCACTCAGTGGAACCCCGTGCTGGTGGAACTGTTTCACAAAGTCACACAAGTCATACAGTGGCTCAGCTGCTGCTTCAATAACAGCGAGTGATGGTATCGATGGCAGCCAGGCCAAGGGGAAACAGAAACTGAGATATTGGCCATGTGCAACAGGATGTATGACTTAAAGGCATCAAATATGATTTATATGGACTTAGGTTGTTTATTTTACGCCATGCACTGGAGAATTTCTGTTTTACCTGCCCTGTCCATACAGATGAATTCCCTTTAGCAATGCTGGGATATGGATGTAGCAGAGCATCACAAGCGAACTGATAACAGCATCTCCTGTCCACCCACAGCATATCACCTGACCATTGTGCTTAGGGGTCAGAACAAACTATCCCCCGGTGGTTTTCACATACCATTACAAAATGAAACATAACTCATGAGCAAGACAAGGAAGGACGCTACACAACTGTAAAGGCTAAGTTTGACACAAAACTGCTGCATTCCCTCTGAAGATTTTCTGGCCTGTTCTGCTTCTTCTGGAATATTATCCATTTTAAGAGTACACCTCGAGTCACAAAGTAAATAGATTGTGAGTTTCCATGCTGCTTAACTTTTTTCTTTTTACGCTTAGAGCGAAATGTGGTGTTTCTGCCTGTGTTTCTCCCCGGAGACTTTGGCTGACCCACTTTCCCTCATCCCGTGCACCTTGAGGATTTTAACGGAACAAGGAATATTTACAGTGGGTTATTTAAATACGTCTGATATGATTAAGTAATGACTTTGGAACAATTAGAGAGAGCTACATTAAGCGGTGTAATGTATAGTTTTAATGCAGCTTTCAGAAGCTCACATTGTGGTGTAGGTGTCGCTCTCTGGTGTTAAAGGAGTTCAGATTTGTTCCGGCAGAGATGCGTCTGTGTGGAAATACACTATTGCCTCAGCTTACACAGTTTCCAGTATTACAAAATTACAAAAAGTATTTAAAGTAGCTTGATAGAAGACAAAATTGCTAACACTGGCAAAAAAGAAAATCTTACTGTTTTTTTAGTTTAGGGATTGTTCTTCACTTGCACTTGCAGTTTAAACATTTGTTCAAACTTTTGAGCTCAGTACCTGCAGGCGAAACCGTGCTCCTGTAAAATATGACTTGGGAGGTCATTTGTAGAAGCAGTGGAAAACAACCAACGTTACCACAGGGTGACGCATAGTTATTGTAGTGAACATAACACAGTCGCCTAGTATTTGGATTCAAAAAAGCTTGCAAAGGGCAGCGGGTCGGGGTTGATGGCAGATCAGCAGCCTGTAAGTACAATGTGAAATGTCTGGTTTGTTGCTTTGTTATTATAGCAAGTCAAGTGATGTCAGTTGTTTAATGTGACAAATCCGTTATCTAAGCCTTGCAAGTTATAATAATAGTAATAGGTTTGTTGCCGTAGGCATATGCGATTAATTAGCAGGTCCTCACAAAACATTTAAAACTGATATACTTCATATCAAGTTTAAGAGTAGGAAGTCTCTCAATACATCACAGTTTCACTACATGTAATCTGATTTACAACTGCAAACATGAATTTTACAAAATAAAATGAACAGACCTGCTGCATATTAAGCAAATATTAGTGTTATTAAAAGTGCAGTGTGTGACATTTAACAGCTTTTTCAGTAGAAATTGCATAGAGTTTTTTTTTTTTTTTAACTTTAGCTTAGAATGAGCCTTTTGTATCTACAGAGAGAGCAAGTCCCCTTTCACAGAGGCTACAATGTTGTGCTGACATGTTTCTATAGTAGCACAAAACAGACAAAGCAAACACTCAGACAGGGAGTTGTAGTTTTTCCTGTTGAAGTAGCAGCTAGAATTTTCTAGCCAGCTTGGTGTCAGAAAGAAATTTATTTTACAGAACAAAGCATTTTTTAAAATGTATAATGTAAACCTAGGCTGGTGAAAAAAGTTAACTATTTCATGAGCAGTGATGATTAAGTAATACTTTTAAAAGGGTAAACTACAGTATTTACATTTGGAGTAGGAAATTCCCTCCAAATGAGTGCTGATAATTTGTCTCTTTTTCTGTATACTATGGAGTGATGCACATGTGTCGGCTTTTCCAGCAAGTTCAGGGTCGCCACAGCGGATGATTGGTCCGCACGGTGAATTGGGCAATTTTTACCCCAGCCGCAACCATCCCTAATTTTACCAGGCTTGGGACCAGCACTGCACGGCTGGGAATGGGGATGGGCTGTTGGGGGTTAGGTATCTTGCCCAGGGACACTTCAACATGTGGTCAAACCTCCGACCCTATGGTCTACCAACTAAGCTACTGGCGCAGCAATGTAATATTTATTTATTGTAACTTATATTCTTTTTATTTTATTCTTTTAGATATATCTAAAAAAAGCCTGAGCTATGATGTGCCACACTCAGATCACTATTGATAATTACACATGATATTTTGTCAAATTGATCGTAACCTCACATCTTCCGTATGTAAATCGAAATTTAACTTGCAGGAATAAAAATAAATCAAAAGTATAAACCTTCCAGAAAAGTTGGGCTTTTTCTAAAATGGAAATGTCATTTTCCTTGAACTTTCATCTGACAAAAGTACAAAGGGAAGACTATTATTCTTTTCACTGTCCAAATAAATTGTATTTTGTAATGATGAGCAAATGTAGAATTTGATGCCTGCAACCAAATCCAAAAGTAGTTATAATTTCACCAAATATTACAGTTCTGTGTGACTGCAAAAATGAGGTTACTTGGTAACAGAGAAGATTTTTGTAAATGGTTGAAGTTTTATATGGTTTTGTAAGACTGAGGCTGTGATGAATATGTGCTTAACAGTCTTTAACAGTGTCTGCCAGTGCATCCACAAATGCAACCATCCATTCATCCATTATCTGTAACCACTTATCCTGGGTGGCATGGGGCGTTGAACTTATTCCAGCTGTCATTAGGCCAGGGGCGGGATACACCCTGGACAGGTCAGAAATGCAAACTGAAACTCTTATTACACACGGAGTAAACTTTTAGAGTGAATAAAAATACGACAGATTTTAGTTTTGACTGCATTTTAGAAAAAGTCCCAACGTTTCTGGAAAAGGAGTTGTCATTCATGATTTTTTTCTGACCCTGACTGAGTACAAACTGAGGAAAATGGGTTTTCAAAGACCAAATTATGCAATGGTTTCCTCAAATGATCACTGCTTTATGTCCCGGATTGGCTCTGATGCTGTTTAATTTCCTCTCCATGTGATCATCGGGACTGTGTACTGATTGCACTGTTTTCCTTGTTCTGCAGGTGATTTTGATGCTGACCAAACTATTTGACTTCAACCTCAACAGCGTGACTGAGAGCTCATTATGGAGGTAAGCTTTTCATGCTACACGAGATCCTGACATTTTGAAAAAAAGCTTCAAAGCTTAAAAAGAGGCAACAGACACTGAAAGATTTTTCAAATGACGAGCCCAAAAAGCTGACTGTCCCCAATTGCTTTTTAATGTCTCTGGGCAGCAGAAATCTCTCAGATGAAAGTGGCTAATCAATGCCACAGGACATAGCAGTGTTATCCAGCAAATTACCTTAACCAGCCTTGAACACAGTGCAGCCTGGCTTGGAGCGTCAGCCTCGTATCTGCCTCAGTTCTCATGTAATTTTGGTAGATGCCTGCTAGGAAGGAAGACGGCTGCAACAATGTCTTGAAAAAAGTTGCCGTTAACCAAAGATCTGCTGCATTAATGATCATTATAAAACATATTTTTCATTATTGTTGGCTATGGAAGGTACAGAAGACATGAAAAGCTCTAAAGGTCTCAGATTGAGGAAGGATGACTATAAATGAAATAGAAAAATGCAAAGAATCAACATGGTGCTTTTCAGTGATCTTAATTCCACAAACCCTGTTTGTCAGCTCTGTGATGTTTCAAATTGAGATTGGAAATTTGAAAAGGCTACAGATGGAACTTATGTCTGAAAATGTGTCACACACACACACACACACATACAAATGAAATTCAACTGTGCAAATATTGACAACTGAAAGGTTAACTGAAGCTACAATTAAAAAAATAAAGTGTGATGGAAAATTCCATCTTCCTTTTCAGCTTTTAACTTGCTAAATGTTTCCAATTCCACCAGAGGCTTTGTGTTTACTGTGGTGTAATCGAGGCTGTGCTGTTTTGCAAGTTTTACTCAAACCCACCGAAGTGGATTATAAATTCTAGTGGAGGTCCCAAAGTTTGTAAACACACCACATATGTCAAGAAAAAAATACATAAAAAAAATATGCATAACACATTGAGACGATGATGGTCTGTTTGATGTAATGGTGCCGTTATAAAAAACATGGCATTTTGGATTAGTATGTTTCATTTGGCATGAGCATCATGCAGCTTCTGTGAAGTTCTGAAACAAACTCACACTGCATATGAGATTCTGAGTGTCAGTTAAAGAGGATATACTTTATACACTTAAAGAAGGTGAGAGGGGGATAGACATAAAACCAAGACTTTGAGAAGTTAATACCAGTTGAAATAGGTATTCATAAGTTGCATATAGTTTCATATAATGTGAGAAACCAGCTTGCTTAGAAAAGTTCCGCTGTGGTGACTCCTGAAGGGACAAGCTGAAATCCGTTGATCCATCAACCTGTACCTGTATATTAAAGTTTATACTGTACTTGCCAGCTTATGAAAGTACAGACATATGGTTCACTGCTTGAATTCTGCCTACATTCCCAGGCTGACAAGGGGAAAAACAAATACATTTCTGTGTCTGCCCATTAGAAGTCAGGTTAATACTGGGTGTGTGTTCTTCTTTAAAGAAAATATACGTATAATTATTAAAGATATATCTGCACTAAACAGGCTTATACTAACTTTACTCCCATTTTTTATGGGAGGGTTTGGCCTTCTGCAATTCTGATGCTGTACCAGTGAGTCACCAAGCCCCATTTGATTGATACTTAAAATACACAATTTAAAAATATGTTTCCAAACTGCAGATAGAGCTCAATTCTTTCTCTCAGCTGTTGCCATACTTTTATTTAACATGGATAACTAGAAAGCTGAACACAACATGCTGTTTAGTGTTGTAATTTTGTAAGTGTACTGTAAAATTATTACTAGAAGAAAATTCAATTATGTACTATAAAAGCCTTTATAGCAAAAGACTAAATTGTTAGAGTATTGGGTCAGGATGCAGAAGGTGGCGGCATCAAATCCCAACTCCCCCCATGTGTGGCCCCGTCCAGCGTACGGAGCACATTCTGCTGTAGTGACCCCTGAAGAGACAAGCCAATAGCCATTGATCCATCAGTACACATGGAAAACATTTGGGTTTGACATCATAAGACGAATAAGAAACGAGATCTAAATTTCAGTTTTTATTTCCAGACCTCAGAGAAAAAGCAAAATCAGTCAGCTGTTGAACGGGTAGACAGCATTTGAGAAATATTGTGAGAGCTGTAAAGAAAGACCCTAAAACAACTGTTAGTGACATCAGCAATTACCTCCAGAGGGCAGCAGTGGAGGTGTCACAATCTACTGTTCGCTGAAGACCTCATGAACAAAAGTACAGAGGCTACGCCAGAAGATAAAAACCACTCATCAGTGTGAAGAATAGGAAGGCCAGGCTGGAATATGAAAAAAACAAGTACAAAGATGCGTCTCAAAGTTTTATGGACAGATGAGATTAAGCGTAACCTATACCAAAGTGGTGAAAAGGATCTGCTCATGATCCCACACAAGCAAGCTCATCAGTGAAACACAGTGAAGGTAATGTCATGGCTTGGGTTGGCATTGCTTCTTCTGGGATGGGCTTATTAATCTTCATTCATATTGCAACACAGGATGGCAGCAGCAAAATGAAATTAGAAGTCTACAGAAACATTTAGTCTGCCAATTTAAAGAAAGATGCAAACAAACTGATTGGGAGATCCTTCACTATGCAGGAAGATAGTAACCAACACAAAAAAAAAACAAAACACAGGATTTCATCGGGGGGCAGGAAGTGGAAGGTTTAAGCCTGGCCATCAATCTACAGGCTTAAACCCTATGGAGTATTTTTTTTTACCTGCTAAAAAGGAGACTGAATGAAGCAAACACCCCAAAACAAACAAGTGAAAGAGGCTGTGGTGAAATCCTGGAAAAGCATGACAAAAGAAGAATGCAAACGTATAATGATGTCAATGGGTCACAAGCTTGATGCAGTTATTGCAAGCAAAACAATTGCAACTAGATATTGAGTCTTGGACTTAAAATACATTAAAGTGAAAAATGTGTGGGTTCAATCAAAATGTGCTGTCTTCTAAGCTGTGTATCTGATCCAGATGTAAATACCTGGAAATAAAAGCTGAAATGTAGATCTCTTGTCTCATATCAATCTTTGGATTTCAAACCTAAATGTTTTCAGTCTTCAGGAAAAATAAAGGAATTGGCCTCACTGTTTCAATACTTTGGGGGGGAGTGTAAGTTTACTTTCAGTACAGTTTGTTTGCTAGAGACAGAGACATAAAATGATCACATACAAATGTGTACAAAGAAGAATGATCAGAAGTCAAGAAGTGGGATTAGGGTTGGGATATTAAAATTATTATTATTATGCATTTTCTGAAAAACAGCTGTCAGTAATTCTGCCACACAATATTATCAGAGTTGATGAGGGTGGGTATATCCTTGAACTATGGACTCAAGCAGTCTACTGTAGCTTGCTGTCAACTAATTCTGTAATTTTATGTTTGTGTTTCTCTAAAAATAAAAACATTGCTAATACCTGAATTAATGTTACATAAGCAGATTGTTTGCACATATTGTGGAAAGTTGAATCCATAGATGTCTGGATTCCTTTGGTTTGAGACAAATTAACTAAAATTATGTGAATTAATTCCAAACTTATAAAAAAAAAAACATCTTGTGGGTTTTATATAGCTGTGCTGCCAGATTATCTCGAATATTGACTGTTGTTACTTGAGAAAAGTTATTTCCATTTTCTCTTTTGTCCTGTTCTCCATGAAGAAGAAAAAAAAGGCAGCAGGTTCACAGAGCAAACAATGTACAGCCTTTTCCACACAGACTGCCTCAAGGCTTAAGCTCTCACCCACAGCTGTGCTAAATGTACCATTATATGATACCTCTTGGAGGCCCAAGTGAGGCTATTGCTCTGTGTCTCTCATGATACCACATTACCCTCGTAATGGTGCATCTACTACTGACGTTTCACTCGCGCTATTATAAATCTGATGCCTTGAGAAAACAGAACTTCTAGTAATGGATGGATGATTAAAGGTGCATGTGGATAAGCAGACAGATTGACAGAAAGACAGATGAGTGAACAGATGATGTGCATTTTGAGACACTGAAGAGGATAATGAGAGTGCAGAACATTAGTGGGCAATTTACAGCCAGGAAGATAGACAGAGCAGCAAAGCAATAGATAAGTGCATTTAAGATTGGCCAATTGGTCTGCCAGAAACCCAGCACTCCACGGGGAGAGTTTGGAACTAAACTATACTCACCTCTGCTTGCCGAGGTCCCAAACAGCAGCTTAAGGTAACAGCTTTAAACTTTTATATCTACAAATCATGTGACATGATGTGAGCTTGTAGTGCCCACCTGTCTGCTACTGCTTTAAACTAAAGGACATGAGAAGCAACATTTTTCAACTTGGAATAGTTTTTTTTAATTTATCAGTCCATTGTGTTCGCCAGGGCCCAAACGTTAATACTTAAACTGGGCTTATACTTAAGTCTTAAGTCTCTAAGACTGGATTCAATTTCAATTCACACCAGCCAGGAAGTATTCTTTTTTTTTTTACTCATAAAGTCTCAATATGAAGAAATCTGCTCAAGTTGTTTCAAAGAATGAGATAAATGTGAGGTCACAGTGACTTGTGATGTGATGGATGTGATGGAAACTCCAACCTCCACAATCTATTCACCATTTCCAGTGGACATTTGTCCCAAATTTGAATAAATTCTATTGAGTTTTTATTTTTAATTTACAAGACAACCTAACAACCTGTTGATTTTGTGGCAGAGTAACAATGTAATTTGTGAAACAGTCAAGTCACACAGCTTCATTAAAAAAATGACAAGAAGCGTTTCCATTCATCCATGTCTCTGTTGTTAATCTCCAACCACATTGATAAGAATAGGATCTTGGACCCCATGCAAAAGTGGTCCACATATGATATGATTTATGGTAATTCGATTGGAATCACTTGAAAGCAAAAACATCACATTTGGGCCTTTTCATTTGTAATGTGAACATGGCAACACAACCAAATGTGAGGCCCCAGCCTAACAGAAAGTCTATATTTTGAGTATAATTCATCCATTTCTGATTGTTAGCTTTCAGGTTTCTCAGATTGAACGTTACACAAATTTTACAATATCTGAAAATTAAACTCTATAGTTCCATTTAATCAACCCCGTTTCCTTAAAAGGTGCATTTCTGTGCATACAAGCCTCAAATGCAACATTTGGTTTCTAAACTTAGCCACACAAAGTAGTCAAACTCAGGTCTGTAGTGTGACACGGCTGCATGCCAACCACCCACCCAAACTACCTACTTGTTACGTTCCACTTATAAAAGCACTTCATGCATTAAACGTGATCCATCCAGTGCATTATGTTCCTTACAAAAATTCTATTGCAGTTGCACGAATATCTTTTTTAAAAGACATTTTTGTTTGACAAAAGACAAAATAAGAAAAATAACCTCTACTGTCCAGTGCTGTCAACTGTGTGCGATGTTATAAATTCCATAAGACTTGAAATCAAGCTAAGCGTGACCCTAACTTGTTTTTGTCATCAATATGAAAAAAAATCGTAATCAATTCGCAACTGTAGAGGACCAACATCGGTATGAAAACTCACTCTTGTAGACATAAAATACCAAGGGTTTAAGATGAGTTTCTGAGACAAAGAAGATCAGTGATTGCTCATCAGGAACACAAATTCACAGCTCACTCATGTTTCTGCAGATTTTACTGAGGAAGTAACTTGTCTGTTCGGATAAAATGTAAGGATGCTCTTACAATCCTCAACCTAACATCTGACAACACACTCTACTCTAATGTAGCTTTAAGAATGGACGTTTGCCACCAAACCTGACAGGCAGGAAGATGATGGAAAGGGATTGCAAATCTAGGGAGGGAGAGAGGGTGGGAGGGAAGGGTATGATTTAGCCTGCTACTGAAGATATACTGTTGTAGTATGGTGAGGTTTTCATAAATTCATCCTGGAACACGCAGCACAGCTGCCATTTGTCTAGTGTCTTAAGCAGTACTGCTGGTGATGTCTGCACACTACCACAGACAGTCACATCCTGTTAACTATTTTAAGATACCTGTAGCTCTCACCCTGCAAACCATAATTAATCAAACTCCCCATGGATAATGTACATGCTGTGTAGCAGCTGCCTATCAATGTACAGTATAGTAGACTGTGGGAAATTTAATTGAAATTCCATTTTATAAGCCCTTAAAGAACTTACCATAGACATAATTCTAATCTACTGCAGAGCAACAGAAAGGGGACATTGAGTGAAGAAGGTTTTAGGCTTGTGAGTAGGTGAGTGAAATAGTGTTTCAGGATTTAATAGGAAATAGATCAATCAGTCCCCTAGCATGTACAGTATAGATTCCATTTCCTCAGTAAGCCACATCACTGCTAAAGTACTGATATTATTCTTGCATGTGTCTACAATGTTTAATTAAGTCCCCCCCTTGTTTAATCCAACATGTCCGCATGTCTGAAGAATTGGCTCACCTCAAGCCCCTGCAGAGCCAACATCATCAAATCGGATGAAATCACAGCAGTGTGGGTCAGAGCTTCATTTCACGCCCACACATAATCACCGAACAGCATTTCAAAAGCCGGTAGCAAGGTGGAGAAGTTTTACTCACTGTCATCGTCCTTGAGAAACTCAGTTTGCCATTTGATGCATCATCACCATCTCCCTGGGATTTGAAGGGGTCAGGCCATTTTACTGGTTCATGTTGAAAGTTTGCTACCGCTAAGAATAAGTCAATGGTCTCTAAATCAGATGATTCTGTGACAGGGACCCCTAAGGAGCTGATCAATTGCTTGATGATGTCATTGTCTGATGGTCTTGAGTGTTGATGATATAGGACCTATCCAGGAAAGGTTCAGGCAATGCTCACTACTGAAACCGTCCATTAATCAATTTTCTGCGACTTACCCAAAGTCAGGTCTGAGAGCAGCAGGTTCAGCCATGTAGTCCAGTTTCTACTGTGGGTCCCCAAGAGTACCCCAGGCCAGAATACGATATTTAATCTAACCAGTGTTTCTTGGGTTAGCGCTAGTACTCTCCAATCGGTAGAACTTGTTTAGTCAGGTTCAGTCAAAGTCTGGTTTGTTTTATTCAACATGTTCTTGCTCCGTTCCTAAACGAGATTTGTTTGTTTGTGGGGATAATGTGGTCCAGCCTCAGTCAGTCCAGGATTGGCAGGTTTTTATGTAAATAGCTGACTGACAGTACGTCCTCTTTGAAATTGTGTATTGGTGTTATGTTTTCAAAATGTTTTTCAAAGTGCATTCAGTACTCTGCTGGGATTTGTGTTTTACTCTTTTTGTATTGCCTTGAGGGTTATGAGGAAATGCAGATTGTATGATTGTTGTTTTGCTGCATGTCACAGTGCAGGTTTTTACTCATCGGGATATTTACTAGTCAAGAAATCAAGGACTCTCATTCTTTTGGTTCACTTCAATGTTTGTGCGTGAAAGGAAAATGGACCCAGTTAATAAACTGGTCCACTGATTAAGACCATAGCAAACAAGCCTTAGGAGAGAATGCCCTTAGAGAGGAAGGGGTCACGCAGCCCCCCCTTGACCAGAAGCTGCTTTAACTGCCTTTTTGATGCATAGGAGCAGTGGCTGTACTCAAAAATCCTTTCAGTTGTCTGAACTTCATGCCCTGTGTTTAAGGCTACCCTACACTTTACCCTACTCTTTTCTGCCATTTATATTCTTTCGGTCATTACCCAAACCTCACGACCTTAGGTGAAGGTAGGAACCTAGACTAACTATACTGAACTGACTGTTCTGTTGACACTTCAGTGATCTCTCTGTCAATCTTGCCTTCCATGTTACCTTAGAATCAAACCACGATAAATCTCAAAGGGCTAGTAAATGAGACAAAATTGCCAGTGTTGCCATGAATATTTTTTTATTTCCATGGCTGTTTGTACATTTTGTGTGAGGCTCCTTGAGAACTCTCATCCCATCAAATAAGGACATTAGTTTGGATTTAACAGCTACATGTAAAGAAGGTGAAGAGGGAGAGGGAGGGAAAAAAAATCATTCGATGTGAGTGATTGCTTCATTTGAAGTTGCTTGAGGGATTCTGCAGGCTCTGTGCTGCATTTTTAAATTTGCATGCTTTAGGCTTTTTCTCTATCTTCATGTGAAATTAGAATAGCTCCTTGATTGAGCCTCAGGCCACCCAAAATAAATTAGACCTGACAGCTCAGATAAGTTGCTCAAACTTTCAGAGACAGTCTGAAATCCTAAATTTCAATAGAACACAAATTTTGCATTAGGACTTTAAGCAACATTTCAATATTTCAGCACGCATTCAGAGATGGTCTTGATTTAACTGGTTGAAGCTGGTTTATCAGCTCTTTTTGATGTAAATTATGTGCCTCTGCTTGCCAGTCATAGCAGGAAAAAACACTACTCCAGTTTCCAATGAAAGTTATTATTGGAACACATAAATGGTCCTTAATCTTAAATTGTGACAAATAGTAATGTCAACATACAGTAAGCTGAAAATATTTACTTGGTGGAAAAATAAGGAATGTGACACAAAACCGTTGTCTTCAGACTTCATGACAAAAAAATCAAGAACATTATAATAAAATAAACATAAAAAAATAAAAATGACAGAATTGTACAGTACAGTAGTGGCATAAATTCCTCAGATTTCCATTGAATTAAATTTCAATTTGTTGAAATTAATTGCCTGTGCCTGTGGAACACATGTAATATACCTAAACAAGGGGTCACAGTATCAAGCTGGCAAAGAAAGTCTTTAAACATTCAGCATTTTCATAGATCTAAAGGATCTGTAACACAAAACAAGAGAAATGTTTGCAATAGAGCTGCAGCGATACAAGACATGGTCTGTTAATTTCTGTACTTCTTTTACGCAATGTTTATATGTCTTTCATCACAACTTTAACCTTTTAAACACCATCTTCCCTTTATAATAACCTTTAATAATTTAGGAATTAATAATTAATTAATTAATTAATTATTAATTCAAGCAATTCCCAGTGAATTCTGTGCAATGAAATTTAACAGATCATAAAAATGCTGCATCAGGTATTACAGTTGTTTGGTTTATGCTGCCATGCAATACTGTATTTTAGGCCACAATAATCACAAAACAATATCCACAAAATCATGAAGGGACTGAAAATTGTTGGATACATTGTGACATTTTACTTTGAGTTACAGGAGCGGCAAGCAACTGAAGAAAAAACAAATAGCTACAGTGTACAATACATGATTAAGATGGAATCCTATTCAGTTCTGCCATCAAATTTTATGTTTGGAGTTGAAAAGTACTCCCAACATAATAGAATAGTTTTGAATACGAGAAAATATTTCAATGCTGTTTCAAGATTTTAAATAAAGAAGATTTTTACAAGATTGGAAAAGATTTATTGTTAGTTTTGAAATTTAATGTCGCCACAATCTGTTGTCATCTCAGTTTGCTTTGTAAATTTTTAACTACATCAGATTTTTAACACTGTCCGATTAAGAAAATTTGTATTTTTTGTGCAGTTTTTTTACATGAAAAAACTTGCATAACTACCTTCATTAATATCGCATATGCTTAATATTGAAAATCAGAGCAGACAGCTACGAAATTTAGTAGTCAGTATTCAGGAGACAAAATGGGATAAAATTGAATAAAAATGTATATAACGTAGATTTTTTTCAAATGACTTTAGTGTGATGCAGTGTTGACACAAATTAAGTTATAAACTGAATGAGTTTATGATACTACAACAATTCAAATTTAAACATTTTAACGATGGTTCTCTCATCAATGGGCAAGGATATAAAGAATTAAAAATGTATCCTGTGAATCCCAATCTTATGTGTTTCTGGCATTTAAACACTGGAGTCTTCCACAGAAGACTGGGGTTCAACTATAGTGTGAGATTGTTTGACAATGTGGCACATGTGGTTACTATAGTAAGGAAGTACTTATGTGCCATTGTCACTGTTTTCTCTCATTTTTTTGGTTTTTGCCCCCATTATTCATTTTAAATAAGGTGGCCAAAACATTAGATCCACCTCTTTTGACAATGCACTCCAGTACGACTCCACTACCCACTTTGACCTCAATACCTAATAAGAGAGAATCCTAAAATCTAAAAAATGAGAAAAGAACCTTATAAAAGTAGAATTCATGGCAGACACACAGTGTTGGATTGCATTAAATTCCACATGTGCTCATAATGTTTTGATTGGTTAGGTGGGGAAAATGTGATTGGACCAGAAACAGGAAGTGACTGCAAAATAAAAGTCTTGAAGGGGGAAGTGAAGTAGGAATCCGGACAATTTTATGTTTATTTTGTATCCAAACATGGCAAAACAACTATTTTTGCAGATTCTATTTTTGTGCCAAGGACCAAAGGGGGGCAATTTCAACAGAAGCCTGCTGCCATGGGGGTCCTGTTTTAACAAACATGTCTAGAAGTTTAGTGTACTGTTGAGCTACCATACACAGTACAAAAGTATGTGTACAAAAGTAGAGAATATTTACCTGAATTTTTCTCTCTCATCAACTTTAAAGAACTTTATAGTGGGTTTTAAATACACACAAGTACTAATGCAGCTTGGAAATTATGTTTTTTGGCTCCAAACTAGGTAGTGAATACAAGCACACACACACGTGCGCATAAACACACACAAAACAGTTATTTTGAGCAAAAAAAATCTCAATGCCTCCATGTGATACATGTTGCTCTGTAACAGCTTGATGAGACCAATTGTTACCAATTTGCCCAGATCAACTCCGGAAGCAACGATGCCAATGTTCTGTTCACAACGTACCAAGTGGCCAGTTAAATCAGTTGTTTCAGTTCTCTTGCTTTTCTTACCAACTTTGAGAGTTTTTTACAGTGTAAACCTGTGTGTGTGTTCATGTGTTAATTTGGTTTAATTAACACATAATTTGGCCATAAAAATGTGTGTTTACAGTTTCCATATTTGCTTTACAAATTACTTAGTTACAAGTTACAAGTTTGTACCAAAAGTAGTAGATAGAGAATTTATTTTTGAGGCTGCTTGTTTTAATCCATGGCAACTGAAACAATGTATTTTGTTCTGTACTCAATATATTTTGGCATCACATCAATTCTTTTAGGTTTTGTATTGTCAAAGAAAATCACTTGTAATGATGCCTAAACTGCGCATGTGTTGCTTGTATTATAAATAAACCAGCTAAAGGTGGCACACGGTCATCCTAATGATGTGACCCCTGCGGTTCATGTTGCTGTGTTGAGAACAAAAGGAACTTAATTACGTCAGGGCTCTTTCACCCTCTCGCGCTGAATTCTCAAGAGGGACTTTTAATTGCAACAAGTCATTTATCAAGTGTTTATCAGACCTTTCTGATTAAATTTCAGGTCAACTGACTACGGAGCAACGTACCAGAAGCTGAATGACAAAGTAGGAGCAAAGACGATACTCAGTTATTTGTACGTGAGCCCTAACAACAAGAGGAAGGTAATACTTTCTTTTATTTCCCTTAAATGTGATAACTCTCCTGTGAAAATAATAATCAAACACTGCGTTAAGTTAAACACAGGCAGATACTGACGTTCTCTGACTCACTGCACAGTTTGATGTGTGGTTTTTCATCTGTCAGGACTATGTCACTAAGATGCATTGAACAGCAGTTCATTTGTCAACATGTGAAATCCACCTGGCTGACAGCAAACAATATACTTTCCAATTTCTAAAATGCATGGCTTGGCTAAAGCTTCTCTATTTCTTTCTGTCTTTCGGAGACCAAATCAATTACAAGCCAGATGAAAAGGGGTAAAATAAGAGGGTGGATTCATATTTGCAGCGATTCCTTCAGGCGGTGCCCTTGTATTTTCTTGAGGTTGGGTCAATTTATGGTCATAACCATCTGTCTGTGTTTACTTCATTTGTTCACCTTTTTTCCTTTACATGACTGTAATTAGGAAGGTTTGTTTAGTCTTAATTACCGTGCTGTGTAATAGTGAAAATGAATGTAGCCCCACCTCAGTTCAGAATCTGATCCAGGTAAGGGGTCTGCGATCCTGAGATCAGTAAAAGCTTTGGGGCCAACTGGTGATAGAGTGAGTGAAAAACACACAGTTTTTTTTTTTTTTGAAAGGGCCATATAGATTAATATTACAATTGTTTACAATATTAGATTGGACAGTGCAGTGTCATTGCATTCCAGCAAAAGTTAAGCCAGACTTAACACTTCCACTGGACGGTAATGTGTTCTTATCTTCTGGATTCCTCTGCATTACCACGTGTGGTGTTCTTCGATTGAACCCTCTCAAATGAAGAGCATAGTTTCTCTTTTGTGTTAATACATAATGTATTTGCATGTTTTATGTGATATCACTATGGAATAAATACAAACTTTAATAAAACTCACACCTAATTCCAAAACGAACCTGTAAATGGACGAGTTGAATAAAGAGCCAGTTAGTTTTTAATTAGTTTTCTCAGCCGGAACTGGAGTTGGATGAGGTTACAGAGACAAGCTCTGTGCAGGCTTTAAACAAATTAAAGGCAGCATATCAACAAATGGTGAGTGCTAACTAGTGTTTCTGTGCTCAGGTCCATTTGGGTCAATTTACTCAGATTCTATTACAGTTCTAATCCATTAGGGGTTTGGGAAATAGTTTTTTAAGAATAATCCTTTACCTATTTCCATTTCAGGGTTTGTGTAAAACCATAATGGTTCAAAACATATTTGACTGAGGATCTTTTTGTCATGGCTTTATTTGGTTTTTAGTGCAGCTGGAAACAATGTGCCAACAATGCCGAAAAAGAAACATCTCTCCTCTACCATTGTAATAGACATGTTAGACAACAGCCCAACAAATCCAGTAAAAATTCCTTGCTACTCGATTCTCTGGACGCTAATAACTCAGTGACATCATGTCGGGTTCCTCATCGCTTTTATGTTGCCTATTTTCAGCACATTCTCAGGTTCAATGTGATTTGTTTAGAGTTTTCATTGTCCATCTATTCTTTAAGTAAACTTGCTTAATCTTGGAGCCTCTGTGACTCTGGTATTATATTCAAATAAATGGCACCCATTGAATTGAGGTGAGGGATACAGGCAGAACTTCCTTATTCACTGTTTATTTCTTGCCTTTACTTGTAGATTGGATTAACAATTGCAAGTTCTGTGGGACCTTGGCAAAGCCAAACAAGGCAACTTTGAAGCTTTTCTAATGGGGCTCCACTGCAAATGGACAACAGAGAAGCACAATTGCCTTAGGGTGCAAGAAACCAGATAGCTCAACAACACCAGGCCCCTCAGTTCAATCATACAGAGTGACATGCAGATGAAGATGTGAAAAAAAAAAAAAATAATAACACTTGACGGGTTGTTAATTTATTTTCACACACAGAGAGATGCCAGTATGTCTTTCATGTATCCACTGGGGCGCAAACAAATTGACAGGCACACACACGCACTGTCAGACCCACAGATATACAAATGCACAGTATCTCAGTGTCACTCCCATCTACATACAAGCACTATACTCATTATCTTTGTCTTGCACATATTGGCAAATTCTCTGGGTCCTTTTTCTCACTCGCACTCATCCTCATCTGGCCAAAGTCACCTCATGAGGTCGTTGAAAAAAGTTGGATGCATAAAAATTTGAGAGAAAACTTAGCTTTTATCTGGTCATTGAAACGGGAACGGCAGGAGAGGAAATATTGTTAAATCAATAGGGTTTATCCGTCTGTCTTTTCCTATGCAACTAACCGCAAAAACATTTTTAAGGGACTGTATTCAGCGGGTAATTATGTTTCAATGCAACATGTTTAGTTTCAATCGATGAAACGTTACATTTATTAATAGAAAGGGAGTCATAAAGAGGTTGTTAAGAAGGATGTTGCATCTACAAAGCACCTGATTCTTACAATCCAGACACCAGTTAGATTTCAGAGCCCCGTGTGTGGTTAAGTCTACGCAAGAAGCCCTTAAGTTAAACGACATGGTTTTGTTTAAAGATAATAAACAAGTTGTGAGTGCGAAGTACTTTTTTCTCTGTTAAGCCAGAGCCAAATCTTTTTCTTTTTCAACTGTATGCTGTACATGAATACAAGCATAACATTGAATAACACTAGAAACTAGTAATGTTGTACTAATATGTTATTCTAATATGCTGATATAAAATAAAGTTAATTTCAGTTATATTTCCTATATAAACACAGTTGCAGTTTATTGTATAAAAACATAATTTTTTTAGGAAGCTTTTTGAAACGATGCTGAGACATTTGTTACGTTCAGTATCACATGGTCACACTGAGTATGAAGATGTCTAAATATAGTTAAGTTGCTAGAATAGGTTCTGTACTGTGTGTTTGTGTTTGAGGCTAAAAAAGAAAAAAGGTTAAACATGTCATGCAAACTTTCTTTTTCTTTTTTAATCAAGTAATTACCATCTCATCAATATGCATCTAAATTTAAAAAAAATTTATCTCCTATGTACGATGTGGAACTGAGGTAAAAAGAGATGCTCCAGGCACCGGAATAAACTCATTATTTTAAACTCTGTGTAGCCAGTGTTGAGAGAAAGTGAAAAACTTTAGAAATAAAATGTATTTTGTGGACAGAATGGGGATTAGTGGCTGGCTGTTGGGTACACACATTCACAACTCATTCATGTTTCTGTCAGGGTAATTACCGGTTGACTGAACGGGCTGCTGCTCTCTCCACTCACTGAACACATTGGGCCGAGACAGCCTCAGCAACACGAGAGCGCACACACTGCAGAATGTTGGAGAGAAAAGAGCTAAGGGCGGCTCAAAACCTCCCTAGGTTCCGTGCTAGGTGTTCTTTTAGCAAAAAGAAAGTTGGCGAAGGAGATTCAAAAGTTGCCAGATAAAGTAAGAAAGTCATAATCAGCCATTATTTCTTACATAATGACATAATGAATAATACATAATTTCGAATGCTGTTGCTGCACATATGTAGCCACCGGAAACAAGTAACTGGAGCTTCAATGTGAAGGCACCACTGAGAACTCAACACAATGTATCAGAACAGCAGGATTGTGTCTAAGAATGTTTTTAAACCTACCTCGTTTAGTTGGGTTGAATCATCCAAACTGAGCCCTTTTCTTTGCTGTTGTCTCAGTCTGGTCTCAAATAAACACTTGAGAGGTTCCTATAAGAATATGCTTCAACGTTGATTCGACCCAAAACAGCAAAAATCCCCTTTCGGCTCATCCCGTAAGTTCAGGGTCGCCACGTCGGATCATTGTCCGCATGTTGACTTGGCCTTTTTTCTTTTTACGCCGGATGCCCTGACGCAACCCTCCCCAATTTTCTACCAGGCTCGGACTGGCACTGCACAGCTGGGGATGGAAATGGGCATTCGATCCAAAACAACATGTTTTAGCTAAAAAGGTAGTTGACAACTCATGTTCTTTACATAATACATAATTACATAATTTGCAAAGGGCAGTCAAAGTAACAAACTAATCAAAAATCACCACGTTTATGAACAAATTTTAATTATGAAGGTGTCCCATTTTGTATAGAATTTGTTTTCTGTTTTTTTTTTTCATTTTCAGTTTTGGAGACCTTTTTTTAGATTTTTTTCTAAAAAATCTAAAAGATTTTCTACGAAATTATGATGCATGACTTCTAGAATACTTACGGCGACTGTGGTGCAGGAAGGTAGAGCGGTTGTCCACCAATCTCACAGTAGTTGGTTCAATCCCCGTCTCCTCTGGTCACATGTCAAAGTGTCCTTAAGCAAGACACTGAACCCCAACTTAGTTGCTACCGGTGAGTGTTGGCCAGCTGCATAGCAGCTCCCCCATCGGTGTATGAGTGTGTGTGTGATTGTGAGTGTGAATGGGTAAATAAGAAGCAGTGTAAAGCGCTTTGAGTGCCAATAGGTAGAAAAGCGATATATAAGTGCAGACCATTTACGATTTACCAGCAGTACAAAACAGCTTCTGCTTGCTTTCTTGTTCCTGCTGCAGATCTGTTTAACCAAAAAGCAGATAAGATCATTCCCACTCTAGAAATTTTGTTGGTTCGCTTAGATTTATTTCTATGTGTGACAGGAATTCAAATCAAAGGATAAATGGACAAAGTTTACAATCCAGTCCAATGATTCAGTCCAGAGCAAACAGACTACAGGTTTGAAAATGACCTAAGAATGCTAATGGATTCATTCATTTTTCAAACATAGCTGGAGGGAAGTGGCTTAGCTTTATCATAGACAAATTATATTTAAAACAATCTTCCAATATCCTGACCTACTCATCAACCGTACACAATGCAAACGCTAACTACTAGTTATGCTCTGTCCTACTTTGTTTACTAAACAGAGCTTAGCTTATCCCCGCACATCTGATTTCATGTTTGGGTATGACAACAATAATTTAATAGCAAACACTTTCACATTGATTCACACCAATTTTATCTTTTTCATACTCCTGGCTGATTAACTGAAGTAATGGGGAAAAAAAATCTATTTCAGCATTGTAATTTGAATAAATTGTCCACATATATAATGACAATATAGTTGATATCATTTTTCACCCTTAACTGAAATGTTTATCCTATTTCCCAGTAGTATTTTATGACAAAGAACAGTCGCCGCCCTGTCTCTGTATAGATGCAAAGCGCAGTTCATCGAACACAGGGAAGGAAAAATGTCTCATGTTTCCAGTCCATTCAGAGTATTAAGCAGTTTCTTTTCAACAGTTCTGAAGTTACCAAAACTAGTGCATTTTTTTGCAATAAAGTCCTTTCCAGAAACACGTTAAATAACATGCTTGCTTTATGTTATAAAAATTTTGGTGGCAACTTTTGCTACAAACATACACATCAAACCAACCAGCTGCAGCTGGAAGCGTTTGTGGCAGGTTTGCTTGTGTACAGATTGAAAGTGAATGCAAAGGAATTGCAATCAACACTGCTAGTGTGTCTAAAATGAAATGCATTAATAAAATAATACAGGGGGGGGGGGGGGGGGGGGGGGATAAGGAAAACAAACATGGATGAACTTTCTTTCTTACTCAAACTTGCAGACACAGTCTGTTCCTCCCTTCCACAAGCACTTAATTCCAAGCACACGCACAAACGCTTGTGTGGGAGGGAAGCAAAGAATGGAGGTTCGTCACTCTTGCTGTCACCCCCGGCATGGTGCCATGTGACCGCTGCTGGTGGCAGACAAAAGCCCCTCTCTTCACCCAGCAGTGCAAGTAAATCAGGCCTCTGTGGCTGCAGGGGGATAGATGGAGTAAAGCAGCGGGGGGACGGAGAGGGAGGAATAGAGAGAAACAGCACAGAGAGCGAAAGAGAGTGAGTGGAGGATATGAAAGGGGAGAAAGACGGCAAATAAACTGACAGAGTGCAAGTGAGCGTGGAAGAGTGGAGAAGGGAGGAAAATCTGGAAAAAGTGACAGAGCAAAAATAAAAATAGGGAGAGAGAGAGAGAGAGTGAGAGGGAGATGGCCCAGGGGTCACCCATGGAGAAACAGACTGACAACACAGCAATTACATCAATTTTCATATTGTGGCTTCATACTGAGCCTGTACGTGAGAGAACATGTCTCGAGCACACATTAGTGGAAATTTGGGGTTTTAGCCTGAGATTTTGTGAGAGGGCACATTATTATAGTAAATGGCTGGGGATGGTGAGTGCTGGTTAAAAAAAATAAATAAATAAATAAATAAAACCTCACAAATTGCAGCCTCATACAAAACAGTATTATCTCTAATGGTTTGAAAACAAAGAATTTGAGGGAATTTTCCCAGGAATGTGCATGAGTGTCAAATGAATTCAGTCTCTGCTCTCAGTCTGCGACTCCTCTTTAAAGAACACATAACTGTTTTTTTTTGTTTTTTGTTTTTTATGTACTGAACAATACAACCGAGGCCTTACTGTGAAAATACTTGAATCACCCTGCGATTGTTGTGTTTGTGTGTGTCTGTGCAAGCATGTGTTTGCATGCATAGCATTGCAAAAACAATTAGGGCCTTGTGTACACCCTGGTCTGCCACAACAGGAAGGTGGGTGGAATATGAATTCACCTCACATGAGACCTCTCCCACTGCGGAGCTTCAAAGACTTTTGTTCATTGTCTCCCTTTTGGATATAAGTACAGACATAAAAGTGAACATTAATGTTTCATAACCCTCGAACTGTCCTCAAAATGGCAATGTCAAACAGAATCCATAAACGATCAGACAAAAGGTCCACAGACTTGAAGCTTGATGCAAAAATGATAGGGGAATTTCATACATAAATACTCAACATTATGTAATATTGATGCATTTCTCCACAGTAGACAAGCGCTTCACCTTAGGGGAAGGTTAAGCTATATGGAACTTAAAAGTTAGTGAACCCTCAAGAATTTTCTCTATTTCTGCATAAATGTGTCATAAAACATAATCAGACTTTTATGGATTTGCAACAAAATGGAAGCCAATTAAAAAAGTAAAAAATGGTACACATACTGTATCCTGTTGATTTATATATTGTGGAAAATTATACAGTATTTAAGTTCTGCAGAATTACTTTATAGGGGATTTATGTTTGGTTTTAAATGGGAAATTAGAGTCACAAAAGAGATTTATTAAGACATTAGAAAAAGAGCTGGTGTTACTTCCAACAAAGTTTACACCAAGAGCAAGGTGTAGAATACCCTGGGAGATGACGAGGAATCCCAGGATAATGTCCAGCTAAAGGCATCTCTTGCAGTGGGTAAGATCAGTGCTCATGAGTGTAACATCAGGAGAACACGAAGCAACAATAGTGTAGAGCTGACAGGAGTAAGTTCCTACTCTTCAAGAAAATGATTTGCTACAATTTGCCGTTTACCAATTATTTCTTATGGAGTTTGGATGTGGGGTTCGTTCTTACGTAAGAAAAGAAGATGTCTCTCTCTCATCTAAGCAGATGTGTCAGAGAGATGGCAGAAATTTGCGATAAGACAGTGGAGTAATCTGATGGAACGGACAGGAAGAACTGTGTGTCGTCGGCATAGCAATGATAGAAAAAGACATGCGAGTGAATTTATTGAACCCAGAAGTTGTTAAATGGAGGAAAGTAGAGGACTAAAAACTTTTGCCCTACGTTACACCAGTGGAGAGGCAGTGAAAGATAGCTAAGACCTAAAGCAGGCCAAAGCTGTACCACAGATGCCCAAGTCTGAGTGCGAAACACACACTTGAAAGTGACTTTCATTAGGGATTGTTGCACAGATACAAAAGATTCTCTCTGCATTGATCCCTAACATGCCATGAATTTAGACTTACTGTCACAAGTACAATTTATATCAAGCCTCCAGTAGAGACTGCGACTTGTACTCACTACCTTTGCCTGCCTGACCGTCCTGACAAATATTTAAATATATATGTTTTGATAATTTTCACAAATACATGAATAAGTGTAATGTTTTGGTTTAACTGGATTGCGGAGTAACCTGGAGATTAACGCCTGATTTTATTTGTTCCTTTTGCCTGGACATTTTTATATAAATATAAATGTCATAATGGATGAGGAGGTGTTGTGTTGTAATGGGTCAGATTTGGGCATAATGTCATGTGTGGACTGCAGTAAATTATGCAATAAATGGAAAAATAATGAATAGAGTCAGAAAAATATGCATGATTTTGAATAGCTTTTAAACAGCCAAAGCATTTCATAGAAAATGGATTTAAAAGTAGCTCATGACATAATCAGCAATCACAAGACAGAGGAAAATACAATAGAACAACAAAAAAATAGCCTAAACCCTAATGCACTACATGAAGAAAAAGCAGAGAGCAATACAATCAAGTGATGCCTGTCCTATGTTACTTTTTTTGCTCTAGCTTAGAGCTGGTTTCTTGGCACTAGATGCTGATAGACACTCTTTTCTTCACAGCTCTCTGAAGATGGACAAGCTTCTTACTGTAACTGCAGCTAGATCATGCTATTAGGCATAAATGCAGAGCTGTCTCTCCCGAGCTTCTGGTGTTTTCCTCTGGTGCTGGGGGCTATTGCAGAGGGGAAGAGGGGGCGGTGTATCCCACTGTCTGATGCTGCGAACCAAACAAAGTTTGCTAAAGTTGCATAAGAATAAGTTGGTGGATTGGTATCATTGTAGCGCACACAAAGGTCATCTGCATGGTTTTAGGACACAGTCTTTGGATGACTTAAAGATTTTTGTAATGCAAGCAAACACCCCTTAAGGTGCTGATTTTGTATAAATGCAACAGGAGGACACACTAGTTTATTAGTTTAAAGTGCAACCCAACACGTTCTTTAACATAGACGTCAATAGTTGAGCATTTTCCATAATGCCAGGAGGAATCTCATTTCTTGACATTTTTCCACACGGCAGACACAGTCGAGTTTGCTACCTTCTTCAGGGGCTGGAGGTATGCACACTGTCACCTGCAGCACCTCATCTAACACCTTACTGTGGCTTCTCTTTCATGTTCAATTACTACCATGCTATATTGAAAATTGATCCACTGTCACAGAGATGGCAAATTGATGATGAATGATTAGTGTTAAACAGCTTTACAAATCCATTATGTCTAATCTGGTTTCTTCACCATAAAAGCGAGCCTGTGTTTTTCAAATTAAAAAAAAAAAAAAAGATCAATGGCTCTTGGCTTGTCCCTTCAGGGGTCGCTACAGCAGAACATGTTCCACACATTGATTTGTCATGAGTTTTTTATGCTGTATGCCCTTCCTGCCACAACGCTTCCATTTTTTCGAGGCTTGGGACTGGCGCCAAGGTGACCCTAGGTGGCTGGGAGGAGCCACACCTGGTGGGGTGGGATTGGAGCCTTCTGCCTTGTGCATCCCAACCCTATGCTCTACCCACTGAGCCATGGGCCCCTTGTTTTGCAAATTAAAGAGGCAATATACTTACATTTCCAAAATCAGCTTATTTTTCATGCAGTGCTACTTCTTTACCTTAGTATGAAACAGTTCATTTTTGCTCCTCTATTTTGTTAGCTTGCAGCCGGCCGGTGGGCTGGGCAGACCGATGAGCCATGCACGTAATGTGAGAACAGGTCAGAGAACAGCGCAACCTTGTGCTTTGTATGTGTGCAGACTCAAAGTTCTGTTTATGGACCAAAAATATTCAAATGTCGAACCATCAGGGCTCAGGAAGAATTTGAGAGGGTTCAGAGAAAGTTTCTGTGAGCTGCCAGAAAGCAATTGCAAAGTCTGGCAACAGTTAAAGAACCAGATTGTTTTTTTGTTTTGTTTTTTTGTTCTATAATACATATGAAACAGGAAAAGCATAATATGGTCTCTTTAAATGCTTTTATAGCGGAGGCAGTAGGACATGTTGGGCAGTAATGCTTCTCTGCATTATGGTAAAGGGAGTGAACAATGATCATCTAGGCTGTTTGCAAATTTAAATCGGAGTCATCAGTGGCAGACTGTGCTATTATTAATTCAAGATTCCAGATTCAAACAACTTTACTGATCCCATAGGGAAATTGTTAAAACTGCTCTCCACGTGAAAAGTAGGAAAGAAAACAAAATGTCTTCCAATAAACCAAGACAATAACAATAGACAAGTACATGTACAAGCTACTGATCAATACATAAGAAAAAACCCAGCTAGATGTGTAAACATAAATGAAATTAAAACAATACTATTTGTCCATTTTAACCTTTCAGTCCCTCTCGTTTTTACAGAAGAGGGATGAGTTGAACAGTTTAATGGCCACTGGGCATCTCCTGTGTTGTTCTGTAGAGCACTTGACTGTGATCAGTCTCTGGCTGAACGTGCTCCTCTGTGCAACCAGCACCCAGTGGAGTGGGTGGGAGGGACTGTCCAGGATTGAGAGGAGTTTGGACAACATTCTCCTCTCAGCCACAACATGCAGAGGGTCGAGCTTCTCCCCCAGAACAGAACCAGCCCTCTCTAGTTTGTCCAGTCTGTTAGTGTCTGCCACCTTCACATTGCTGCCTTAGCAAACCACAGCATAGAAAATGGAGCTGGCTACTACAGACTCATAGAACATCTGTAGCATAGTGCTGCAGATGGTGGCAGGACTCTGAGTTGTACCTGAAGTCAGAGATACACAGGGTGAAGAGAAAGGGAGCTAGAACTGTCCCCTGGGGAGCATCTGTGCTGCAAGTCACAGTGTCCAACAGTTCGGACATACTGGGGTCGGTCAGTGAGTTAGTCCAAAATCCAGGAAACCATGCACCCATGGTTCCCTGGATTTCAACAAGCATCTTTTATTTCTCCCCCAGCAGGACAGGCGGGATTGTGATCAAAGCACTGGAAAAGTCAAAGAACATAATGCTTACAGATACATCAGGCTTATCCAGGGTGGTGTAGATGTGGTTTTAGCAGGCACCTACCCCAGGTGAGGCTGATAAGAAAACTTGAGTGGGTCCAGAGATGGCTTCACCAGAGGCCAGAGGAATTCCAGGGAAAAAAAGGACTGCAAATAAAAATGTCCCACATTGAAACTATGTATTGGTAAGCAAACATATTTTAAGCATCAGCTGCTGAAAATTACTTATTTGGCTAACACTGGAATTGTTGCTGTGATCTTGATGAATTTGTGCAGTGTAAAAAGGGACAATGACAGCACCAAGGTGCAAAACAGTCTGCAACACTGCTCCCACAGGCCATAATTTTTTATACCCCTCAGGTATGTTTTTATAAAAGTGCACATGTTTATGTATTTTAGCAGAGCTATTAGTTTAAAATATATCCAACACACACATAAATTACATTAAACAATTGTGATCAGATTTTGAATAATTAACATAAAAATAATACCCCAGAAATTTAAATAATAATAAGGTATTATTAATTTAGGTTCAAATAAACTGCAGGCACAGTCTCAGTACAGTGGACTCAAGGAGAGCAAAGTGATATACAAACTATCTTTAGAGTGTAAGTGAAGTACTAGCAGCCTGTTTCTGCTGGTAAACATATCTGATGATATTTGGCAGTACTTTTCAAATTCTTACATAGTTTTTAAAATTTCATTGTTTACAAATTCAGGTGAAAGGAGAACAGACAGACCGTTGCTAAAATGATTGTAAACTTGTAGAATTTATAATTAATTTAATAGGGCCAGAGTATTGCTATGCCACGTCTATGCACACATGTTCAATGACCAAAAAGAAGCAGGAAGAAGGAAAAACATTATTATATACATTTTCATAAGCGGGAAATCATCAGTATCGTCACCAGCTTCACAATAACATGTCCACTTGCACTGGTCTTTAACAAACACTGTGTTTGAAGACGTGTTTCTGCATGAATGCACTCATCAGAGAAAAATGTCATTAGTTTCTCCATCACATCAACTACTGGAGCAGTTGTTGACTCTTTCTAGACTAAGATTTGTTCCTTTGATGACAGCTCCAAACTGAACAGATGTACTGTAACTTTTGGTCACAGCAGAAAAGGGGAGATATTCCCCCTGAGACTGCAAACATCTGAACATGAGTTACAGATTATTGATGGAAAAAGTGATATTTAGAAAGGGAGCATGAAACTTTAAATATACAAATCTCATTGCCAGAAAGTTTGGGACATGTAATATGTAAATAGAGTATATAATGACTTGCAAAACATTTGAAGCCTTTGTTTAAATAGTTCAAAGACACTATATCAAATATTAAAACTGATTTTTTTATTTATTTATTTTTTTTTGTTTTTTGTTGTTGTTTTTGTTTTTTTAAATGGTTGGGATTGGGCCAACAAAACGTGGATAAGTTCCTTAATACTAGAAAATAAGGTGAAATGACGGGTTAAACAGGTCAATATCAGGATTGGACATAAAAAGAACATCTCAAGGAAGTTGAGTCTTTAACACCTAAATATGAAAGACGTTCATCACTCTGTAAAAAAAAATGCATGTAAAACCCTAAGGAAATTTCTCAATGTAATATTGCAAAGAATTTTATCATCTACAATTTATAATTGTAACATTTCGGACAGAACAGAGAATCCAGAGAAATTTCTCTGGGAAGGGAAAAGGGAAGTGATGTGTCTTTTTTTGTCTCCTGGCCTTTTAAGGAAACAATGCATGCCAACTGAATCTCAGCGAATCAACCATGCTTTGCTGGCTGGAACGCCACGCACACAGCAGTAGTAATGCAATCAAGGACAAGCTAACGGATGAGGGTTTCGTTTGAGGTGGTGAGGAGTGGAGCCGGGGAGTGGAGGTGTGGGAGGGGTGGATGGTTGGTTGGCGGTACTGGAAAGGGACGCAACATCTGTCAGCCCTAAGGCGCAATCTCCAAATGGCTGCAGCGGGAGACAAACGCCCAGGAGCCTCTAAGAAGACACAGCGACAGAGGAGGAGAGACAGAAACACAGACAGAGAGATGGAGGGAGCTGGAGACAGGTTTGACAGAGTGTGAGACACAGAGGTAGAACAGGGGAGAGAAGGCGAGTTGTAAAGAAGATGGGATGGGTAGATCTCGCTGCGCTGTGGGATTCCATCAATATTCTTTCACGTGCCTTTACGGGACATTGGCCACATTTTCAGCATGGGAGTGAAACCCATACAATTCAAAGAGCCTGACACCATGATTAGGAAGCCAACATTGTTTTCTGAATAAAAGACTCCACCAAATGGCATATGTTGTTATGTGATTTATTGATGATCACTGTGAAGAATTCATTATTTCAACAGCTCAGCACAGATCAAGATGTCTAAACTGGGAACGCTCCTAGTTAATTATCTAAACGGATCTTGTTTGTCTTGTCTGCATTCATTCATACATAATGACGCCGTAGCTCTTCACTCCACTTCCATGCCCTCCAAATTGTGCATGGCCAAGGGGGGGGGGGGGGGGGGGGGGGGGGGGGAGCTACTGGAGCTGGCTATCTGAGATAGAAACCCAATTATACTGAAAAGCGGAAGCGGACACGCTTATTGTTTGTCAGGGTTTGGCAGAGGATCTCGTTGAGCTAAAATGTCAGGTACTTTTCAATTAGCCTGAGCTTAAATGCCTCCAGTTTAGAGACAAGAGTTTGGTTTAATAAGATGGATCAAACCGTTAAAAGCACCTGGTTGATGCGGTGGACAAGGCAGCCGAGAAAAAAGGAGTAATAATTATGAATATGTGCGTCAACTCTTTTTGCTTTCATGTCCTGCACTTAGAGCCATGCACATCAATAGAGTTTGATACCTAGTGTTTGTCATGAATATTCATGGCGGGAAGTAGCAAGAGTGATTTGATTTGCTAGGAACTGTCAGTGCACACAGTTTGCTAAGTTAACATCGTTCCACATGAATACATAGAGACCTAAGAGGTACTGTTAACTCATTAGTAGTACTGCCACTATCCCCTGATGTCTGTTAGCATCAGTGTTAGAACTATTTTATTAAGTGGCAACTGACAGTGAATGGCAGTGGCATATTAACTTAATCTATGACAAGTGCAAGCACTGATCATGATCCAGGTCATAATAGCTCAAGAGTCTACCAGGGGATGAAATACATATTTTTCAAATGTTTCATATTTTTCAGTTCAAATGTTTCACCAACTCATTTTTTAAAAAAAGCTTCCAATATAATAGGATTTACTAACACAATAACATTTTCAAATGTATGGTTGGAGGAAGATGGCTTACGATGCATTCAGAAAGATTCAGAGACTTTTAAACACTTTTAAATTAAATTCTACTTAATCTTAATTCCAATTTGCCTTATTCTTCCCCTAGCTGCCAATGGCTATGTTCCATACTGCTCTATACCAACTCTTAAACTGAAAGTCTAGATATAACCTTCTCAGGACCCAGAAGCAACGTCAGATCATGGCAAACACTTGGATGTGGGTAAAAATGGGTAATTCCAAATCCATGTGTTTTATGATCTGCCACCAATCTGGGTAAAACTGGAGTTATAGTTCTATATCACTAGATTATGTCTAGTTTTAGAGCCAACCCCAATTAAGAATTGGATACTGAGTACCTCATTGACCAAAATGACTTGCAGTTTTTGTGTCTTGAAAACAGATTTTTCACTGCGAACCATGAGTGAGCACACAATCTCAGCAGCACTGTATTCGTTTCTCATAACACACCCATGCCACTCACAAATCTTTCTCCAGTCTATTCAGGTGAGCATTTGCACATTTGATCCTTTTACTGGCTTTCAACACACATAAATGGGAATAGATCAGTCTAATTATATAGTTCTTTTAGATTTCAAATGTATAATTTTGGGGTTTGTTTGTGATGCTGAAATTTTTGCCCATTTTCTGTGACTTTTCAGTTTATTTTGGGGCGTTTATGTGATGAATGCAGAATTTACAATACCCCAAGTGATCACTATGTCATCCAGGTATAATTTTATTATTTTTGTTTAGTGCTGCAACTGCATTTCTGGAGAGGTCAGTTCAATTCCACTTTATTTATATAGTGCAAATTCACAATAAATCTCAATAATCACAGTAAGGTCCTTTTCACTAACAAACCCTGAAAGTCTTGAGTTTTGAATGAAGACTAAATTACCCCATGTTTCACATCATTGTGTAAGACATAAACTCAGTTATATTAATCTGGTGTCATAGGGAACTCAGGACTCACAGGACTGTAAATGGCTGCTGGTGACCCATTGCATTAAATATCAAATCGAGGCTACAAATTGAGTACATTTAGTTGGGGATAGAGAAAAAACTATTTTTTTTTGCTTAAAACAAATACTTGATCAAGTTTAGGGAGGCTCTCCTGTCATCGATGGTGGTCACAATGCTGAGTGTTGGCAGGGAACAGGAAATGAACAACAACAGTCTTTTTCTTCTGAAAATAGAACCTGCAGTTGTTTAGAGTTCAAGCAAATGACACAGAACATTGTATATTTCAACTACTTTTTGTAGTATTTGGCCACATAGACAGTTTTATGTACAGCTTTTTTTGAGAGATGCAGCTTTGTTACACGGTCTGTGGATAATACTGCCTAACCTCCAAAGACACCTTGCTCTTTGAGTGGTTTCTAATGTCTTTTTTATCAATGTTTGGAGCATCTCTGTGAAATTCCACTCCACCTCCACCTTCCACCTTTATTGTGTTTGGGTGACAGCCAAAATTGTAGAGGCAGGTATGTCAAAACCTTGGCACATAAAAATGAAACTATCTGCATAGCTGATGCCACAAGGGGCAAAAGAGAAATATTCTTTTCCCTTTTTTTGTGGGTGAACTGATCCTTTCTCTGGGTTCTGGCCCTGGCCAAGGGGAGATGTTGAGACCTTTAGCTGGTCCAGCACATGTTTACGACTGACATTTATCAACCCCTTGCGAATACTTTACTCTCTCCCCACTAGACCTTCTCCTCCTCTTCTCCTCTGACTGCCCTTTGGCTTCAGTTATGAGGCTCAGTACCTCAGGCTTAAGTACAACCTGAATCTAATGTTTGTTTGCCCTCAGCCTTGCATGATTTATATTTCTTCATAGTACATACATGGTGCTTCATCAAACGCAGAGAGCTGAAAAATAAGTAGAAACAATTTTCCAAAGTAATTTGTCTTTCTGTGGCTGGTTCTTTAAGAAACACCTTGAAGCACTTGCTTTGGAGAACAGCTTAAACATATAAGACGTTCACAAAGATAGGTTAGGACATTTTGCTGGGTAAAAAATGCTGTAAACACATTTGACTTCAACAGGAATTCTCAGACACACAGTCACATAGAAGCTGGCAGCCACCAAGAAGGCGCTTCTCACATAATAGGATAAATGTGAACCAGCCCTGACCACCAGTTTAGCTGTGCTCTGTCATGTAAAATTGATTTCAAATATAACACAGCAGCTGGCTCCTGGGTTCCTACTGACTCTGTCAATCTTAGTTTGAAATTCTAACCTCGGGTGCATCATTCTTTGTTGGTAAATTGCTATTTTTTGCAGAGAAATCAAACCAAACATGAAGTCAGTAAAACCAGCTGATTAACTTGTTTTAAATCCTTTCCCACCAAGTAGCATTGTCACTATAACACTAGAAAAGGACTTGTTCCAAACAGAATAAATCTTAAGCGCTTTTCTTTGTTGCCTGTTTTGAATGCTTTCCAATAAGAACCCTCCTAAAGTCTGACAGTCACAAAAAAAAGTCTATTTATTGCAGAGTATTGCAGCAAATTAGGCACAGATTTATAGAGAGCAGTCATAATCCCATTTACTGTGTGACTGTGTGAAATGGGAAATATGAAGCTAATTTCATTAATATTCTATCTCCCAGTATTTACAGTACTGCAGCAGAATTAACTCAAGTATTCCTTACACATATCTTAAATGTCCTCCAGTCTGCACATATACGCTTCATTAACCTTTGTCATTTTCAACCTTTTTGGCCACATAATTCGCAGCCTCTCGTGCACACACGTGCACGCACCCACACACATAAATTGCATTGTTGCACAGGGTGAAATGTTATTCTCATTCTGTAATTGTGCAAATGCAAATTACTTTATTTAAACACCGCTGATAAGAACAGTTTTAAGACTAGGACCTCTTTTTATTCACAAACCATTTCAGATTCATTAGTGGTACATTGTTAATGAGACATTGATAAGATTTGTTAGCAATGAGCCTACTATATGTGAAGATGGATACATATAAAGAGGTTCACAAACCTGATTGCAAGTTGAAATAATAGTGCAGAGATATTCACTTCTAAACGTTTATGATTCAGGCTCATGATTCTAACCAAAAAGAGAATTTCATGAATTTCTGTTTGGCTGGTTGACCCCACCAACATTCTTATTTACTGCAATAAAACAGATGTAAAATAAAATTAATAAACAATAACATATAAGACTAATATTTGAAGAAGATGCTAGCTGTCTTTCCTGGTGATGCTCTGCCAGGGCTTTACTGCAGCTCTCTTCACTTCCGGCTTGTTATTTGGCATGTTTTGCCTTCAGCAAGTGAAGCGCAGCTTGGTTGGATTCCAGTCAAGTGATAGACTTGGCCATTGCAAAACTGTTTTGCCTTAGCCTAGAGTTGCTGTTGCAGTATGGTGCAAGTTTGTCCATCTGTACTATGAAACTGAGTTTTGAAGCAGTTAGCTGAATCTTGGGAGATGATACAGACCTAAATAGTTGCATATGCATCCAAGATTACCTCGAAAAGAGGTTTAAGTGATCGGGTCACACTCTGTCTTGGTGGTCATTCAAATTTTAAAAGCTCAAATAGGGTCTAAGTGAGCTAACCTTTAAGATATTTATTTCTAACCCTTTTGGGGATTTGGGCACATAACAACTCTAACACAGTATCTAACAGGGTTCTGGCAAATCTGTTAATGTGCACAGACGTTGAACAACATTATTATGTCAAGTTTTGTGTGACTGGCCACCAGAGGAGGAGGTCTGAAGTAAAAAGTTGTTAATAGTCCAGAACACAATACATTGTTGTAAAAAGTTTTTACAGGAAATATTTGCATTTTACATTGGCAGCATTTACACTACATATTTATAAGTGTTAAAAGTACACGTTGCTTGCTGGTAATCTGAAAGTAATTAAAAATCAACATCTTATTAGTTTCTCTTTACCTGTTTAACAAAACAGGCGTTATAACTGCAACAAAAGAACTTGTAGTTTTACATAGCTTGGAGAGGCTTTTGCCCTTAAAACAATATTAATAGCTGCCTGCAGCTGGATCTGAGAATTCAATAACAATGATGCATATTGTAGATACAGATTGACAACAAAGGCTAAAAAGCACACTAACCACTTCAGAAATTGTTTTTATTATAAGTATTGATTGGTTGGCTTTTAAGTAATAGTTGCCCCTTAAATGTTTGTCCATGTCATTGCCAGTTAGTGAAAACAAAAAGCTTTCAATATACGGAGTTATGAAATATAGAAAAGAATGACATTTTCTTAGCTGATAAAGATGCGCTTTTTCCACCGGTATTTTCTTCTCGATCTGAACTCTGAAGTCCTTTTTTCTCAAGGTTTTTAAGATAGATTATTCCTTTATTTCATAAGATGAAATAAGATAAAGCTGGGCATTTAGCAAACATAATAGACTGTACAACATAAGTTAAGGGATCACAAATTTTGTTTTGAGCATCGACTGCAGGAAATCTGCAGATTGAGCATATATATATGTATATATATATATATATATATATATATACATATATATATATAGTGTCCCTTTAAGCATCCATTCACCAAATCAGTGGCCAATTATAAATATGTCTCAAATCTCAGATATTGTTTGCTGCAGTTCCAGAGAGTGAGCAAAACAGTAAGTGAGATTAGCAGTTTAGAGCTCATTGGAATGTACTGGTCAGCATGTGAGCTCACATATGAGGCATTATATCTGCCTTCTGTGATTAATGAACTGGTGTTAGTAGGTCCGCCCACAATGGCTGCTGTTACCCAAAAAAATGCTGACAAATGACTCAAAAGCATAAGAAACCAGCTGTAAGATGGAATACTGAGAAGGATGTTGACTGTGAAATGGTAGATTCTTATTGTCGCTGTCGTCTGACGGCACGATGGGTGCACAGAGACTGTCGTGCAAAAAGGCCAGGCCTAAACCAAATGTAAGCTTGTGTGTGATACAGTGCTTTCTCTGCACCTGCTCAACAACTTTTATTGACCATAAGGCGTCACACAAGCTCCTTTTGCACAGCCCATTACAGGTAGGATTATTCTGTCTTCTATGAAAGCCAGACAGCACAACCAGCACAGAGGGGTCATTGTTGAGATTGTGGTCAAATTGCTCTTAAGGAAGGGTCAACTTAACACCAAAACGCATCTCAATTTAAAAAAGGGTTGAAGACTTGCGGTGGCCCTGAGAGCTCAAAGCACAGCAATATGAGAAAACAGATGCAAATATACAATGTAAAAAACAACTTATTTAATTTGACAATACAGGCGCAGCATTTAGAAACGCGCAGCAAAAGCCGCAACACAACAGGAGCAACTAAAAATACATTTACAAATCTAAATGTCTATTACTTTTTAGTTTCCCCGGAAAACATTGCTGTGACAGTTGTCCAACGGTTCCAGGGGACAGTAAAAAGTGGTGGACGTTTAGTTGCACGTGTTTTCTCAGATTGTTGTGCTTTGAGCTCTCGGGGCCATCATATCCATGGGACTATGCAAGATAAGATAAGACGTTATTGATCCCACAGTAGGGAAATTCATCTATTCCAGCAACAAAAAAATAAAGCACCAGATATTACACCTCACATTAAAAAGAATATTGCAAAAGAGCACAAACGTTTCGTAACAGAGACAAAAGTTACTCCCATAACAACCATACATACACACACACACAAACATTGAACTCTCATTTGTGTATCACTGTATTACTGTGCTGTCCAGTCTAAAAGCTGCGATAGTGCTCCTTCTTACACTGGGGCTGTGTCAGTCTTGTGCTGAAGGAGCTGCTCAGAGCCTCCAACAGTGTGATGCAGGGGGTGGGAGGTGTTATCCATGGTGGTCACCAGGTCTGACATGCATGTTTTGCAATGATGGTACATTACCTGCACTACCTTTACTGAGAGATATGCTTTGCTTTGAGAAGCAGTGTAAAGCACTTTGAGTACCAATAGGTAGAAAAGCGTTGTATAAGTGCAGACCATTTATTATCTAAACAATCTGAATTCTACTCTATATATGATGTATAATGTGATTACTTCCTTTGCCGTAAGGAGATGGTTTTCAGACCTTTAATCTGATCATACAGTGATAACACAGCTTAAGTTAAAGCGTATGCTTATGCTAAAGTTTAAGATTTTATATTGTATAGTATGTTGTGAAAGATTATTGCTTCTCCTGCCAGGGGCACCTGCAGAAAATTCCGAATGGCCTTCCTAAGGGGTAGCCAATGATTTTTATAGGAGCTACATGATTAAATACCAAGTCAGAGATAAATACATAGGACCTATCTGCACAGTGACTATGTTTAAATGTAATGTATGATTTATCACACAGATTATGAAATAAAAATCTAATTTGATCTTGCCTCATAACCTCTGCTAAGACCAACAAAGAAATATTTGTTCTTTTACTAGAGGAAAAAGGCTTCTATAGATTATAGCCTGCCTGGTTATGAGGTACAATAATAAAGGGGGGTTTACTATTCATAGTCACAAACCTTAATTTTTCTCTATGTCATTATATACATTTGTTTAATTTGTTCCCTGCTTAGAATAAAAATGCTATTTTTTATATTGGATCTGTATATTTTAGTGAACATTTTAGTGAAGGCTTTTGGCTTGTCCCTTTAGGGGTCGCCATTTTTATTCCGGATGCCCTTCTGCCGCAACCCTCCCATTTTTACCGAGCCTTGCACCAAGGTGGCCCTCGGTGGCTGGGCGGAGGCAAATAAGGGATCAAACTGGACCATTGGACTGTAGACTTAAACGACAAGAGCAAAGAGCAGGTTCTTGCTGGATTCATATAGACATGAACTCTCACTTCATTCATTCGACTTGTAATTTCAATTCAAAATTTTGGCAAAGCAAATACTGTTGTACTCTTTGGCATAAAACCATATTGCTGCTCATGATTTGCATTTTTAATTTGGCATGTGTTTTTTGTCAGACGCCCTTCCTGACACAACCCTCTGCATTTATCCAGACTTGGGACTGGCACAAGAAGACACTGGTTTGTGCCCCCTTGTGGTTACATTCGATTTACATTTGATAGTTCCTGAACTTTCAGAAAATAATATCCATCTTGGCTCTTGTGGTAGAAGCCGAAGTAGATGATCCTTATCCCAGGAAAAAGTTGTTTTAGTGGGAAAGGGGCATTAGTTTACACGGGGTGTTTTTATTCCTGACAGTGTTGTTAGTAGACTTACTGTAAGAAAACACATGTATGTAGTTAAATGCAGCATCAGGCCTCATAAACATACATACACAGACCCACATGTGTGCATCTTCCAGGTCTATGCTACTGTTCACTGCCACTAATTATAAGCACGCGTGTGTCTTGAGGTTTGCTGTTACAATTATACTGTATTAGCATTTAATATTATCCAGGGATTTCTTTGTGATTTTCCTGGGGACTGTGCAAGAATTTAGCAAAAAAAAATAAATAAATGAATAAATAGTTGGACCTCTAAGACAAGAAAGAAGCTCATGGGAAATTTGTGCTTTCAAGGCCTGACTGAGCATAGCTGGTGAGAATGAAGACAGAGAGAGACCAACATCAGAAACCTCAATGATGGGCCACACACACACACACACACGCACACACACACACACAAACACATTTGCGTGATGCACTACACTAACACACTGAAATTATTATTTGAGATATGGGATCATCAGTGGAGAACTGACTGCTGATGACATGTTTAACATGCTAATCTACAGCCACAGTTGTAGTAATGTGCTTTGTAGCTCAGATATGCTAATCAGTCTTGATTGACTTGTCTCTGTGTTTCCTATCTTCTCAATACTGCAGACACACACATACACAAGTGGGTGAACTGCAGGGAAATAGGGAGTAATCCAGTAAAATGACTGAATAATAAATTTTTTTTTACTAAATCTGTTGCAGCGTCTTTCGTTTTTCTGAGGTGGCTAAAGTAGGCAGGAAATATTGTTCCTGCTGACAGTTTCCTAATTATATCCCTTTGTTCTCATCAGATCATGCTGCTTACTGATCCAGAAGTGGAGAGCAGTCTGCTGATCAGCTCAGATGAAGGAGCGACCTACCAAAAATACCGGCTGAACTTCTACATCCTTAGCCTGCTGTTTCACCCAGAGCAAGAGGACTGGATTCTGGCCTACAGCCACGATCAAAAGGTGAGAGAACAGGTGGAGGCTAGTCTAGTAGTTGGCTGTATCTCTGATAAGCTCAGTGTTGAGTCAGATGAGCAGCAAGAATTGGAGGATGCAGTGCCTGTGAGCTAGTTATATAAATGTGAGATCCTGTTGCACAAGAAAAAAGAAACATAAGTATGGATTGTATGATTCAGGTAGCTCAAAATTCACATATTATTTTCAGTTGGTAAGAAAAAAAAAGAGGGGAAAGTATGGTTTTGAATTTAAAAAATCTAAAGCTGGATCTAAAGTCTAACCTTTTACAACTAAATTCTTATAGCAAACAAAATTAACCTTTTTAAAATCCAAATGATAGATTGAAATAATTATTACTAAAACTGTTATTTAAGAATGTATTAGGGTGAAATTTTGTCAAAGTCCGTTATGCAAACATACTGTAGATCTGTGTTCTATGTTCTTACCCTCTTGTACGGGACCTTTTGTTAAAAAAAGTGCCCCTCACTAAGGTTGCAGCATTTGTGGTTTCTATTGTGCGGTTCTTATGGTCCCTGAATGCATCCCTTATAGACACGTCCACTTGAACCGTGACATAGACGGTGGATGAGGGAGAGCCGGATACTGACCAGAGTGAGGGAACATAAATCTGGCGAACGAAGCATTTGCTGCTCACATTCATGTTCTTCAGTCGCAAAATGATCAATTCAAATCACTAGTGGTGTCCACAGCTAAAAATAATCTTGGTAACATTTGATTTGTCTTTCCTATTTTTTGCTCATTGATACAAATTTTCAATCGACACTAGTTCCAGTTTTCCACACCAGAGAAAAGATTTGGAACAGCATTTCTCTTCTTGACTTTGGTGACATTGCCCGATATAAATATATGTAGCATCCATATATTTTGTATATTTTTATAAATAGTTGCCGGCTTGAAGCCAGACACATACACATGCTCCTGACTTTTCTGCTGTCTCTCCTTCTTACCCCAAATACTGCAGTAGTTCTTCTTACATTTGTTCAGCAAAGCTTCTCTGCAGTTCTGTACAAACCTTCCCCCATCAAATTTGGAGGAAACTGAATTCTGTTATCTTCTGTTGATAATTGTGAGAGCAACAGGTTTGTAAAAGTTCAGTGAATTTATGTTATTCATCAGTTTGCATCCTGGCAAATATTAAGATCATTTATGCGTTAAAATAAATATAAATATTTAATAAATAAATATTTTTAAGACAGTGGGTTGGAGCATCAAGAGGGTGAGGAAAGCAGTGAGGGAGGTAGAGAGAGAGAGAGAGAGACACTTTTATCACTAATAACAGTAATCCATCCTCCTGTATAGAATAAGTACATCTTCATTTTACAGAGTGCTATGGTTCACAGAAAAGCATGTCATAAGTGGTGGTCACATCACTTTAGTCGACCCTAAAGTGTGTAGGTAAGCTCAGGCAGACAGTCAGGAAAAGACTTAACTAATCCAGTCTGGACCTGAAAGAAAGACGAGAGAGATACGTTGTCTCCACCACCTACAAATTGATGAAAGGCACGTTATTATTATTAAGTTGTTATTAAAATAATTACTAATATGCTGATATTTAGACCAAATTTAGTATGATTATTTGTAAATTTTCAGTATTTTATAACCAGTGGTGATTCAGCTGTGAGATTGGCACTTATTTGACTATTCAGGGTCCCCACTACAATACACCATTCAACAAAACAAGATGGTGTTCAATGAACAGCATTCTTTCAACACGATCATGCACAACTCTGGTCATACATAGCGTTAGGATGATCAGTCAGGTGAAAAACAAGTAAAACAAATGTTTTTTCATCAAAGTATTTAATGCACATTTAGCCAGTACTAATGTATCTTTATCTTCACAAGTAACAAAATGGTCAACGAGTGTACAAAAACTTATAGTAAAATAACAACAATTATATTGGATTGGATATTGGTGCAAAGGTTTGCATCCCCTATTGATAAACTTTAAAAAAAAAAAAGAAAATAAAAAAGACTGTCAACACTCAGTGCTTGATGAGTGGCACCAGGTGTGTTAAATTAGGTTTGCACTTCAAATTTCCAAGTGGGAAGATCTCCAAGGTGACAGTTTGCTGAGAGCAACAAAAACAATGGGATCAGGGAAACATCTTTGAGATGACCTAACAAATAATTTGTTACCATAATCCAGAAATGTAAGAAACCTGGATACACTTAGACAATTTACTCTAAAATAACTAGAAGAAACTTTAGAAAACTTGGTGAAAAGCTATATAACAATTCAAAACAAACCTCAAGGGACCTTACAAAGTCCTTACAGCTAGCTGGAATAAAAGTCCACATCTCCATCAAGCAATCTGCCAAAGTTAGAACAATTCTAACGAGGTTCCTCGAGGTTATAAAAGTAAAGAGAGGCGATTCAAAGTATTAGAGAACCTCATATAAAGGAGAATGCAAACTTCAGGAATGATATTATTTGTAATTTTTTATAACTTATAATTTATTTATTATAACTTTTTAAACACTGCTTGACCATTTTGATTATGAAAGAACATTTGTACTAGCTGAATGTGCTTTGAATATTATGTTGATAGTGAAACAATGTTTGCTTTATTATCTTATTCTTTGACACATAATGATTAAAAAAAAACAAAAAACAAAAAAGTGACAACGGAGCTGCTTGTGTTTAGGCACAATGTTAAACATTTTTATTAAAAATCATGTTCATATTTCTAAGGGTATCAGATTTGTGTGTGTGTGTGCATGTGCGTGTTTGTGCGTGTGTTTGTGTTTGTGTATGGCAAATACCAATAGAGTATTTTATAGGCACTACAAAACACCTGCAGTTGTATTAGTTATTCTTCAAACGTTTTTTTATGAACTATACTTTTGAAATCACTCTTCTACAGCTTAGAGAGTGTTTAAATGGTTTTCAAACACCGTTCCAATATAGGAGGTGATGTGCGAGCCAAAATACAGTAATTTCATATGGGGATGGTTAGACAGAGAAAGAAATGAGACAGGTGCAATTTGCATGTATTTTAAAATGACTGTTTGATTTAAGAAAATGCTTTCAGTTTTTTTTTCAGCTGTGATGAATGATGAAGGCATTCTTCATTGCTGAAGTGGATTTGTGTTTGTGTGTGTGTTTCCCCTGCCTTTAAGTGAACTTCCTCGAATGAACATCACATTTTTGCTGTGTATTGAGCACAATCCTGCATACAGCACACACATATACACTTTTACCACGTAGCCCCACAGTTCACTGTGCGATGATTCCAAGACACCCGAAGCTGCTAAACAACATCACATTTGTAATTCATTTTCAAGTTAAGTTCTCACTTTAGTTGAACTTCTTTAAAATTCATCTATGACTCCAAATTACTGACTGTACGTTATCCTGGGGAAATGTAGTGCAGTGAGTTAGTGTAGATATGAATCTGGGCTTTTATTCCTCCCTTTAAAAAATGATGATCATTTTACATATAAACAAATATAGAAAAGAATTTTAACTTGGCATTTGAGTCAACCTTTCATACTGATTCTTTGGACCATGTCTACATTCGTACATACTGCCTCCAGCAAATAGCCATATGCTTGCTCTCTCATTTCGACACTAACCAAGGCTTTTGCCTTCTACCGCCTACTGGGCTTTTATAAGCTACAAAACTAAGTGCCAGCAATCAGATTGAAAGCAATATATCCTAAAACTGTTAACATTTCTTGAGGACTGTGTGAAAGAGATTAGCATGCTTTAAGCAGTGCGGGTGGTGACTGACACGTTTCCCCCCTTAGGGGCCCAGTGCAGCTGTGGGTCTGCTCACTGCTGAGACAGTTCAGCACGAACCCGTATGCTCTACTTGACCTCGCTCCGCTCGGCCTCTGCTGGTACTGGCTTCTGTACAAACCCGCTGTCCTCGACTCTTCTCGTACAGGCTCCTTGTGTGCTGGAGAATACCAAGAAGACCACACGGGGACTTTGGGCCCTGGCAGATTTGTTCATGTACCGGGTCAAACATTTCACTGAGTGTCTGGGTAGCCCTTTACTATACCTGGTCACTTGTGTCGTTTATTAATTCTAAGTCATTCCTTATTTTATATCAGCACATTTATGACAAATATAACAGTAAAACATGTCCTGATATCATATGTTGTCAGTATTATGTTGATTGTAGCCTGATCATTTAGGACAGAGTAATACTTTGGATAATAAAGCAGCCTGGACCTAGCAACACTACAAGAAATAAGCATGAGTTCTGAGTTTTTAAATGAATTAGGTTTTAGAATCATGCTAATAAAAGCAGTATTTTGTTCTGAACCATTGGGGGCTTGCTGAGGGAAGTCTGATTGGGTATTCATGTCTTCTTAACATGGTTTTGTCAAAATTTGTAAAACTCAAAAACTTTCTTTTCTGAAGTCACTATTCCAATGCTTTGCCTGCTCTCTGTCATGCACATGTGTCTGAACTTGTCTGAAGCTGTGAACCCTTGACTTGCTCTTGGGTTCCCCTCTTCTGACGAGCAGTGCACTTGAAAACCTAAGTCTCATGGGAAATTATGTTACTTAAAGGCTGTGACAAACCAAAATATTAGGTAAACAAAAAGTCAATTTTTCAAAAACCTTTAGACATCAAGAGAGTAACACAAAATATTGTCAAAAATGCTCCGTTCTGAGGCTGGATTTTTAGTTATTAGCAATGTTTCCTTTTTGTTTCAACACTGCACAAAAAATTGGCTAAAACATCTGGGTCTAGACAGGGTTTTTTACCTGATAGGCCTGTGGTACATAGCCTGTTTCTAAAGACAGATTGATGATATCTAATACGAATGTATCTATTAAGGGTAAAGCTTCCTTGAGCAGTTTAGTTGAAATAGGGTCTAGCAGACAGGTTGTTATTTTAGATGAGATAATAATTGAAGTTAGCTAATGCATGTTCTCTTTGCGCTTGCATGGGTTCCTCCTGCAGTCTAAGGATGTATGCATGTGAATAGTTGTCTCTCTCTCTGTGTGTTGGCCCTGAGATAGACTGGCAACCTGATAGATTGGAGAGTAGGGGAAGATTGGGAGCCCCCCTGTGACTCTAAAAGGATAAGTAGCTACAGATAATGGATGAATGCAGCCAAATATAGAGAACTTCTTGAAGAAAACCTGCTGCAGACTGCATGAAACCTGAGCCTGGGGCGGTGGTTCACTGTTTAACCTGGCAACGACCTGAAACAAGCAGCCAAGGCAACACTGGAGTGGCTGTATCCATCCATCCATCCAGTGGTTACAGGACTACTCTCCTTGAATGGTCCAACCAAATCTGATGACAACCGATGCCAACAAGACTTAGAACTGAATTTGCATCTGGGAGATTTGACTAGTTGATTTAATTAGATTGAAATATATTGATACGTTTCTAAAGATTGATGAAAACAGTACAATTTCTTCAATTTAAAAACAGATTTACAACAGTAAAATGTGCAAAAAATTAAGGGAAATAAATACTTTCTGAATCAAATGCATAGTACAAGCAACCAGAGGTGCTCCATGCCAGCAGGCAAGGCAGGCAGCTGCTTGGGGCCCTAGGCCAGTAGGGGGCCCCCGAGGGCTGACAAAAGTTAAACTATGTACAGCACTAAATATGTGCGAAGTTTGCAATAACACTACCAGTCTCAGACCACTCTTAAAAGACCCCAACTCTCACTCTGTTGCAAGTAGCACATGATTCAGTGTAAATAAATAGGTCTGATTAAACAACGAAAACCAGCTGACAAAAATGAGGAGGAGTCATTAGGAGACAAGTGGAGCAGCGGACACAATAACAATTAAATATAATGCTAGGTTATGGAATTTAGATGCAAAGAAATTTAGACAAGTTTACTATAAATTACTGATGTACTACTGTAAGTGAAGTTATTGGGGTGGCAGTGGCGCAGTTGGTAGAGTGGCTGCCTACTGACTATAGGGTCAGAGGTTGATTCCCCACTCCCCACAACCCCATGACGAAGTTTCCCAGGGCAAGACGCTGAACCCCCAACAGCCCATCGCCAGCATCGCGCAGTGCCGGGCCCAGGCCCGTTAGAAACTGGGGAGCGCTGTGTTAAGACGGGCATGCGGCCTAAAGACTGTGCCAAATCAACATGCAGACAAATGATCCGCTGTGACGAGCCTCAACGTACGGGATAAGCCCAAAGGACAAAAAAAAAAAAGAAATTACTGTAAGTTATTGTGCTATGTGCAGTGGTATATGTTTTATTGTATTTTTCCGAATTTTAGGCAATGTGGATTTATGAGGCATACATTTTTGCCTAGGGCTCCAGCAGACTCTAGGATTGCCACTGCAAGCAACATATGTAGAGTGAAGGAGAAGAAAACTCCTCACAGGCCTTGGAGCAGGAAAATAAAAAAATCCAGAAGCTCTTATAGACATTCTATAAAACTATTTTCATGTTACATTGAAGGGCTTTCAAGGAAAAATGGAATACGAGTCTCTTGAGTCTCTTATTTTTTATATAAAACCAACAGTTGAAAGATTCTGTTTCAAAAAGGATTTTTGGTACTTGGTCTGAAGGATACATATTTTTCAGCAAATCTAGTTTAATTTACCAACATTGACACACAAGGCCTTTAAAAGTTTATTCATTTCACAGCAACAAGAGCAGATGAGTTAGCACAGGTCATCTGTTAATCGCAAGGTTGGTGTTTCAATCCCTGTCTCCCCATGTATACATGTTGCAGTGTCCTTGGGCAAGACATAATGCAATGCACCTGTGTGTGTGTGTGTGTGTGTGTGTGTGTGTGTGTGTGTGTGTGTGAGATTATGTATGGGTGTAATAGGAAAAACTTGATGGATGTCTAAAATGTAGACCTGTCTAATACCAGATACACATTGGCTTAACAAAAAATTATATTTGAGTGAGGACAAAGAAGAAAAAAAAACAAAACACAAGCCCTTTACACATTTTATTTATTAAAGGCGGGTTTACTACGCCACACACTGTCTCGACATTCTGTATATAAGGTACCAAACCTTTAACCCTAAAAAGGAATGTGAAGTTCTGATGACATTTTAAAATGTATAATATTTAGATTTTATCGTAAGACCAGCTACCAGGGTTGCAATAAAGTCTCTCACTTGCACACTGGAAGACAATCAGCATTTTGGGCCATGATTCCGTGCTTCCGAAACAAGGGATGATGCTATGCTGTAGGAAAATACCATGCACAAGCAGTTGGTTGAATGCAGCCGAAGAAGGTGGTTGGTTTTTAAGTGACATACCCCAGTGTCTTACTACCTCTGCCTATTCCTGAGCTGCAGGTCATATTAGTCCCAGAGAGTCTCCCTGTTTCCCCTCCACTTTGTTTGAGTCAGAATCAAGTTGTACAATGTGCAAAACTAGTTAGAGCACATCACAGTTTAACCACCCATATTGTTGTTACAGTGACCTATATCAGACCCACACACTATGAAGCTGATACCGGAGAGCTGGTACCTGTTTAAAATAAACACTTTTTTTAAAACTTAGTAAAATCTGACAGAGGTGGCTTACAGAACAGCCAGCTGAAGACCAGTACGATGGGGTTTCTGTGTAAAAAGGACTATACAGTCAATGGATGTTTCAGGTCTTAGGTTACCCTTCCTTTTTCTGCAGCTTTGGCAATGGTCTCAGTGGCTTCTCCTTTTTGCACTTCTTTGATTACTTAAAGAGTGAGTGATCCCGAGACTGGCCTGTAAAGACCCCGCAGCCCACCTCAGTGGGCCCACAGCAGGCCTTCTACCCATTCCTTCTACATTCTCTATTTGAGATGCTTGCACTCATGTGCCACCTCTATCAAGTATTTCTAGGGGACGGTAATTTCCAACATGACCACCAGCTTGAAACAGTCAATTGATCCGAAGGTTGTCCTTGCGGTGTGTACCGGAAACATAAGTTGGTTCCTTAGGTCAATGTTCAGCTGCCAGTCACGAGCCAAGAGCAACAGCCCAGATAAGGCACTGAGCTGTGCCTTAAGTGTTCCTCCGGCCCTAATAAGAATTTAGTTTTATAGATTTTACAAACATTTTTTTCAACATTATTAAAGCAAAAGAGTGGCACTTAATGCTCTGAGTTCCGTATGTCAGGCAGCAGTTTTTCAGGCAGCAGTTACTCAGGCAGTAGTCTCTCTTAAGCTTTGACTGATTCAGACTGTGGCAACAGAAGCTTAAACTTTACATTTACTTTAGTTTTTGTTCTAGGTACCGGACAAGTCAAATCCAGTGCAGTAATTTCCAGAAAGTCTCAAATATGCAAATCCTTATTATGGTGTATAAACAAAGCATATTTGAGCATATTTTAATTTTGTACTGTTCAATAAGTGGAATGTAGCAATGCAATACTTTGCAGATACAGTTATGGGGCGACTGTGGCGCAGGAAGGTCGAGCAGTTGTCTACCAATCTCAGTTGTTGGTTCAATGTTGTTGGTTCACATGTCAAAGTGTCCTTGAGCAACACACTGAACCCCAACTTAGTTACTCCTGGCGAGCATTGGCCATGTGCATAACCACTCCCCCATCGGTGTATGAGTGGTGTGTGTGTGTGTGTGAGTGCAAATGGGTGAATAAAAAGCAGTGTAAAGTGCTATATAAGTGCAGACCAATTTAAATTCAGACATATAGAATTTACAAGCAACAGCATACTTAATAAAGGTTCAATAATTGAAAAAAATCTCATAGTACTGTAAGGGATCCCCAAGAAATATAAATGTATAAAGAGAAAATTCATGTTTTTCCCTTGTGAGCTATTGTAACCAGCCACTAGCGGCTCCTAGCATTAGTACAAACACAAAGACAAGCTGTTTCTTTTTAAAGTTGAAACATTATAGAGGCCTCAAGAGGAAATAAGAAAAAAAAACAAGTCTATATAATCAACATACTTAAGTGTTGTTAATTATCTTCAATTTCTGACCCCAGTGGGAACCATAGGCCATCTGTACAAGATTACGTTAGACTAAGCAGGCTGCATTTTATCTGTGGGCGTAGGTGTCTTGTTTCATGTACCAGTCAGAAAATGAAATGCACTTATGGAAGTCAAGTCGGAAGAAGGGAGTGTGTATTTAAAGCTTATTAGATGCTTAAACACAGCACAGGATTTTATAACTGGAACAATTTCCCAGCAGCAGCAGTTTTATCTTTGGTTGTGATGATTTCGAGGTGTACAGCAGAAAAACTGTGGTCACATTAAAAAGCAATGGATCGTTCACTTGTTTAAATCCAAAACACTAGGCCAGCGACAGGTGCAATTCATTGTCAGCGAGACCTGGGTATGTGAGCAAAAGTCAGATGGAGGCTAAACAAGATCATTTTGTATGGAAAACAACCATGCAGTCAGAAGAGAGAATGTAAAATGAGCTTAACTAAACGCGCCTCCAGAACTACACATCTTAGTTCACAGGTACTGTACATCCCAGGTCTTTTATGAGCTTCATCGTTTTTCTAATTTGAATCTTTTTCTTGATCTCAGACTCTCCCACTGAACACGTGACGGGAAAGAAAAGTAGGGAACGTGTTTTTAGAGGCATGAGAAGTACCCTAAACCATCTTCTGATGAAGACAGCTCAGCCAGATCCGCTATAATTCAGTTTTTAGTTATGTGGTAGCTTTTATTTGAATTTTGCATTTGCTCTTATGCACGCTATCCATATATTAATTATAGTGGGTCACACATTTACCCCCCTTTGCAGTTTTTTCCAATCTGCTTTCGAACTTTGACAAATGTATATTTATTAATTTAGAAATTAACCATATGTGGACATGCTGTTTACTATTAGAAGCTGAAGGCATATGCGCACTCGAAAAACAACAAACCATCGTAGAGTCTGACGGCCTCAGTCAAAGTACAGTAGCTAGAAGCCCTTAATCTTCACATGGTTATCAACTGTGGTTATCAACTGAAGGGCCCCAACTTAGGGTGCATTTGGGGAAACTGCTGTGCAATGTATACTGCTTTTGTGGGAAGTTTAAGGGAGGGGTTAGTTGCAATTGCAAAATCTGTCAAAATTCACTGGAGTCTAGCTTTTCCCTCATTTTTGAGGGGACCCAAAATTTGCCTGCTTTTCATCTCCTAACAGATAGTTTCTCAGCAATGCAATTTTTGTTATTTACTTCCACATTTATTCACATTCTTTTTGAAAATTCAATATGCAGTAGTCAGAAAATAGTTTGTGAGTATGTTTCATCGTTTTGTATAAATTATTAGATGTTTTAGATTTATGTAAATATACAGTAAACATTTTGCATTGAAATATTTCTAACCAGCAAACAGTGATTTCCAGCCTCATCGGACGACATGTAGGAATGGGTTTCCAATAAAACTGTCTCTGTCAGGTAAAAGACTTCTGGAAAGCGGGTCTTGTGTGTGCTTGGTTTTCTATTCTTAAACACTGCGAGAGGCACCTGGCTGTGGATAAAGAGCAGAAAGGCTGAGAAGATAAACAACTTTTAACATTAGCCAGAAGTTTGTGAGCTTTTCCCACTGGTTAGTGTTTTCAGGCTGTTCCTTAGAACTATTGCCTAACACTAACTACTCAACCTTATTGTCTGACCCTAAGCATCTTCATCTCATGGTGCAACTCCTGTCTAATATCTAATACTTCCTGCTGAGGTTGATACTCTACTATCCAGATCGTCCTGAACATTGCTACTCTCCTCTTGATTCTTACACCTCAGAATGATATAAGAGGCTTTTGAATGTTAGTCTTTAGAAGTACCCCACAAACACTTAAATGCATGTCACCTTCCCAGCTAACATTATTATGTCAGCAAACGTTGAACCAAATCAGCCCCTGTGGAGTCAGTTCCTGCTGTGTTATAAACACACTCCCCTGTTGAAATGACTAAAAGGGAGCTGCATTTTTGTTCCACACCTAAAAAAGCACTGCCTGAATGTGGCCTGAGAACATGACCTCATACACACAGCTGTTCACCCGCATACTCACCCCCTTCCCCTCAATCACATACATCCCCCCAACATGTTCCAATTGCCTCACCTCCCTTTTGTCATTTTTTGATTGAGGGATCATAGGAGGTTGCAGAGGCTGCACCAGCCCCTCCACCTCTATTCAACTCCCAGGTCTCTTACTCTCTGCCTTTTCACTGTCACTTGCTTGGCTACGTACTAACTTGCTGTGGAAGGATAATTAGTCAAAGTGATTTCCGGCCCCCCTCTCTGACCCCCCCCCCCCCACACACACACACACACACACACACACACACTTGCATCTGCTTAGTGCAGCTTGCCGTGGAAGTCATGGAAATGTCATCGCCTGTGCCGTTTGTCTTTCCTGTTTTAATGTGAGAATATACACATACCAGATGCAGCAGTCGCAGTAAATATATAGTAAGCGCTGTGGAGCGGTCCAATGAACCGAATAGGAATTGAGAACAATGAACTGTATCATCCTCAAGATGCAGGAAAGTCTAATAAAATCTAATAGTGTAATAAAAAAATTGACAGAAAAGCACTCTCTGTATAAAAAAAAAAGGATTATTGATTTGACAGCAGAGATCCTCTATGGCAGGTGCTCTCCTGGATGCTTTTTAAATGCAGTCCTACACTTCACTCTCTGGGAAAGAGTAAATAAATACAATTAGAAAACAAATTAATATAAACAAACAGAGTCACATTTTTTTGTTACCCGCTAATAAATTATTGTTTACACACTATGCATGGCTGCTCATGCTTAAAATGGAAAAATTCCAGAGCAAAGCACTGAAATACATTTAATGCCTCATTAAACAACAGCTGTAAGCTACAGAATAAACAGCTTTGCCTTTGTGCTCTGTCAGAGAATGCAGGTGTTATCAGAGACAAAAGGACCCCAGTAAGGATATATCCCTGTGTCGAAGCTCTTCATTTAGAGAGCAACAGAATATACAGGGAAAAAAAAACACACTCAGCCTATTTTATTTGATTAGAACCAGCACTTGAAGTGGTAGATAATTCAAGTTAGTTTCTCATTGTCTTAACGGTACAACATGCAGTCAAGCAGGTAGTTTTACTTTTAAGTAGTTAGAGGAACAGCAATCAGCCATAACATTAATACCACCTGCTGCTTTGAATATATAAATATTGTTTTTATAAAAATATTCTGAGGTTTTTCAACAGGGTTAACCACATGTCAACACATAAAGTGGTTAAAATTAGCTCCAGCTTTACCAACAGTGATCTTCATTTTCATTATGTATTTTACATGTTCTGCCATAAATACCATAATCTGTATTGTTCATTAGTGGAGTCCTTTTACTGTTGTACTAATAAAATATAGGTGTTCTACTTAAGTAAAACATTGCACTTGTAGTAGACATTTGTTTTAGGCCAATACTAGTGAGTTTGTGTACTTGCCCTCACAGTGTGTAGCTGCAGAGTGGCCATGCTGACCCTGGTTCTGTGTAATTGTAGAGGTGATCTTACTCGAATCTGACGCTCCTGATGCTTCAGAACACACTTCACTCCGGAGATCGTTGTTAGACAAACACTGAACATTTATTGTACTTGCTTCTCAACCAATGACAGATCAATTGTACATACAACTTCAAGCACAGTGATCTCACAAGCACGTTCACTAGCAGTTTCATCAAACAAGTTTCTCAAAGTATGTCTGAACTCACAGAACTCACAGAACTCGTTAAGAAACCGTGTGCCTCTACAGCTACACACAGAACCTTTTTCTTCTACCTTGTTGAGATCCACACCTTTCTTGTAGTCAGTTCCTCTGCTCCAGCTCCCGTGTCACATCTGCACCCTTCAGTAGCTGAGCTGAACTGTCCCTCTCAATGACAAACCCCTTAGCATTGCAAGCTTAAGGCAACCATCAAAGGCAACATATGATGTCACTAATGACATCATAAGTACACAGACACATATCACAAACACACATTACATAAAACAATTACATTACACACAGAAACGCATTACATAAAACCAATAACTAAACTGTGGACCCTTGGTTGGCTCATTCAGTAATATTATTAAAACTGCCAGCATTAATGATATGGCTGATCAGTGTAATTATGATTTTGTCTCCAACCTAATACTATGGTAAATTAAATTTGTGTTTTTGAAAAAAGAAATCTAAACCTCCAATAAAGCTATTCTGTTTGACTTTTGTTTTCAGTCCGGAAAAACCTGAATGTCACATATTTGTTATATTGTTCTAATAATTATGTTCGTATACTGTTTTAGTTAGTAGTGTATTTCTAGTATTATTCTTTCTGAATTGACTGGTATAAAGCAATGCTGATTAATGGTCTGTTATCGGTTGATACTATGCCCATGCCCATGGGTCAGTAGGCCCCCTACTACCCACCAGTAGACCAGTAGGTTTATTATCACTGAAACATGTGGTAGGATCTAGTAAATATAAGTGGCAGTTGGTGTCCTCATAGAACGGTGTGCATAGGTAGGTTAAAAAAAACTTTTTCAATCAGGAATTAACATCAGAATAAATTTGTAATGTTTTAGCAAAAAAAAAAAAAGGCTCTTGGTCTTGTGGTGCCATAGTCTGTCATGTGTTGCTTTTCTGTAAACTTTTGCTATGTTCTCATTGATTATTACATTTTTATTACACTTAGCCTTAAAGTACCTAATAATTAGTGTTTATGTGTTGTGTGGCTTTTAGCTAATAATTTATGGTATTGTTGGTAATCACAGATACCTCGTATAATAAATACTTTACAGAATAATGTTGGTAAAAATAAAAAAATAAAAATGTTTTTTTAAATAGTTTTTAACAATGTAGGTCCAATTGTATATATCAGTGGGGCATTGTAAAATCTGTCCAAGAACTGCAGATGAAAATTATCTTAGATGAACTTTTGCACATTTACAGAAATGTTTTCCTATTTACTGTTAGTCCCTTTTGTAATTCAATTTGAACCCAAATCACAATGTTTTTCATAACTGTAAATATTTTAATTGAGAATTTGGGAATTTATTCAAATGTAAAACATCCACTTGGATTCAAAGATGAACTGATCAAAATTGGACAGTCAAAGGTCAAGCGTACTGTGGCCACACGTCTTTGCCATTCGTTGTAACGCAATATCTCATATCTTACAATTTGGTACAAATATCTACTTGGCCTGAAAAATGAACTAATTAGATTTTGGTGGCCAAAGATCACTGTCCATTATGTAAACATGATCTCTCAGGGTGGCCTCGAGGAAAATGTGGCACATTTGGCACAAACGTCCAATTGGACGTCACGTTCACATTTTTTGAGTCAGAGGTTTAATGCATTCAACTTAAATCAACAGAGAAAGGACCATCTGATATCTCAATGGAACAATCATGGGAACAAATTAAGACACTTGGGGTATCATTTTATGGATAGTTAGTTCCATTACACAGAGGTTTCACATGTTTTCCCCAGCCTCTCTGTGTGCCAGGGTAGAATCTCAGCAATCCAGTAACGTTCTTCCTAGTCAACAATGGCTGTATTGAGACCATCCACCAGACTCTGTGTCCTCCCCTCTTCTCTCTCTGCCAGTTACAGAGAAAGAAGAGTTAAAATATGGCACATTTTTCTAGTAAAGGAAGACTTGCAGCTTCAACATCTTTACAGTCCCATTCTGTGTTCATTGTGTGTGTGTTTGGTCTTTGTGAGGTCCCTGCTGCAATGGATAGTCATGTGAGAAAACAGAGAGTGCTTGTATTTCTAAATGTCCTTAAAGTCATGTTATTCCTCTGCAGTTTGAATCCTATTGGATACATTTTATTATAATTTAGTGGTCTCAAATTGACAAAAGCTTGTAAATATTCTTTGCTGTGTCTGTACGTGTATAAGACATGTGAGAGGGAGCTGTTCTCCCACACCTTGTTACACTGCTGTTAAAGGATGACTAAGGTACGAAGTTAATAGATATGTGTCCAGAGCAAAATCCTGTACAAATGCATATTACTTGGAAAGCACCATAATATATGTTGGATGGCTGCTTTTGCACAAAATGCAAAATGTGATCTGCTGTTAAGATGATATATGAGCAAACAATTACTCAAGCCTGGTTCTTTTGTTACAGCTCTACAGCTCGGTGGAGTTTGGGAGAAGGTGGCAACTGGTGCATGAGAGAGTGGCTCCTAATCGTTTCTACTGGTGAGTACAGAGTTTTGGGTGCAGTTAAATTCTGGGCAATAATAAAACAAAAACTATCCACATGTGTACTTCAGACCTAGTATGTACTGGAATATGTTACTGTATATGCTAGTTGTTAAATGTAACTGATATTGTTTTATATATACATATATGAAAACTAAAAGATTTTCAAAGACAGGATACAGTTTACACATTAAAAATGTTTTTACCAACATATTTCAAATTTTTTGATAGTCTGGGAGAAGCACACGTAGTGAATGAGAAAACTGTAGGCAACACACTTACATCCTGTGCATAAACAAATAAAGCAGCAACCACAAACTTTTCCTTTTTATCTTAACAATTTGCACATAAAAGAACAAAAGACAAAACAAGTGTGTATGTGTAAGGCGAGGTAAGATGTCAAAAAAAGTACTTTCAGGTATTGCACCATTATTGGAAGATCAGTCCATACAAATAGTTCTCAGTTCTCGTAGTTCTCAGACAAAAGTGTATGTTAACTGTAGCAAACTGCCGTTTAGGCCAACTTGCAGTTTATCGTTCACTTTTCAGATGAACCCACACTTTTAAGGTGAAAACTTTTTTAAACAAATACTTATAAAACCTTTACATTTTATAAGGTTTAGCTGAGAAAATCAGTAATTAAAATGAGTAACCAGCAACTATCATTATCCTTATCGTGTTTTTTCTATCTGATACCTTTATTATTAGGGGTTGGTCTGATACTTTACATTTACTTTGCCTCAATGTTCAGTGTGCAGTATCTGACATTTGAAACGTTGGTTATAACACCTTAAGTGTCAGTAAAGGTGCTCCAGACCAGCATTGACATGTATTGGTTGCTTTAAATATTGTGGTAAACATAAAGGGAATAATCTATAATCATAACAATGTGCCTAGTATTTAAGATGTACAGTGACACTGGAAGAAAACTGTTTGTAAGATCTTTGTTAACACGTAATTATCGATAAATTATTACCTCAACGTTTCCTCAATGGATGTAGCTATTATCAGTATCTATGCAGCAAAAAGTGATCACTTAAAACAGATATTTAATTTCTAGATAGTATATATTTAAACTTGGACCATTACCAACATAAACCTTAGATGACTACAATTGAAACTTAAACTAATGAGTAATAGAAAAGGACTTTAAAAAAAAAATGGACTTAAGTACTTTCTTAGAAAGTGCACAAATACATTATCACTAACCTAAAATGGTTACAATTATGGATAATGGATAACGGATTTGATCTTTAACTGAGCATTAGTTGTACAGTTGCAGCAAAACAAGTAAACCTGCTGGGACACATCAACATGGACATTCGATAGTTGTATTTTTACGCAGTGTGATAATGTTCTCAGTTGAACCCAAATGAAAAGTTTTGACATTGCAAATGTCCTGGACAGATGATGTCACTGCCTCTCCAAAAAGCGAGCAGCAGATGAGCCACGGAGGTTTTTAAGATTTTCATTATTCATGTGTCTGACATGCCTGATCTTCTTCTGTGGCAGACGATTACATTATCTGACCAACAGTGTTCAGCTTTGGAAGGCAGCTTCAAATCAGTTGTAGGTGCAATCTAAGACTGTATTGTATTACCATGACATGAAATAAACAACAGGAAGGTCAGAGACTCTAATATTGTAGTTTCTCACTGTGACACTATGTTCCCATCTCAACTGTTAAATATTCAGTTAAGACTTTCCTTTAATTATTACATTGAATATCCGTGTTGTCTTCCGTGTTTTCTTCAGCTTAACACTTTCACCACCATCGCACAGGTGCCATCCAACTCAGTGGTACTGTATCTAGTATATCTCACAGTAACTAATACGTAACAAAAAGCTTTCACCTCACCAAACTGCGAAGAAGCTGACAGGGTAGTAACAAGCTGGGCAGCCAGGAGTGAAGTGAGCCTGGAGGGCTGATGCTGCAGAAACCATCAGAGTTCTATTTTGGGACGCACACTGTGCGGTAGATTTGTGGTGCTAGCCCTTGTAATAGGGCTGCAGATGGAGCTTAAGTTTGCTGTACACGTGGACACCAACATGTAAGGAAGATGAAGAGTCGAAGCTCATTTACAATTTGGTCAATCAGAGCTGTACTCGGTCACACACTGCTCTAAAATTCCACCACATTCTGCTATAATCAGTTTGCGAGCTCAGTGCAGCCGTGAAATGTTTTGCATATGACATTAGAAATCTTTACCAAAACATCTGGAGCTGTCTGCATTGTACAGTATGTTATACGTTTGCAAGGCAACAGCTCCATCTCATGACATGGAGTGCTATTTTTTCCCATTCGTTCTCATGTCGAGACCCCTCAGCTGTCCAAACCAGTATCATACACCCACAGAAGAAAATACTCAAGGCCCAAACTTTCAATCTGAGCTTTGCCTTCCATCGACAAGTGGTTTAAACATAGGAGGTTAAACAAACCATCTCACTCCACTAACTCTAAAAGTTATTCTTTGCCTGCCTATTGGGTACCTGAAGGGATCATTCAAAGATAATGCAAATGTACTTCGGATAGTATTCTGGAAGTAGGCCGTCCTATTTACAGTTGTGTTTCATCCGGCAAATCACCAATAAGTGTAATAATTTGAACCTACGTTGGTCTTTGTCTTTCACAGTGTCTGCTACACACAGACCCACTTATTTCTCTTCCGGTGTATGTGCGTGCTACCAGTCGACATATTCTCTCCGTTTCTTTCTCTCCCCAGTCACTCCCTACCTTCCACATGTGCTGCCTTCGCTTCTCTTCTGATCCCCCAGTCTTTTTAATACATATTTAATGCCATAATGATTATATGCTACTCTGTCTGCGGGCATTCCTACTGTAGCCCGGAAATCAATTGCTTTCCCTTTTCTAATGATGTCGGGAAACGTCCTCCCCCATCTTTCCGGGGTAAAAAAGGACCTTCTGTGGGCTCTGGACAATTAGATCACATAGTCCTTTTTTTACATGACACAAATTGCCATCAACAAAGACGGAGAAACAGTAATACCCGGAGCCAATTCCTTCTGATGTTTACCACACCTGTCATAGCACTTGACTTAACCTCTCTGTAGTTATAAATGTGTCTGACTTTGCAGCATGCAATCTCCCAGGGCAGACAGTAACTATAGAGTAGTTGGCTTCTGCCTGGAGGCAAAAGACCAATGGTGATGTTCCTGAAACACATTTGTCTGCCTTTCAGGTCGAAAATGGGTCTGGACAAAGAGCCTGGTTTAATTCACCTGGAAACCAGCATCTCTGAAGGACGTGAGTAATTGAATTCCGAGTTCAGCGCTCCATTTTCTGGTGTCTTTGTACTGTATCGTAAATGTTGTGCTAAAGCAGAGAGGAATTGGAAGTTGTGTGGACAATTCTGCTGATGGCTAATGCAAAAGGAAAGGAGAAATGGCCGAGTCTGGGGACACACAATGACAACGGAGAGAAAAGTAATGCATATATTAGAAGGTTTTTAAAAGCAGGCGATTTAGTGACATGCTCGTGTGTGGAGAAATAGTTCTCAGTTCGCGTTTGCCTGAATGACAGCGATCACTTCGATATTGTGTGTTGAAGTATTTACCATCTCACTTGATTTGCTTACTGAAACTGTCAGAATCCTTTAAAAAAAAGTTTTACTTTATTTCACTATATATATTATTCTGTCCAGGCAATTTAGTGCTTGCATTTGCAATCAGTGCACAGTAAAAAGATCCTGAAATTCTGTTTTAAAGGCGAGTTCTCTTCTAAAACTAACACACAAAACAAATATATATGACTCAATAGGTACAGTGTGTATGATTTATATGGATCTGTTAGCAGAAATGAATCATGGTGTTCACAATCATGTTTTTATTAATGTGTTATCACCCGAAAATAGAAATTGCTCGTCTTTTTTAAATTACAATGGATATAAGTCCCCTTTCACAGACTGAGCCATGTTGCACCATCATCTTTCCACAGTAGATCAGATTAGACAAACACATGGCTTTAACATTTTGTGTTTTCACATTAACTTAGAATATGTTGGCTATGCATAATAAGGAGACCAAACAAACAAACAAACAAAAAAACAACAACACTGGTTTTGTTTCTTTGTTTGTTGTTTGGTTGGTTGGTTGGTTTGCACAGATTATATAATTATATAATATAGTAATTCTATATATAAAAACCTATACTGCTTCCTGTCTCTGTCTTTATATTGATATGAAAAAATCCTAGGTATTGTTAACTACAAAATGCTTCCATTATGCTGGGTAACGGTAATATTTACAATTTTACATAGAGGCTATGACCTAAACTTTCAAACACTTAATAGGCAAAAAATATTTGAATTTCTAAAAATATAGGTCCCTAAGTAAGCTCATCACTTAACATATTCTCACACTTTGGATAAGCACAGGTGGAGTGTGGACAGTATTCAGATGGTTGCAATTGACAACCTCACACCTGGATGCCCATGTGTTAGACATTGCACCTTTAACCTGTAAAAACATCTCCTGATTGTAGGCTGATGAAGTCACCAGAGGGTGTAGCAACGGTAACTTCTGCCCAATCCCAATTCCTTTTGTAGGCCTACCCCTTCCTTTTGAGTGGTACGGAAAATTGGAATTTTGCCTTGGTTTGGCATGGAGTTGCAAAAAGACATGGGTATTAACCAGACAGTGTTTAAAAAAATATAGTAATTGGGGAATTATGGGAAATGTACAGTAGTAGTACCTAGTATTTCTGAAGCTTAGCCCAAACTTCTTGTTAAAACTAAGAATATCTTCGCTTCGGCTACTATAATTTTAACCATTATTGTTGTCATATGTCTCTTTTGATCCCTTTAACTTTATAAAGGCATTATACAACATTGAAAGAGAGCACCTTTACTATGATAATATATTAGATATTATATAATATGCTTTCCATTTGACTTAGCTTTCAAAAAGCCTTTAATGTATTTGTGCTGCCTTTCTGTTGGAAAACTGTTAGAGGCCAACACAATTGTGAATAGACAATCATACAAACCCACATAGCAAAGATCTGTCACATCAGATGCTACAGTCACGTAGCTAAAGACTATCACTATTGATCATGTGCGTTTGGAGAAAGCCGTCACATATTTGGCAGAGGGTAACATGTGGTGACAGGCTCTCTCCAAGTGTTGCGATTGAAGGCAAAGAAAGCAATTGGCCTCTGTGGCCATCTGTCTTCCCCTCTGCCCGCCGCCGCCCGTACTGGGACCACTTTATTGACACAAGTAATGTAGGAACCAAAAGAGGCCGCCTGGCTCTGGGTGAAGGCTGCCTTTCTTCATTGGCTAATGCCAATGCTGATGCCATGGCTTGATGTGTGTGTGTGTGTGTGTGTGTTTGTGTGGGAGCAGAGGCACTGTACGTCACCTGCAAGCTGCAGAACTGCACAGATGCCAACAAGGGCAAACCATTCCCCGGCTACATTGACCCCAATTCTCTGGTGGTGCAAGATGAGTATGTGTTTGTCCAGGTAGGTAATTGTTCAGTTTGTTCAGTGAAAAACATTAAAGCAGAAAGTGTGAGGATTTTATTGGAGTTTTTTCAAGGTTATTTTTGAGAGGCGTTATTAGCACAGCCTTATGTGTCCTTCTGCTGTGAAAAATGCTTTATCTGTTTTTCTATGTGTCTCCAAAATGTTTTCACTCAACGTCTTCGTCACCTTAAGGTGTCAACTGCGGGGAGGCCAATCTATTATGTGTCTGCTAAAAGAGATGTCTTCACTCCAATGAAGCTGCCCAAGTACACTCTCCCCAAGGTAACACAGACACCACCAGGTTGAACATATGTTAAAAATGAACAAATCCACATGAGATTTTGATTAGGAAATAATTAATCCTCTGTAAAGTTCCTTATCTTATCACTGGTGAGAATATGTGAGACAAATTTCAAATTTAATTGCTAGTGCTGTAGCTTGTGGAAGGTTTCTGCAATCAAAGGCACACAGATACAGGCTTCCGGCTCCGTTTGCTACGTGGGCTAAAATTACAGTAAAGCGTCGGTTCATCTCTGGCTCTGCATGAGACTCACTTTGTTATTTCTGGACAAATCAAGGCCAAAATTAGCTCACACAGTGTTCGCACAATTGTTATTCCGTGCTGCTACTTGTGCACATGGCCTTTCTTGTCACGCCCCCCTTGACAATTAAACATGTTTTATTCAATCAAGCCATAGGCTCCCCCCCCCCCGGTTGCCATCGGCTCGCTGCAAGGTGTTATTGGCACAGTCAGAGGTAGATGAAGCATACAACCAAACAGCATGGTCTCAGTTGCACAATCTCTGCCCGTTAAGCCTGTCAGAGTGTTAATGATTGCTGTATCCTCTTTAAAAGTTAAAGTACAGGAATAGAAGATGTAGCAGTGTAGCAGTGATTATTTAATGTGTTTAAGCTCGATCGGGTATTTTAACAAAATAAGACGAGAACATTTTAGTAACACTTAAATAAAAGGTTACATTATTTAACAATAGTTAATGCAGTAATAAGAATTATTGCCCTATAGAATAGTGTTCATATGCATTGGAACGGCAGTCAGATGCATCAACCCAGGCATTCGTGAACGGCAAATGCCTTTTGCAACATCTATAAACGATGCCTGGCAAGGTAAAATGTAATTAAACAGGGACTGAACACCAAACAGACTCATGAAATCATAAAATATTTGGCTTTTGATAAATAGGTTTGAGGATTGAGACAAAAATGTAGGCAATCATTACTCTTGAACAAACATTTATACAAACAGCTTTTCTCTTAATAAAGTTGTATAACATTAATAACATTAACTAATGTTACTAAACCTTAATTTTAGGTTTGCTAGTTACTAAACTTTAATCAACATTTGTTAGTTAGTTACATTACTTAACTGTTGATAATACTTACTACCATATTCATTAATAGGGTTATAGTCTGTTAAATTATGTATAATGTAACATCTTTTTAATGTTAACACCGTTAGTAAGTCATTATTGGGCAAGTATTTATTGCTAACTATTAATTCATGCTTATTACTGCATTGGTTCCTGGTAATTGACCGTCAATATACATTGTTACAAGTGTCCTTTTTTCCTTTTGCATACTGTATGGGATCATTCTTTTGGTTTTTGAAGTTTTAAACACTGCACCTGTGTCTGGCCACAAAAAAAAATTGTATTCTTGTATTCCTGTGCCATGACAGATCAAACTTGCATATCTGTCTCTTAACCCAGTTTTTTTAGTTTGTAATAAGAAGTTTTTCTAAACTTTGAGCAACTTCGGTGATGTATTTTCCTCCACAGTCAGCCCTATCTTGCACCTTGTCATCAGACATTGACTTTTACTTATTATTACTGCGTATTCCTGTTTCTTTGTATAATCATATACAAAGTCAACATATCTGGATAAAACAGTTCTTATTACATAAAGTACTGAACTACAGCACAGAGGTAAACACATATATTGTAACAAGACAGATACTGTATATTATACAGCATATTACTGTAATCTCATAATGGTCTTCCTTTGTCAGGACCTCCATGTGATCAGTACGGATGAAAACCGTGTTGTGGCAGCTGTACAGGAGTGGAACCAGAATGAAACCTACAACCTGTACGTGTCAGACACATCGGGGGTTTACTACACTCTGGCTCTGGAGAACGTGGTCAGCAGCATGGGTCCGGAGGGCAATGTCATGGTTGACTTGTATGAGGTAAACAACAATCATCTAGTAATCTAATATAAACAAATCTAATCCCTGCTTTAAGTAGCACCATGTCAAGCCGAGCTGGAAGTAGAACGAGTCTGACTTCGGTTTGATTGGTATGCTAAACACTAGGCCTATTTTTACCCTCTACGTCTGCAGTATTCATTTTGGCCAATTTCTTCTTTTTAAATAACAGCAAAAGAATGGCATCAAATAAAGCCGTGCTTGATGAGTGCCCAGCCTGCAAGTTTATTATGAATGCTGATCAATATTTTAGAGCTAGGAGGCAGAAATGATGAAATGGACTTGTTTTGTCATTTTAGAAACGAACCCTGCTGCTGTAGGCCTACAGTTTTCAGAGCACATTGTGTGAATACAAAGCAGCTTCAAAGTGCTGACATCAACAGAGGCATAAGGGGATTGTGCCAGGGTTATAGATTTTTTGGGGGGAGCCTGAGATTATTTCTTTCTTTGATGAATAACTGCAGATATTACTTCACAACATGCACTCATTCTATAAAGATGGGGAAAAATTGGATGTTATAAGGGCTAAGTTCTGGAATTTAGGTTGGATTTTTTAAGACATTTCAGCAGCGAATGTAGGCTAAAACTATTTGTGAATAAAATGATGAAGTTATCGATGATCATGCTCATGTCTATGGCCTCTGCAGTAGAATTAAATGACCTGATCTTGATTGTGGCCACCACCCACAATGTGGGATATGTTAAATCTCTCCTCCAAATGAGATTGAAGTGTCTGTCAGTTTCTAAAATGTTGAGTTTCATTGCATGATGTGACCTGTCACTTAATGCAGTGTCCCTGAGCTGCTCTTTGAAGGCTCCAACACTGAGTCAGATTCATTTAAGACAAACATTAATTACTCACAAATCCCCAGACAGTCGATCATTTCCCACCTATTGTTTGTGGCTATATTTGGTTTTGCTTGGAGTACAGAACAGGTAAGCTGTGTTGCTCCCGGGGGCATGTGATTTACTTTTGCACGTGACTTGAAGATATCAAAATGAACAGTGAGCTGTTGTTTTTCTAATTTCCCAGGTAGCAGGAATAAAAGGGATGTTCCTAGCCAACAAGAAGACAGATAACCAAGTGAAGACGCACATCACCTACAACAGAGGCAGAGACTGGAGGTTACTGCAGGCTCCCAGCAAAGACCTGAGGGGCAACAGTATTCACTGTTTGCTGGTGAGAGTCTTGGCATCTGCAAGCATTCATACATGTTTTTAGAAATGTGCACTTCCATCAAAGGCAGGCCTTGACAGGAGTTGACTGATCCCAGCAGCAATGAGAAGCTGAACTCAGAAAGAGCAGCGCCCGTCAAAGCCGAGTGCTCTGAGGCTGCTGAGCTGAAAGGTCAGCCATTTTGATTCAGTCCAATAAGCTGACCTCTCATTTAAGATACACAGAGAGAAAGAGGTGTCAGACAGAAAAGCAGAGCTTTCCTTTTTTCTTTTTTCTCATTTTTACTTCAACTCCGAAAAGTTGGGGGCTTTCTACAAATCTAGTTGAATTGAGCTTTCATTCCTTAGCTCCAAATTTAAAATAAAGAATCAAATTTTCTACTTGTTTCTTTTACTGTAGCAACTTATATATGTGTTGTTCACTATTTACTTAAATTTGCAGTGTGCAGTAAAAAAATAATAATAACATAATAGAGACATGATATAATATTACATTTTTTGTTTATATATTTTTATCTTATTATTGTTTTACATTATTTGCCTGGTAAACATTTAACCTGTGCCTTATAGTCACAAGTCCATTTACTCAGAGAGTGACTTCAAGAATTTTCAACTTGTGTCCTGTGGCTCTACTTTGGGGAATACATGTATGTATGAAGACAAAAGTTCTGATAAACAAATCTGTAATTATGATTTTGGTGTTTCTGTAATCAGAAATTTAAAGAGGAAACTGAAGAGTCCCATTGGACCCTGATCTATCGGGAAGCATTCCAGGCCATAAGGGTTTACTTTTAGCAAGTAAATTGTAGTTTTAATGTAGAAACATTTAAATCTGAGAGGTCTGTAAAATAAATTGAGTAAAAGCATAACTTTCTGCTTTGAATAGTGGTGGTATAGTATCAGGTATCAAGCTACTGTACATGACTTGGAAATATTGAAGTATATTTATATTAAAAAAAATGACCGCAGTACTTATTTATAGTCTACCTCTTTTGTATTTTAGCACATTATCTGCAAGGTACAGTAGCACATTAATTCTTAACATCACCTTAAATGAAAAAAAACGTAAGAAAAGATCATCTGTTTTTGATGAACCAGTTAGTAATTCTTTGTCATGCTTTGCCTTCTACTCATATTATACAGTCATTTGTCAGGAAATGTCACTTTTAATAAACCCCTAAACAGCCCGTCACAACATGGCCTGCAACACTGGCATTTTCTGGGTTGTAATGAGAATTGTGTCGGTAAAGGTTAACCCAATCAAAATTAATGGTGAGCCCGGCCAATGGGGAAATGGTGTTTGTGATCAAACTTATGACTAGGGAGAGGTGCTGAATCCAAGTTGATGTCATTTTTATTCCACAGCATCTTTTGAAGGCTTTCACTGATGATGTTGGCTCAGTTTGATAAATGAGTTTGCAATTTGTTATTTTTTATTTTTTTTCTTGCAGCCATACTGCTCGTTACATCTCCATCTTCATGTGTCTGCAAACCCCTACACATCTGGAAACATTGCCAGCAGGGACTCTGCACCGGGAATCATTGTCGCATCAGGTGGGTGAGAAAGAATCTCATTTAGTGGCACGTTATTTCTATTTGTTTCTCTTTCTTTTAACAATTCTCAATTATCGTTATTTAGTTTTTCTATATTATCTTATAGGTAAATGTTTTTTTTTGATTAAAATTAAGTTACAGATGCTGCACAAAGGAAGTCAAAAATGCTAAATTAGTCCCATAATGTGTGGTTTCAAATAGTACAAGACAACAAAGATGACATGGAAAGACCTATGTGGTTTTCTACAAGTCATTTTTTATCAGCAGTGCCAGTCACAATCGAGTCATGTATCTCCTTTTTTTGGAATCCCTCTCTTCCACCCATGGATGCATTAGATATCAGTACGTTAACTCGAAGAGACAAAGACCACGGAAATCACTAAGACAGACAAAGCCAAAAGAGATCTGCCTCCTTCAGTTAACTATAAATCTTGGCACTTAACATTTCTATTTAGTGATGTTTCCAATATGGCTCTGCAGTTTTGAATGCTGTGCTCTTCTATGAAATTATAAATGGCTGTTTTTAGTTCTTTTTAACTTGTCTGTGTTCAGTGTTTTCAATGTGTCGTCAGCTCACCTTTGAACGGGGCAAATGACAAGACAACAGACAGTTAGAGCACTAAGAACTATAATGGACATTGTTTAGCCCTCTGAGCATCAATATTTCCAAGCACACAGGAGACAAAACAATGATTCTCATTGACTCAGTGTGGAGAAAAGAAAGACATGGAAGACTATGAGATCAGCAGCCCCTTGGGTGAATTCACACCTCAGTGATATTTACTCCTGCATGGACCAGCACTGTCAGCAACACATCAGCACATGCCTCAGGTGTGTGGAGAAGGCCAAGCTCACACCAGAAGTGTGCGGTTTTTGACCTGTTATGAAACATAAATTAAGCAGATTTTAAGAGTGTGGGAATAAAAAAAGATTTCCCTTTGATCGCATGTCAGTATTTAAGAATCAAACAAAAAAAAGGACAACAAAGGTAAAAAGAGCAAATGTTTGAGGTTGTAAATTAACCAACAACAGTCGGTGTAGCAGTGGGTTACAATACTAGTGAGAAGTATATATTTTTTTGCCTCCCAAAGTTGGCCACGATAGCAGTATAACACAATTTATAGCTTTTTCCTGAAATCCGAGGATACACTGGACATTGGAAGTTCAAGAGGATAATAATCTTAGATATATGATCAGCCTGGTTGTAAACAGCTATGATCGATTAGCTGAATGTTTGACTTTGACCTAATAGCAGCAAGTGTACACTGGCTTGCATAAAGTAACTTGGAATTCAATTTTTTTATATTTACCTTTAAAAAATGTGGTTTCTAAGAGTTTCCATTGTAAAATTAGCACCTCAATGTGAGTATAAACTAGACAAGTGTGATGGTTTGATTGTGGTTTACTTCTGAGAGCAGTCTTCTACTGTGGACATTTTTTAGTCAAGTCAAGTCAAGTCAAGTGGCTTTTATTGTCATTTCTACTATACACAGTGGTACACAGTACACAGTAGAAACGAGATAACGTTCCTCCAAGAACCAAGGTGCTACAAACAACACAAGCTATAATAAAGTGCATCGAGTGCAACCAAGTGCAAACAGTGCAGACGAAAAAACAGTACAGACGGACAGTGTAGACAGACAACACAAGTAACACAGGACAGGACACAAGACACAAGACCCAAGACAGTGCCGACCAGTAAACCTACTGTATACTATTTTACAGTACAGTACAGTTCAGTTAAGTGTGCTAGGGGTGTTAAAAAAAAGAGCAGCATGTAAACGGTATAGTGCATTTAAATGTCCAGCATGTAAAAAAAGTGCAATTGCATTGGAATGTGCAAAAAAAAAAAACAGCAGGTAAACAGTGTAGTGCAGTAAATGTAGAATGATAAAAGTAAATAAATAATAAATAAGTGGTGGTGGAATGAGATGAGTAGTGAGTGATGAGAATGTGCTGAGTTCGGTTTGTAGTGTGTTTAAGTTCTATTTCAGTTCTGTGTGTTGAGGAGCCTGATGGCTTGTGGGAAAAAACTGTTGCATAGTCTGGATGTGGTGGCCCGAATGCTTCGGAACCTCTTTCCTGATGGCAGGAGTGTGAAGAGTGTGTGTGATGGGTGTGTGGGGTCGTCCACAATGCTGTTGGCTTTGCGGATGCAGCGTGTGGTGTAAATGTGCATGATAGAGGGCAGAGAGACTCCGATGATCTTCTCAGCTGTCCTCACTATCCTCTGTAGGGTCTTGCGATCCGCGACGGTGCAGTTCCCAAACCAGGCAGTGATGCAGCTGCTCAGGATGCTCTCAATGGTCCCTCTGTAGAACATGGTCAGGATGGGGGGAGGGAGATGGGCTTTCCTCAGCCTTCTCAGGAAGTAGAGACGCTGCTGGGCCTTCTTGGTGATGGAGCTGGTGTTGACTGACCAGGTGAGGTTGTCCGCCAGATGAACACCAAGGAATTTGGTGCTCTTGACCACCTCCACTGAGGATCCATCGATGATCAATGGAGAATGGTCACCCTGTGCTCTCCTGAAGTCCACAACCATCTCTTTAGTTTTGTCAACGTTCAGAGACAGGTTGTTTGCTCCACACCAGGCTGTTAATCGTTGCACCTCCTCTCTGTAGGCTGACTCGTCGTTCTTGCTGATTAGACCCACCACGGTCGTGTCATCAGCAAACTTGACTATGTGGTTTGAGCTGTGCATTGCTACACAGTCGTGCGTCAGCAGAGTGAACAGCAGAGGGCTGAGCACACAGCCCTGAGGGGCTCCAGTGCTCAGTGTGGTGGTGCTGGAGATGTTGTTCCCGATCCGGACTGACTGGGGTCTCCCTGTCAGGAAGTCCAGAATCCAGTTGCAGAGGGAGGTGTTCAGGCCCAGTATGCTCAATTTCTCAGTCAGGTGCTGAGGGATGATTGTGTTGAATGCTGAGCTGAAGTCAATGAACAGCATTCGTACGTATGAGTCCTTACTGTCCAGGTGGGTGAGGGCCAGATGGAGGGTCGTGGAGAGGGCATCGTCCGTGGAACGATTTGGACGATACGCAAACTGCATGGGGTCCAGGGAGGTTGGGAGTTGGGTCTTAATGTGCCTCATGACGAGCCTCTCGAAGCACTTCATCACGATGGGTGTGAGCGCGACGGGACGGTAGTCATTGAGGCAGGAGACAGTAGACTTCTTAGGCACAGGCACGATGGTCGTTGCCTTGAGGCACGTAGGAACAACGTTGCTGCTCAGGGAGATGTTGAAGATGTCTGTGAAGACATCCGCTAGCTGTTCTGCGCACTCCCTGAGCACTCTGCCAGGAATGTTGTCTGGTCCAGCAGACTTCCGTGGGTTAACTCTGCATAGAGTTTTCCTCACTTCAGCTGTGGTTAGACAGAGCACCTGGTCACTGGGAGGTGGAGTGGACTTCCTCGCCTTCACGTTGTTCTGTGCCTCAAACCGGGCGTAGAAGTGGTTCAGCGCATCTGGGAGGGAGGCGTCACGGTCACAATCAGGTGAAGTTGTCTTGTAGTTCGTGATCGCCTGGATGCCCTGCCACATGCGCCGGGTGTCTCCCAGTCTTCGACTTATGTTGCTGATCTTCATACTTAGGAATGCGTGATTTTCAGCAACAATACAAAGTTAATGAAAGTTTACATATAGTGATGTTGGCCACATTTTTAAGTTTGCTGAAAGATAAAGCCAAATTATGTTTGTCCTAATCAGCTTGACAAACTCTAGTAGTAAAAAAAATTCGTCACTGCTGCCTACAGACAACAATCATGCCCACTGTTTCTGCAGACAGGCAGTGGAAATTAAACACTACTCACACACACACACAGACACATGCGCGCACGCACGTGCACACACCCGACTGCTGTCAACACGTCAACACAACTCAAGAAACAGCTTGCATTCAAACACAGTCATTCCAATAATACACATTTTAGTAAAAAGCGATACGGTTCTAGTGTCGCTATTTCATGCAACACTACATTTTCCTCTTCACATTTTCATCTTACTACAATTCATATCATAATTGTGAATAAATACATTAAGTTGAAGATTTTAATATACCGATTGAAAGATAATACAATCAGAGGGGATAAAACAAAGTAAAGTCTAAACTGTCCATTATAGTTCTTAATGTAGCAGTTGCAGCTTCAAATTAATAACACAAAATATATTCAATACAGAGAATGTAAAATTAACATAATTCAGTGTAAATTGTTCAGGGACACAGGCACCATCTCGTGAGGATTTTGGACTTTCTGCCATGATTCTAAACAAAGTTGCCCCAGAGCAGTTGGTGTGTCTTACTGCCATAGTAGGTCAGTAAAGAAATGCCACCTTACCTTTGGGAGTAAAACTGTACTTAAATTACCAGGTCTTGCATTAAGGCAATGAAAAACTCTTCCTGTATATATAGTTATTTCTAGTTATTAGTTTCCAAACATTGCTGCTATTGCCAACTCCATTAAATTTTAATGGATTTAAACAACTTTTTATCCAAACAAAAGATACTTAACCCCTTCTAACCACTGTAGCAAGCACAGGTGAACACACCACATAGATCATATGATGGTGGCAGCATCCCCCAACAATTTAAACTATTTTCTACAAGTAATGTAAAGGAAAAACTGTATTTGTATAATACTACACACTGCATACGGTATGTACTGTATTATCTAAATAAAATTTGTACCATTACTTTTTGTACTTTGTGTGGGGGTGGCAGAGGCTCCACGCCTACCAACCATAGGGTTGGAAGTTTGCTCCCGCTCTTCCCGACCACAAATTGAAGTGTCCCTGGGCGAGACACTGAACCCCTAACAGCCCATCCTCATCCCCAGCCGAGCAGTGCAGGTGCCAAACCCGGTAGAAATTGGGAAGGGTTCTCAGGAAGGGCATCTGGCGTAATAAAAACTGTGCCACATCAACATTCAGACAAATGATCCGCTGTCGCAACCCTGAACTCACAGGATAAGCTGAAGCTTTCTGTACTTTGTATATATTTTAAAGCTCATACAGCACAAAAGCACTTTTTCCTTTGAAATGTCCATTGAGAATAAATTTATTTGAGTTACAATAATGTATAACCAGTTCATTATCTTAGCAATTCTGTTCTCTTCTTCTTATTGCAACTGAACTGTAGTTCTTTTCTTTTCCAGAGAAAATCAAATATTTCTGTCATCTAGACCAAAAGAACAGAGTTAGCGAGTCTGTGACACTGCTTTGCTCAGGGGGGTTTGAGGCAATTTTACAAACTCTCTTCCACTCATTCACATCCCATATTTCTCACTCTCTGTTGCCTTTGCTGGATCTGCTGAAGTCTCCCTAAGTTAGTACTTCAAACAAGTTTGGCTCTAAACCACAATCTTGGCCACCATTGGAAGCAGAAGACTCCAGGGGACTAGAGTAATTCTCACATCTTTCAGTGTCTGTTGGTAAAAAAGACACAGAGATGAAATGCCAGGCAGCACATGCAAGATTTAGTAATCATCATCCTGTGCCATTTCAATGACAGCTACAGTACACTGGATTTATATTTACACAATTGGGGAGAAAGATATCAGGACACTGCAGCAATGCATGCGTTGCTTTTAATAGAACCCTTTAACATCAGGCTGGTAGTTTTAGTGAGCTTGACCCTGCATGAAAGTTTTAAATGTCTTGGGCTATGGCCACATGTGACATGTACACAAAATAGAGTTTTTCAACTGCAGTTCTGTGACTCTCTAAATGTTGGGATTATGAACCAAAATGTGTTTCACTGTGAGCGTGAAATATGGGATGGCCGTGCCTCTGATAGACTCACAGTGCTTTCCAGTCTTGTTTCGAACCACCTGGCACCAATTATAGGCTAAATTAAAGCAATTACTGCAGCCTTCACAGCATTAGGAAAGTGCGTCTTAATATGGTCAGAATTACTGGAAGATAAATACAGCAATCTGGATTTATTGGTTAATTTAGGAGTATGGGCAAATGTCGCACTGCACAGTAGATCTTGCAGAGCACTGTAATTATAGCCCCAGTCTGCAGCTGCAGGCTGGAGCCTTCTTTGTCACCAGTGCTGCTCCAATGGCGCTTTATAAAATTCGGAGCTTTATTTCATCTCGATGAGAATTCATTTCCCACGTCTGTATTATGCAGTGTTCCTACCTCAAACACTGTTGTTTGTCTGTCATACTTGTAGGCTCGATTGGTGCAGAGCTGACCACCAGCAATGTCAGTGTGTTCATCACCTCAGATGCAGGAAACACATGGAGACAGGTGAGGATGCTCCTTTATATAATATAGTAGGAGAGAATATTCTTGTCTCCTTGTTTAAGAATGCAAACTATGACAACACTGCAGCCATTGTGCTTATTTTCCTTTATTTTTCATAAGATGAATCAACAGTATTAGTAGAAACAGCATTTGCCTTTAAGCTTCAAGTCAGTGAATGGACGTTTCACATGGCAGCAGCTGACTGACATTTGACAGCTGCCGTTGCTAGGAGCCATGCTGTCAATGTCGGTGGTGTACTGACTGAAGAATCTCAGACTATAATGTCTATATGCTAACAACACTGACAGAAGACATTTTTCCCTTTGATTAGTTGTTGTTAAATGGTCAGTTATCAGTCATAATGTAATTATTATTCAGTAGGCCACCTACCAGCTACCAGAAGGCCAGTATGTTCACTGTTATGTGTAATTAATGTAATTCGTCAACACGTATGATGTTTTCATCATGAAACACACCGTTTTCCCACAGAACTGTCGCGTTCAGTTCCGTCAGCTTTCTATTTCTACAGCAGCCCTGCTGTGTGCTGTTGTGGTGGGTCCATAGCACCCACCACAGTGTCAGAGAGCAACAATGGCAATAAGAGCAGGGCTCTCACGAGTATGAACACAGTGATTGTTTCGGTCAGACTGCAGACACCCACAGCGTACACAGCATAAAGTATATGACTATATCTTATTATTTGTAGTACAGATTCATAGTGGCCGGCTTAATCTTGAACAACCCAAAACTGTCATTCAGCATATGGGGAACCATGTTCTGCATTATTGTCCTCACCTGCTATTTAATAACTGCACACTAGTCAGTGTATAATTATTAAATGGTGATTATAAAATAAAATCTTAATTTCATTCAGCACCTGCTTGCAGTGCATGTCGGTGGTTACTACCTTACTTACAATTTATCCATTCTCCCAGTCCCACACCTTTCCAAAAACCTTAGAACATCCTAATAGCAAAAAAATCGAGTGCACTTAACTGACTTTTAGATCTTAATTTATTAATAATCCTACACGTACCAGTTTGGGAGCAACCTGTTTTGTATGATATGCAACAGTCTCCTGGTTCAAATACCAGGTGTGTCCTTGAATGAGACACTTGTGGTCATACAATTTCTTATTTTTTTGATCCCATGTTTCCTACCTGTATGTGGATGATAAAAAATCTTAGTTTAAATGAATTTTAATAATACAACCATATTGTAGCAGCTATTGTCCAGAGCATCTAACTGTGGGAGCTAAGGCTGAGTTAATTTAACTAATCTAGGCTACGTGCCTAGCTTGGGTGCTAGCAGGATACAATGGGAGCGAACTTCCAAAAAGAGCAGGCGGAAGAGAGAACACTCGTGCCCAATATACAACACGACCCCAAGTGTGTCCAGCTGATTAGCATGAGTCAGAACATTGCATTTTTACACATTTTACAGCTGCCGAGATCGCTGACTTTATTTTGGAATTACCAAACTGGGGCCCATCACCGCAAGGGTCCCTCCTATACACAACACTTTTTCCCATGGAGCCGGCCAACACAGACACCACGTATGACGTAACAAAGACAACTAACAGAACCAAAACATGTAAACACATCTTGAATTTTTAAAGTAATGCAAACTACACACATTCAACACTTTAAACACACAGAACTATTTACATGTCTCTACCCATAGTGCTCCGGGGCCCACTATGCCAGTCCACTAGCTGGTTAGCTAGCCGGGCCGTTACACAGCCCACCTAACAGGGTTCAGTCTCCCCACAACCCTCAGTCATTCTATAGTCCCGCAATGAAGTCCCTTAAATGTCTTTATAGCGGTCCACCCTCGGTGCCAGGCTACATCCTGAGTCCGTCATTGTCCATCTTGCCACTAGGGGTGGACTGCTATAAAGACATTTAAGGGACATGTTCAGTCTCCAGGTTTGGGGACATGGGATGGTACGGTGCAAACCGATCACTGTGCTGCACCATCCTTCAGCTCCGGCCCGGCGAGCGTCTTCCTAGGACCCTGGAGGCAGCTGATTGATCACACCAAGGCGCCCCTTACTCTGGGCCGCAACCAATCTCAGGCTCTAGGTTGGACCAAAACCCCAGTGGACCAAAGTCCACCCTCCTAAACATCAGTGAGCATGTTTTCACCCTGGCCGGTGCAGGGTCTTGTGGTCTTATTCCTGAAAGACACACACAGTCTCTCTGTGGAATGTCCATCAGCCACTCAAAAGTGGTGGGGGCATTGCATAGTCCAAAAGCCTTACCTTGAACTGCAAGAGTCCTAACTCTATGGTAAAAGCAGTCTTTGGCTGGGCCTCCAGTGCTAGCTCTACTTGCCAGTACTCTGCACAAGTCCAAGGAGCACATAGTCCAAGGCATCATCAATGCGGGGAAGCAGCCCCGCCTTCCCCCGCAGGAAGGTGTGGAGGCTCAGCTCATCTTGTGCCGTGGCCGGGAAAGTGGGCTTGCCGCGCTGGGTGTAGAGCTGCACTACTTACACAACACTCCACTCCCCCACAGTGCCGGCCAACACATACGTATGACATAACAAAAACAACTAACAGAACCAAAACATCTAAACACACCTTGAATTGTCAAAGTATTGAAAACTACACACATTGATCTGTGGCCCCGGGGCCCATTATGCCAGTCCACTAGCTGGTTAGCGTTATAATATATTTTAAAAGTGATTTGTGTTTTGTAAGATGCTGAATCCTTTGCACATGACTGTATTCAAAATGCTTTGCTCGTAGACAGGTACATGTGTGATAATTCATTAATTAATAATCCTAAAGTCCATTTGGCTGCACTTGAAGTTTTGGTTTTAAAGATTTAGTATTTTCCTGCTCTAGTCTTGTACCCTGTGTTGGTGAGTGCACCGCTGTCTACAGAATTATCATCTTTTGATTCATTAAAACTTTTTGTCTTGCTCTGTTGCTAATTAAAATGTGGCATATTAAAGCAAGAAATAGCAAATTGTAACCATGATGTATACTGTGTGTGTTTGTGTGTGATGTGTTGTTTGTTTACTTCAATGATGCAGCACGGTAGTGTGTATGTAACAAGCCACTGCAGAGCGAATGATCTCTCTGTGTTTTTCTGCCTGCAGATCTTTGATGAGGAGTATGCAGTTCTTTATCTCGACCAAGGAGGAGCCTTCGTCGCAATAAGACACACTCCTCTTCCCATCCGTCACCTGTGGTGAGTCATTATGACAGAGATGGCATTTGTCACAGCGTGACTAATTCCCTCGGAGGAAGTTCTAAGTTTTAAGTTAGTCAAACAAAGGCAAATGAGTTTGTCTTCAGACTGGGGGATGATATTACTCGGGCTAGAAAAACCTGCCAGCCATGGAAAAATCTGCTTTCACAATTGTCATTTAGTTTCACCTTTCTGTGTTTGAAGCCATAATGAGTGTGGCTTCCACTGATCAGTGTTCACACAGCAGAGTACCTTCAGCGTTGCACTGAATACAAAATAAAGTTGTTAGACAACTCTCAGGGCCATTAGCTTGTGCACACAGTCTGGTCCCTTGTGCAACAGCTGTTTGTGTTCCCAGGTTGAGCTTTGACGAAGGACGGCAGTGGAACAAGTATGGCTTCACCAACACACCTCTGTTTGTGGACGGGGTGCTGGGAGAGCCTGGGGAAGAGACCCTTATCATGACGTGAGTGATTTGTCAATGCTGAAATATATCAGTGAACCTGAAAAATCAAAGTTACAATAAATGAACTTGCTGTGTGTGTGTGTGTGTGTGTGTGTGTGTGTGTATGCATGCTGCTCTATTTGCATCTACACCCGAGCATGCTTGACCTCCTTTCCATCCATCCAATATCTGTGGTTTGCGGGGGGGCTGGAGCATATTCCAGGCAAAGTACATCCTGAAAAGGTTGACAGTCTATCTAATGGCCAACACAGAGAAACAGACACAGACAGACAATCACCCATTAACCTAACATGCATGTCTTTGGACTGTGGTAGGAAAGTGAAGTACCTAAAGGAAACCCACGGAAGCACAAGAACGGGCACTCCACGCAGAGAGGCGACTGTTTTTCTTGAAAAAAAAAAAAAAAATCTCTCAAGGTCGGTCCAACATCAAATCTGTCTGTCTCCAGATTATGAACACAGGAGATCAGTGCTTTAATAGTGTGACTGTCCATTTAAAGAACACGAAGAAAAAAATGGTTGGACATTCTTGAGAAAATAGAGAAATAACTTTGTTTTTAAAAAAAAAAGTTTTGACAGCATTGAAAAGTTGGAAGAGCAGCCAGGCTGATATGCCATGTCCTAAGAAAGCACATTTATGAAGATTCCTTTTGTGTTCTTTCACATTTATTATTAGATGAACCCAGAGGTGAAGAGCGTGCAAACATTATGACACAGCACTAGCACTTTATTGCAGCTACAATGTAGGACTTTGAGATGTGTTACCTACAGGTTTCCACAGCCATTACTTCAATGTTTCATGACACCTGTCATAAATGACAGAGTGACAGTAAGCTCTGTAGTCAGCTCTGCAGGAGAGTGAAAGGGCACAGCTGGAAAGACAGAGAGAGAGAGAGAGAGAATTTGAAAACACAGAGAAACAGTCTCAACCGGACGAAAAGAAGCAGCGGGGAACAGGGCGACGCTGACAGTCCAACTTCTCTAAGATGGAGCCTCTCCGCTGGCAGACAACCCATTAGTTTTCATAACACTATCATGCACTGTTTTCTTATCAGTTTGTACTCATTTTACTGTAAGTGCCTGTCACGGTTCGGCGCCCACAGAGCTAATTGACAGATTGATTGTGATAAATATGCTGTGGTAAGAATAGAGGGGAGGGGTCGGTGCAGAGAAACACACCCATTCAATTTAGCAGGAGATGGAAAATTTATTTGGTTAGTTTCATAACCTTGGATTCTGTTTTGTTTGTAATCAGTGGGAAAAAAAGTAGACATTCATTCTGATTACACTTTCAGAAGAAATAAGTTGATGACCTATTGCAAAAATGTCTAAAAGTTTGATTTTAACTTTGTATTCCTTTAGAATATTTTAATTTCAACGTGACTCATTTTGTATCTCTCATTTTGTGTTTGTAGTGGGTCTCTGAAGTCTTTTAAGTCATTTTGACTCTATTTGTAGTCATTTTATGTCCTTGTGTCTTTTTATTTTTTTGGTAATTTCAAGTCCCTTTATAGTTTCGAGTCCCTATGCAACCGTTTAATGTCTAATTTTTTGGATTTTTGTGTCTCTTTGTGTGTATTTTTCCTGTCTCAATTGTGAACCATAATGAGTTTTATGGTTTCAAACAGGAGATATATTAGATTTATAGACATTGTGCCCAATAGAGTGTGTGTGTATGTGTGAATATACACACACCAATTGGCCATTTCATTACGTACACCTGTCCAATCTAAAACAATTCAACACGGCAGCTCTTACAAGGTTCTAATTTCTCAGGTTTTGAGTTGAAACTGCCATAAAGGTATTAATTCTACCCTTCGTTTTTTTTTGGTTTGGTTTTTTGGTAAGATACTGTACAAAAACAAATTGCAAGTCTGCCTTTATCCTTAAACACTGTTTCTTCGTGACTATTATCTGTAGGATGTTTTGGATGTAACAAGCAGCATGCGTGGCTATTTTCCAGGATATTCGGCCACGTCAGTCATCGCTCAGAGTGGCAGCTGGTGAAAATAGACTTCAGATCCATCTTTAACAAGAGGTGCACAGAGGCGGATTATCAGACGTGGCATCTACATGATCAGGTACAGATCCCGTGCCAGCACCAAAATTGAAGACTTCACTTGTTTATCACACATGCTAAAAGTGTTGTTGCCAAGCTTAAATTAAAGGAACATTTTATTTTTTATAGAAGCTGAAGGATCGATGTGCATTTTATATAATATTTTTGTCAGTGTACTCAATTTTTTTATGGTTTGTAGTTATTAATAAATTGCAGATTTTTATTTAAAATCAATATTTACTATAAAAGTGATTCATTCAGTATTTCCAACATATTATTGTATTTACTCTGTTGTGACTCATACATTTAAGATACTTGCGGTACAAAGCTCCATCACTAACAATGTCTGCAATTCCTTAGACAGAGGACAAGGCTGCCTATGCTTATAATGTCTCTGTGATTGTTGAGTAATGTGTTAATCTTGTTTTATTACTGTGCTCAACAACTGGCATAGACGGAGAGTGGGTCAGAGTGAGCCCAAGGCACCAGCACGTGCCCTGGGCTCAGTCCTCACTCCTTTTTGTAGCTGGAGCAGCAGACCCCTATGAGATTGCTGGTTATTTCAGATCTGTTTCAGTGACATTTTGCAGGTTAAGCAGAGCAATTGTTGCTGTTGGTTGGACACTGGAAATTCCTGACATGTACAGAGTTGTGAATGATTAATATCAAATTATCACCTAATAGATACTTAATATTTCAGTCTACAATAAAGGCAACCTTACGATGGGGGAATGATTTTCCCTTTGCCTCAATACATCACATTTTAATGCCTATTCTATAACCAGTGTGCACTGCATAGTAAACAGGGAGTGACACAGCCTTTATTAAACACATCTATCAACACATATTATAAGAAATTATTGGTTTATGCCATGTACACCACAGTTTTTATTGCAGACACTTAAAAGTGCAGAAAGTATGCAAGGAGTGATTTTGAGTTGCGTCTCCATTCTGCTGCATAAACAAAAGCCCTGAGCTTCATGAGCTGTTATTTTGAAATAAGACGTCAATCCCTCCACTGAATATCAAATCATGGAAAGTCTGTTGAGCGTTGCTTCTTAAACTTTAGTTTGTAGAGAGTTTAGCTCAACTGGGGCCTAGTCATCAAACACTAGGCTTCATAGTCAGGATGATGTGCAATCACCAGCTGACCAGCTCTGCTTTTAAGCCTGGCTGTGCAGCGGGTGAACATAAAGCTGGACGTCTCTCAGCTCCCAGAGCACTTATGCAGATCCTTTACTGTTTTCTCTACTGAAGCTCTGAGTGAACCCACCCCATACTAATGCATAAAAAAAACCCCAACCTGGCTGAGCCTGAACTGGAGCCAGAGACAGACTGTGCCTTCATTCATGGGTCCAGTGCTGTAATTGGTTTAGACACCCATATGCTCAGAGCAGGCTAGTGATCAAAACACATAGCACAGAAGACGACAAGAGCCCAAGCCAACGTCAGGGCTAACCTGCGTAAGTGTTGATGTACTGCAGGTCCAAGACGGCTGCAGAGATAAAACCTTCAGAACACAGGAAACTTTTTGTGTTTTAAGACTACTGGAGAAGTTAGGGACATTTCAGGAGCTGGAAGTCTGTTTTTAGGCATCTCACTACTGACACCTAATGCACAAGGACAGAATTTTCTGGTTTTAAAAAATAACAGAGCAGGAGTGTAGGATGGAGGTTGCAGAAAAGTAGGCTGGTGTTATCCTCTCATCTTTTATTTTTTTTTTAACTCCAACTGATTTCCTGTTCACTTCCTCTGCATAGATCTGTGGCTAAAAATGGATGGGAAGCTGGCAGGTTTTTGTGTCTGAAGCTGCTTCTTATTCATGTATTTCAATATCCTCTCCCCCATAAGAAAAAAAAAAAAAAAAGACCCTAAAAAAAGAAGTCAAGCATTACATTCTGCAGAGAGACACTTGCAATGAAGTAACAGTTGTTGAGTTTAGCAAACCACACAGCTCGAGCCCTGTAAATACCCGCTGAACAGGAAAGCACAACGAGCTGAAATGAAGCTAAGGCAACGCTGCTTTTCACACACCAGTGTGATACACACATGGTTGGTTGCATTGTGTAAATTATTTATGGTGGCCAATGTTACAAAAGCAGCTTGTTTATTTCTTTTTTTTTAAGCTCCCTGTGACTTTTTTTCCCTGATTCTCTTATGAATTTGGGTCTGCAGGGTGAGCCGTGCCTCATGGGCGTGAAAAGAATCTACCGGAAGCTAAAGCCTACGTCCAGGTGTGTTATGGGTAAGACATACTCTGTGTCGATGACATCAGGCCCCTGCGACTGCACGGAGGCTGACTTTGAATGGTAATTACATGTTTCTTTAACAATCTCATTCCCATCTTCATTCTCACCGTGTGCAACGGATGTAAAAGTAAAATTCCACCAAGTTTTAAAAAGCCAAGTTGAGATCTCCAAGTGTGTAATGTTTTTGTCAGCTCTGGAGGGAGCATTTCTGAAAGTATAAATAGGATGTCAAAGAGGTTATCTCAGTTTGGGTTTGGAGAATGAAAACTTTAAATGTAAAGTTTTGGGGTTGGAAACTGGGGCACAGAATTTACGATGCAGGTGTTGTCAAGACAGAGAACGTCTAATATAAAGATGTACTTTAGCTGCGTCATGCGCTACATAAAATGTACAGTTTTCGTATTTTGATCAAAAGTAGAGACGAAAAGTCAGGATATCTCACCCTCTGTTGTTTCAACTTTGAAGTGCAATATTTCAAATTAAATATTTCGTTTAAATGCTTTACTAAGGGATTTAAGGCTTTGGATGGAAATTCTGAGGTAATATCAAGAATAGGGTAGCTATTCGTAACAAGCTATAAAAGATGACTGAGGTCTGTTTGTGCCCAAATGCAGCTTAAAGTTACTGTACGTAACTTGTTTTAAATATATCTTACTGTGGAGAGGTGCTGTTGCTTCCTGTGAAGTCAGACTCACAGAACAGCACACTAGAGGCAGTGCAGATATTTACTTCAAAAGGTTTTTGAGTAAACACTTTATAAGTGAATCCATTATGTAAAAAAGACAAGAACATTAACTTACAAAATATTCATAACCCACTGAACCATAAAATAAACAAACAAAAGTACAAATAAACAACATACTTAACTTTGTGGCATTTGATTTGTATTTTAAGCATTACTTCATTTGTATTTTTGATTTTCTTTTGTTTTTTACGTCAAAATAATATTTTCAATGTAATAATATTGGATGCATTAGTCATATTTTCAATGTGTTTATCATCCAGTTTAATTGTTTGTGGTCATATATAAAGGAATAGATTAATCATTGCTTGGTTCCTCCCCACAAAACAAAAACATGATTGTGGGCAGGATTGCATAAAACAATTTTAATTGAAATAATTTATACACCTGTCTCTAAGAAAGTGATATTAAATTTCAAGTAAACTGTTTTCCTTTAATAACATCACCTGGTAGTTTTAACGTACTGTAAAAACTTACATTTGATTTGTTTTTCATGCGTTTATAATGAAGCCACTTATACTTTTATAAAAACAAAAAACACACACATGATTTTTCCCCCATTTATTCTGACCTGTTTATGTGCATATTGCAGCTGGCATCTCAGTCTTAATAAATCCTAAGCAAAATTACCAGTAAAGCATATTTTATAAGTAAAAGCATTAAAAAATATGCTTTTAAATTAAATGTTTCCCAAAAAAGTACGTGAAGCGTTTTACCAAATTGTGAGAATTACAGTAAATAATATGATTTGTTGTAAAATGTTCTCTTCTGTATTAGGTGAAATATACTGAAAATTCATGAATTACATTGTTGAAGAAAGGAGACAATTGTTACATTATTGAATATGACCAAAATCAACTTTTTAAATACTGAGAAAGGGGAACACTTAATAGTTAAACAACAAGGTAGGTAAAAACATAGAAAAAAAATTTAAATGCCACAATGTTACTTTATATTGATAATAAAGATTTCCAGTGATCTTGTTTTCTCTTGCAACCATAAGAGAAGTTTAACAATTTTTGCTTTATCAGTAAGTTTTGCAGCTTTCTTACTTATTGTCATCTGAAAATTCAACATTCAAGATTAAGAGAACTTTATTGATCCCATGGGGAAATTGTGTTGCCTTGTTACAGCTGCTCTTAAAAGTCGAAAAATAAAGAAAGGAAAGGATAATGATTAATACCTGAAAGGCTGAGTTTGGTAAAACGAGAGTTTAGAAAAAGTTTCTGCATCAAAATCCATTAGAATCCGTTTGAAATTGTACTAATTTGATTTCCATTTTCAGTTCAGGGCGATAATCATAAGTAAACCCAGGTTTTCCCAATTACTACATTCTAATAGTACACAGTAAAATGCATTAGAATTACAGTCAGTACAGCATAGTTACAGTACAGGGACACAACATCCATCAGGATTTAGAGAATCAAAAGTTAAGTGAATAAAGTGTAAATATCTTTAGGCTGTAAGAGGAAAATAGACAAGTCACATAAATTATTTAGTTTTTAAAAAGTTAGAGTGATCAGAAACTCAACAGCTGATGTCCACACTGTGGATCATCATTTGGTGGGCACATAACAAAAGTGTGATCAACAAATGACTGAAGCTAAGTTTTAACCATGGTATTTCTTACTCATTTACCACTAGCGCTTAGCTTTTATCAATTGTAGAAATGCATTTGCCAGGCTTCAAGGAAACTGGGTTTAAGCAAGGGATTAAAAGATAAGAGCTCACCGTCATGGAAAACCTCCTCCAGATTATAATTGCAGAGCAGCACTGGCAGATTCTCTCGCTGGCTGCTGCTGTTAAATGAAAACCAGTCAAACATGTACCTGTGTGTGTGTGTGTGTGTGTGTGTGCGCGTGTGTGGCTACAGTTGTAAGTGGCAGTTTGAGTTTTACACCATGGGGATCTTTACAGGATACTCCTCACTTTCTGACAAACCTTTAAAGCACTGTTTTGAGGCTGGTTGGTTTTAAAAATACTGTTGAAGTAGAAGTTAGGAGGTAGGTGAGAGTTGGGCTTAAGCTTATTTGTGTGGATTGATGTAAATTTGTTAAAAAGTCAGGGCATGCATAATATCAGTGAGAGCAATCAGTCATTTGGTGTCTTACATATTTAATTCATCGAGAATACTTTAGAGAATCTGTTTTGACTTTGACGTGAGGAGGCTTTTTTTTTTTCTGTCGATCGAAGTAAAGAAAAGCCAAAATAAATCGATCATAAATTCATGTTCAAACCTTCAGAGGGGATATATAATTTATATAGATACTTTGTGAGTAATTCGCAGCTGCTTCTGACACTTTTTATCACAGCTGCAGCTACAGAAATCATTTTTCAACCCGCTTTCTTTGAGTTATTAGCAATATTAAGGTTGCTTTTTTTCCCCCTTTGCTTTGGTTCCAAATCTGTGGGTCTCTTGAGTGAATCCACTCTTGGAATAAGCACCATCAAAACTATAAATCACCAAGCCTAATAGCTTTCATTAACAATCACAACACTTTTGCATCTGTGTGCATGTCCCACTAATTGGGACAATTTGTCCCTATCATTTTGGGGACACGGCGCTGCTCTGCTTTCTAATTTGTAGGACAAACAACTCATGGGCTGCATTTAAAGAAGCATCTCCAGTGGTACAGAGCAGTCTCTGTATAGCTACTGTGTAGTCAATACAAAAGTGACTCCAAAAAACTTTTAACTTCAAAAATGTCTTAAATACAATGGAGGTATTTTCAGGTCAGTGTATCCAGATTTGTCCTCTTGTAATAATAAAAAAGAATGTGTGCACTGAACTAGTTTGCCTGTTTATTATTATTATTTGTTTTTTTTTTGGACAACCACAGTGATTATGGCTATGAGAGACGAACTGACGGCAGGTGCACCCCAGCCTTTTGGTTCCATCCGTCATCGATGTCCAGGAGTTGTACCACAGGAATGAGTTTCCTCAACAGCACAGGGTAAACAGGACACGGCAAAAGCAGCAACAATACACAGTGTCAGTAGTCACCAGGCATGTGAAGAAGGGAGGGCGCTGGGGGCTCAAGCCCTGGTCTTTTTCCAAAGTTGCTCCTTCAAGCACTGATTAACCTTTGGGATTTTTGCGTTTTCTTCCTATTAGTTATGCCTCAATTGATTTGGCACAAAAACATTTGTATAATTTCAGTATTACAAGGTACAAACAAATAATTTATATCTGTAATTTAAGCACAAGAGTTGTTTAAATATGCTGATGTATGCTTTTATCACGGAACGTCATGCATTTGTCTTTATCTCACTGCTCTCGTGTTTCTATGTATTAGAATATTTGTGCAAATGTTAATTTGCAAATGTTAATTCAAATTCATCAGTTTTTGTCACTGGAATTTAATTTTTTAGTTTATCAAAATCCTCCGGCCCCTCCCAAATTGTGAGGATATAGACCTGACTTTGGGGACTTATTTGATGACCATCATAACCAGTAAGTCTAGGATTTCACAGACATTTTTTTGTATGTAAGCAAGCTCTGACCGACACCTCTGGTCAGGACTTCAAGGCCATTACAGAGTGTAGGTCCCATTTGCAGATTAGTTGTGGTAATTGAAAAAAAGTTCCTGCAAGTTCTGCAAGTTTCTGGAGGAGCTGGATGACAGTTGATGTGAGTTGACAGGGAAGTTGGCCAATAGGGACACACTTCCATAAATCACTTTGTAGAATTATCTGGAAACAGCTTTTTACGATTCCCTGACATCTGCCATTATGGTGCTGTGTCTGGCTACCATGTAACACCTGCCCCCATTTTGTGATTCTTGGGACAGGGCTTCCTGTTAAGTGGCAGGAATTTTGTGCAAAAAGCTGCAACTTTTGAAATCCACTTCATGAGATCAATTTGAAAGGCTGAATCCTTATTTTGTCTTCAGGTAGATATTTGAATGCATTGTTGCTTTTTTATGTGTCACATATATACATCTGTAATCTTTTTGGGTTTTCCACCTTCAGCTACAGGAAAGTGGTCTCTAATAACTGTTCGGCTGGAGTCAGTGTGGAGTACACAGCCAGAAAGCAGCAGTGTCCCCTTCAAGCCCCGAAAGGTCTCCACCTGGTCACCAGTGAGGGCACGCTGACAGCTACATTAGGCACCAATGTCACTTTCCTTGTTTTTCTGGAGGAGGTAAGATGTTTCCTGTATTCCTCAAAAAGCCTCATGGACTGACACAGTAGTGTCTCTATGGAGACAAAAAGCAGTAATGCTCAGCTCTGGTCGTATTATACACTTAGCTTGCATTTTGTCTGTTGGCTTACAAACATATACAAAAATAGAGTAATTACAGTATTTACTATTAAGATTTAAGACAGATTTTTGTCCAAAGCCCCACTAGTGCCCTTTATGTTCACAAGGACATAAATGTTTTAATGTGACACAAAAGCTTAGATGAGAATGATCTAAAAATTGTGCTATGTGTAGAGCAATTAACCCCTAAGATAATTCCCCCTTAGTAACCATAACCCTAGTGTGTGATGTTATGCAAATCATTTGAAACCTGTTTGTGATTGCAAAAAGTACATGGATACATTTAAAATAAATTTGCAAATTTTCAGTTAGATGCCAGCAACATGTTTGTTTGTTATTTGTTGTTGTTTTTTAAGTTGCAACAAGGCAACAAACAATTACAGATAGTGACAGTGGCAACAAAGACTGGAATTAATGAGTATTGCTAAAAACAAACCAACTGGTGGAACATCTTGCAGTTAATGAGGTTAATTGGCAACAGGTTAGTATATTATAGCTATAGCTTAAGTAACACAATGTAAATTTAAATTGCAGCCCACACGGTTTTGCAATATATGACGAAAGGGTCAATAAAATTGGCAAAAGGCTATAAAACATTACTGATAAACTAAAAATGTTGTTTCATTGATAATGTAAATCTGTTTTCAATCATCTGTTTTTTCCAGCTTAGTTGATTTGACCAGGTTAAACAAAAATTATAGAAAATAAAGTTCTTTGTAATTTTTGACCAAAAAAACCTTTGTTTAACTTAAACATCGTGGATGCAGAGTCCTACACTGGTGGCCCCCAAACCTGTGCAGGACTCTATTGGTGGACACATCTACTGTATGAGTTGACAACACTCTTTGCTTTGAAAGTGTTAGGCTTTAGCTATGAAGTAATGTCTTCACATTATCTTTCTCTGTAATATTCAAAAAATATTAAAAAGAAACTGCTGAAAACAGAACTCTTCCGCATCTTCCTATGCACTTAAATCTCTTAAAAAAAATAAAAAAATTTCTGCTCTTGCATCTCTTGAACTGTGAACACTTTTCTGATAGGACTTTGCTTTGATGTTTTCTCCTTGACTTAGATTTTTGCTGCTTTGTACCTCACTTGTAAGTCGCTTTGGATAAAAGCTAAATGACTAAATGTAAATGTAAATGTAATTGTGATTTCCTGAACGTCTTTCTCTGCACAGGGTGACGGGGCGAGGACGAGCATCACGCTGGACTTCGGAGATGGCCGTGCACAGACCTATTCCAACGTGAGCTCCATTGAAGACGGAATCAAACACATCTATAAAGACGTGGGAATCTACAGGGTCACTGCCACAGGGGAGAACAGTCTCGGCTCGGAGACTGCTGTGCTCTACCTGCACGTAACATGTGAGATACTGCTGAAGTTCTAAGATCTGTGTCTACAAACACAGTGGCCTGTAGATGCAAAACAGAATATTTCCCCAAAACACAATGACATTTCAGATTACAGAAGAACACAACACTACTCGCTCCTGATTGGACACAACTGTTCACAGTTATTCTGTCCAATCAGAAAGCAGCAGTTTTATCCTTCCCTACCTGCCCTGTAATCTCACAGTTGTTGAGTTCTCTGAAATGTTGTTCTTTTCCAATTCTGTTATGTAGAAATCATTGTGTTTTGCATCTACACTGTAAAGCTTCCTCCATGTCTGTGCTTACTTGGTCCCTCTGCTTTCCACTTTTTATCACACTGAGTGTACATGCGGCTGTCAGCTCGTACACGAGCGCGCAGCACGTTGTCTACTTTATCTCCTCGCCCCCGCCCCCTCCCATAACCACGCAAACAAGTGAGTTAGAACAAATCCCATCACACTTCAACTCAAGTCAGCTTATGCCTCACAGCCACTCAAGCCCACGCGAGCCTCACATGTAACAGGGCTGACCACCCCCGGTGTATTCAGGGAGTGACAGATGCAACGGAGCTGACTTATTGATCAGGGAGCACCACAGCTCACGCCAATCTGTCAATCCTATGTGCCAGCCATACAAATAGACACACCACAGGCTCAGGAGTGCCATGGATGAAAAATAACACACAGATGGCAGCTAGCACTGGAGAGAAATCTGAACAAACTCACTGCCCCCACCCCCCCCATAGAACGCCTTATTTTTTTGTCATTTGAAACAATAAAGTTTTTATTTCTCTCCTTTTTTTTACACATTCTGCTTCAGTACATTGAGTTCACTCTGTGATGTATATATGTGCCTGAGTAGGTCAGCTGGAGTATATCCATCTCTCAGCTCCCTTTGTGGCGGTGAGGAGTAAGGAAGTGAACCTGACTGCTGTGCTCTGGCCCAGCCAAGTGGGAACGGTCACCTACATCTGGTGGATCGGAAATAACACTGAGGTACTGTACTGTACCCTTTCCCACTTCTCTCCGAGCTCTTACTTCTGTTACACCTATGCACATCTGCATTTAAGTAGGTTGCTGAGTCTTCTGCACCAAAATGTGAGAATCGTTATTTTGCTGAGATATTTTTTGTTCACCCAGGTTACAAAAAGTGTGGCTTTATTAATCAGCTTTGATAATAAAACATTTCAAAGCGGACAAATGGGAGCCATCTAAGGTGTGAAGCTGCAAGTTGGAATTGATCAATCTCACCCAGGTGAAGGGTCACAAAAGCAGTGTTATGGGTCCAAAATTAAAACATCTGCCTTTAAAACTTTTGCTGTAAGCAGAAGTAAGCAGAATTTCTTTTGTGCAAGACACACACAAAAAAAACCCCGTCTTTCATCGATCTGGACCAACAGAAAGCAGTGTATGCCAGAAGCTCTGTCTGTGGAAATGCTCCACTCCCCCTTATCTGTCTCCATAATTGTAGCTGTGTAAATGTGTTTGTTCAGCACCAACAGGGGCCTTCCACAAGGACAGCCAGTTATGTCAGCTGGTAATAAACCGCAGCAGTATTAGCATTTTATAGTTATTTGAAGAACAAATGGAGACGTGAGTAATGACAGCAAGGAGCTACCGGTGTCACACAGGGAACTCTCAGCGGGGCCACACTACTGTGCGCACAGATACACAAACACACACACAGAACAGATTGTTCCAAAGTGCTGTGTGTGTGTGTGTGTGTGTGTGTGTGTGTGTGTGTGTGTGTGTGTGTGTGTGTGTGTGTGTCTTTTAGAACGCTGACACCTCTGTAGTGTAAATAACAGCAGTGTGAGATGTTAACCAGCCATTGATAAGGAAACCTCTCTGGAAGCCACTGACTCTGACACTCTCTCTCTCTCTCTCTCTCTCCCTCTCTCTCTCTCCCCCACCAGCCAGTAATCACCCTGGAAGGAAGTGTAGCATGCACATTCTCCCGGGAAGGCATCAATACAGTAACTGTGCAGGTGTCTGCAGGGAATACTATTCTGCAGGACAGAAAAAGCATCGCCGTCCACGGTGAGCCCACTGTCTGACTCCATCTCCACTGGGATGCTGCAGCTCTGTTAACACACTGACAATTGTCAGAGTATCACTTTACCTTATAAGATACAAATAAACATCATTATTACAGATTAATTCAACTCAGTTGCAATTCCTATATCTAAATAACAGCTATCCAAATGCTACAAAAAATGCCAGATAGAATATATTTTAGATTATATATTTAAAATAAGCTTTTGTAGTGTGAGAGTGGAAGCATATGGTACAGTACTGCAGAAATATTTCACTTCTAAGAGCACTTTAAGTGAGGCTCATCCCACTGACCAATCATAGACTAGCAAAGATTTCTGCTTGATTAGTAAGTTCATTAGCAAAGTACACCTATATCAGTAGCTCAGTGGCAGTGGCTGACCACAGGGCCCGTGGTTCAATCCCCGGTCCCGGCTATATGTCGAAGTGTCTCCCGGCAAGACCCTGAAGGGTTGCGTCAGGAAGGGCATCCGGTGTAAAAAAACTGCCAAATCAACATGCAGACAATGAACCAATGTGGTGACCCTGAACTCACAGTATAAGCCAAAAGGACAAAAAAAAAAAAAACAGCATCCAGGAATATGGCAATGTAACTACAACTACGAATCTGGTGCAAAGCATCTTGTCTTAATCTAGTTAACTAAACTAAATTGTATCCTGTCAACTGTAGAAGTAAATCATAGATTATATATTGATTTTGTGTAGAAACTTTAACCTACTGTGGTTAAATTACTATTATTCAACATTCTTATCACTATTGTTGTTTGTTGAAGCACCGTCCTATTTACATTAGAAAGCCAGTGCATCCCCCAAAATCCTCAGCGGGTTTCAGCAACTTGACAGGGAAACTATCTGAGAAACACAAAAAAGGGAATTTTATACTAGAAAGACCCAGATCACTACCAGTGTAAGGACTGGAGGAAAGGAATCTTCACAGGAGTAACGGCTTACAGCTTGAAAAACCTCTTTCAAACCCAGTATTTATATTAGCACCCAACTGATGTTTAAAGACAGACAAATTGTGAACCTCTCCTTTAAAGCTGTGATATGCAAATTACCCTAGTCATAGTGTAATACTCTAATCAGTCCACTCTTCTGAGTGCAGCCCTCCCTCTGCCTGCTCCACTATTCTCTTCTACCATCTGCGACACATTGCCAAGCTCTGCACATCATTGTCATTATCGCAGTACAATAAATAGTAGGCTGCAAAACTTATTAATCAAGCAAGCTGAAACTGTTGAAATTCTTTTTTAGAAGCAAATATCTCTGTGATGCTGCTACTCCTGTTAAATAAGTCTGACTCTTCCGCATGGAACAACTTGAATAGTTAAACAAGAGTGAAGCACGTTCTGTGTGTATAAATGCCATCAGGGGCAAATTCAGCAATTTTGTTTAAAACTACTACTCAGTCCTTTTTTACAAAGTAGATTTCTGGGACGGAATATAAGGTGACTGTTACTGCTTTAGATCAGCTGCATTTAGTGGTAGATCTCACACTTTATTTTCCTCCCTGCAGAATATTTCCGTTCTCATCTGCTCGCCTTTTCTTCCAACCTGGACGACCACAATCCAGATGTTGCAGAATGGAGGCTGGATGTGAGCCGGGTCATCAAGAACTCTCTGATCCAGGTAAAGTTCTCTCAGGTCTCACAGAAACCATGGTGTTTAATCTTGACGCCTGACTGGACCTCTGCCAGTGTATGAGCGGAAAGCAACCTTCCCAAGGCTTTGAGACATGAATCTGACTTTTATGATGATAAATGACAAGACAAGAGGGCGAAGAGGGGGAAAAATATAGTTCAAGAGCATGCTGATTGCAGTGTCTTGCACACAGTCTGTGAGTTCAGGGACATACAGTAGCAAGGTTTTGGATGTTGAAGTGTACAGAAGAATAAATGTCAATATGAGCCTAATGTGTGTTCGGAACTGACCTGAAGGGAGGCTTGGAGTTTAATGTTTTGTGACCTGTCAAGTGTAAAACATAATTCAAATCCACACAGATCATATCGGGAACAGATTTTGCCTCATTATCTCGGCATCTTTTACATCATTCCAGGAACGTCCTGATTCCTTGGAGGAAGCGATCTGCTCCTTGCATCATATTTTCACACCTTTTTTTTTTCTTCTTTTTCATCCTGCAAAATCTAAATTGATGCCAGAAATACACCCGACTCTTCAATCTTCAGTGAACATGTCTGTTTTGTTATTTGTTACTGACATCATTTCTTCATGACAACCTCACCAGCCTGGAAGGCAGGACACGAAAAATAAATAAAAAATAAATAAATAAAAGCTATCAGATGAAAATCTGACATGATAGCTTCAATCATTCACACTCACAGCCTTCACTGCAGAAAAATCTATGCAAAAGTTGGGCCGAAAAGCCAGAGGATCTGGCCAAATTCATTAAAACAACTGAGGACATTGCATGCTGTCTATTTGTTGTCTATTTCTGTCATCTTATATGCCCCAAAATCCATAATGATGCAGCTACGTGATTCTGTTATTATTGTTAATGAGCTTAGGTTTAACGTTTTGTGATATCCTGGTCCACTGCCACACAAAATGCCACTCGAACCAGGGAGCAACACTTTTTTTTTCACAATGTTACCGATAATGTAGTACAAATACTAATATTGCTCACTATTTATTATATTACTATATAATGGCAGGCAAACCTAAATGAGTTGTAAGCATTTTCTGGTACACTAGCAGTGATTTTGCCGAGCAGTTGATGATGATAAATTCATCTGTTTTCCTAAATCCTAAAAATCTTTTCTATCCTAAAAGCTTAGTTTTATCTTTCCTAGATGTCTCCTGTCAACTCTATCTGCTATAAATGATGTTACTATACCACAGAGCTTCAGCCACACAGTTTTGTGGAGCGTGTGGTGTTGATAGAGAATGTGAAGTTAGGTTACGCCATGTTAATTGCTGGAAATGGGCACAGTCTTGTGATGTACGTGGTCTGTTTACCTGTGCTTGCTACAAGGTTAGAATGGATTACCCACATATCTTTTTTTGGCTACATTTGATGGAAATCCGAACACATGCAGAGGAAGAAGAGGTTTCCTATCTGGAGAAGATGCAATAGCAAGTAATTGAATTGTGAATTGTGAATTGTGACGACCATTTTTTTGTCTAGAGGTTCAAAGTTGAGGAGGAGCACAGATTGACAGTGAACCGATGTCGCCTTATTTGGTAATAGGAGGATGTGTGTGGACAGTGCAATCAGCGCACCTGACTTTGTCTTCTCTTACTAACTCTTACTTGTGCAAATTTTTTTTTAAATAATGGCTCAGTAGCCATTCAAAATGGCTTAAGGTTTTGATTTAGGGGGTGGGCGTTAGTGGGTTTATCTAAATAATCACTAAGATAATTAATGTGTTGGGCTAACATTTCCTCTCCTTACTCACTCACTACACACTGCTGCTTTCATTTGCACTTGATCAGCCAGGGAGGACGGAGCCACTAAATAGTGTGTTTAGGCACGGTAATGGACAAACAGAAACTAAGTCAACTAGTTATGAGGAACTTCTTGTAAAAGGAAGTGAGAGTGGACGTAGGACAGGCAGTGAATATTAGATTTATGTAATAATAATTAGATTAATTTAAAAGAACAGGTAAGTAGGACTCACTAGTTTTTATTCTTTCACACAAAAAATGTGGTTCTTTTTTAACTTAACATCACGAGAATAATTTTTTCCATATACGCGTAAATATTGTGTGTGGATTAGATGTTGATTCAGCAAATCTCACAGCTGGCCTGGTTGCAGCGTGGTGTGCTATCAAATAATTAGATCACTTAGCAATAAGCAAGTACCTGACAAGAACAGCAATATGTAATGTATTTCATTCTTAGAACTAAGGTAAAAACATAAAAAATAAACAATTATATACATGTATATAATTCATATATATGTGTGTGTGTATAGCATACTATTTAATAGACTAATTAATTCATGGCTTCTTGGGAAAAAAAACACATTATTCCTCTCGACAAATTCTAAGCAAAACACTATAAGAGGCTGTAAAGGTACCTGTTAGACAAGATGCAGTATCATATCAACAGTTTTTGGCAAAGACGACTTTGCTAATATTTATTTGTGCTTTTCTGCAGCCACACGACAGTAAATTTTTATATAAAAGTCTGTATTCAAAAAAAGAAGGTATCACGAACAAAAGAACAGGACTTTTCACCAGGGATAACACAAACCTAATTCAGGCACCAATTCTGGCACCCCTGGGCTATCTAGCCTAGTTAAGCAATCCAACTATAGAACCAATATAATCTGAAATTTGGCACTCCTATAAAATACTTGGAGGAATAATAATAATAATTTAAATAAAACGATAGTCATTTTGGGAAATGTGCACCCTGTAGCTTCTGGGTTTTTTTTGCCAACTGCTCCCAGCCAAGAAACAATCTGCGTGTGTGATATAGCTAATTTAGGTTTTTCAGTGTTTCTATGTTTCTAACAATGTAAGCTGTTAGTCAGTGAGCTTTAGACCAGCCAGTCAGTTTTTTTTCTGTTAATGTGCCAAACTAACATGGGGATAAATGATGCTCTGTGGTGACCCTGAACTCACAGGATAAGCTGAAAGGACAAAGAAGGACAAAGAAAAACGAAAAAAACTGTGAACAAGACTAAAAGGAGAAAACATATTGCCCAAAATGCTCAACCGTTTCTTTAACAAACAAACTAAAACTTCAAATTCTGTCTAAATAATTCTGAATTTGACCAAGTATTTAGTGTCATCTGATGGTACTTGACAGTTTTTAAAACATGGTGCTATGAAAACATTTCAGTCAGAACCAGGGAAGTTTTGAGCTTGCATGTCCAGCCCAGCCGGTAACTGTTCTTTCTTTTTGTCCCCCCCACCCACCACAGGCAACAGGCGTGAGAGAGGATCAGCTTTTGGTCACCGTCCTACCAGGTTTACCCACCACAGCAGAGTTTTTTCTCCTGCCTGACAAACAGTTAACTGAGGGGAAACCGGTAAAGAACTCTGCTCATTTAGATCAGGTGAGACAACATCTGCTCCATCTGTACATTATTTGTATAGGTGGATTGATTTCACCCTGTCATCTTGACACAAAGCCCATTTTTTGACATATTCTTTCAGCTTTATGAGTCATGGCTTTTTTTTTTTTTTTTGAGCAACAGTTTGTCCTGTAATTGCTTCCTGGCAAAACAAATTCATGTTCCTCCTTCCTCCAGCAGATGTCAGTATCGATCTACAGAAGTGTTTCCAGGTTTTTCCATGGGTCTAATTCTAGAACATGCCTGAGGAACCACTGCAATAGACTCATCAATAAGCTTGACAAGTATTAACAAGTTATCATGGGGAATGACTCTGAAAGTCCCTCAAGTCACATCCTGTGGGGTGTTGAGGGGTGGTGGGGGTGATGGTGGGATGCCGGAGTCTTGAAAGAGCCTGAAAAGCCAGACAAAGAAGTTGTCGCGGTTGATCAGTTCATTAAATCATCTGCGTATCAAGATGGACCAAATTAGCTCTGAGCCTCACATATTAGACAATGACTGATAATAATGCCGGGTCCGATCCCCATGGGAAGAAATCCAGGGGCATGTGTACGGTAGGAAACTGTAAAGGAAATCAATTAGATTTGCATCTTCTCTCTCTTCAAACGCACCTGGTTGATCACCCGCAAAGATCCTCTCCCCTACAAGTCAGTGATAAATCTTCATTCAAGGTTGGCATCTTAAAAAGTGCAGAGCACACTCGGCTTATTAGAATGTATAATAGATTTACTGACCCTGGTATACAGTGGGAAAAAGTAATTAGTCATAGCATAGTCTAAATTTAAACTACTAAGATTATAAAGGGAGATGAAGGACTAAAGAAATTACTCATATCACACTTAATTTGGCAAATGAGGCAGATAAGATAAATGAAGCTTCTGCAGAGCAAAAAAAAAAAGAGCTCTGCAGAAAAATTAAGGGTTTTTGTTTAATTTTGTTTTATGTACATGTGCAGATAAACTAGAGAAACAGTTTTATGAAAATGGAAAATCACTTTCTTACAGAGAGACATTTAATTTTTAGTCTTAGGGTAGAGATTTATAATTTTGTGAATGAAGGAATCCATGTGAGGAAATGGATTGAGAGTAAGTGAAATTGGATTCCGGATTTCTATAGTTTTGCTTCAGGTCAAAGTAATCTACCTGATTTATATCAAAGGTAGATGTTCTCAGTGCAGAGGGTTGCCAGTCTGGAAAGCAGAGATCAAATGAGGCTGCATTGTATGCATTATGCAGCACAGTGGGAAGGTCCTACACGCAAAGACTTACATAAACAGGAAGGCTCAGATGGGGTTAGTGGTTGAGGCAGTGAGGTTTTATTGGGTCAGGGGCACTTAGAAATAAGTTAGTTCGACTGCCCTGAAATAAATGCTACTCAATGTTTTTACATAACATTGGATTGAATAACTGGGTAACGTAAAGGGTGTCACTCGCAGTGTCTCACCCTAAGCCACAGAATACGGCATTAACCGCATAGAACAAAAGATTACTTAAAAGTATTTTAGCTATCATTTCAGTCTTCATTAAAAATCCACTGACCTACACCAAGGAGCAGGTGTAAACAAAGCAGAGCATTTTAGCTGCTAACATGTGGTTTTTTTTTTTTATGTGTTGCTTTACATCAACACAGACATACAATACAAGGAAACAAAGGCCAAATGTCTCTTTTGAAAATAGGGATTTTCCATTTCCACATTAGGGATAAAGCCTGTGGAAAATTAAGCAAATTAGCCCAAAGACCAAATGTGTAATGATTGGTTGCTTTTTATCCCATTACCATATATCCATTTCACTGTTGGTCCATTGCTACCTACTACTTTTCTTTTTGTACTTAGTAACTCTACATGTGTTTCTACTGAATGAACAAGAGTCTATCTTGAGGTCCAAGATGTAGTTCTACCACGTCAAAGTCTTTGGTGCCAGTTCCTGAACCATCACACTTCTATCGAACTGGGTGGGGCCTGCAGTGTTGAATTTCACTGAAAGGTCAAATACCACCCAGCAATTTAGCACATAAAGCAACTGACTGTTGATTATAGCTTTCAAGTACAAATTAAGATAGTAGGAAGTAAATGTCAGAAGTGGGAAGAGTGTGTTCAACCCTCCCAGGGCATTGGCACTACTGGGGAAATACAAATTATAATTAACTTTTACCCCAGAGAAGGTTCCTGATACAGAAGTAGAGGAACTAAATTCCTTAAATTGTTACTTTACTCCTTTCACAAAATAGTAAAAAAAAAACTACTTTCAGTACTGACAGTCTCAGCAATCATTCGCATACTGACTCCACAGTCATTCACACCAGAGCACTTTCAGAAATGCTGTCAAGGGCAGGTGATATTTGGAATCAATTATTTGTCAGTCTGACATTAAAAAAAATGACTGAATGCGTACAAAGATTGATCAGGCCTACAAACAAATTTGCTTTCAAATGTCAGAATGACAAGTAATAAATGACAAGTCAAAACCAAAGCCGCTCCATAATCTTGGTTGCTGCCTTTCTCGCCAGCTGTTGCTTGTTTTGTAAAACATAAAATCATGTTGAAATAATTCTTCATCTGTGTCCCAACAGCTCTCTGAGGTTTTGCTCAGCGCCTTGAATCAAAACCTTGTCCAGTTCACTCTGCGGCCGGGGGTCCAAGTCACCGTATATGCGGCACACCTCTCAGCAGGTAAACAAAGCTCAGGAGGTACTTCCTGTAGTAAGTGGGACAGAAAATAAAGTATGTATAGACTTTCAGTAGACAGACACAGAGGACAGTCAGGTATATTTTCTTATATTTGCTGCCCCCATCAACTAATAACCAAAACCCTGTGTCTGATTGGCTCCCACCATGTAGCTACACAGAGACATTCAGAGAGTGAGCATCGTTACAAGTATGTGTGCCTCTTCCTAATGGGGATGCTGCTACTGTCCTAAAGGGGCTTATAAGATAAAGAGTAAGAAGTCCATACTACTGTGTATTAAAATGACTTACATAGGTGTCATTTTTCCTGTGCACTGCTGACTGCATGATTCAGCTGGGTGAAAATACAGGTTGCATTTTTTTATGTTGTTTATGTCATATGGCTCTTGTCTTTCCTGTCTTTGCAGCACCGCTAGTGGACACCAGTGAGAACCACAGTGGCTCTGCCATGTTAATGCTGCTATCAGTAGTGGTTTTGGGCTTGGCTGTATTTGTCATCTATAAATTCAAGAGGTAAAGTGCTCATGAAATGTCATGTCTTATATAGTCGTCACACTGTAGGTGTTAGGTGTTGAAAGCATAAAGCATGCGGAAGCATCCTGACAGCACACTAAACAAAAGCTGCCTGCAAGGCTACACAGAAGGTTGATAGCTGCCTGTCAAACATTTTTGCCGGCGTACCCAGTGCTCCTCGGTGGAGGATTGGCTTTCCCATACAGACATCTGTGGGGGATGCTGTGGAAATTCTATTCTCAGGTCATTCTTTGCAATGGAAATGTCAGTCAGCCTTCAGCTGCTATCAATATTGAGCCCTTTGAAAGTAGGCAGTTGACCTTTCTGAAATGTTAAATTATGTCTCCTCGCCAAGGTGCAGTTTCATAGGAAAAGGGCATCGAGGGGTCATGAAAATTTGCAGACAAGCAGAGACAGAATGAAACTTCAGATTTGAAGACTTTTTGTCTGAATGCACAGATAGAAAATCAGTACCAGGGGGGCCTGGGGGCTCAATGGGTAGAGGATTGGGTTGGGATCCAAAGAGGCGTAGGATCGAATCCCACCACACCAGGTGTGGCCCTGCCCGGCTATTTAGGGCTACCTTGGTGCTGATCCCAAGCCTGGATAAAATGGGTTGGGAGGGTTGCGGCAGGAAGGGCATCCGGCGTAAAAACATGCCAAATCGACGTGTGGGGAACATGTTCCGCCGTGGTGATCCTTGAAGGGACAAAGCCGTTGATTGACAGGGGCAAAGCCGTTGATTGACAGGCAGAAAGCCACTAGGTAAACAAGTTATGATGCGTTCTAGTTAGATGCCCTAACTGTGCCTTTGCTGTCTTTGTTACCTTTATTCCTTTGCCTCACTGTAAATCTTTTCTCAAGGAAGATCCCAGGCCTCAACGTCTATGCGCAGATGCAGAACGAAAAAGAACAAGAAATGATGAGTCCAGCTAATCCAACAGAAGCCACGCCCAGCTCACAGCAGGACTTGGTGCATTCTTTGGAGATTCTGGACACGGAGTTTAACTCACGGCCCGGCGGTAAATATTAACTGCATCTTGAGTCTCATCTGTGGTTTGCATTAAAATGCATTTTCCTCCACTGTTTTTTTCATAGCTAAGACTTTTAGGGCCACTATAAAAACTTTTAAATGATCTATTCCCCTCAGAATTAAGAGTTGTCTCATATTTATGACTTTAATACATTTTATCTTTAATGTCAAGATTCAGAGTTTAAAGTTTCAAATCAATCAAAAAAAAAAAGAAACTAATCAGAAAGCAAACATTTGTGTGGCCCTAATCTGCTTCCATACATGTCGTTATTGTCACTTGTTGTTTTATGAGGTTCATCGTGTGCTTCTTTGTGTTTTTTTTTCTCAGAAGTTAAGTGGTCCGGGCAAGGGGTGAATGACAGCTAAACTAAATGAGTATGATGAAAAAAAAATACAATTACTCCTCAGCAGTACAAATAACACATTGTTCTGTGAGCTGCATTTTAATCTTCTGAGAATAGTGACAAATGTGACAAATGAAAGGCAACAATTTACAGTGGGCTAGAATGGTGATGTTACACCAAAGCCCCTGAAACATCTCAAGTTTACACAGAATACATTTCAGCATGTGTCACTAAGGCCATATGATTTATATCATTTTCATATTAATAAATCTTCATATCAAACTATTCATAAAACGACATACATTTCTACATCTCATCTCAGTATTATTTAGCTTATTCAGGATATTCCTCTCATTTGTTGCATGTCTGTATATTCTCATAATATGTCACTGAAATAAACTAATATAACATGTATTTCCATTAGGAAGTATAGATATTAGGACTGACCAATATTGGAAAATATTTAATTCCGCTCTCTTTTTTTAATTTATTAAAAAAAAAAAACTCTGTATACACAAACTCAATACAAACGATGTTTAAAAGATGTATTTAAATGATATGCTGTTCCCCAGTAACTAGGGCCATGTGTGCCATGTTGACAAGGACAAATATTACTAGAAAAACTTCTCTGTTACATATTGCATACATCTAAAAATAATATTCGGAGCAGCTCTGCAACAATAATAAAAATGCCCAACCATAATCATTGCATATTGGACTTAAAATGTTCTCAAAACACAGGTGGCCCACACTCAATGTTCCGTCAGGGCACCGTCACACAGTTGCTAGCAGGTAGCTAATGCTACGGTTTCAATAGAGACAGTGTTTTACCGTCTTTTAGCGTCTCCGAGGAATCTAAGACAGCTGACATCACTGGCATAACTCTAGAGGAATGTTGCCGCTGCTGCCTTTTAAGTGACAGCAGAGCGGCGAGTGGTAATACAGAGTTTTTGAGTAGGCATTTTTCCCATCATTCAAAAAAACAATTCTGATCAAATTTTTTCAACATATCAGCCAACCCTGATAGAAACTGATATAAGGCCAGTAGGGTATGCTAGCTAAAATGTATATTATGTACCTGTCATTTTGCTGATTTGATAATTCTTCTTAGCTAATTTTAGAGTATGTTTTAACATTTACCTTAGCATGTTGGAATTTTCACATGTGGTTGCATTGGTTTTGCAACTGTACATTGTCTCACTTTAGTATCTGCTTTTCATTTCCTATTTTCTTCTGTTTATCCATAATATTTTTCATTGTCTTTACTAACTAAAATTTGCATGAGTGTTGCAGAAACTATTTTGAAGTTAAACAAGCTTGAATGCTGCACTAATCAGTAGCTTTTTTGGGTTTACATTGTCTGAAATTAATATTAGCCCTTTTCCACTGAAGCAGTTTAAAGGCTGGTTCAGAGCCAGTTCCTGATTACGAACCAGATTTTCACATTTTGACAAACAAAAATCTGGAAAACTGGTTCCAGAGGGGCATCCAGAGGGGCATCTGTTTGCTGGTCTACAACCAAGAACCATTAACATACAACATTAAGTTGTTCCTGTGATTCATTCACGAGAATCGAAAGGACGTGAGGTTGCAGTAACCCTGACCTTTGCATCAACACCTTGGTGTTCCTGTGATTGTATTTATTAGACAGACACAAAGGTCACCGTGACCTTGACGTTTGACCTGTGAGTCTAAAAGTTCATCCTCATCCTGATATTTAACCTCAAGGCAATCCTACAGTGTCTCGTTCACAAGAATGGGACAAGACATGATGCCATGGTGACATTGACCTTTGGCCACCAAACCTGAAGCTTGTTTTAAATATGAAGAAATTCCCTCAAGGCTACTTGTGATAGTGTTTACACAAAAATGAGACAAGCAACCAGACAACATAAACCTCTGGCTACAACTAGTGCCGTCATGGAGGTTAACGTTGACATAATACTTTGTTAAGGAGTAGTATCAAACCCTAAATAACAATAAAAATAATAAGATTATCAATAGCAGTAGTCTTCCATGATGTGCCACTACTTTATCCTGGAGAAAAGCAGGTTCTTGGAAGGTTAGGAAGTTGAACTAATTACAAACTGTCCCTATAGCACCTACCAAGAACTTGCACCTAGTTGGCATTGCCTGAAAAGATGTACAATAGCCACGAAACCACAGTGAACTGGTAGCGATCAGTTCTATATTCTACGTTCTATTTTGTCACATGTTATGTCCTGGCAGTTGGACAGATCTTATTAGGGATTCATGCCCTCAGATGTCCCCCAAAATGGTTTTATAAAGATATTATTTAAAGAAAAGATGAAAGTATGTTTGCTAGTGTATTTGAAATGCAATCATCTAAATTTTCTTGTAGATTTACTGTTCTCTTTTGTATTTTTCTTTTAGGATGTATGAAACCTCATGTACATGTGAAATTCTCCACAGAACTCCCCACATACATCGTCTGAACTCTGGACTGGACTACCACTCCATCTGCGTCATGGATATTTTTTTTACCATTTGGAACACAATGGTTTGAAGCTTTATACCTGTGCATGTTGGACCCTGCTGACACATACTGTGCTCTGTTCAAACCAGAAGAAACTGTGTACAGGTTTTTCCTTTTCTTTGAACATTACATCAGAAAGATTAAGACGTTTTAAAAAAAAGTTTAATTTATTTCTAAAAGTCATAATCCAGAGAGAACGCCAGCATGAGAGGGAAAAAAAAACGTAATAAAGCATCAATGTTTTGGTTTTGCTTACATATTTGAGATTGGTTTGCTGTTCTATGAGGCTAACAGCAGTAGTGTATTATTTATTCATATGAATATACTTTAACAAAGTATGTTATTGAAGTGAATTACACATTTATTTTGTAAATCATGAATGTCTATGTTAGAAATTTGTGTATTTTAATAACAAATGTCATACTAAACAGAAATGCTGTAAAATATGAATAGGGTACTTCGAAGCTTTTGGTCCATTGTCTCTTGGAAAGCTGATTTATGGCACAATATACATTTTCTACTGAAATGTTTTTCTTTTCTTATTTTCATTTATTAACAACAGTGCAGGGTTTGCTTTGGGGGATTAATTGAAACTTTGGCATAATTAAATGCTTCTGACACTATTTATGATACATACCAGTTTGTAAAATGTTTTGTGCTTCAGAATATGAGACCACTTGATTGCTAAGGTGCTAGAATCCACCTTCTGATTGCAAGTGATACCCAAATATTACCAGAGCTTTTGAGGAATATGCTAAGAAAGGAAGGGATGACACGAGTACCATCCCACTAAGAAAAAAGTATTTCTAAGTCCCTGATTACAGCCAGCATCCCTGGAGGCACAGTACATTTTTAAAAAGGCAAATATTTATGGTGACACTTGGAATGAGATACGGCCGTGGCAGAATCCAAAGACCATGGCAGTGAGAACGAGAGAGAGAGAGGTTAAGAGAGATGGAGATGTGCTTTTTGGAGATGTGATACATTAGGAGCATTCTACGGGACAGAATAAGAAGAGGGTGATTTCTTGAATCCTTAATGTGGTCAGTCAAGCTCAAGCTCAAGACCGGCTGGGGCTGGTGACACATTTAGGCTAATGTCCTCACCCACTCTCGAGCAGCAGCCATCTTCGATCCAGCTCATTATACTGCACATCCTGTAGGAGCAGGAGAACTAGAGCGCAGATGCTACAAAGCTATACAGCTGGTTAGATTTTTCAGAGAAAAGCTCTGTGGTACTTTATGTACAAAATCTGACAGATGTAAATGTCAGATTGATGCCTTTCAATTTTTTATTTTTATTTTTTAACCGTGTGGAAATACAGAGGGAGTGTGGATATTTTCTACACGTTCAGTCCTAGCTGTGCAGACCTTGCAACAGTAGATGGACCACTTGCACTGGACCACGCATTCAAAGAGCTGAGAATGTAAGTGGACCATATGGAAGAGCAATGATTACATTCTGACATGCAACACACACCAGCTGCTTTGTGTAGCATTGCTTTGTTTAACCTGCAAAACTGTGGGGGCAGCTGGGAGTCAGGTGGTAGAGCACGTTTTCCACCAACTGCAGGGCCAACAGTTCAAATTCCACCTCCTCCAAACCACAGGTCCACATGTGTCCTTGAATCCCATGTTGCTCATGTGCATGTCCCAATTACGATGCACTGGATAAAAGCATGTATCAAATGACCAATGGAATTTTGTGTCGAGTAAGAAATTAAACACAATTCATTTTCAATGGGACGCAATGATAAAACAATAGAAAGGGGTCAAAAGTTGAACACTTTTTCAATTGTAACCTTACTTATAAATGGGAGTGAACTTCCCGGAGAGTGATTTGATCTGATAGAAAACAAAATACTTCTGATATCTGATGAGAATCTGATTATACCTACTGGGGAACTATTTACAAAGGCAGCGTTGGGAATGACATTTGAGAAAATTTTTATCCAGGTTATTGATTTATTCATATAGTCATAGTTAAGTCATAGTTATTAGAAGTCCACCATTATGTAAAGACACAAGGTGGGATGCAAGGTGGGATTTAACCGTGAATTGAATAACACTGCTGTTTTTCTGGAGCGTTGATGCACATCAGCTCAGTGAAATAGGTTGGTGGCATACTGTATAAATACAAAGGCGTGTTCACTCAATGGGCAAATGTCTGTGGAGATTCCCAGAGATCCAGGTCATGGTTTTCCGAACGGTGCTACTCAATGGTAACTAGACTGGCTTGAGGTTCTTAGAGACATTAAGTCTGTCATTATGTGGAAAAGCATCTTCAATCATGACTGACTGGTTGGGAGGTATTCCAGCTCTAGGGTTGTTTACACCTTGAGGATTGTTGAGGTCAATGTTTGACGACCCTCCCTTAACGAAGGTCACTTATGATCCCTTCCTAGACTACACTTGCGTGATTGGAATAAGCGCCTTCAATGACCCTCAAGATGTCAAAGACTTCATGACTTCACCATGAGGGTAAACACCTGGAACTGCCAACCAGTGGATCAGGGCTGAAGAACCTTTTCAAATGAGAAGCAAGACCTTAAGCAAATCCAGTTGTCATTAAGTAGCACTTTTAGGAGTTTGTGTGGACATTCATTACCTGCTGTAGTCACTACACTGTACCACAACAAAGGAGTTCATTTTGCCAACATGTCCTAATGTGTTTCTTGCTTCGTTGTTCATAACTAAGTCCTAGTGGATTATTAAAGAACTGGGAATCCAACGCCCATGATGATCAGCTTTTTAGCTACTTCTAACAAATATACATGATTCAGTTTTACTATGGTCTTCAGACCGTCTAGTTGTTGCTCCCAGTTTGCACAAGTACAAATCCATGGTGAGTTTCTGGCTGCCCTTTTAGCCCTGTGTGTTGCTCTTAAAGAGTGAAATTTACGTAAGGACTTAACTATGATCTGTTGTAGCAATTCGATTTTTTTTAGAACACCTGTCATAAATCATATTAAAGGAACATGTTTCTATTTCCCAGCTGCACGCTGAAATGATTTTGATGATTCAGCTTCCATCTTCATTCCCATTGTAGCTGTGTGTTTGTTGCAGGACAGAATTTGCACTCAGCTATGAGGTGATTTATCTTGTGCGATTCAGTGGTACTGTAAGGGTGATTTAACATGCTGGATTTTTGTGAATCAGCACCATAAATTCCCAACACCAAAGGAAATTTCTTTTCAAGCTTTGCAAAGTAATGAAGCAAACTTGTTTCCTGGGAGGCTTAGTTAATGATTTGGACTCCGAAAATGAATTCCCACCTCTCTCTGCCCGCCTCTGATTGATAGAGACATACAGTACAGTAGCCTGTGACTGCAGCACAGACCCATGGTCAAAAACAACAGAGCGCTAATCCCAACCCCAGGGAACATGAAGTGACCCTGGCTAGAAAAGATCAGGAGGTCTGTCATAAAAAGAGCACCTTCTGCTTTGGAGTTTCACTGGGAGAAGGACAGATTGGACAGACAGGAAGTCCTGCTAACAAGAGGGATATCTGGCCTCGGGCTAAAGATGAGCTGTCATGTGACAGCACCCAGGGCTGTGGGAAACACGATGAAGTTGCAGACTGGCTTTTAAGCTACACTCTCCCCCTCTATCTTCTCATCCCCGCAGAATTAGCAAGATTATTATTTTTGTAGAGAAATATTAATAAAGATTAAAAAAAGAGTTTTACTACTGTACAGTTTTTGTATAAGAACAGACAGTAAAGTGTTAGTGTTTTTGTTTGACCTCAACTGTGCTGTGTGTAATTGTTTTATGCATTTACAATCATATTTATTAAATGGAAAGAAGTCTGTTAATTGTGTTCCCAATTTCTTACAATATTTATAAAGAAGTACTGTGTACAGTATTTGCAAAAATAATCAACTTATAAAGGAAATAAATCAAGTATGAGTTGTTATTTTTCCTGCACATGCTTTTACATGTATTTCCACAGTGTCACTAAGTAAACAAACAACAAAAAAAACAAATGCAACCATCTTTACAAACAGATCTAAGTACCCAAAACTGAAGAGAGAACAAATAAATGCATCGCTGTAATTTGTCATTTGACATTTGGTTTTCAGGTGCTGGTATGTTGCATTTCCATGTCAACTTAGCTTTAGAGACCTGAACTAAATTGGCACAGGTGAAGTGGTTTAGAATATGTTCTGTCTGCAATTCATTATACACAGTAAAAAAAATAATTACAGTCTAATTAGCATGTTTTACTCTTGCATGTATTCATTTAGCCCGTATGGCAAGTTTGTGTACTGCCCCAAGCAATATACTGTACATATGCAAAATGTGTTTTATACAAAAGAATATTTAAAACAAAAATACTTTATTAAGACACTTTAATTATGCTAGGTTTGCTTTATTTAATTAAATCTACAGGTTGCACCGTGATTACTAAAGAACAGATATCAGATATCAGTGTGTTTCTTAGGCCTACATTTTGTGAATGCATTCAGGTCAGATTTTGTTGACTTGGTATGTGTGGTGACAAGCAGTGTAGGACAGCAGCCGGGCTATATGTTATTATGACGTTAACAACAGAATAAAGTTGTTTCTCATAATAACAGGAAACCATCTCGTAATAAAAATAAACTGTTGTTTATTGCAATAATCTATAAAATATCTCGTTAAATCATGAAAGTATCTTGTAAAAATAAGTATCTTGGTATAACAAGAGTGAGCAGAGTTTGGTTTTCTCAGGGTGGAAACAGATCTGAAGATGACAGTTAATAGACACTTAAAATTCAATGCCATAGAACATCATAATCCAATTGTGACCTTGTGAGCTTCTAGAGACAGTACCCAGGGAGAACCAATGCTGCAACTGCTGCTGAAGGGGCTTCTTCAAAATATTCTACAAAATATTAAATAAAGTGACGCTTAATATTTATGTACATTTTACATTTCTTTTATTTGTATTTTGTACATGGTTTAAGTGAGATATTATACGTTATGTGTAGACTCATTGGTAAAAATGGCATTATTTCCATTTTCAAATAAATCTACAACAAAACATAGTAAAATGATGTATGGTGAAACATCTGCAAACTCATGGAAGATGCACCACGTCTTTTTTTTTAACCTGATAGTGTTAGGATTCACGGTCAATCCTTCACAGTGTAGCAAGTATTTATTCACAACAGCAAACAAACCACTGAAACTGCTCATCATTTACTTTAGCTTCACCTCTGGTATTGGCAGCTCACCAATACCAGGTGGCCACTAAATAGCGCCCAGATGAACTACATTTACATTTACATTTAGACGCTTTTATCCAAAGCGACTTACAAGTGAGTTACAAAGCAGCGAAAATCTAAGTCAAGGAAAAAAACATCAAAGCAAAGTCCTATCAGAAAAGTTTTTACATTTCACGAGATGCAAGTGCGAGAAAGAGCAGAAAGGAAGTTTCCAAAAGTTTTATATAGATTTAAGTGCATAGGAAGATTCTGTTTTCAGCAGTTTTTTGAATGTTGGGAGTGAGTTTGTTGAGTGCGCACCAACCATTGTGGGATCATTGCGCTAAAAAGTTTTGCTTAGTGTCTTCTGTGCGGTGCTGGGACCACCAGACGTCGTTCGTTGGCAGACCGCAGCGGACGGGAAGGATTGTAGACTTGAATGAGTGAGTTGAGGTCCAGCGATTAACTACAGATTAACTATAGCGATTAAATTCCAATAGTTTCCAAATACCTTGCTCAGTCATTTGCCCGACAATGTCAAAATGTCCAATGTTACTGCATTTTAGCCAAATTGAGAAACATATTTTATCTGCTACAAACAAGCTACATGGATGTATTAACTGTTAATAACAGAGGGAAACTTTGAGGGAAACTTTACTCTAGAACTGATAGGTTTTAGCTAAGTGTCATTGTTCCAGCAGGGGGCAGCACAGTGTGGAGTGGTTAGCGCTGCTGCCTCACAACTTGAATGTCCCCAGTTCAAATCATCGGCAGGCTGTGTGGAGTTTGCATGTTGTTCCTGTGTTTGCGTGGTGCTTGCATGTTAACCTAACATGCATGTTAGGTTAACTGGTAACTAGGTTAATTGGTAACCCGTGTGAATGTGAGTGTGTGGTGTGAGATAGACTGGCCACCTTTCCAGGGAGCAGCCCACCTCTTGCCCTTTAACAGCTGGCATAGGCTCCGGCACCCCATAACCCTAAACAGGATAAGAGGTTGCAGATAATGGATGGATGGATGCTGTTGCAGGTGAAGGTTTTGCAGGTGTCCATTGGTGTCATTGGTAAGACGTGAGGAGATTCCATGGTTTGCACTGAACAGGATCTGTGTAACATCCCCAGCCATCTTCATACCCTTTCTGATACCCTGGAATAGATACAACTAAGAATATTTTACATTTTATTCACTACTTTCATGAAACCCGAAGGAAAATTTGCCCCTAAAATTTTTAGTATATAAAATCTATGAGTGATTTGAATAATTTAAACAAACAAAAAAATAAATGATGGCCCACCATTTAATTTTGTCATAGACAATAAATCTGTAATTAAGCCTTAACCACAAAATACAGAAAAAACATTTTTTTAAATAAAAAATAAGTCAAAATTAAGTACAACTGTTTATCATCATATGTTCAGCATATGTGTCAGTCTAGTCATGTGTCATCATCTAGTGTGTCAGTGCTCTCTAATACATAGTTCTCAATGATGTAGAGCATTGATTGTACACATCAGAAATTAATGCTACGCATACACAGGATGCAATCACGCCAATTGCTGGTAGGCCACTTTCAAAATATCTCATCTGAAGCTTCAAGTCACAAGCTGACGTTCTCCACACCTGCATCCGCATGCCCATCATTTCTTTTGTTATTCCCCGTTTCTCTGCCATGATCTCAAAATTAAACTCTTTGAACATTGCCATGGCTTCTATTGAAGTTTATGAGGGGATGATTGGGTCAGAGTGTGCCCCCCTGTGGCTAAGCTATTAAATCCTGCAGACACACACAGACTTCGCAAGGGGGTATGTAAAGAATGAAAAAGCGAAGGTTGCGTTCATGCATCGTGCCTTTCAGTCTATAAGGCATGATGATGGTATTGCAGGTTAGTGTTGTCCTGTTTTCACAGCTGTTAGGTTTAGAGGTAAATGGTCTTCACTTATATAGAGCTTTTCTACCTCATTAGTTCTCAAAAAGCTTTGCACCGCTTTTCATTCACCCATTCGCAATCACAATCATAATCACACACACACACACACCAACACTCACCGGGCTCAGTGTCTTGCACAAGGACACTGACATTTGACTGGAGGAGCCGGGGTTCAAAACCAACAACCCTGGGGTTGGTGGACAACTCTTACCTCCTAAATCGCAGTTACCCTACGTTGTAATGTTAATTTAGGTTTACGCAAAGCACCCAGGTGTGATAGTCCATTATGTGCTAAGCAACGAGTGTATTTCCTCTTGTTTATTTCCCCAACTGTACTACTGGAGCATCCAAAAGTAATGCAAAAAGGTATCCATGGCGTCAAAAGGATATGTGAAAGGATGGAAAGAAGCGATGCAATTTGATACCTTAGGAAGCCTCATTATCTGACACTGAGGGATGAGAATGTGTCGATTAAACCTGAACCGAGTCCAAGTTTGTCACAAATTGCTTCAGGAAATATGACCACAACTAAAACTGACAAAAATCTGGGAGCAGTTTTAAGTGTAAGTCTAACATAGCTTTTACACATAGGGATAAAAAAAAGTGTAGGCCAGTGAAAAGTGTCCATTGTGTGTTAATAGCCAACAATGCCTCCATGTTACCCATAGAGAGCACTACCGACTCAGCAGATACAGCCCAGATACTTAACATAATTTCATTTGAATGTAAAAAATAAATAAAACAAGTTGTGCTCCTCTCTCACCTGCTCTCCTGATGCTAGTTTAGACTTTGTTAGGCAGAAAGGATATGCTCATAAATAGGCATAATTGAGATAGAATCATTAAAGATGAAGATGTTAATTTCAGCATGGATATAACCTTACCAAGTTTCAGTGGAGAATATAATGATGCTGAAGTGAGTGATGTTGCAGAAAGGATAGGAGTAATCACGGCAGTTTTTTTTTATATGTTTCCTAAAATAGCTGTGGTTGGAGAGAGGCAGCAGTGATAATGATGATGGCTACAGCAATGGCAAAACTAATACAGCCTGATTGTTTGACTGATTCATATCAATGCTGCTAGTGCAGAGTGCATAGCTCTGCTGAGGCATTCAGGGAACATATATCATTTGTATAACAGTGAGGATGAATGTGTTACTCACTGAGAAGGGTCATGGTATTTTGCATGATGCACATTTCCAAAGGGTTTTGTTGTCCTTAACCACAAAGAAGAGAGACAGGCCACAGGGCAGCGTCATCACTGATGTTTACTGATGCTATTTTTGCTGACGAGAAGGGGGACTGCATTAGGAATCGGAGCATTGGAAATGGGAGGTGGGGGTGGGGGTGGGGGTGGTTGACCGCCTCTTTAATCGTTCTCAGTCAGAAGAAGCCCGAGTGCCCAGGGGAGAGAGAAGATTACCAAGAGATCAATTCCTAAACGGAGCTGGCTGTGCTGACATCTCAAGGTAGTGCAGCGTAGTGGCCCCGTGGGACCTGGCTGCCAATACAGACTGGTATTACTGCAGATTTAGTGTGAAGGAGACTCAGAGAGAGGCGAGGAGACGCTTTTGGTCAACATAAATAGCAGGAGGATTACATCAGGTTTTATGGAGTTAACAAGGTTGGGACTCAAAGAGGTGAGTTCCTGCTAGATCAGGTGAGTTTTACCGTCAAAAAATAATAAAGAAATTATTGGGTCTTGCTGTACGTATGTACAAGTATGAATGAGAAGAAATAAAGAAATTAGTGCACTGTTCTCGCTATTATTTATTTGTATCTAGTAAAATATTAAAAACAATGCAACAGAACCCATATATTCCTCCAAATATGAAGCTATTAGTTTTCAGGACTATAGTTAAATCTGTTATTAACATCATTTACCTTATTTAAATTGTGTTTTTATCCAACATAACAACTTACAAGATGATATCTTAAGATACATTTTAAGCTTTTTTGACTTTGGGACTGAACCATTATCTGGATCCTCATAGTTGTGAAACAACTACATAAATCCTACAGCACAAAGCAGTTTTAGCAGCAAACAAAAAACGACAGTTGGGCCCTACATGTAATAGTTTACACACAGATACACTGCATGAAAAGTGGGATTTTCATCAGTAAAAGGCACTGTAAATTTAAAGTTAGGGTTAATCCATGTTCACAGGAATTTGTAGGCAGCACAGAAAACTGCCAAGAACTGATGCAGAGGTTGAAATTCTGGCAGTTTTATGAGTGAGAGGCTTGGTAGCTGACAGACCAGCATCTAGGTCTAAAGGCAGAATTATACTTCTACGTAAACCTTGAGATGCACCTATTATGGGAAACTGCAGACCGCAGAACCCATCATACATACCTCCCAAACATGTTGTACAGAGATGTGTGCTAAACAAGCTGATCGAATAATGATGGGAGTCGGGATCAAAACGGGAATCGAACCAGAAAGAAGAAGAAAGGAAGAGTAGAAGAAACAACTTACCCGTTCATACCGGTCTAGATGTTTACACTGATTTTGTGCTCTCTACTTCTGTGAAATTTAGTTAAGTAGACCACACACAGCAGAGCATCGTGTCAAGGAACCGTTCTCGCAGAGGTCGGGAGAAAGCTCATCAGATCCTTTCCATATTATTGTTGAAATCTACGGTTACCTGTGCAGACACTGAGCGCTGTGGATTGTGGAACACGCCAATTTATTTTTTGTTTCAGGATTGTTTCTTCATTTTCAGCAAATTAAGGTTAGTAAATGCAATACTGCCCAGTTGTGGACATCTGCATATTTCATGTAGAGTAAGTATAAAAGAAACACGTGCAAACATTTCCAGCATCAACATCGACGTTGACATTTATCAACAAAGAAGCATAATTCAGTCTTAAGGGGCATGTTTCACATGTAGGGGGATTGTGGGTGGTCAGGAGGTTACACCTTATTCCAAAAGGTACTACCCCAGGTTTAATAAAACAAAGCTTAAATAGATTAGCAATAGTCAATGATTTTATTAAAAAACAATATTCACAAAACACAAGATATTTAAATAATGCAGAAGTAGCAACTGCTGTGGGATAACTGAGGAACTGGAATGAAGAAGAACTGAGGCAGGGGTAGCAATACTTTGAAAAAATACAAATTGAAAATAAGGTGTAGTATGAAGGATAACAGTTTATTTTTAATTTTGGGGGACAATAATTTGGTTGATAAGTTGTCCTGAGTCACACTCCTGTTCAGAAGGTGGCGGTAATGCGCCCTCTGTGACTTGCAAACCACCGAAAAGAAGAAGGAGTTGAAGAAAACCAGCGTATACTCAGCTATATCTGTCTATGGAACCAGATGAAAAAAAATCAGTTAATAAAGCTTCAAGCATGCCAACAAGACATTAAGGCCTGGATGTCCCACAATCATTTACTTCTAAACTCAGACAAAACTGAAGTCATGGTCAACTTTATATAAATAAAGTTGAGTTGAATTGAAAAAGATGAATTGAAAAGAAGAAAACTACAACAAAGAAGAAGACGAAAGACAAAGAAAAAGAAGAAGACAACAACAAAGACAAAGAATCTGAATCCAATTTATGCAGACATGACTCAACAAATCCAGAAAACAGAGGACAGGATGGCTGCTTTGGAAACCAGAGTTAACTGTAGCCCAAGTTTGGAGGAAATTAAGAGGGAAAGCTTGGAGCAAAATCCCCAAATCACTGTAAGAAACTATTCTGTGACATTTGTATTATTGCTTAAGGAGGCAGAGGAAACGCTAAGAGACAGTAGGAGTCAAAGAGAAGAGAGGAAGTTCCTAGGAAAGTTATACATGCTATCAGATGAACGTTCATAGGCATTTTGTGGTATCGATCCTCACAGCGCAACTTGCACAACTGTCAAGGCTCCACTAAGTTTCTTGTTTCAGCGAAACAATGCCAAACCACAGTCTGAAACAGTTTGGCTTCACAGTAAAAGATTCTAAGCGTGAAAATGATCAACATGCAGAGAAATATTAGCCCACCATGCTACCACAGTTTAAAAGTTGGAATCTATCTGCTGGCTTTGCTCTTTTTAGGTTTCCTTCAGCTACTCCAGTTTCCTCCCACAGTTCAAAGACCTACATGACAGGTTAATTGGTGACCCTAAATTGCCCATACATAGCTGCGAATTGTCTGTCTGTGTATGTCTCTCAGTGTTGGTCTTGGACTGGAGATCTGTCCAGGGTGTACCCGCCTTTCACCCAGCGACAGCTGGCATAGGCTCCAGCCACCCACCTCCTCCCATTGTTTCACTATTACACATCAACTATATTGACCTTTTTAGCAAATGAAGAGTCTGTTGTCCTTTTGTATGCAGGCATAATTGTAATTGTTCCCATTTGTTTCAAGTAGTTCATTTTTTGACGTCAAGTCCAATTAAAAGCTGATAATGACGAGGACACATTACATTTTAGGTCCATGTAGAAAATAGACCCAGTTAGCTCAAGACTGGGTGTTTGTAGTTTGGTGCTGGTGATAGAATGTGATTGTGTATGTACTCAGAGACCAGCTTGAGACATGCTCTCTCTTACTTTGCTCTAAGCAGGTTCAGTGTTTGGGCATCAAGGCAGCCTGTTGTCATTCCCAAGGCATCAAAAAATTTCACTTTGTCCTCTTCTTTTGCAATATATGCTGATGCTTAAGCAAATTAAACTAAGAAAGGGACGAAACTGATGCCCTGTCCCAGTGTGGTAGCATTGCAGTGTAACTTTGCATATCATCATATCAAAATTCTTGTTTTTTGCCACAGTTAGCTCAAGATCACAGCGACTACTAATCATTTCTCAGTGCAAATGTTCAGCTGCAGAAATACATGTAAATGGGGAAATATGTTTTGTGGAAAATGATAGAAACGATAGAACAATTGTAAATGATGACATTACCTTGCAGAACCCTTTTTAAAGTTTGTTATTTTGCTTTTTTGTCGTGCAAAATTTTTGTATGGGTTCAGTCTCATAGCGTCATTCGCTATATTTTTAGATTGCAGCTCTTTTCATAATGAAGCTTAAATTGGCACTACACCCTAAAGTCATCACTGTACACACAAGTTTCTACAAAAATAATTTTTCAGGTTACATTTTGCTTTTTTTGTCAGTTTGGACTTTCAAGTTTAGTTCAGCTGAATCCTGTGATGACTCCTTAAACAGGAGAGATGACTCTGAGGACATGACTCTGGTAACAAAAAATTGCAGTCAGGAAAGGTATAGGTATTAGTGATTGTAAGACCTGCTATTTTGTTCTAGATTTTGGAAGATAACATCTAAAAATCATAATTCTTATTGTTGTTCAATCATGCTTTTATTCTGTGAACAGCACTGATGCTGCTCTAGTCAAAGTTATAAATGACTTGCTGCTGCTGGAATTTGTTATACTTGGAGATTCTACCCCCATGTGCTCCTGTTTTGTGGCATCTATTCTCAGGCCTGTCTTTGTGTGCCCTGATAAAGTTAGGACCATTGATGTCATGCTATATGAAAAAGATCCAGAAGGAAACTTTAGATAACAGTGAGACAAAATGGGGATTCCAGAGACCCTCACCAAAGGATTTAAAATTTCTTTGAGACATGACATGTTCAAAATCTGGGGGGAAATCGCCACAGGACAGTGATGTTAAGACTGGTTAAACTATCTGACCTGGCCTATTAAAATGCTTTTTAAAAATCAAGTGGGCATCAAGCTCCCTGGAGTTGGCGGCTTCACTTATCTCAGCACATTAGTGGGGATAAGGGTGAGTCTGCAGGTGTTTCTTTTTAAATCTTAGAAAACTAACTTCACTTGAGTAATGTCCTCTTTGGGCTTTGAAAGTACATTTTAACATGTCTGTTGCATAGATGTGATGGAATGGGGCGGCTGTGGCTCAGGGGGGAAGACGGGTCGTCCACTAATTACACTGTGATTTAATAATGGTCTTAACCCCAAATTATCCCTAATAGGCTCAAAGGAAAGCCATTTTGCTTACCACGGTCTTCTCTTTGTCATCTAAGATGTAAATCACATTTTGAGCTTAGTGAAGTTTTTGCTAAACCTGCCTTAAAGTGAAAATTGGAACCACAGCAAACCTGAAATAATTTGTTCTTGAAATAATGTATTGCAGATAGAGCCATATAAACATGGAAAGATGATTAAGTCACTGGTTTTAAATATAATTATATATAATTTATATATAATTGAATATAAGTACATTTTGTTTTAATGGTTAGTCTGAAAGTTTTAGTTCATGTTTCTATTTTTGGCACCTGCACAAAGACATACTTTGTCTCATTAAGACAGTGTTAAGCAGCTGATTGGCCGAGGCTGAGAGTGGACTGGTTTCCATTAAAACAGATCGAAATCAGCTGATGGGTGTGTTTGTGTCTTTTAAAAGTAAAAAAAAAACCCCAAATGTTGCTTTGTTAAAGGTTCTGGGCAGTGTTGGAAGCTTTAGCTTGAACTTTGTCCCAACACTGTAAATTCTCATTCAGGAATGTTGTGGAATCTATACTGTCTATACTTTTTAAATTAACAAATAGCTGTATTTTTTAAGCTATATTGACTTTACACTTTTAGATTTAACAGCAGAATTTATAAATGAGTTGTTCGACTTTTAGTCTTAACATAAAATAAGTTAAATGAACAATTTTGTTTTTATAAAAAATCACTGTGATAAAGTTGGTGTTTAATTTAGTTGCTTAACATCTTAGCATTATTTTATTTTTTGTTATTATTTTTTATTTGATTATTTTTTTATTGCTGACTAACAAAAATGTGGGTCACACACATTAAGTTATTATATTATAAGTATAAGTTCTTAACTACCAGAACTATGGTAGTTAAGAACTACCATACTTAGTTTTATGGGTCATTAAATCCATGTTCACGTCCATCCAACATAGAAATGATTCTGGACATTGACTCCCCCATCTGTCCAGTGTCTGGTTTAGTTACTAACACATGATCATTAAACAATTCAACACAGGCAGCGGATGGAGCTGGTAGTTTATTTTAAACTAATCTAATCATGTTTTACAGAATGATCTCTGGTTAATAAACAGTTCTAAACAACACTGAACTACATTTACATTTAGTCATTTAGTCATTTAGCAGACGCTTTTATCCAAAGCGACTTACAAGTGAGGTACAAGGCAGAAAAAATCTAAGTCAAGGAGAAAATATCAAAGCAAAGTCCTATCAGAAAAGTGTTCACAGTTCACGAGGTGCAAGTGCGAGAAGGAGCAGAAATTTTATTTTAAGAGTAGAGTCCACGTTGGATACACAGTAGCCGATGATGAAGCCAGGCTCTAGCGTAACTCTCATAGCCTCTCTACCGGTGTGCCGCAGGGTTCAGTTCTTGGTCCTCTTCTTTTTTCTGTCTATACTGCATCCCTGGCTTCTATCATTCAATCACATGGTCTTTCCTATCACTGCTATGGTGATGACACACAGCTCCTCCTGTCCTTTCCACCAGATGACTCCACTGCCTCATCATGCATTTCTGACTATCTCTTAGACATCTCTGCCTGGATGAGAGAGAGACATCTTCAGCTCAACCTCTCCAAGACTGAAGTCCTCGTCTTCCCAGCCAGATAGCCAATTTTTATAAATGTAGCCAGCCATCTCTGTCATCGTCTTTTTCCAGCTTTGAACTTGACCTGTTTGAACTGGGTCGCTCTCAACCTGTGCTGTGTGCAGTTATTTATCCACCCAAATACAATAAGGACTTTTTTAATGTAAGTAATCTGTATGATCGAGACCTTATTATTGATTTTAATGTGCAGGTGTGCTGTCCAAACAAAACAATGTCCAAGGACTTTTTAAGCCTTTTTGACTTTTTTAATTTTCTTCAGCAAGTTTCAGATGAGCCCAGCTCCTGGTTTTATTCCACCTGCCAAACAGCACTAGATGCTTTGGCTCCATTAAAATCCAGGCAGCCTAAAGTTAAAGCTGAGCTGTGGCTGAATCATCCAACTCGGGCTGTCAGACGCCAGTGCCGAAAAGCTGAACGAAAGGGGAAGAAGGACAAGCTGCAGGTGTCATTCCAAATTTTAAAGGACTGTCGTTATCAGGCAATTGTAAAAGAGGCAAAAAGGGAACACTTTTCAAATATCATCCTGTCCAACTGTCACAAGCCTCATGTTTTGTTTAACACCATAGATGTTGTTCTTAATGCCCCTGTGAAAAGTTTCTTAAGTTTTTTGTAAATAGGTGAATAATGTGAGGGCTCTTATATCAAAACCTGCTTCTGACCCATCAGTGTCAGTGTTGTGCCCTGTAACTTTTCACCAGTTTGAGCCTGTGACTTTGTCTTTTTTATATGAGACTGTTAGACATCTGAAGCCCTCAGGTTCCACCACTGATGTGGTTCCACCACAGTTTTTTATAGAAGTTACCACTACTCGGGGGCTTTCTGTTCTTGGTTTTAATAACAGCCTTGCCTCCGGTGTCTTCCCAAGACACTGCAAACGTGCTACAGTACAGCCACTGATTACAAATCCAGGCCTGAATTCCTCTATGTGGCCCATTTCTAAACTTTTATATGTCCAATTGAAGGAATTTTAGAGGAAAACAGCATTCTTGAGGTTTTCCAGTCTGGCTTTAAATCGTTTCACAGCACTGAATCTGCACGACTGAGGGTTTCTAAGGAAATCCTCTTAGCTAAAGACGCTGGGGAATCTGCGGTCTTGGTGCTACTGGATATTACTGCTGCTTTTGACACAGTAGATCATAGCATTTTGATTTCTCATTAAGAGCAATGGATAGGCCTTCTTGGCACTACTCTGGAGTGGCTTAGGTCAGACTTGGCAGAGAGAACTTTTTGTGTACAAATTGATAATGTCCAGTCCTCTTCTGGGCGACTGTGGTGCAGGAAGGTAGAGTGGTTGTCCACCAATCTCGCAGTTGGTGGTTCAATCCCTGGCACCTCCGGTCACAGGTTGAAGTGTCCTTCAGCAAGACACTGAACTCCAACTTTGTTGTTCCTGGTGAGTGTTGGCCAGCTGCATAGCAGCTCCCCCATCGGTGTATGAGTGTTTGTGTGATTGTTTGTGTAAATGGGTAAATAAGAAGCAGTGTAAAGTGCCTTGAGTGCCAATAGGTAGAAAAGCGCTATATAAGTGCAGTGCAGACCATTTACCGTTCTGTTCCTCTGTTGTATGGGGTTTGGCAGGGCTAAATTCTTGGGCCTCTGCTTTTTTCCCTCTATCTGCTTCCCCTTGGCTCCATTCTAAGAAATCATAATTGTCCTTTCCACTGGTATGCAGATGACATTCGGATATATGTGCCACTGAGGCAGAAAGAATGGAGTGTCTTGAGGAATTAGGAGTCTGGATGGCTCCTATTTCCTCCATTTGAATGAAAAAATGACAGAGGTTATTGTCTTTGTTTCCAAACACCAGCAATGGGCTTATAGACCTGGGCCCTTTGACACAATTTGTTAAACCTACTGTCACAAATTTGGGTGTTGAGGTGGACAAGGGTTTTAGCTTGGACGGGCAGGTTAGTGCAGTGGTGAAATCCAGCTTCTTTCATTTAAGACCATTGGCAAAAGTTAAATCATATTTGTCAAAAAGCACTTTGAGACAGTGATTAATGCTTTTGTCACAACTCGGCTGGATTAGTGTAATTCTCTGTATTTTGGTGTCTCTCACTTGTCCCTGGCATAATCTGGTACAAAATGCAGCTGCAAATTTAACTGGAACAAGGAAGAGAGAGCACATCACCCCGGTTTTAGCATCGCTGCACTGGCTGCCTGTTCATCTTAGAGTTCATTTTAAAATTATTTTATTTGTTTTTAAGTCCTTAAATGTACTTGCCCCGCCCCACCTTTCTGAACTAATATATCTGCACTCCCCACCGGGTCGCTCAGGTCTGCTGACCAGCTGCTCCTGGACGTGCCAAGGACACAGCAGAAGCTCAGGGGAGACGGAGCATTTGCTGTTGCAGGCCCCAATTTGTGGAATGCACTGCCTTTGCAAGTTAGACAGGTCTCCTCACTGTCTATTTTTAAAATCAAAGCTGAAAACTCAAAAAACTCACACACATATATATATATATATATATATATATATATATATATATATATATACACACACATATATACATATATACATATACATACACATACACACACACACGCATTATATATATATATATATATATACATACACATACACACACACACACGCATTATATATATATATATATAATGCGTGTGTGTGTATGTGTATGTATATGTATATATGTATATATGTGTGTGTATTTGTATTTATTTTGGCTTTACCATTTTGAACTGTTAGGCACTTTGGTCAGTTTTTGCTGTTTTTTAAAGTGCTTTATAAATAAAGTCGGCTTGGCTTGGATTAAAATATTGCAGATATGCACACCAACAAATTTAAGATGCAGACAAGGCTAAAGAATAGATCACAGCATTTGATATGGAAATGCAGCATAAGCACAGTGTATTAGCTTTGCATTTGCATTCTGCTGATCACCCCTTAATTCATAGCAGAGGCGGTTTCTGTAAGTTTTCCTTTTTGGCATGCACCAGGCAGCTGTAAAGGATCTTTTGTTTTGACTGCAAAGGGCAGATTTGTCTCTTGGCTTTAGCATAAATAGGAGCTGACAATAAAATATAGCCTACAGGAAAATTAAGCATTGACTGAGAATGAGAAGAAGCATTGCTAGTGTATCGCTGTAGGCTGATTTACATAAAAAAATGTGTGTGTTTGTTTGTGTGTGTATGTGTGTGTACAGTTTGTGGTTGTTACGGTGCAGACAAGACAATGCCTGTCAAATTGTAACATCATTTCTTTTTCTTTATGGGGGGTGGGGGAGTACATTTAGATCTGCAAGCATGCTTTATGCCGACCTTCTCTTTGTCTGGAGTAAGATTTGACCTCGGCCCAGAAACATTAGCATACCCTGCCCAGGACTCCAGCTGGCTTTTCTTAATGGTTCTCTTCAAATGAATCTCACCAAGCTAAATCTTCAGCTCCATGGACCTGATGAAGTTATAATTCCTTCTGCCATTAATTCCGGTCATAACGATGGAACACAGGCACGCACACCAAGTCTTTCATTTGAAACACCTCAGTCAGTCTGTGTTTGGTTTCACGGTAGATGTGCCTGGCGATGCAAACAATGCAAATACGTACAGTGACAGTGTTTAATTAAAATCCCCATCAGAGGTTCATTCTCTGATACAGGTAGGTACATTCTCATCTGTGTTTGTGAATGAACTGTGGAAGGTGAGCATCTCTAATCTAAAGGTGTGAGAGCCACTATTACATAGTTTATCATGGATGCATAGTAACATGCACACAATGATTGTTTGGATTATTCTGAGACTGATCAAATATTGTAACTGGCTGAATATATAGCAATATATACTTGATTATATTGCTTATGCTATGATAGGGTGGCACAAATGCACCCAATTAAAGTGAAGAATTCAGGAGCTTTAATGGCTGAATTGTCACTTATTTCTCTTATTTTACACAACCTTCTTGAAGTCATGACCACTGTTTTTTTTTGCAACTGGCTTCAAAATGCACCAATTTTTTACTTTCTTTGGTGCCACAGGTGCCCTTTTGCCATTACTATTGGACAGTAGTGTCACCATTTGATGGCCCACGAATGACTTTATATCCACACAAATACTGCGTTAGTAATAGGTATGAAAACTTCTGGGTTAGATGAAGATAAGAGATATATGACAAAAACAAAACGCTACAATTTATGTTTTGTATTGTAACCTCCTGTGGCACATTGTGTTACGATCACCATTAAAGTACACAACGACTCTGTCCTGTGTCTTGTACCATCTACCATGAAACTTTTTCACTTTATTTATTACCTTATTGTTTTAGTCTTAAAATGTTGAAGTGTCACAGATTTTTATAGTACTACACTGAGACGTCGATCACAGACACAAAGAAGTACCTTTAATTGAGCCATCAATACTAAGCCGAAGTAACACTTAGTAAGACCAACTGCGAAATCAGATATGCAAGAATAAGCCCATCTCTGAGTTTATCTATAGTTTATATTTTAGCTAGGTGAAGAGTAAGGCGGGATGTTGGAATGGAAATGTACTTTAAATAGTCCCTCCACAAAATTGCAATGTTGCGATCCCTACAATTAGTTCAACCAGTCGCCCTGTGAGTGAAAGATCTCCACAGCCATCATGGGTTTTTAGAAAAGCTGTTGTGAAATGAGGCAACAATCACAAAAGTCTAAACACTGTGTGATGAAGCTGTAAAACAGGTACACTTGTAACCATGTTTCTTGCTATTGCTCAGTTTTAAACATCAGTTCAAAAGTGAAGCATCAATGATGCAAATATCACTGCCCTTAAATGAGAAGCAATGACATGTATGGACCCAAGTGGTAAAGTGCTGAATAATGAGTTTAGCTATTTCCACAAGGGTAAAAATTTGGCCTTCTAGAGGGAACAGCCCCGAAGACAAGTCGCTGTACCCTAAAGCTACAATAATCTTTTCTAGCTACTTCTAATGTTTTAATAATTTTCTGAGAGTGCAGCATTTATGTTAAACAATCCAGCAGGAACATGTGTTTATATGCACATGGATGGCCATAACAGATCACTGTTGGTGGGGTCATGTCTTTTTTTTTTAACTCTGTCTCAATGCGGCCTTAGTAGCAGCGAACCCCCTGAAGGGTTTTATACAGTGTATTTTATAGCTTCTGAATTTAACTTTATTTTTATCTGTAAAAAAATAAATATATATGTAGTTCTTGGATATGTGACACCTTGAGCTGTCCATGAATAGTTGCTCACATGTCAAATACATCAGTGATTTTGACCTTAAAATGATGTCAAAAAGCCACACGTAGCTTTAAATCTGATTTGTAGCGTCTTGCTTAGCAGACTTAACACTGTCACCTGCCTCCGCCAAAGTTTGTGACATCACATGCAGAGATCTGACAAGCAGTATACCTTTCCCTCAACAGGGGGAGATGTGGCTCTGTCATGTTCGGCTCAGTCCTGTGTCAGCGGAGGCAGCATCTCTCTGAAGCGCCTCAGCTCCACTGTGATGAATACAGACGCTCTGCCACACGCTCACGAACACACACAGGCTGCAGATCTGGTTTGAACTTGGCGTTTCTTTATATATTTAATAGGTTTTTCAACAGCTAGGTTGAATTCCCTTCAGTTTGCCACTTCCACTGACTGAGTTCATACACAGTGCATCATGGTTGTCTAAACAGGAAACACCTCATGACACCATGGGTTAAAGATCAAAAAAGGAAATTAAGAAAAAACTATAGCAACCAGGTTAATTGTTTTTAGAGTTGTACATTAGCTGAATATCATTGCATTGCCCACACAGAGCACATGTCAACGAGCCCATGAAGCCTTGGAGCTCTTTATAAATCAATTCAAAATTAGCAGGAGGAATTGTCATCTGTGATTTACCTGCACTGACATTATTAGGCTTTTAATGCTTCATTTATTCATGTCTCGTTTTGCTCAAACACTGGCCTCAGATAATGTTGCATACATTGACCCAGATTTACCTGAAACCCTTTTAGAATCAAACACTGCACCCTCTGCTGGATTGAAAGATGGCTCTGAAAATCTTGGTTTGCTACGTCTCAGTAGACAACAGTAAGAAGAATCAAACTATTTGTGGAAACTTAAAAGTAACTTAAAGCATCACTTTTATCTTTTTTCTTCCACTGGGTTGTTAATCCTCAACCCTTTCTCCTACAAATACAAACCATGAATAACACGGTATTTTAACTAAGCGAGAGAACTGCCAGTGGGGTGGTCGGTGTACAGTGCACAGGACTGTTAACCCAACGACATGGCTTTGCATCCCAAGTCCGCCCCGTGTCTGGCAAGGCTTAGACAAGAAAACCGCTGACTTTAGGGTTAGAGCAAGATCGTGGATGTGTTTAAAAGTGGAAAAACAGGATTTTGTGTAAAACGACTGTTCGATTTTTCTCTATTACACCAGCCCTCAACCTTCCTCTGAACCTAACCAGCTCCTGTTCCTGCCTAATCACAACCAGAAAATGCTTTAATAATGCTGTAGTACAAACAAACTGGATATTGTACTGCAGGATCACATGTTACTGCAGAAAATGAAACGAGATATTTTAGCGGCCAAACCTCAAACATTTACATTACATGACAACATATTGTCATTACGTTCACAGGAAACGGGAGATGTTAAATCCACCTTTGCTTCTCATCTGCCTCTGTTACAAACCTTTCTATCTGAGCCGTTTGTCATTTTGGTGCAGTTTGTCATTGGCGTGGCTCGCTGTTAGCATTCGATTCAGTTGTATCCAACAAGTTGTACGTTTCATGACTTTAATGGATGACTTGGCAGCTGGGAAACACCCATTGCAAAAAAAAAAAAAAACAAAAAAAAAAAAAACGATTTTTGCAGCATAATATTGTTAAAACTGCATTTGGAGCAGACAACACATAATGAATTGCTCTCTTACTCCCACAGCATGCCTCACTCTACCCTCTCTTACCTGTGACTTCATTCTCACCATTTTCTCTGCAGGTGTACAGATGTGTGGTCACACATCCACCCTTTTTCCATGCAGCTGTCCCTTTGGTGTCTGGGTTGGGTTTGTCCTGGGTCTAATGATGTTTGGATAGTCTTTTCAAGTCATCTGTCCTTGTCCTACCATTACTACCGCTCAACCTCTAGATTTAGCTAAATAGAAACAATGTAAATACTGAAACTGAGGCAATTTTAGTTGTTGGTTACACAGAGAACCTGAACCATTTTTTAAAACCAATGAGAATATTTACCTGTACAAATTAGGGTCATCTTCCTGTGTTTATTTTCTTGTTCTTGCTGCCGATCCATCTAACTATGGAGTACACAAGACAAATCATGAAAATGATATATCTATACATGAAAGAAAACAAATCAAGGTAAAAAAACAGACAAAACAATCTAAATCAGGCCTGAACAAAACAACTATGTGTTTGAAAATAAAACTATGGCCTAAACTAACGGCAGCATACAGACCCCTCATTTCTGTATCGGATGACAAGGTGAATGAAACTTCATATTTGGTTGGAAATCCCTTGTTTGCTGTAACTTTGTGGTGCTTGTGGCAAACTGACATATTCTTCAAATACCATCAAATAAAATTGTGAAATTCTGAACTTTTGTCATATCCATCTTTGGATCTTAAACCCAAATAACTTGAGTGTGCAGTAAAAACTAATGGATTGACCAGGCCATTCCAACATTTTTAAGGGCATTGTTCATTTATACTAACATACTAAAACCAGTATTGGAACTCTATCTATTATTAACTCGCTCCATTAAGCCCCATACACATCAAGATGTGATGTGCTCTTTGTTGTAACTAGCCAGTCTTAAATATAGTAGCTGTCCTTACAAACACCTTACAAGACCTGCTACTTTGGACGTGCTCTGACCCAGTCATCTAGCCTTCAAAATGTGGTCCCATGGTGGTACATTGATATATTTATGCTGGTGTTTAAAATAATCAATAAATGAATAAACTAAGTTGATTGTCTTTCTTTTTTTCAATATTGAAAATTTTACTACCACATGATATTAGATATTTAAAATAAAACTAGTACAACTAACGCACATTATTACTTTTCATTATATAGAAGACCTACAACATGGTTGCCAGCACTCCAGCAGTGAACCACACTCTGCATCATGCCCTGTAGCTGTGTTCTACAATTTTGGGAGCAAGCCAGCGTTCACCCTGCGCACCAAAAATCCACATGATAAGACAAAAGCTGTACTCTCTGCCTATGCATGCACAGCCTCATAAATGTGATAACCGCATTAGAGAGGTGGAACACTGACATAGATGCATTACTCAACACGGAGAACAGAGTTTTGCGGCCGTGTAGTTTACACTGCTCTCTGATAAACTGCTTCTCACTACCGCAGAAGCTCTACGAGAGAAAAGGAAGGAAAAGAACATGGTTTCAATGATGATGAGTGCTCAGCTTTCATCTCTTCTTAATAGAAACCAGCCAGATGAACCAATCAGCAGGTCACAAGAGGTCTGTCCTCCTTTCTGTCTCCTTGCTATCTCTGTCCATTTTTTATTTGTATTTTTTATTTTTGATGCTAAGTTTAGCCCTGCAAGGTGACAGACAGGAGACTATGAGCTGCCTTTCACTATTGTAGAAAAAAAAAACAGCATACGTAGATCATGGGTCAGGCACTAATTGTTTGGTATCGAAAAATGAAGCTGGATAATGGAGGGAGATGGACAGCTTGTGCAGGAACAGATCTTCAGTTTTACTTGTTGTTTTGACACTGCCCTGCAGGCTTAGGCAATGAGGAGAACTAAATATAGATTTAGATGACTGACACTGACATAGTGACACACACAGTTTTAACTTTTCTTTATATATATTTTTTTGGGGGGGGACTGTGTTGAGTATAATTGGGAAGTAATGTAAATCCACCATTTCACATCCTTCACATAGGCAGTTGTTTCCACCTCCCAATGTTTGTGTACAATGTATGCAACACAACATGGGTGTATCTGTATTGTGTATGCAACAAAATGTACTTTCAGAAGTCCAAATGTGTTCCAGCTTAGTGCATTAGATGGCACTGTGCACATGTGCTGTGAGAACTACCACAGCACTATGCCGGGATCAAACTCCACAAATATCATTTATGATCAGTTATTGACTGTGTTGTGTATTTAGACTTCAACGCATCAGGCGAGCTTTGTTGCCCAGGGAACAGGTCTAAAAACAGGCTGCACAATTGCACACGGTGTAATTTGCTCCCTATTCAATGTCTCTTAAGGCGAGTCACTAATGCATACAGCAGCTGAGTTGAGTCAGCAAAGGTCACCAAAGATGACACTACACTCTGAGTGAATTAACGCAGGGTCCCTGCCAGGGCCAGGTGCTGAGCCGTTAGCCCTTGTTGGCTTGCTGCCAGACAATAAAAGTCAAGTCTTGGGAACTGATTTCCGGTAAAAGCCAAGTCTTACTTAAACACTGTGCTGACCAGGTAATGCAGCGGTTGAATAAAATGTGAGCCTGATTAGACATTCTCAGCACACCTGTTTGCCACGATCTGTGTGGTACAGCTGGACCAGGACCTCAGAGATCCATCCAGACTGAGTTATGGTCCATTTTATGGCTTTAAAATGTTGGTTTACCCAATTTAAATAAAAATATAAGAAACAAAATTCTCTAATTTCTCTCACTTATCTAGCCAGGCAAAAAAAGACCTGAGCTCTTCATGTGCTGCTGGCCAGCATTTGGCTCTTATCTCAGATAGCACTTGCTGTGATGACTGTATTATATAATAATACTGTAGTACATAACCATAGCTAAAACGTATGTACATACATGGTTACAGAATAAACATGTGCAGAATTCACTGATACCTCTCACTTTACATTTGTCTGTAATGGAAATGGCACTTACTAACAATAGTACTGGTGAGACAGTTGGGCACTGCTACAAGCACCCTAAAAAATGTTGCAAATGTATAATTTGCATGTGTAATATTAATGTAATGTATAGTATAGTGTATAGTAATGTTAATGTATTATTTTATTGAAGTTGTTCCTAAAATTATGAGAGAATAGTCAAATTCCTTTTTTCAATGGAAGTACTGTCTTCCAAATAAAGTTGACAGTTTTAAACGTCTAAACAATGTACTGTAGTATTGCAATTGCATGACCCTGGAGAACTAGCAAGGCCAAACTATTCATACTTTTTAGCCCACAGTTTTTTTTCATATGAAGTTTCCTCATATCATGTTAACTATCAGGAGAACTACTGACATTAACAACACATTTACATTTAGTCATTGGGTAAAAGCGACTCACACACAACTTGGGCTTCAGTGTTTTGCCCAAGGACACTATAATGTGTACACTAGAGGATTAAATCACAGATGCTGTGATAAGCAGATAATCTGCTAACCTCCTGAGCCATAGCTGTCACAAAACAGCTTGACATAATAAAGCATAAATATCAATGCAAATTCCAACGCTTCATTTTACTATGGGATTTGTTTGGAAATTTTGTAGTTGATCTAAAACAACCCTGATGATGTCAATGAACAGATGACATCTTGATGATGAACAGATGATGTCAATGAACAGATGACATCATCATTCTCAAACTTTTCTCAGTGTGGCAGTGTGTTGCATGATAAAGCTCATTCTAAATTGTTTTGATTCATGTAAGTTAAGGTAAGTTCTGTAAGTTTACACAAATAAATGTTTCTGTCCACCTCTTAATTCAAAATGCTACCATCATGCGTTAGATCATCAATAATTATGAGTAGGCCTGTTCCAGATGCAGCCATGCAGCCCAAACCATGACACTATACCTCCACTGTGCTTCACAGATGGGCTCATGACTGGTTTATGTGACATTTTTAACTAGACTGTAATACTCCACTCCTGCTCTTTTTGCTGATGTCATTTAATGCTTTTTCTTAGCTCTTACACAGAACAGGTGAGAAAAGGAAAACAATACCTGCTGAGGACAGAAACTTTGTAGGTTGCTCAGTACACAAGTGGTTTCTTTCTTTTTTTTAGTACCTTACAAATTGTTGCATTCGCTGTGCCCAATATGCTTCTTAATGTTTTTCCTCTTTTGTTAGATTAAACTTTTTTTTTTCTCCCATAGACAGCTCCCTAGCCTTCATGGTGATTTATCCTTTTTAAACAAACAGTTGTCATGGGTATAATTCAAGGCCAAATCCAACAGTAGTAGTTGTTTTGAAAAATCAATCTCACAGGACACACTTGAGCAACATGAACCATCTGTCAGTTAAGTGTTCCAATACTTTTGCTTATCTGATACAAGTGGTTGCCATCTATAACCGATTAATGTGTAGAGATGTTAATATAGCAGAGGTGAGCATATCTCAATGTTTAACTTATCAAAATCACATCATATAAAACAGTTAAATGTGACTGATGCATTCATAGATAATGGCTGCATGTCACTGAATATGCCTCATTTTATGCGGCACACTTCCTTTTAATGTCTGGCACTGAGTTTTACAGATGATTGTCTCACATGTAATAAATAGGAATATCAGGAAAATGACTCTTATACCATCCAGAGCTTGGGCTTGATCTTTTTAAACGAGCTCTGTCAAGTAGCCAGCGCTTGCGGCTGTGCACTCATGAATAAAAAGAGAAAATGGAAAGAGTTCTTTAAGCATTCAGGAGCTTTCCCGTATCGCGGTGGTAGGAGTATACATTTCATAGGCTTGAAAACGGCTGGTGTGAGTTCAATGACGCCATTGAATACTTGTCTTGAGAATAATAAAGCAGTGGCTTCCTGTTCAGTACATCTGTGATATTGCTCCAGACTTCATATGTTCAAAATAAGGGTTCATCCTCATATCAGCGACTCCATCTGTCTGTGCAGCCGCTCTGCACACACACACACACACACACACACACCATCATCAATGGAGTGGGCAGCTTAACAAAACCTATCCAAACAAGTTTGTGGAGCAGCTGAATTTGTTGACAATCCACATCAGGACTGTGTTTAAAGAAAAATGTCTGAAATCTCTCAGCCACACATGTTTTTGTGCCCTTTCATTCAACTGAGGCTTCTTATCTTTTATCATGAAGCTATGGTTATGAAAGTCTTAATATAAGCTGGGGCTTCATCAGAAATCTCACAAAAGGATCTTATTATCCTACTGAAATTGTAATGTCTAACATGTCTGTCTGCTTCCTCCTGTTTCTTGTTCAGTGGGTTAAAAAAAACAAACAGGACCAGAGGAGAGTAACAGTACAATTAAGACATCAAAAATAAAATTTCTTCTGAAGTTCAGAAGAGACCAATTTAAAATTCACCACTTAAAAACACATATTTAATAACAAAATGGCAGCCAAATGTTGATTCAGCTTCTTGTTGGTAAATGCTGTCAAGGGTTTCCTCCTCAACTCTGAAGATGAATTCATTTACAAATGAACTCTTCCACGTGCTCCTGTGCAGCTTGTGTTTTCTGTGTGTGTTTAATGGAAAAGAGCAAACAATCAAACACAAAAGATTAAATACTTGACACACCGGTCAAGCTGCACTTACTGTACATTTCCCTCGTAAACATGCTGGCCCTGAGCCATTACATCTCAGTAATGCCCAGAAGAACATGTCACGCTGTCTTGTTTGTATCTTAACCTTTCTTATACACTTCATGTGCAGACAGATGTATTTACACGTGCCAGCGTGGTGCACAATTTATCTTCATGCTGCAAAAGAGTGGGAAAACAGCTTTGTCCGTGGATGTGTTTGCACACCGTATAGATTAAAAGATGAGCGTTTGCACACAAACACAGCGCTCCTCCCTCACTTCTCTCTCATCAAAGCATTGTCAGTACACTGGTGTCAGAACTGTTTGCTTTTATTTGGAAGAGGAGTGGAAAATAGCACCGAACATCTTGTGCATTTATTTAGCAGTTTTAAGGCGAAGAATCCTGGCTGCTTTTGACAGTGAGCATAATAAAAAGACATGCTGCCACAGCAACTGGGACTAACAGGCTATTGCACATTTCCTCCACTGTGCAACAGAGAGTAATTATCTTTCTCTCTGGGAAATCAATTCCATATCATGGAGGGGTTTCCAGAGACTAGCTTGCCCCCCGAGTTTAAGCTGAGCATGATAATCACCACTGTACTACAGATCAGACTGTCCTACTTGCTCCTGCAGCCTCCCCTGACCCCCTGAACCTCCTTGGTAATGACATGTGCTGTAACAAAACTAGAGTCTACAGCCATGTTATCTGCTCTGAGTTGGGTAAATACTAACATCAGTGTGATCAACATGTTCTCATCCCACAATGTCAGATATCGGCGGTTCCAAATTGTGTTGCTTTGTACGTCCTTTGGCCTCTGGTTAAGATCATCGTTAATGGCACAACATCTCACAGTAGAGTCAAACCCTGGTCTCCTGTGGAAAAGTCCTATGTCTTGACATATTATGAGATTGAGAAGATGGCATTTTTTGGGTGTCTATTTATGGACTGATGATCACACTTAGCTCTGTTAAAAACACTTTGGGGAGAAATTGGGGAGGGTTGCATCAGGAAGGTCATCCGGCGTTGAAAAAAAAATGTGCCAAATTGACATCGACAAAACCTTGTTAGGCACTGATAAGAAGCTCTAGACCAGGGGTTTACCTGGGGGCCCAAAGGAGGCAGAGTCTGGGTGTGACTGGGCAACATCAGGTATTCCACAAAAAAAGCTTTGTTAAAAAAATCTAATTTTCTCAAACATCACTACTAACAGTTCTTTAATTTAAATGGGTTATTATGAACATGAACATGAACAGTTCTTCTGAACATGGCTTCTCTTGCTTACTTCTTGCTGCCAGCTCTTCCTCTCACATAGCTGAGCCACATTTGGCTTGAGGGAGGAACCAGTTGAGACCCTCAGTATGGCTTGAAGATGGGGTTAGCTTGTCTGCTTTTCCACTCACCTCCCTGAACTTGGCTTTGCACTGCAGGTCAATGAGCTCCATTTGAAGCACAGGAGGGGCATCTTCGACATTAAAGAAGAAGGGGTCATGTCTTTCATGATGACATGAACATCATAACATTCGTAGATGGTAGAAAGTACCAGGATAGCGAGAGCAAAAAATGCCACTGCTACCGGACCCCGTAGATTCAGCGGTACGTCCTAGCCAACACCAATGTTCCGTTGACTATATAACAAAGGCGGGTAAGCCCCCATTGAGGCTCCAGCCTGACTTTGAAACGGGACGGTGGGCGGGAGCTGGCTGAGTGGCCCCATCGGAGGTCCACTCCCCTCGGTGACATCGTCAACGGAACATCGGTGTTGGTCGTTAACGTCGGTAACATGGACTTCATCCAGCTCGAAGTCAAGAAGTAGTAATTCTATGACGGTTATGTGATGTTACATGGCGCTTCCATAGTTGTGCAATGTTTCTCTGCTTGCGTTAAGGCCAGTCGATGGCCCGCCCCCAGGAGCCATATACTACGTTGTGATTGGTAGGTTCGTTCAACTCCAGCTTGCACAGAAAAGGAACCTTCCACACACAACGTGCTAAAGTGCCACTCATACAAAATTTGCGGGCTGCACTAACATTAAGCTTTCATATCGTCCTGCGGGCGACCTGCAGGCAACTTTGAACTGCATTACATTTTGCATTACATATTTGCATAACTGCATTACATTACCACAACTGTGTGCTCCTCCGGTCACATGTCGAAGTTTCCTTGAGCAAAACACTGAACCCCAAATTACTCCCTGTGAGTCGTTGGCCAGTTGCATAGCAGTTCCCCCATCGGTGTATGAGTGTGTGTGTGATTGTGAGTGTGAATGGGTGAATAAGAAGCAGTGTAAAGCGCTTTGATTGCCAATAGGTAGAAAAGTGCAGACCATTTACCATTTATGTCCAGGCACAGTTAAGAACACTACTATAACAGTACCAGAGCCTCTTGCCACAAGGGAGGGGCTGAAAAAGTTCCGGGATGAGAGAGGTCGGTTTCAATGTTGGCTGCTCTTCTTCTGGTCCTGGGGATGCACAGCTCCTGGAGAGATGGGAAGTATGCGGCCTCGGGGGAATCCAGTGCTGATGGCCATTGAGAGATGTGCTTCCCCAGCCTCACAAACTGCCAACTGTCTGTCAGAGAAAGGAAGTCTGTAATCCACCTGCAAATGGTGTCAGGCATGTTTAGCTGGGACGGCTTGTCTCGGAGCAGAGCTGGAACGATTGTATTGAAAGCAAAATTGAAGTCCACAAACAGTATCCTGGCGTAAGATCCTGGGGAGTGCAGATGCTGGAGAATGAAGTGGAGGACCATGTTTACAGCATCATCTATAGATCTGTAGGCGAACTGCCCAGAAGGGGGTCTGTTACGTCGTTGAGGTGGGATAAGACTAGGTGCTCAAAAGGCTTCATGACCACAGAAGTCAGGGCAACAGGTCTGTAATCATTAAGTCCCATAATCCTTACCTTTTTAGGGGCTGGCAGGATTGGTGAGGTCTTAAAGCAGAGTGGCACATGGCAGAACTCCAGGTAGGTGTTTTTAAAATGTCTGTGAACACTGGAGACAACTGCTTGGCACAGTGCTTCAGGGTGAAGCGGGAGACACAGTTGGGGCCCGCAGTTTTATGAGGGGTCAGCCATTTAAACAGTCTATTCACATCTCCCTCTTTGACGGAGAGAGGTGGGCAGAGGGGAGGGGGACACTGAGGTGTGAAGCTAGGTGGGTGATCCAGGTGTTCCAGTGGTGGGGGGGCGGCTGCTGATCAGTGGTTGGTGGGGAGTATCATGTCTGTCCCATTGTCTTTCAAAGGGGAAGCAAAACTTATTCAGACTGTTGGCCTGGGGTGAATAAAATGCCTTTGTAGTTAACGATGAAGGCCTGCAGGTCCGGGGAGCAGTGCAAAGATGGTACTGAAACATCTTTGCACCAGCCACTGTTGATATAAAAACAGGTTCCACCTCCCTAGGTTTTGCCAGAAAGCTCTGAGTGTCTGTCCGCCCTGTAAATTTGAATTTCACTCAGCTGTAGCGCAAAGTCTGTATAGATCACACAGCAATGATGGTTGACATTTCTGGCAATTAGAAAATAGAATGTAGAAAAATACTGGATTGATAGCATTGCAATATGGTACATACGGCATAATGTATGCATGCATGTATGAGATCATTGATTCCCAGACCCTTTCCTTATGGCAAAGGTTAAACAGTTTTCTAGGGATTTTGTTTGTTTTTTGTTCCTAAGGAACAGGTTGTGGTGCTTGGGGAATTTGGACCAAAAATAAAAGAAATCAATAAATGGATGGATGGATAGTATATATCATACAGTACATCTGTAACCACTTATCCTGTTCAGGATTGCTTGGGGCTGGAGTCTATCCCCTGTCAAGGAAAGATTTAACTGAAAAATACCATTTTATGAAATGTTTATCTAGTCTTGAATTACTGAATTTGTCTTCAGACTTAAGAATTTGTATTAAAGGATAAATATAGGTAGTTTTGTATCTGTTTTTTTCTGTTGATTAAGAAGGCAGAAACACTAGTGCTACAGTGAGGCATGGTTACTTATCACAAAATAAATAGGATAAAAAATAAAATGTTACCTAAAGCTGTATCTGACACACTGATAACATCTGTAGTCTGACTTTAACAAGCTAATTGAGCTATTTTTGAGTCAGGCCATATGATTTTAAGTTTTGCAGCTCAAAACATTGAAATGACATCAAAGGAGTCTTTAAAAATGCACAGTATAATACATATAGGCAGAAGTCTCTTACCACATGTTTATTAATTCAGAAATGAATGACATACCCATGACACTGAATTTACAGAGGAATGTTACTGAATTTTTGTTGTTTGTGAACTATCACTTTTTTTAGGTGGAGTTGAGACAGATCATGTTTTAGAGAATTGTTATCACATTGAGGCAAACGTCTGAGTTAAAATGTACGAGTTAGGATACTAATACTTATTTTTACAACATTAAAAGGATGATAGAGTATTATTTATTCAAGGCGAGAAACAACATATATCTAATAACTCTATGAAATACTCAAAAAAAGAAAAATCAAGCAGCTTCTTTCAACTGCATTAGCGTTTGAACTTTTAGAGGAATGAATACAGTCTCTCTAACTTAGGGACAGAGATGCACCTCTCAGTCCTGCTGGTACAGCTGCTGTCTGTCTCAGCTACAGTCCAGTATCAAGTCCTCACTCGGTCCCCACCTCTGCTTTTTCTGAAGAACAATTCACACATACAGCTACAGTGTGATTCTTCTGCAAGGGAGTAGGCAGAGCATAGTCAAGGTTCTTCATTGTCTTCATTGGCCTAGCTTTTCTAGTCAACCTCCTGCCTGAGGGGAGGAGTTCAACTAGCTTATGGCCAGATGGGTGGGGTCCCCCATAATGCAGGCTTCGCTCCTGTATCTGCTGATGTAAGTGTCTTCAATGAAAGGGAGGCTGCTGCAAGTGATCTTCTGAGTGGCTTTCACCACTACTTGTCAGCAGCAGAGCAGTTCCCGTACCAAATGATGATGGAGAAGACCACCACTCACTGCTAGAAGCCTGAGGTGCTCCGGCCTGCCTCAACCTCCTGAGGAAATAAAGGCATTGATGGAGACTCTTTATGATGTTGGAGGTGTTAATGGTTCACATGCTATTAACTGTTTCCTGGATATATGGACTCCAAGATATTTGTAGCTGTGGAAATGGTCCACAGCTCCTGCTCCTATAAAAAAAAGCAGAGGAGGTGTGACTCAGTGTGTATTATAAGACCCACTACTGCTGTTTCACCTGCAAATTTCACAATACGGCTGCCCATGTATTTAAGCAAGCAGTCATATGTGAGTAACGTGTATATGTTTATGTTAAGAGTTGTTGTGGAAGTGACCATGTGGCTGGTTTATCAGAAAGTACAGGACCCAGTTGCAGAGAGAAGGTGTTAACCTGAGCAGTATTAGTTTGTTGAATAGGAGACACTAAATATCACGCTTTGTATTAAAGTGGACCCAAGTAAAGAGACGGTCAGAGGTAGTAAACTCATAAACCAGTTTATTGTAAAGAGAAAATCCAAGGATTAAAATATATTGCTCCTAAGAGGAGGCTATAAAAACGTATACGACAGGTAGCAAAACACTGAACTAAAATGCTAAACAGACTATAACCCCAACTAAACACAAGGGAAAATAAATAAGAAAACAAGATGAAAAAACAGACCGAAAATTAACCCTAAAAATTAAATTAACACTAGGGAACAAAACAAGACACGGACCAAATTTTGATACAAACAGAGATACCAAATTAACACTCGGGGAAAAAATGGGAGACAAAACTAGGGAGACATAATGAACAGAAACACCCCAAACCACAGACCAAAGTTGCCAGTAAACAGTGTCCAAATCACAGGAATGAACTTAGCAGGAGTGATGTAGCTCACGAGTTCAGTGTGTAGTGATGACTGATAACGAAAGGTGAAGCTGGTGAAAAGGACTGGGACAGGAAGGTGGAGTAAAGGGGCTACAAAATCCAGGGCAGGACACTAAAGTCCAGAAAGAACTACACAAGAATTCCTGCTCTCTAAGTGGGTGAGTTTAGAGTGGATGACATCTGACACTGTGTCTAATGCGTTATGTTTTTTTTTTCTATAGACTTATTAGTGTGGGTCTACTTTGATGTCAATGTTTATGTAGGACATTTAATGGACTATCTGAATGAAAGTCACAGGGCGATAGTCATTCATGCTTTTAGCTGCTGCAGTCTTTGGCACAGGCATAATTGTAGAAGTCTTAAGACACAACAGCACCACATGCTGAACTCCTGTGAGTTCATAAGCAAAGTCCCTCAAAACACCTTTTAGAATATAGGGCCTGCTTCTTTCTGGGGATAGATGTTTGAAATGTTCTCCCCAATTCCTCAGCAGATACTCTGAGAGGCAGCTCGACAAGGAGCGTCGGGCTGGGAGTGGAATTAGATGTGTCGAAACATGCATAGAATAGAGATGGATACCAGGGACACTCAACATCTCTTTTACTGTAATCAATGATGGTTCTTATGCCCTTACACATGCTGTGAGTGTCATTGGTGGAGAAGTGACCTGAATTCTAAGAGCATACTCTGCTGCTGCTCTATTAGCCTTCAGAGCAGGAGTCACAGGGGCACTGAGAACAACAAGAAGGAGTCTTGTGGCTGAAGTTGTGTCTCACGCTGTCAGGCGACACCACACTTTTTAATTTAGCCAGGATTTCTAGTTGGGGCGAATAACTATCCCCCGCGTGGTGGTGGGATTACATGTGACTTTCCATAGCTGTTACCTAAATTAAATCCAGTGCAAATGACAAAGGAACGATACAACATAGCTACAAACACTTCTCTAACACCAAGTCTTATGTAGAGATTTATATAAGTCCCCATGACCTGTTCTAAAATCCTGTTCAGGGTCGTGGGAAGCTGGAGCCTATTTCGGCTGTCATTGGTCGAAAGGGGGGTACAAATAGATATACTGTAAACAGGTCTACAGACTATCTTGGGGGAAACACAGAATGACATACACAGACAGACAACCATTCATACTCCCATTCACACCTACGGGCATGTTAGAGTTACCAGAAGTTACCAGTAAGCTGAAGTGCAATAGCAGCAAGATAGCAGGATATTCAGTTTTTGCATAAATAAATAAGTTAGTATTGTACAGTATTTTGCAGATGGATATGTACATAAACAGAAATTTAAAGAAAATGGATATATACAATGATGTACAAGGCTGTGGTGAGCTATAAACAGAAGTAATAAATAGATAATATACAACGATAAATAAGGCTAAGGTGGGCAGTAGTGCAATGGATATAGTACAAATAAATTATGAACAGAGGCTTTAAAGTAATAGTAGTGCAGTGTAAGTTATTGCATGTTTTGTAAGCTGCAGTAGTCCCTGTAAATGAACAGTTGGCAGTGCAAATGAGCAGTTTTGTGGTTCAGTAACATAAAAGTTATGTGTAAACAGTCCAGTAGTGAAATTGACATTGGGAAGGGGGGTGTCCAATGGGGGGGAGCAGTATGGGTCAGAGGGATCAGCGGGGTGCAGAGTTTAAAAAAGAGACAGCTCTGGGGAAAAAACTGTTCTTCAGTCTGCTAATCCTTATTTTGAGGCACCTGAAGTACCTGCCGGAGGGCAACAGAGAGAACAGTCTATGGGCGGGATGAGAGGAGTCCTTATAGATGCTGCGAACTTGACGCAGGCAGCGTTTCCTCTGGACGTCTTCCATGGCTGGAAGAGTAGTCCCTGTGATGCGCTGGGCGGTTTCACCACCTGCTGCAGTGCCTTGCGCTCTGCAACAGAGCAGTTCCCATACCAGACTGTGACACAGTTGATCAGGATACTTTCTATTGCACAGCGATAGAAGTTCACCAGAATATCCGAGGACAGCGGATTCTTCTTTAGTGTCCTCAAGAAGAAGAGGCGCAGGATCCTTCTTAACTAGACTGGAGGTGTTTATAGTCCTCAGAGATGTGGATCCTTAGGAACTTGTAACTGGAGACACTCTCAACAGCCGTTCCATTAATGTGGATGGTGTCATGTGTATCTCTTGACTCTTTACTGAAGTCCACAATGAGCTCCTTCATCTTGGAGGTGTTCAGGAGCACGTTGTCACTGCACAGTGTGGCCAGGTGCTGAATCTCCTCCCTGTAGGCAGTCTCATCGTTGTTGCTGATGAGACCAATCACCATTGTGTCATCTGCGAACTTGATGATGGTGTTAGATCCGTTTACAGGCTTGCAGTCAGAGGTGAAGAGGGAGTAGAGGAAGGGGCTCAGTACACAGCCCTGTGGTACACCAGTGTTGATTGTGGTAGTGTTGGAGCAGATGGATACGGATCGGACTTGCTGGGGTCTGTTGGTCAGGACCAGTTGCAGAGGGAGGTGTTGATGCCCAGGTCTACAAGTTTAGCTTATTAGCTTGGATGGAATGACCGTGTTGAAAGCTGAACTGAAGTCAACAAACAGCATATGTGCGTAAGTGTTCTTATTGTCCAGATGTGTTAGCACAGAGTGCAGTGCCATGGAAACGGCATCCTCTGTGCTCCTATTGCTGCAGTAGGCAAACTGGTGAGAGTCCAGTGTGGATGGCAGAGAGTCCTTCAGGTAGTTGTTCAGACACTTTGGGGTGGAGTGTTTTGGCACAGGCACGATGGAGGTGCTTTTAAAGCTTGTCGGCACAGCTGCTTGGGCAAAAGACGGGTTGAAAATGTCTGTGAAAACCCCAGCAACTGCTCAGCATATGCCTTGAGTACACGACCAGGAGAGCCACTGGTGGCCTGAGAAGCAAATGTACTCCAGTCTGTGTGTAGAAACCTTTCCTGGAGTGTGAAACCTACCCCCACAGGCCACACTTTGATGGTCCTTACTGATGGCTTCACACGATTGATGAGGGGTGCATATTTGGGGGTGAGGAACAAAGAATGATGATCTGACTGTCCTAGGTGGGGAAGGGGGGTTGTAATGTAAGCTCCAGACAAACTAGGGTTTTGCTCATGCTGGTGAAATTTGGGAAGCACTGCCTTTAGGTTTCAGTGATTAAAATTGTCCGCAACATTAAACGCAGCATCTGGGTGAGCGGTCTGTTGTTTACTGATGGCTGCGTGAAGTTCTTTCATAGCAAGCTTGGCATCAGCATCCGGGGGAACATAGGCTGCTGTTATAATGTTCGAAGTGAAGTCCCACGGCAGATAAAATGGTCTGCATTTAAACATGAGAAACTCAAGGTTGGCCAAACAATGACTCATGACAATAACAGAGTTTGTGCACCAAGCTTTGTTAACATAAATGCACAATCCACCACCACTGGTCTTGCCGGAGCCATCTTGTGTTCTGTCCTCCCGGAGTGTGTGGCATCCTGCTAGCTCGATGGTATTGTCCGGTATACCGCTGTGTAGCCATGTTTCTGTGAAGATAAAAACATTGCAGTTCGAAAGTCTCTTACTGTCGAATCTCCTCCATTTTGTTCACCCATTTTGCTTAGCTCTCATTCCTCCGCGCTCCCCCGTCTTTGTTTATGATCTTCCGCCCGGCAGGGTAGAGTGAATCGCCTCAGGTGTTCTGGCGATCTCAGGCAGGGGTTGAAGGTTTTCGAAAAAAAAAGTCTGGAATTCGCAAACCAATATCCAAAAGCTCAAATCGGATGTACGATGTTAAGGTACAGCTGTTCTGCACAAACAGAGCCAAGATGAGCAAGAGAAGTTCCGCAAAATTGCAAAATCTGGAGCGACCCCAGGCCTCGCAATTTGCTCGCGCCGCCATCTTGAGTCACAGAGCCACATTAAGAAGTGTCAGAAGAGTCAGAAAATACCCTCTACACACATATTTTTTCAGAGTTTACTCTCTGAAAATGATGAATAACTAAAATGACAAAAGACTGCAGTATCTTTCTTCTATCAATTTTGTAGGTATTACTGCTTTAACCTTTGCAGATAAAATGATCTGTCTAATTAATACGTCTGCTTATGTCCACTAAGTGACACTAACCCTGCATCAAGTAATTAGCCAACAAAAAAGCATGGTGACAGCAACCGTTCTGTTCATTGTCACTTGCTAGTTAATCAAGAAACCCTTCCATCATTTAGTCTAAAGCCCTTAAAAACACCTTCAGACTCTACTTGTTGTCATATAACAAGAGTTGAAATACATAACATTTGTGCTTGTGAGGAGAAAAAACACTTCCTTATCAAATGCCATATATTATGTCTCATGAGCATAGTTGAGATGGTTTGGTCTTAGAGAAACATTTTGGGATCATAAAACAGAGTCAAACCTGCTCCTGTATTGCAAATAAACTTGCTTTTAACACCTCAAGAAAACTGTGTCACATTTTTACAGCCAACTCCCAATTCCCATTGAGAGAAAAGAAGTCAAACTTCTTTCAAAGAAAATTTTTGGCCCTATGATTGAGTCAAAGCTGAACCGAGGTTGTCTTACACGTGGTGGTATGCAAAATCTGCATGCTATGTTGTATGCTATGTGCATCAACTTCAACTGCTCAATTTGTTGGATCTTTTGGAGATAAAGTCAGAGAGGCCAGATTGAGGTGGTCTGGACATGTTCAGAGGAGAAACTGTGAATATATCAGTAGAAGGACACTGAGGTTGGAGCTGCCAGGCAGGAGGTCTAGAGGAAGACCAAAGAGGAGGTTTATGGATATACTGAGAGAGGACATGAAGTTAGATGGTGTGAGTGAAGAGGATGCAGAGGACAGAGTTAGATGGAGGCACATGATTCACTGTGGCGACCCCTGAAAGGAAACAGCCGAAAGGAAAAGAAGAAGAGCCATGTTACCATCTATCACTTAGTAACAGTAAATAAAATGTAGTCCCTGTTATCCATTTTCCTGAGGTGCAAACTGGGGAGGGTCCAGCTTTTTCTCAACACAGAACAAAAAACTAAGCAGTGCTGCTTAGGAATACTGTAAAACATCATCTTACAACGCAAGACAAAATAAATTTTTATGAGAAGCCTTGGCCTCATGAGACTATTCATTTCCAGACACCAGAGCCACGAAGAAAAATGTCATACGACTCAATCAAGTTTGAAATTTATTGTATTAACCCTAGTCACTGAAGTTCTATTTCACTACTTTACAACCTGATAGTGAGATCAGTTTAAATTTAAGAATTGTTAAATCTTCTCAGTATCCAAACTATAAATAAATACACTATAAGTTATATGCCAGCTAAAGACATCAAATCTTGACACATTAACAACCTACTCACTTTGTTACATCTTATTTTCCAACAGCTATCTGGTTTACATAGTGAAGCACCTGATTTAAAAATTAAAGGTTGATGCTTGATTTATGCGCTTGTATAAATAAAAAATTAAACTGCTGAAAACGATGAGCTCAGCTGATGGTTTTACTATAGAAGATCTCGCATAGGTTCAGAGCTGAGACCCAATAAGTACAGAGACCTAGATTAACCCTTGTGTTATGTTCATATTTTGGTTACCTGCTCACTGGTTGCAGGTCTCAGGATTGAGGGGGACAACTAAGCAACAAAAATATAAGTATTCATATTATTATTAAGTATTAAAATGGATTTATAAATTGTTAGGCCATATTAATATGTTTTGGCAAAAAAAGCTATTTAGTTTGAAAAATGGTACAATCAAAGATTGTTCTTTATTTTTCAGTATTTGCCTTGAATAGACAGAAAATATATACAGAAATGCTCAGTACATATTGGCATAGATAAATTAGACTTCCAAACCTGTTATAGCATCCTATAGACATACCACCATTGCCCCCTAAACACCTCATGAGTGACAGACTTTGAGTGTGTGTTGAATAATTAACTTTAATGGACTTGACACATCTGTACTGGTCATTCTAGACCCACTAGATCTGAGCACCCTAGAGGGTCCCAAAGGGGACCCAAGCGAATAGAAGAGCCCCACGGTGTGCTTGGAAATCAGTTTCTTTAATCTCTCTCCTCCTCTCTCCATAAACAGATTTCTCTTCCAGATTATTGCAGTCCAGAATGACTTTCTCAATGGTCTCTGAAAATGAAAAGTTCAAATATGGTTTTCACTATCCTTATTTGAATCCTTTCTGGCTGCAGACAGTCTGGTTCTGTGTACAGACTCATTGAGAGTCTCTCATCCTCTTCATCAAATTTCCTGTCACACTTTGAATTTAAATAAACACAATCGTCATTTTGAAAATAGTCATGAGCTTCCAAAGCAGACATCCCTCTATACCAGCTTGCCCAAAAACAATTCTCTGGCCCTCTGAACATAAAATCTGTTTGCCATTACTCTACCTAACCCTTACCTTAATGATCACTAGTGATACAGTGCCACACATTGAGAAGCAACACACAAATATGCAAGGGGAAATGTGGAATCATGCTGGAAATGTAACATTTGTCACCTGTTGCTGTCAGTGACTATTCAATCACATAAATATATCCATCCCTTATCTGTAATTGTTTATCCTATTCAAGGTGACAGAGGTGGCTGGGGCCTATCCCAGCTGTCAATGGGCAAAGGCAGGGTCACCCTATGGACCACTCTAGGGATCGACTCTAATGTGATATGTAAGCTGTAATACTTATCATAACACTGATATTTTTCTTTTGATGTATGATACTTGATACTGTTGCCCCTCTGAAGAAAGCAATGTATCAGACGACGTGAGCCCCATGGTACAATTTACAAACCAGCAGATTAAAGGAGAAATCAAAACTTTTCTGATGCCTGCTTTAGGCAGCTTTTAGCTACATAAAATTCCATTGCTACAAAGGTGACACCCAACTATATTTGTCTATATATTTATTAACCAAACAGAAGCTTACTTAAAATATGTAAAGGTCTGACTCCCTCTATAATTTACTACTTCAGACTAATTTACTAAATTCAGACAAAACTGAAGTTATATTATTTGTGCCAGAAATATCTCTGAAATACACTGTCTAAACATATAATAAGGGGGGCGACTGTGGCACAGGAGGCTGAGCCCTCGTCCACCAATCCCACAGTTGTTGGTCCTCCGGTTACATGTCAAAGTGACCTTGACCAAGACTATGTACCACACCTTAGTTGCTCCTGGTGAGTGTAGGCCATCTGCATAGCAGCTTCCTGAACGGTGTGTGAGTGTGAATGGGTGAACGAAAAGCAGTGTAAAGGGCTTTGAGGGCCAATAGGTAGAAAAGCTCTATATAACTACAGACCATTTACCATAGTTATTTTAGAGAGCATAGCTTTGGTCCCTAGTACTACTGTGTGGAACCTGGGGGTTATTTTCGAGCAGGACATGTCTTTACCTCACACATAAAACAAATGTGTAGATCAGTATTTTTCCACCTTCAGAATGTTGCCAAAATAAGAGCATTCTGTCTCAAAGTGATGCTGAAAATCAAGTCTATACCTTTGTTACTTAATAATAATAATAATTATTATAATTATTATTATTATTAGTAGTAGTAGTAGTAAAAGTAGCAGTAGTATTAGTATTATTATTTAATACTCTTGTTTTGTGGGGCATGTTGTCACTGATTTGACTGTTTTTATCTTTTTTTGTCTTTGCTTGGTCCACTTTTCTTCATCTTTCAATCATCTGTAAAGCATTTGAATTACTTTAATTTGTATGAGAAGTGCTATATAAATAAAGTTTTGATTGACAAATTGGACAGATTGAACTATTGTAATTCCCTACAATTAGAATGTCCCAGTGAAAACCTACAATTAATCCAAGAGTAGTGACTAGAATTAGCTAGTGAGGTCATATATCTCCCTCATTAGTTTCTCTCCATTAGTACCACAACAATTTATCCCGCCCCTCCTTACATGCCCTCAATGGTCAAACACACTTCAATCTCAGAATGCAGGCTTGCTTGTGTTTCCTAAAGTTTGCAAAAGTAGAATGGGACGCAGAGCCTTTAGCTATCAAGCTCCTTACGTCTGAAACCAGCTCTTAATTGGAAAAGCAGACGCGCTCTCTCCCTTTAAGACTATAATTTCCTTTTTGGTAAAGCTGACTTAGAGCTTTAAATTCTGTGGCGAGACCACTGATGCACTTGCCATGCAATTTCCCTTGCCATTCAAGTTGTTTTGGAGAGGACTGCACATATAAAGAAAATTGAATAAAATGTTCATAGTAACAGTGAATTATATGCTGAGGTGTAAGTAAATAAACTGTGATCCTGTGTCGACACAAAGCGCAGCATGTGCAGCACATAGAGCTTTGTGTGATTCTGTTGTAACACCTGTGTTTGTAGTATGTAAGTGATGCATGCACCTGATATGGACACAACCATTTAGTTTGTTGCTGGTCTGTCAGTTTCTTCAGTTTATCAATAACATTTATAAAACCCATTTTTGTGTTTATAACATTATACATTATATATGACTTATTTGTACATTTTGCACCATTGTCAATTACAATAATTTCGTAAAGCTGACCACTGAGCAGGTGCTGTGTTGTGCAGGATGGCACAGCATAGCAGAGCAATGGGAGGCAGGCCTAGGTTGAGCAGAGTAGATTAATTTTGAGCTTCAGTTGCATATTGCAGCTGTAAAGTAGATCTAAACCTCAGTGACAGACTGGAAATTAAATTAAAAACAAAATTTTCCTTGGTCCTCTTTGGAGCCCTTTCACCTTCTGTTCCCAGGCAACTCAGCTCCATCACATTGAATCAAATAAAAACACATTTTGGAAGTGCATGTCTGCAAAACAGTAGTTTGTTTAATTTGTTTTTTGAATGATATATTAACTTCAGCTCAGTCAGGATCAGAGTTTTAATCACCAGTGACTTTTGCTTCCCCCACCTTTTGGAAATTCTAATTATCTCTACAGCACACCAAATTACCTGATACTATACACTGCAGTGCTAGTACCTAGTAATTACTGACAATTAATATACACTATGATATAATTCAATATACTATATTGGTAGGATCCTGAAGTTGGAGCTGCCAGGAAGGAGGTCTTAGAGGAAGTAAGTTGGTGTGGGAGAAGGAGGATGCAGAGGACAGGGTTAGATTGAGGCAGACAATTCACTGTGGTGACCCTTGAAAGGGAACAGCCGAAATGAAAAGAAGATTTAAATCAGTATGCATGTACTTTAACCGTACGTCATTGAGCAGGCTGATTTTGGTTTAATCCCTATTCGTAGTACAGTATTCCACCAGCATGTGGTATTTTATTTGTGATTTGTTTTTATTTGTGACAAGAACATATAACCATTATAATATAAGGATGTAAAAGTTGCAAAATGGCACACATTGTTTTTTCCAAAATTCAATAAGAATTTAAATGAAATAATAAAAACTAATAATATGTCAATGCAAGTAATAAAAAGTGTGCACTGTGCAAACTAATTCCCACCCACACCTTCAGCAATTATACAACACATCATCCATCCACCTATAATCTGTAACCGCTAATCTGTACTGTTCAGGGTCGCAGGTGGCTGGAGCCTATCCCAGCTCTCGCTGGGCATGAGGTAGGCTCCACCCTGAACAGGTCTTCACTATATTTCAGGGCCCGCACGGTAAGACATACACACACAGACAACCATTCACAGTCAACCCTATAGGCAATTTAGAATGAAATTTATTATCATATTATATCGGTTGACGTAAAATTCCAAAACAATGTTAAAATTCATTTTTTTCTTTTCTCATTAAAGGTAATTAATGTGTTCTTGACAAAGTGGAACTAAATTCTTCACTTTTAATGAAAAAGTTAGTATTTATTTTTTAGAAAACATATTAATGTCACCCATGTTTTTCCAAGTGGATGTTTTAACAGTATTTCAACCTGTTGGAAAAAAGATGAACAGTATTACTGTCAAATGTAACTTAACAGTGACTCGCACGTGGATTAATCAAGTCGGACTTTTGTGCTTGTATAAAGAAACTTGATGACATCTCCATCAAAAAGGGGGCTGTGAAGCAGAAAAAGTTGGAGCTGCAATGCACATTATAATGAAAAGCATGGGAAATGTTTGGGATGTGCACTGTAGGTGGTTGTTGGTGAGGCTACTGGAAACTGCGGCCTAATAACTTCAACTTATATTAAATCAAATTTTAGTTCATGGGGATGTTTTGTGAGAATAATCAAAACTAAGGAAGGAAGTAATGTTGCAACTGAACCTAGTACTTTTACTGAACATTAATAATACATTTACCACATACAAATTTAAATGAGCTTTAGCACAAAAAGCAAAAAGATGCTTAAAGCATCAATATGCTGCAGAAAATCCTTTTATTTAAAAGCTCTTTTGAACATCCAGGAACCAAGAATTCTGGAAAGAAAAGCCTTTTAATACCCAGTCTTTTTTTTTCTTTGTATGCATAAAACGATTCACCATTCTGAATGGAATATTGGGCTCCAACCCACTTTTAGCTACGTGTCTACAATCTCTAAAGCTGGATACTGCATGAATGTTTCCCTCTTAAATTCCTTGCTGTAAATAGGCCTTTGCAACTTAAAATGCAAACACCTTCTGCATCTCTAGGGCCAAGTCAATCAATCTCAGATTGGCAGGAGTAACAGATAATCATTAGAGGTGTCATCCAAAGGCTGTGATTAAAAGACCCAACTTCATTTTCCTGAGGGTCAGCTGTCAATGAACCGTGGCAGCACTCAGTCTTCAGTCCATTACATGGTCGGACTTCTAATAGAGACGATTTCAAATAGGACCATATTCTCATTTAATAGTATTAATAATATCAGTAAATGAAAGTAAAATTAATCAATGAAGAAATATTCTGAATATGCACGAGTTGTTTCCACCATAAAAAAATGAGAAACATAAAAATATACTTCCTGCAGAGCCTGCTGTAACAGCATGCCAGCATGTCAATCGGGGACTGAAGTAACTGACATTCTGCTCAGCGTGGGGTCTGTACTGCCGGATCCAAGATATACGTGAATTCATCACTTGGGGCTTATTTTCAGAGAACGCTGCAGATGGTGCTCAAACCTTTACAGGTTAAAAATGACACGCAGTTGGATGATTCTGGAATGTTCAACTTGTCCACAGTCTGTTCCTACTGAAGTGTGAACAATGTAGGCTGGAGGTTGATGTGCAGGCTGTAGGATTTATGACTTTATCTTGTTTGTTTGTTTATTGCATTGATTTTATAATTGCATCTGTGCAACTGTTTGATTTTACTGTACTTTTGCATTTCATTTAAAAAAATGGAACCTAGCAAGCTTTCTGTTCTTTTGGCATTTGCGTAGAAACATGGGTACAGGACACATGAGGAATAAGAGCAGATATGACATGCAACAAAGCTCCCCATCCAGAACCAGGGATGTTTTAGTTATGCGGCCATTGCTGTAACCATCCTGCTAAAATTATACTAAGTTATACTTTTCTGTTGGTACATGTAAACGTCAATGTGGACCTATACATTGAAGAAAACTATGAGTAACCATACCCACACATACCAAATCTTAATCTGTTGTGCAAATATGTGTGTGAAACAAGCTGATGGGATAATGTCGGGACTCTGGATGAAAGTGGGAACTACTTGTCTAGATGTTCACACTGATTCTTTTTCAACATATTTTTAAAATGTCAATACTAAAAAGCTGTTCTTTTATTAGAGTTCTACTTTCAGTGTGTGTTGTGTGCTGCAGCACTTCTGTCTGATTTGCTCCAGATATTTTGTATCAAATTTTTATATTTATGGTTTTAACATTTAGGCAGAGAGCAGAGAACAAGTCAGCTCGAGCTAAAGGACAGTGGTGTTAAAATCCAAGGAAAAGTGTCAGAATGGCCTCTAAGCAGTCTGCAGCTACACATCCCCGTAAACTGCGAAATGCGATATACTGTGTGCAGAGGTGTTAGAAGTACACAAACCAAATACTTGTCTCTGTAGTAGTAAAACCAGCACTACTTCAAATTCTTTACTCAAGTAAAAGTACTAAGTAGATTATCTAAATGTAACTTTAAGTACAAAAGTAGAAAAACTAAGAAAATTATGTATTTATTTATGGTATTTGTGTCAAAATGTACGGTAATTAAAAAGATAAGATCAAAGATCCCTGTTAATAGAGGTGGAGCTGATTTTTACCACTTTGTATTGACAGGTGCTTAACATTTATTGATGCATCAGCGGTTATTAGTTCATAGTAAACATATAAATACTATAAAATGCAAATTATAGAAAAAAAAAATATTTTAAAACCACTAGGTGATGTTAATGTGACTGGTCTGAGTATACAGGTTATACATGAGTTAGGTGAAAATCTTTGTATCCCCTTTCTTTACAAAGCAAAAAGATAATATATCAAGATGCACATAACAACAATAACAAATGGTCAAGCAGTGTAGAAAGTTATGGTAAAAAATGCATAGGTTTTCACCCATTTTGATTAAAAACACTTTTTATGTCCTCTTATAGCCTCCTCAGGTACCCTCTAAGCACCATTTGTATTCTTTCAGATGTAATTTTAGCCTATTAGTTATGGAGTAACTGTTGAAGTCTACCCAATTGCTTGGTTGTCTGAAAACCAATGGATAGATTTGAAGAAGTCTGTACACTGTCATCAGTCTGGAGACTGGGAAGGCCACAGTAAAAGATTCACCTTATTCCTTCTAAAATGTTTCTGAGTTCACTTTGCTTTGTTCTATGGATGGTTGCCTTGTTAAGTCTCATCAGACTACATAATCGTCTTCCAAAACTCATTTAGTTTGTTCACATTCTCTTTAGATTACTCCACGATTATGTCTACAATGGCTTCCCTTATACTTTCCCACAAATAATCCAGAACCTGTGCTGACTATGCTTCACTGTGGAGATGTGGACGTTTATTCCAGTTAGAGACTGGAAAGACTTTGTCAGGTCCCCTGAGGGTAGATTTGGGTCCATACATATTTCTAAAGCAAAAAGATTGGTACTTCTTTCAGCTATTTGTCTGTTTTTTGCTTTTTTGTTTACTTCTTGGAAGGGTCTTCATATGTGTCAACACTTCTTCCATTACTGGACTATGGTCTTCAAAGTTGGTACTTGAATGATAGTGTTTATGCCTAAACACTATCAAATCATTTTTATTGTTTTGGTTGCTCTCGGTAAACTGCTTGAGTCTCACCCTAAAGATCTACCCAAATTTAAAATGCAAGTCCAATTTAACACACCTGGTGCCACTCAACAAGCACTGAGTGTTGACTGAGCACTGAGTTTATTTATTTACTTTTTTAAGATTAGAAACCATGATTTTGCATAAAAAATTTAATAACAGTCAGCTGGTATAAATCTGGTATAATTTTTATCATCACAAATGACAAAAACTGTCAAGGACTATGAAAAAGATATTTAGAATTATGAGAAAGAATGAAGGCAATAGTTTCTAAGACCCTTTACTAACTCTGTAGATATTTATGTTCATTAAACACATTCCACACCAAGCGTTAGGGTTAACTTCTAACTCATCTTTACAGTACATTTTTTGTGTCTGTAATTCGTAGAGTCCCTGAGCTTATACTGTTATGGTATGTGGGTGAAGCTGATTTTATGTGTGTGTGTGTGTGTGTGTGTGTGGCCCCAGGATGTTGGGGCCTGTTCATTAGAAAGTTCAGGATTTAGCTGCATGATGCACTGCACAATGGTGTTAAATGCTGAGCTGTACAAACAGCAGTGTCACATACTGTATGTCTCCTGTTTCTCCAGTGTGATGAAGGTGTGTGCAGTGGTATTGTCTGTGGACCAGTACTGTTTGTCAGCAAACTGTAGAGGGTCTAATCAGTTTGGTTAGGGAGGAGGTATTGCTTTATGTGTCCTAAGGTGATGATAGGGGTTAGAGCTACTGCGTGGTAGTCATTATCGGTTGTAGTTTAAATTTATGTATTTAAATTTTTTTAAGAGATGGGCAAAGTAGTGGTCTTGGGGAGGCTTGTGGGCACCACAGGCTGAGCAGGACAGAAGTTGTAGATGTCTATAAAGACATTTGCCAGCTCAAACAAACATCCAACAGGACTCAAAGATAAACTGAAGAGTTTCAGGAGGTATAACATCAATGGTGAAGGTCACTGTGACCTGTGTCCTCACGGTATCACAATCACTTCAATAAAATAATTTCTAAAAATTGGAAAAAATATCAAGCAGGTCTTAAGGAGGAATGGTTTCCATCTAGTTGGGTCAAAGTTCAAGGCCACTGTGACCTCACATTTTTTCAAATATATTCTTGTGCTTGCGATATTGCTAAAACATTTTTTTGCTTAGAAGTTTGAAATCACTGTGGCTCCACATGCTTTACATTCTTTTGAACACAATATCACAAAATGTCCCTGAGATAATGTCTTCAAATTTTAAACAAACACCCAAAGTTCAAGGGTGAACTGATTCTGGTCAAAGGTCAAATTCAATGCACTCACATTTATCCCATTCTTGTCAGTACTAGATTTCAAAAATGCCTGAAGGGACACAAATATCCCCAAATGAATAAACTGATTAGAATGTGACTCTGGACAGACATGCACATACACTGCATCTTCACTGGTTCATATACCACCACTGTGGTCATTCTAGTTTTTTGTTGTTGTTGTAGATTTCATAAATGGTCAGTTTTACATTGCCAGTAGCCTAATGCAATATGATCATTACTCAGTACTGAGAAATAAAATCATATAACATTTAAATTTAAAGAAAGTAGACATGCAATTAACTTTAACACAGCAACATTCATTTAACCCTCCTTGCAAAACTCTGCACGGCATTTATTTCTTAGGGCCACAGAAATCCTGCCGTAAAGCTTTAAATCTCCCCAAACATATCGGTGACTGTTGTTTAGCATGTATAGGGAGCTGCATATGAAGAAGCAATATATTTTTTAAGTAAATAAATTCCAACTTCTAATAAGTTCAAACTTGAGGTTAAGAAAAAGTCAACAGAGAAGGGCTCTGCATGAAGAGCATAATTATTTTGATCTTTCCTTTTCATGCAGGTAAATCCTGAATGGGTTTAATAATCAAGCAATGTCAATGATAAAGCCTCTGAAAAGTGATAGAGAACCAATCAACCTAAGCATACAGTGTGCAGTGATGAGTAGGTTCGTATTAACCCTCAGTATTCCAATAAACTGTATATAGAGACCAATATTCCTGAAAAATATTAAAGGACACCTTCACTGATATTTAACTTGCTTCTTTTGGTTCTAGCTTGAGTAGACCATGTAAATAAATCAGTCATTAATCTTCCCTCTGACTCTACATTAAAATATCTCTCTACTTCCTGCGGAAAAATGCCTCCAGATGACATCACTTGGATACCCCTATAGTTCACATTGTGTTATCTTGTTGGTCACACTACGGAGTTTGTAATTATGGTCAACCTGCTTTTCCAGAGCTCCTCCAGATGACATCATCTGAACTCCTAATGATGAAAAGCTCCTTCGGGTGATGTCAGCTGGAGGAAACAGGGGAGTATTTTAAAATAGTCAGAGGGACGTTTGAAGGCATTAATGTACATTTACAATCTAAACTAAAGCCATAGAAAGCACGTTGAAAATTGGTGAAGTTGCCCTTTAAATGTGGCCTGAAGCTGGGAAAGAGCTTAGACCTCAGTAGGAGCAATTGTGTCATCTGAAAAAAAGAAACACTTGTTTGTGTATCTTGTAGTCTTTTGAAATACAAGTGTTAAAGGTCTGATGATAGAGTACATACACAAGAAAAGAATAAAACATTCTGGCACTAATGTTTATCCTGCATTACATGAACTCTGAGTTACAACAAAAAATAAAATAATGCCCCCTGCAAAAGCAACAAATCCTCCAACTTAACGAGCCACAAGTTATTTGTTTCTAAGTGCACAAACAATCCACGAGTGCCTCTTGAAATAGACCATCTGTTGGCCCAAATGACATAATAATGACTTTTTTTTACAGGACAGTCTTTGGAGAGTCTTTTTTAATTACAGTTTTTATGCTGTTAAAACAAACACTGAGAATATATAATGTACACCAGTTTCTAAGGCAACATGACAAGTCTCAACCAGACCAAAAAACAGTCCTCAATTTTGGCTTGATTCACAATAGACAATTTACAAATTACAAAAAATGAGCTGACTGTAGCCATTCTGGCGCCCTAGGCAAGATTATGGTTTGGCACCCACCAGCCCCCCCACCCTCACTGGGACCTCTCTTCTGTGTGCTCTTTTCTTCATTTTTGACATCTGTCAATGGGAACTGCTACGTCAGATGCGCAACCAACAACAAAGAAACAACAGATTTTCTTTGAGGTTCTTGCAGCAGCGCCTCTGCCAGCAGGTGGCGCCCTAGGCAGAGCCGGCTCTGATCCAAAACTTACTTATCAAGCAGGATTTATTGAAATTCTCTGATTGGTTACAAGGGCAAACCTCAATCAAACACTTTTAGATGTGAATGTCTTTGCACTGCTGGCAGTGTTTTCCAGTCCTCTCTACTTTAAACATTCAACATTTACAACCTTTTAAACTCTAAAGTCACTAAAATTGTCAAAACACTGAAATAATAAAAGTGCTCACACAATGTTTTATATAAACCATTACTTTTCATGTTAAAGTTTCCTCAGACTGTTTCTTCAACAGTGATTTAGAAAAAGCTGCAAATGCATCATCTCGACACAATTTATAACTTAGAGGAAGGATGATTTATGGCTAGTAATTGATCAAATGTCTCATGATAAGCCACATAAATGTTTAGCACCAACTTTTTGACAGTGGATCATCTTTACATTGTGATTACAGGGAGGAAAAAAAACATGTGAGTCTGACTGTGTACCAATAAAAGATTTTGAGTTCCACCCTTCTACATGTTGTGATGAATGGGAGCTAGGTAGCTAAAGCTGAGGTCATTCATCATGAGCTATGGTGTTAATTAATGTTGTAGGAGGTGAGCCAATGAGGCCTCTACATCAGCAAAAAAGAAAAGCAGTTTTTCCCCTCAGTCCCACAGAAGGATTGTCGATTAAAAATGTAACTGCAATGAGAATCACTCAGATCAGGAACTATAATACACATGGGAGATGGCAAAACACTCATGCACACATGCAGCGGGAAAACCAGCTAAGCTCTACTCTGACATACATATTAACAGCACTGATGTACAGTTTGCTGTGTTTCATTGTCGGTGAAATAAAGGTGTCATATGCAATGTATTAGCTTCACCGAGAAACTCTTATCAGCTTGAAATGTGAGCGGTTTTCCTAAAGACTTTTCATTGTATGATCTGTGTGAGGTTCCATGTTAAACAGTGAACTATTGTAAGTCATCTCAAATGGAACCTCAGCAAACAAACGTCATGATAATCACCATCAAGTTTTTGACATACAAGCAGCTTGTGGAAACATGTACACTCCTCAGAATCCATAAATAAAGGCTCTTGGTTAATGGAAGAAGTAAAATTCCATGTGTAGACCTCAATTATCTGTATTTACTGTCTTTTGTGTGTTTTGGGACTGTGGGAATCCATTGAATTTTTGACCTTATACATACACTATTTACATGAGATTAACTTGAAAAGAAATACACATTTGGGGAGTTACACTTACTTTCTCTTAGATCATACGATTTATACTGCTTTCATATCTGTTTAGTATGAAGCTGAAAGTATTGCTTAATCTAAATACTGACGATTGAGAACATGAGTGAATAAAGCTCTAAGCAAAGGCATATGCAAACTTGGCACCAAGGAAATGCTTAGGGTGAGTGGCAGGCATACAAAGACCAGCTTAATTAGGTTAAGACATAACCACATAACCTATGTTTAGAGAGTGATTTTCTTTTAAAGTAGCTAAATAAATGTATTTGAAGATGCTCTTTTTCTCTCTTAGGCCAGACCACAATCGTTTCCTAACCCTAATCAGATGCTAAACAAATTTTAATAAGGCTGTAATTACAGTTACAAAAACTGGATGATATACATGACTGACTAGATATATTTTGTAATAACATGTTAATGACTTTCCATTTAGCGAATTTAAAACATATCCCTATTATGTGAATTGAAAAGAGTTGTGTTTGCAGTTTAATTGTACAGATATATATTTATTAGGAGATGACAGGATTGTCCTATCTTTCTCTCAATAGACAGTAAGTAAACAAGTTTACCTTAATATTATGTATCTAAACGTTTGGTTGAAGATCATTATTTGTATTAATAATACAATTTATAATTAAACAGAAAAATAACCACAAAATTTTCCAGTTGGTGGGTGGTAGTAGTGGCCACACTACAGCCCATTTGCTCCTGGCTTTGACCTTTTAAACCTCTATTTTAGTACATATAATATTAACATATAAATCAGTTTCTTTTCTAAAAGGATTGTGACCCAAACCCTTTTTTGTTGAAATTAAAAAACAAACAAACAAACAAAAAAAGAGTTACATGAATGATATCCGAGCTCGCTTATGTTAGAACTAGCTGGTTAGAATGTCTGTGCCAGAACTTTTATACAACACAGCATAAGCATCATCTTAAGGGGTCATACTGTCGATAAGTCATCAAGTGCTTTCAGGATCATAATGAAAAATAACACAAGCTTTCAACTAGCTGTTTAGTTAACACATGCTGTTCTGGGGCAGATTGAGGTTGGATCACATCCTTTCATTATATGTAGCTGCCTGTCCTTTTCAGGGTCATGGAGGGCTGGAGTTTATTCTAGTTATCATTAGGTGAGAGGTGGTGTACATCCTGGAGAGTTCTCCAGTCTATTTCAAGGGAAACATAGAGAGACATATACGGACAGACAACCATTGACAGTTACACCTAAGGGCAATTTAGAGTCAACAATAAACCTAACACGCATGTTTTTGGACTGTGTGGAGGAAACCGGAGCACATGGAGGAAACCCACACGGAGAGAGCATTAAAAACACCCTACAGAAAGGTCACAGACAGCTGAGGATGTAAACCAGGAGCCTTTAGCTAACCACTCTACTACCACGGTGCCCTGGCTGGATCACATTCTCGTCACAAATAAACTTCTGCAGAATTGGTTTGGGACTGGCCCTTCAGTTTAATTGTTTTGATCCACACCCGAGTACAATGGCTGTGCTCAGACTTGCCCAAACAAACTGTAACGAGGAGGAGAAAAGAAAACCACTCCAACTGTCTTATACATTACACATTACCTGATCGACTTGCCAATCTTAGTTGTATTGCAAATATCACACATTTATCTTTCACAGTCATTGGTATATTGAATGAAGCCAATATTTGAACGACAGGCAGCCATCACTTTAAGAGATTGATGAAGCCAGCAATGTTATGTTTTTAAGTGGCTTCAAGGTCCAAATGTTAAGTGACAAGACTCAAGTTGCCAATCCTAACTCGTGATAAGCAAGTTAGAAAGAACACACACATCGTCTCAAATGTTTAACTATGCCTTTAAAAATGTTGGCAGACACTGGAGCAATGTATTTGACCTTGGTTTCACCTGGATAAAAGGTTGAGTGTAGGTTTGAGTCTGACAGTGTCGACAGAGTGGACACTTTCTGCTGTAAAATGGGGCAGATAATAAGCCCAGTCTATCGTAGAGCTAGCTTAAATGTCAAAATATAAGGAGAAAAAATGTAGAAGTGTCTTAAAGTCAGAACTAGGTGTAAGCGGATGCAAAAGGGCATCTGCTCAGAGCATTGTCAAAGACAAACAAGCCAATGATCCTTACTTTGACAGATGTAAAAAAAAATGAAACGCATTAGGTTTTATCTAAAGGTTATGAAAATCACACACTGTAGCAGGCTTCGCAGAAAGGGAAGCAGCACATTCATCAGAAAATAGATGCTTCTCTACTTTAATAAATTAAATTTAGCACAATAATACAACACGACTTCCTGCCTTTTGCCAAACATCAACTTTATTAGAGTTCATTAGTCACCACAAATTCAACCTGCATGCCCTTTAGGTGAACAAGAAGTCCAAGTCCGTGAGACAGCAGTGACAGATGAAAGTACAAATGTCTTAATAAATGTCGGGTCCCCCTCTTCAGATTCTTTTTGTTGAGTCACTAAATGCATCTTGCCTACTCAGCTCTAATCCTAAACAATTTATCCTTCTGTTTTGAAAAAATTTCACCTCCATTATTCATTTACAATCACCCATGCTCTGCTGCAAGACATTTTATTCTTTTTTTTAATACATCTATCTCTGAGCAAACCAGAGTCAAAGTCAGTACTGGGGCAGATATCAAGAAAGCAAATTATCAGCTGCCATCATCTCTCGGAGAGCATTATAAATATGGCATTTATCTCATAAGCGATCCACAAACCTCACTTTAATATATTCTCATTTGACAGCAGGCAAAGTGATAAATCTCTCCTTGGACCATTTTAGAAGAGGTAACTACAACATGGAGAAGCAACAACCAGAAATGAATAATTCATACAGTGGCAAAATGGTGCACCAATTACCCAGCACATTTATAGCACAGTTGTGTCCTGTCTTGCTTGCAGTTGAACATGGGCATGTTCGGGAAGACGGATGTCAGATCAAAGTTACTTTTCCCAAGACAGAGATAACACATACAGTAGTTATCAATTTCATTTTCTCCCATGCTATCTTTAAAGTGAATAGTACGCAATGCAGCGTGCTGCAGTAAAGCAATGAACTGCGCACTTTCAGAGTTTAGCATTTGGTCATCAGAGTAACCTGATAGTAGTTTTTTTGTTTTTGTCCTTTTGGCTTATCCTGTGAGTTCAGGGTCGCCACAGAGGATCATTGTCCGCATGGTCAATTTGCAGAGTTTTTACGCCGGATGCCCTTCTTGACACAACCCTCCCCAATTTCTACTGGGCTTGGACCGGCACTGCACAGCTGGGGATGGGAATGGTAGCCTTTAATACTGATCAGCGGAATTAAAACCAGCAAAATGTTAAACAGAAAAAAAGTTGCCTCCAGGGCTGCTCAATGCTTTTAATTATCTAGAGAAGAAAGACTTAAACATGTTAAAAGTAGTAGTAGTTTCACTTTAGTAGTAATGTAAAGATGGGAAACACTGTTGTTACTGGCTTCTTCTAAATGTTGTAAAATCTTGTCCAAGAACATCATTAACACTAACAGATCGTACAAAGTGTACAGCAGTAAAGGGCCTGAAAATGCCCTCAGGATTAGTTAATCTTTGAAATTAGTTTAGTTTAATTTCAAAAAGTTGGGAAGATGTGTAAACAAAAACAGAATGCAATGCTTAGCAAATCTCATTAACCCATATTTTATTCACTGTAGAACATAAACAACATTTCAGGTGTTGAAACAGACACTTTATCATGTCAAAGAAAATATTAGCTCATTTTGAATTTGATGGGAGCAACACATCTCAAAAAAGTTGAAAGCGGGTGATGTTTACCTTGTGTAGCATCCCCTCTACTTTTAACAACTGTCTGTAAACATCTGTGATGTGAGGAGGCCAGTTGCTGGAGTTTTAGGAGAGGAGTGTTGTCCTAGACATCAGACATCTTGTCTGATGCAGGATTCAAGTCCTGTTCAACAGTCCTGGGCCTTTGTTGCCTGATTTTCGGTTTTATGATGCAACAAATGTTTTCTACAGGTGACAGTCTGGACTGCAGGCAGGCCAGTTCAGCACCCGGACTCTTCTCCTGTGAAGCCACGCTGTTGCGATGGATGCAGTATGTGGTTTAGCATTGTCTTGCTGAAATTTTCAAGGCCTTCCCTGAAAGAGAAGTTATCTGGATGGGGATAAACATTTATATCAAGCAACAACATTATTATGCACTATTATTTGTTATTCTAAATCACTAGCTCATCCAATCCTAAACATCTTCTTTCTGCTTGCACTTCGTTATCAATATGTGTTGTGCCCTTCCTGATGTGAAGGAAGGTGGGGTTTTTTTTCTCAGTTGCAAGAGACACCATGCATGCAGGACAGAAATGATAAACTGTCTGTAAGCACAGGTCAAAATATTGGTCAAAATATCATAGTTTAGTCAGTTTCAAATGTTTTCCAATCATGCACAGAAGAACAATTTTTGATAAAATAGCTTTTCCCACTTATCTTACTCCGATTTAGCTAATAAAATATTTGAGGAGCAGCACTGGAAACATAGAAACAATTCTGTTCCTCATTCAGAGAGACAGACAGTTCACATTTGTGATCTGACCAATACAAAAACACTGTAGTCAATTTCTCAAACTTCACCGAATCCCATCTTTGTTCATAAGGAACATCACATCACGGCCATGTGAAACATGCGCTGTACAATGTAAATCACCTTCCAACATGAAATCTGTGGGGAAGCCAGAGAACGTGCATGTGAGAGTAACTCTACAGACAAGACAGACTGCTACAGCTTCCATTCACACACAGGAATCAGGACTGTAATTCACCATGTTGTGTGTCTGCAAATCCAAATTACTACAGAATTGTATTCCTTCTGATGTCGACATCAAACAAATGGCAACTTTAATCATTAAATCATGTCTTAATAAATTGGCGGGGCACAATTTTGACAGGCGGCTGTAGCTCACTTGGTAAGGCAGTTGTCCATGAGCCCCTTGCATGGCAGCCACTGCCATCAGTGTCTGTGTGAATGTCAGTGTATGTTTGTGTAGGCGTGTCTTCATTGAAATGTATGTCAGTGTGTGCTTCCCCTCCCTCCTTTTGAATGGGCCCCAGCAACTGTCCCTGGAACACCAGCTTCTCCTACTCCCCTCAGTTTGCCGCTTGCGTCAGCTCCTCAGGAAAATCTCTGGATCTGTGTCCTCTTTGATGGCAATAAGAACACTCCACATTCACAAATGGACAGTGTCTCGCCCAGTGTCCTCTCTGTCCACAATTATGGCACTCATCCTTAGCTAGCGAACCAGACGCCCCAGACGTTTGTAAAAATGATGGTGGAGAAGTAGTTGAATCAGATTCTGGATCCTGTCCTCCTTCTGCTCCTTGAACTGGTGGTGCGGGACTGTGCCAGGATTCTAAGTCAGCGTCCAGTTTTAGTGCTGTAATGTTTGGATAGAGAAAGGACACACTGGTAATATTTGTTAATGGTGTGTGTTTTCTAATGAATTATAGTCTTTTCTGTGTGATGCATCTGTCATAAGTTTTTTTTTCTTTTTACTCCTTTTCTATTCTCTTATTTCCTATTTTCCACAAACTCAAAGGGTCTTAGGGCCTAGTCCTAGTGTGCGCAAAACTCCTAATTCTACTTCTGGAACTGTCCTGTTCAAACAGACAGCGAATCTTCTCTGTGAACTACTTCAGTCCTGTAATAACCTGTGACTTGGTCTTGAGAATGACAAACTTAGAAGGCAAAGAGACAAAGAATTCACTTCCGCTAATAGTCACCATAATTGGTTTTCATAATCTCAACAATCAGACCTTGAGGGTCCCATCCCCTTTTACTTCCCACATTCCCCATGGGAAGCCCATGCACGGCTCTACAACACAGACGTCTCTGTGAGGGAGATTGTCCTCCTAGTTCCCGATCACTAGCGCTGTTTGTTGGCCCCTTGCGTCTAACTTGGTTGTTGCTCTTATACTCCCCAACTAACTAGGAGTTGTTAGGTAATGACACATAACTATCAATGTCACTTTTCGTCCATAATTGACTAGGAGTTGCCCAATTCGATCAGATTAATTCAACCAAGAACAGCAACCTGAGCTTAATGAAATAAATTTGAAACTTCTTTACGACTGAACCAAACGTTTCCGTCTGAACCATTATTAATTTTGAGTTCATGAATCTGTTAATGACTGAACCAGAGGAGGTTTGTGATAAAGGCCCCCGTCTCTCAGTTATTCTTGGAGCGGAGGTTAAGGCTGGAGTTTGTTTCTTCTCCAAGAAAGAAGTGTATCTATGCAGTTGTAAAGTCATAACATGTCAAACATGATTTTATATCCTCCTGTTCCTGGGCAGAATACTCTTTGTTCTATACTCAAAGACACGTTCTCCTCAGCTCCTATTCTCACTCTCCCTGATCCAAGTAGACAATTTATGGTGGAGGTGGATGCCTCTGACGTGGGGGCGGGGGCTGTTCTGTCCCAGAGAGTCCGGTAGGATTCCAGAGTTCATCCTTGCCTCTGGCAAGGCATCCGTGCCTTTTTTTCTCACAGACTTTTTGGGGTGGAACATAATTTTGATGTGGGTAACCGAGAGGTGCTGGCTGTCAAATTGGAATTAGAGCAGTGGAGGCACTGGTTGTAGGGGGGTGAGCATCTCTTTGTGGTCCTTACTGACCACAAGAATCTCGAGTACATAAAAACAGTCAAGAGACTCAACCCTCACCAGGCTCGGTGGGCCCTCTTCTTCAACCGCTTCCGTTTACTCTAGCTTATCGTCCCGGTCACAACAACATTGAGGCTGTCCTGCATAATTCCTGCATTAGGTGGTTAAACCGTCCCTAAAGTGCAATGTCAAACTGGACATAAGCAATTATATACTGCGCAGTAGCTTGTACAAGTTACCGGAACCAACAGAAAGGAAATAGCTGCTGCACTTAGATCATTGGAAGTTGGCACAGTGAGTATGAAACGCAATGTGACATAGTGACGAGCTCCAGTACAAATACTCGCGTTGGAACATAACCATATGTACAGACTACCACCTTCCCCGCAACATTGCAATATTATAGTTGTTGCCAAAGAAAGGACAATTATAAGCCCTAAAACTATAGAGCTATAGATACACCAATGTAACCTGTAGTTGTTCTCTTGCTGGATTATGGTTGGCTGTGTAACACAGCTGGTGATGTAGTAAAACATACACTCAGTTTTAGATAGATACTATAGTAACATTAACATTAACAAATTGGCAACTAAGGGTGTACTAGAAGATTAACAGCCCGAGCAGAATGTTTTCCACATGTCGAATTAGCATAAGTTTTAATGCTGGATGCCCTTTCTACTGCAACCCTTCCATTTTATCCGGGCTTTGAAGTAGCAGGCGGGTGTGCCTTGGTGGCTGGGGGGAACCATACCTGGTGAGGTGGGATTGAATCCTGTGGCCTTCTTTATCCCAACCCAAAGCTCTACCCATTGAGCCACCCGGCCCCCTGAAACTAAGGTTGTACTCTGGGATTAAAAGTGGACCTGCATCCTGATGTCGGCACGGCACATCTGGAGTGGTGATTTTTTTACACATTAACCAAACAAATGTAGAATGTAGCTCAGAAGAGTAGTGCACACATGTGCGTATCATATAGCTGCAGGAACTACAGTCAATTTTTTAATCTTCTGTGGTCACATTGTGCTCATCTTACATAACCTTAAGACTTTTTAGAAAGCTGCTACGCACAGATTTTTATAGTAAAACAAGTGTAGTTCCAATTATTGTATGTCCAGCACCATCTCTACAATTGTAATTTCTGCAAAGTTCCTAATGTTATTTCCTCTGGAGAATATTTTTTTTCTAATGTTGAGTGGTTTATTACAGTTATTTGCATCAGTTATCTAATCACTTCCACTTCCATCCATTCATTAATTTTCTGGATGAGAGACACCCTGAACAGGTTGCCATTCTGTTTCACATTCACACCTACTGGAAATTCAAAGTCATTCTTGGACTGTGGGAGGAAACCAGAGTACCAAGAGGAAACATGCAAACCCCAAAGAGAAAGGCCACAGCTGGCTTGGGATTTAAACCGGGGACCCTCTAGTAGTGTTTTGTGGTGATGGGCGGATCGATACCAAAAAATAGATATTTCGATCCTGACCGCCAATTTTTAAATATCGATTCTCAAGTTAAAATATCGATATTTTCTGTTTATTTATTCATATTTTCTCTGCAGTCATATCTGAATGTTTTTTGCTCCTTCTACATCAATTTGTATATTATTTGTGATGCATTGCATAGGAACTACTTTTCCTTCCGCAGATCCGCCCCATGATCCACCCTGTTCACCTAAGCCTCTCTGACACGTGCTCGGCCGCGGACCGAAATGGGTCATTTTTATTCACGGACGATTTCACTATGAACGGTCTAGTTCAAGAGAATTGTAAAAATAGCCAAAGTGTGTCTAATCCATAATTGGTTTTAAACAAAGGGAAGGAAATACAGATGGGGGTCTAAGACATACATGTAGATGAGGGCGAGTCATGGATATCAAGTGACATAAGCTGTTCACCTGATAAAGGAAGTGTCACGCTGTTGTCATATGTTAATGTTATTCTCAGGCTATTTGAAATAATGGAAATGTTAAAAATGCCAATAGGCCAATGAATTTGCTGTCGTTTTAATGTTTTTAATTATTCCCTGTAAGGGCTCACGTGATTGTGTTTCATCGTGATCAGATGACAGAATTAACACAACACTCTGCTATCGGTATCGGATCGATACTAGCCAAGGTATTACTTGGTATCGGATCGAATCTAAAGTCACTGGAGATTCAGTAAATGATTTGCTTTAATCAGATTTGCAACAAATAATTTTATAAAATGCCAATTCATTTGTATGGAAAAAATAGAACTAGGTAACATTGTGGTTGAGGTAAAAATTAAAATAAACATCATGGATTATTATTGCTTGAGTATAACCTGTTTCATTCAGTTTCCTGAACCTGAGCATTGCTGTTTAAAGTTATGGGTGAATCAGCATATCCTGCTTCTCCAGAGCTATGATGGAAGCATCCAAATCAGAGAGTGAGGGGTGGTCTGGTGTTACATGCTGACGCTTCAGGTATCAGTTCGGGTCGGTAATTGCCAGGAACTTTCAGAGTAATTAAATAGGAACCTGACACGTTAATATTTGACGCGTAAATAAGTGACGTAAAATATTAATTAAAAAAGTCCCATAGGAAGGTAGACAGGAAGGTGAATGCTACAACACATGATACGATGATAAGAGACAAGACTTTTCCACAGAAGGACAGGGTTTGACTCTAGTGCGAGATGTTGTGTGCTTTATTGATGACTTTATTGATGACTGACAATGTGTCTGAAAATAGAAACCAAATACACGTGTGCCCTTGTAACTATTTGTACTGTTTTATTTATGTAAGTCATTTTGCTCCTAATTTACCTCCCCCTTACCTTTTAGTGGCTTACCCTTAACGTACCATTACTCTGAAGTACTCTGTAGTGTCAATGTCAGATGCTGTTGTTCCCAGAGCATCAAATAGTGGCATCCCTGGAGCGTTAAACAGTAAACCCAAAGCGTTACCTATGGCTTCAACTTGTGAGGCTCTGTACAACTTATGGCTGCTTATGACATACTGACACTTTAGGAAGCATCAATATCTGATACTGTGTGATGAGAATGTGTTGGTTCAAATCTACCTGTGGTTACGGCCTTTTAGTGTAGAGTGTAAATGTTCTCCTTTAGCCACTCTACTGGGTAACAGGTTCCTTATTTCCAAAACAAATTGTAGAGAAATTAAAACTACATTTTGTTTTAAATGGTTGGAAAGTCCATAGTCCAGATTTCATATGCCATTTGCTCTAACTTATTTCAGTCTGGTTCAGAAATTATGACAGTTTAGAGCTTTAGTACCTATTACAGCAGAAGCATAACTTGGGTCTTTGGCTTACCTGTCATCTGCTTTAATCACCCACTGCCCTCCCCATCCACATCCTGGTAGCTTCCTTTCCCTTAATGAAAGCACTGTTTCATTTCTCCAAAAATACATTGTATCAGAACATAATGATCACGTTTTTGTCGGAAACGTAATTGCATTTGCAGTTTAGTTTTATAGGAAAGTAATTTTTAAGAGACAGGATTGTCAGGAAAAGCACACATGCATGTATGTTATAATTGTCCAGGTGTTGTAGGACAGAGTGGAGTGAGGTGGAAGTGGTACATGAAGTTCAATTCAATTCAATTCAATTCAACTTTATTTATATAGCGCCAATTCACAACAAAGTCATCTCAGGGCACTTTACAGAATAAAGTCAAGATTATAAAGATATATAAAGAGAACCCAACAATTCCCCCTGGAGCAAGCCATAGGCAACAGTGGAGAGGAAAAACTCCCTTTAACGGAAGAAACCTCCAGCAGAACCAGGCTCAGGGTGGACGGCCATCTGCCTCGACCGGTTGGGGTGAGTGGAAAGGGGAGAGAGAAAAGAACAGAGCAACAAAAAGCAATAACAAAACATCGGGCAGATTGGTAGGACCAGTAGCTGCACGCTGGAAGACACACAGCTTCAAAGCCGGGGGACACCTGCAGAAAGGGACAGAGAGAGGGGGACAGAGGAGGACAAAGACAACTACGGGAGAGAACACACAGAGTTAATGACATACAGTGGTGAGAATTGCGGGGTGAGAGGAGAGGAGAGATGGTCAAGAGGAGGAAAGGAGCTCAGTGCATTGGGGGGTGGGTCCCCCAGCAGTCTAAGCCTATGGCAGCATAACTATAACTAACTATATGCTTTATTAAAGAGGAAGGTTTTAAGCTTAGACTTAAAAGTAGAGAGGGTGTCTGCTTCCCGAATCTGAACTGGGAGCTGGTTCCACAGGAGAGGAGCTTGATAGCTAAAGGCTCTACCTCCCATTCTACTTTTGGAAATTCTGGGAACCACAAGTAGGCCTGCATTCTGAGAGCGAAGTGGTCTACTGGGATGATATGGTGCTATGAGGTCTTCTATATATGATGGACCCTGACCATTCAGAGCTTTATATGAAAGAAGCAGGGTTTTAAATTCTATTCTAAATTTAATGGGAAGCCAATGGAGAGAAGCTAGTGAAGGTGAAATATGATCTCTCTTGCTAGTTCCAGTCAGCACTCTTGCTGCAGCATTTTGGATTAATTGCAGGCTCTTTAGGGAGTTACTGGGGCATCCTGAAAGTAGGGAATTACAGTAGTCCAACCTAGAAGTAACAAATGCATGGACCAGTTTTTCGGCATCACTTTGAGACAGTATGCTCCTAATTTTGGCAATGTTCCGTAGGTGGAAGAAGGCTGTTCTAGAGATTTGTTTTATGTGTGACTTAAAGGACAGATCCTGATCAAAAATAACTCCAAGGTTCCTTGCAGTAGTACTGGAGGCCAGACTTATGCCATCTAGGGTAACAATATGGTTGGACATCATATCTCTGATATTTTTTATTTATTTATTTTTATTTATTTATTTATTTTTTTTATATAAAGTAAAAAGTATTGGTCCTAACACAGAGCCTTGTGGAACTCCATAGCTAACCTTTGTGTGCATGGAGGATTCATCATTAACATGAACAAATTGAAATCTATCAGACAGATAGGATTTAAACCAACCTAGTGCAGTTCCTGTAATTCCAATTTAATGTTCCAGTCTCTGTAATAAAATGTTATGATCAATGGTATCAAATGCGGCACTAAGATCTAACAGAACAAGTATAGAGATGAGTCCATTATCTGAGGCCATGAGAAGATCGTTGGTGACTTTTACCAGTGCTGTTTCTGTACTATGATGAACTCTAAATCCTGACTGAAACTCTTCATACAAATTATTCCTATGAAGGTGATCACATAATTGTTTTGCGACTACTTTTTCAATTATTTTAGAAATAAAGGGGAGATTAGATATTGGTCTGTAATTGGCTAAAACACCTGGGTCAAGACAGGGTTTTTTAAGTAGTGGTTTAATTACAGCTACCTTATAGGCCTGTGGTACATAGCCTGTTTCTAAAGATAGATTGATTATATCTAACATGAACGTATCTGTTAAGGCTCAAGTTTCCTTGAGCAGCTTAGTTGGAATAGGGTCTATCAGACAGGTTGTTGGTTTAGATGAGGTAATAATTGAAGTTAGCTCAGAGAGATCTATGGGTAAAAAGCAGTCTAACAGGGAGTGGGGCCTTATCCATGATTCTAGCACTGCTGTACATGAAGATCTATCTGTAATTTTTGGGGGGAGGATCTGGTGAATACTTTCTCTAATAGCTACAATTTTATTCATAAAGAAGGTCATGAAGTCATTGCTGCTCAAAGTTAAGGGAATAGTAGGCTCAACAGAACTATGGCTCTTAGTCAGCCTGGCTACAGTGCTGAACAGAAACCGGGGGTTGTTCTTGTTTTCTTCTATTAATGATGAATAATATGCTGTTCTGGCATCACTGAGAGCTTTTTTGTACGTTTTTAAACTATTTTTCCAGGCTAAATGAGATTCTTCTAACTTTCTGGAACGCCACTTCCTTTCTAACTTTCGTGTTTCCTGTTTTAAGTTGCGTGTTTGTGAACTATACCATGGAGATCGCCTCTGCTGATTTACTGCCTTCTTTTTTAGAGGGGCAACACTATCGAGTATTGTACGTAGTGAGGCTGCAGAATTGTCAACAAGATAATCTACTTGTGCAGGAGTAACATTAAGGAGACTACTTCCCATTGTATTAACATATGGTGAAGCAAATGATGAAGAAATAATTTCTTTAAATTTGTTGACAGCTTTTTCACTTAAGCATCTGCTATAGTGGAATTTTTCCCTAACTGCTATATAGTCCGTTATTGTAAATTCAAATGTTATTAAAAAATGGTCAGACAGAAGAGAGTTGTGAGGACATATTGTTAAATTATCCGTTTCAATTCCATACGTAAGGACAAGGTCTAACGTGTGACTAAAACAGTGAGTGGGTTTATTTACATTTTGGGAAAAACCAATTGAATCTAATAATGAATTAAACGCAGTGCTCAGGCAGTTACTGTCAGCATCTACATGAATGTTAAAGTCACCCACTATAAGTCTAAAATCCGTACACATATCCTTAGTTTTAGTGACATTCAGCTCAAGGAGGGAACCACAGCACTTTTTTAAAAAACTCCACCATAGGACCATGAGACGCTTCATCATGGTTCATCAGACTATGATTGTGTCATCTGCAAATTTTAAAACTATGACGACTCTAAAACTTGACAGCACAGGCCTGTGATGAGCCCGTTTATACTGCGGGCAGGTCTGAGAAGATCTGAGAAGCGTCCAGGATCTCCAGTCTGCTGACATCATTGTCCAAAGTGTCTTCACCATAAAGCAGTCTCAAATTATTACCATTACCTTCCAGGTGGTGGTAGAGGGTTATTGGTAGCATTCTGCATACGGCTGGTTTAATAAGCAACCTGCAGTGGGTCCAAAAGCGTTTTGTGTTGTTTAATATGTGCTTGCAAATTAGTTTTTCAAAATATTTCATAAACAGCGAATTTAATGCTACTGCTATTATCATTTTATGATATGGATTGAGAGGTTTTTAGTTACAAGAATTAAAGTAAACAGTTGTCATAGTTTCACACAACTGATACACTACTATCCTTTATTCAATCTACAGCATTGTCTATGCTGCCTGCATGTCACGTGTCACTTGTGTTTCGCGCATGTGGGTGCAACCTGAGGCAGATTCTTATGCTTCTGGTCTGATCTTTTTTAAGTCTATACATGTAAAATGATCCACAGAGAGCCTCCAGAGCAATGTAACTCTACAGAAAACAGAGAAATACTTAAAATAAACACAACTGGAACAAATAATCCAGCTTCCCCTACATCAGTGCTACTACTGAGCACATCCTGTAGTATTTTTAGTGTTTTCAGGATCAAACGTAAAAACAAAGATATCTTGCCTACTGGTAAGTCTCTTGTTGTTGGTGGTGTTTGAAATGGCAGCTTCCTCCTACCCAATCTGTTCCTGTAGCTCAAACACACACCCTGTATGGACACAAACGTCAACAGGTTATTTTCGAATGCAGCATTTTCCTTGCTTAAGTCATGTGAAACATTTGTTTTTTGCTCTTTCATTCACATCAAACTCAGATGAGAACCCTTCTAGTTCCATCCTCTTTCCAGTCTTTCACTTAGTCCAACTATCATCCTGATGTTTACCCAATCAGACCCCAAACTATTAGTGCTGTCTTTAGGTCCAACCTTTTGTTTGTACTATAACTGAGACTTGGATTTCTTGTTTTGTTTCATTGCTCACTCATGGTTTACTGTTAGGATAGATCCTGAGCACCTTTTCAGGAATCATGGTGTCCCCACAAATATAAGATATAAATTAACTAACCACATCTGTTAGCTCTTCAATGTTTCCTTGTAATTCAATGAATTGATCCAATGCTGTACTGTCCAAGTCACCCATGATAAAATTAGGCATCTCAGAGAGGTGAGATTCTAAATTGTTTGTAACTGTGGTTTATGTCCACCCAATGGCAAATCCAAACGGCCTCAAAGCTCAACTTACAAATACCTGCAGAAAGTTTTAAATCTTTGCTACACAAATATTTTGGCTGTTTATTATTCATATAAATACATACAGCCCATTCACAAAGTTTTCCAGTGATTAATACTTAAAGGCACTCCAAAAGCCATTGATGGACTGGTAGTCCAAGTCCCTCCTCACTGAACCAGGTTTTAGTAAGTGCCTCTGATGTGTCTCTGATCGTGGAAAAAAGATAGTGGAATTCATCACTTTTCTTCTGAAAGGACTGGGCATTCATCTTGCCAATGGAGGGCAGAGAATTGCGCAACAAATCTGCCCTTTTGCTTGCTGTCACAAACCCCTTTCTTACCCTATATCCTTGGTTTGCCGTAGTGTTACAAAAGCCTGACACTTTTGAAAAAGTCTTGACAGAGATCTACGTTGGATGGAAATGTTTCTCGGTTATTATACTTGCTGGGAGCCTGAAGTGCAGTGAGTGGATGTTCTATATTTTGCCTTCAATAGCACAGGTGCAGTGCAAATTCTTCCCTAGCTTTTAGGCTTCATGCATGGATAATACATGGATTAAGCTTTGAGTTAGTACCCACAGGCAAAGACTGTGATGGCGAAGCAGCATTATGAGCAATGGTTTGCTTGGTCTAAATTTAACAGAAACGCTGAATGGGTTCTGTTGCAGCTGCTCAGGGGACAGTACACTTTCAGGTGTCAATGAGTGGAACTTGAAAGTGACAGAGGGCATGCTGAATGAACAGATCGACTGTCAGAGAGACTTCCCTGAAAAAAAGAAAAAACACTTAGAAAGTAGTACAAAACATGAGTGACACTTGGCAGTTTAATAAACGTACTTGTTGCCTGTTGCTTAAGTGTAGTTGAACACAAACCAGGCAACCGAAACCTTAGTGACTCAGACAGCAGAGATTAATCTCCTCAATTTAATATTTTCACCTGACAGCAAGGAAACAGATTGTTGCTGGAATGGCCTTATGGGTCCTCTGCAGGACATCTATAACAGTTCTTGTTATTAATCTACCCTGAAACTGCTAAACTTCCCAGTGGATGGCAGAGTTTCACTTTACACATCTTCTTGGCTCTAGGAAAGAACTGTATTTTGCACGTTGGGCTCAGCACGTTTGCAAACACTTTCATTGTTTGCGAGTATATCTCAACACAAAAACAAGTTTTTGTCTTTTCTATTCAGTTACTGGGGAAAAAAATCAAAGGAAAGTCATGAATATGTATGCGTTATCCCTTTTTGACGTGATTGAATTGAATCACTGTCCAGATCCAAATATCCAATCATTTGTAGCACTGTTAAAGTGCATTTTAAAAACACTAAATATAAATATAGATCCAATCAAGAACCTGCAACGTTTTCAGAAACATCACAAAAAAATTTAATATAATGGTTTTGAACCTTAATAATCATACTGAATCAAATTGAAAACGTTTGCTCAATTAAATTGTGGATCATCTCATCCAAACTATTACACAAATGTTGTTTGTATATCAAGATGTAAGTACCAGCAAATAAAAGTAAAATTCATTTCTTTTTCCTTATATTTATGTTTTGATTTTTCAACCCAAATATTTTCAGTCAATAGCAAACATAAATTTATGGGCAATGGGCATAATATAGATTGGGTGCCCAAATAAGGGATTCTGTGGGAGGACACCTGAATGCCTGAATTCTGTGGGAGGACAAACCCATTTCTAAAAAGCACTAGGAGTCCTGTATTATAGTTATTACACACTCAAACAAACATGAAAACCAGCACTCAAACAGCAGTGTTGTCATTTAATTTCAAAGTTTATCTACTAAATTATAAATCTCCTACACAAAGAAAGTGTCACAGTTGACAACATAGTATAGATGATATGTTTTGTCTTTGCACAGAAGCTAATATATTCCATTAACACCATGATTTCTTTACCTTTTGTCATACTTTGAAACAATCATTTATTGAGGCAAATAAAAAATGGAGACAGATCTTTTATATCCCTCAGTTGAAAACATTTGACATGTTGGTCTCTGTTGAACTGCTCTAATTCAGTTACTCTGGAGGCTTTTCAAGCATTAACTGCATTTTCAAGGTCCTGCCACAGAATCTCAATTAGGTAGGACTCAGAACTGTGAGTAGGCCAGTCCAAAACCTTAATTTGGGCGATCGGAGGGACCACAAAATTCAGAATCTTTTCCCCAGTCACGGCATATTGATCAGGCAACAAATCATCTCATGACCATAATCCTTAATACATGTTCTGGCATGCTGTTTATTTTTTGGCATGAGGAGCCCCTGTATTCCAACCAGTTCCACTTAGCACTCATGTTCTTACGACACGTTCAAGGGTGAGCACGGTATGTTTTGTTAAAATTGAGATGACCCTTGATGTTCATTAGTTAGCAGTGGCTTTTTGTTTTGCCTCTACACCCCAGAAGAGGTCAGAGTGACCTGCAGGTCCTTGATTGTTTTCCTTGGCTTTTGTTCGGATGAATCATCACTGGTTTTTCTCAGGGAACCTTTGGGAGGTTGACCACTCCTTCGTTGCCAAATTCTCCTAATCTGGAAATAACCACCTGTTCTCATTCCCATGGCATCGAATGTCAACGCTGTGTCTTAAGCTGCTGTCACATGTGCACTGCAACACTGAACGTCTCTAGCCTTTAGTTGGATGTGCGCTGCATGTAGAGCTCGGACATTACCCAAACCTTATCTTGTGAATCCCCTCGTAACAAAGCATAGGTAATGTCTAAATGTGCCTACAAGTGGATAGAGCAGGATTTAAAGGGACAGAAGGAGCTTGTTGACATTTTTATCATGGGAGTATCATGGCTTTTATTTTCTTTTTGTTTTCTAAATAGGCGCAGCTTTAATGTGCTGTGAAAAATCAGGTTTCCTTGTAGCATACTCCTTTTTCTCATGCGGTGCCTCCTGCACACTCTGTTGAGGTGCCACCCCTCCCCATAATAAGCCAGAGTTTTTCCCCAGTTTCTCAGCTGTGTTCTTTACACCAACATGGGATTAGATTAAAAAAAACAACAAGTCGGTTTTTTTGTTCTTGTGTGGGTAGTTGCTATAAATTTGAGGATGTTGCTGAATATCCAGTATTCCTTGACTCTTAAGTGCCACCAACTTGCCAGATCCAAGTGATCTTGAAGTTTTTGCTTGGTTGTGTGATTGTTTACAACGGTTAGACTAAAATATCCTGAGCTGCTACCTGTATGTTAATATAAAAATATCATAGTTTTATATTAGTGTTTGTTAACTATTTACTCTATGACAATGAAGAATATAACAGAGACAGCATGCTGTTATTTTAACTTATTAAGAACTGAGAACTAAGAACGTAACAAAAAAGAGTGTCAAGTAATTTAGTGGATAAAATTCTCATGTCTCATACGTGGTACCTGTCAATATTTTTGTAATTGTTGTTTATGGCATTTACAGAACTTAATATAAAGAACTTCTCAAATACTTCCAACATTCCTCAAAACCTGTGGTATTCAGTCTTCTTTCGATTCACCTTCAAACTCACAGGAACTCCAGCCAGCCCAGTGATCAATAAACAGAGCACTGCTACTGCTATAATTCTCTACAGCATTTAATACTCTGTTATGTTCCTCACTACTCAACATGGCACTTCAGCTGCCAAAGGTTCTATTTTCTACTAAGCCCAACATAGCAATTACTTGACATTTCTTACAGAATGCTCAAGGCACAGGCCCTTAAGATTACTCAAAAAAAATAAATAAATAACGGGTAGAAAGGTGTTGGCAAAATGAACATTTTATGCATCGACTTACTATTATAGTATGAGCAAATTAGAGATTTTTGATAGCGTAAGAATTGTATTATTAATTGATTATAATTGAATTGTATATTTTGTGCTGTGCTGGCTGAATTTCACTGTACCAGAAGAAACATTTGTTTATCTGTGGGCTTTCATTTAAATTGCCAGCCAGGATGGTTAACTTCATCAGATTATTATCTGATCAGATTATTATCTGATGAAGTTAACCATCCTGTACAAAGACGAGCAATGTATGTCATCCTAGGATCGTAAGGGCAAATTTCTGCTGCTATCCTATTTCTTGGGAAACAAATACAATGTGGAAGCACCAAAGCTTTCTGTCCAGTTGAACCAAAACTAGATGACGCAATGTAATCACTTAAATGTAATCACGTTAGCAGCTTAGCTGTATAGTAACAGAATTATTAGGAGACAGGGTTGTTTCAGGGCAACATTATGTTAACAAATAATAACGGTTAGGCACAAAAATTTCACTGTAATGTTAAGAGAAAAAATTACAGGAAAATGCTACAACCAGTGACAACGGCACACACGTACTTCCTTACTATAGTAACCACGTGCGCCACGTTGTGAAACAATAACCAATAAAGGGAGAGTTGAACCCTGTGGTCTCACACTAGAGTTGAACCCTGGTTTCCCATGGATATTCCTTTTTCTCTTCTTATTTTATTATCGATTTAGGCATCAAACACTGACACCCCGGGGTTTCTAATTGACTATACTGAAAGCTCAAAGTGTCAGTCACCTTAAACTTCTTTTTAAGGCTTTGGAAAGAGAAGGGGTTGGTGCTGCGGCGTTGTAATTTCAAATATACCAGCTGTGTCTGGTATGTCTTCTCGTCGTAGGTATATCTACAGAAATGAAGACTTGCTCCAATTGTGACACACTGTGTCGATATGAAGACTGGTAATAACTATGTCACCCTCAAAACATTTCTGCCTCATTTTGAAAAATACTCTTTTACGCTTTTTTAGACCTGTGTACAAAAGTCAGGTGTATATTTTAAAAATTAAGTTCAGATTGTTTGATTACATTACAGACAATACATTTGACTGTTTTGTGTTATATATTGTTGTAATGTGGGAATTACGTACTTATCTTTTGGAAGGCCCTTAGATGGAACCAGAAACCGGCTAATTTGACCTTTTAGCTCAACATGGAGTGTGAAAAAAAGTGTGTGTGATTGGTGCAGTGATGTATACATGCATACCAGGTACCAGCACTTTGTAGATGGAAGGTATTTTAAAATGTACAGGTTATTTTTGAGCAGCCTAAAAGAAGGTAAAACCTGCATTCATCCAAATAATCTTTTATATGAAGTCACACTGTAAGCAGCATAGAAGTATGACCTGTGGCTGTAATCGACTCTCTGTTTGGCGTCATTTATTCACTAATGTTCAATTTGAGAGCGCAGAGTCCAACAGACTTTGCAGATCTGTTTCTATCTATGTGTATGACTATGTCAGAGGACTAGTGAGACCAAGAAATGTCCTAAGGAAAAACCATTTCCTTTCCCGAGGGAAGACTTCTTGATCACATAGCAGAAAGCCTCAATCTGCTCAGAAAAGTGAACTCACCCAGGTTAAAGAACATAAAAGAGCCAGAAGTCAAAGGAGGTCACCCAGTAAGTGGCTTCTTAGATAACTACAATCTGAGTGACTGTTTTACACCAAGAAAACAGGGAACAATGATGATAGTGATCTCTTGCAGATTGGTGTTGCCCTAGAACTAGCAGGAAGACTGAAGAGCCAGTGCGCAAACAGATCCTGCAGGCATGAGAAAAACAACCACTTCCTAAACATGCTCACCCTGTCTGCACATATTTTGTTACAAATAAGTATTCTGCACCATCACAACGTTAGGAAGACTGCATAATGAAAGCAGGACATCTAAAGTAGTTGGGCCTCATTCTACATTGGCTCTGGACCAGGATAGGTGAATTGTCATGAGTGATAGCGTTTTAGCTGCTGACACTGAATGTGTGTGTGTGTTTCCACATGTGCATGTGTTCCATTAATGCTTAAAATTACGTTGCTAACTACCTTTTAAGAATGTTTTTTTTATGAAGGCTGATGTTAAAAGAACACAGAGGTATCCACCATCGATCTTCACAAGCTTTGAAAGGTAAACTGGTTACTGGTAAATGAGTCCTGCTACGAACACGAGTTTTATCCCACAGAAACCACTTGAGGATATGTTGCTTAACTTTTATTGTGATTTACCATTTTTATTGTGACATGCACACACACAGATGACAGGAATGAAATTGTGAGTATTCGCTATTTATTTTAGTTCGTAGAAGAGTAAATCTTTAAATAAAACCAGCATTTCATTCACAGAAAATATGTTGCATTAGAACACTAATTATTAATTTTAGCCAAAGTTAAGGCACCGCTTTTGTACTGACCTACTGCGGCAGCAGTACTGTGTGTGCCACACTACTCTATGGTGCTAGTCTATAATTAAATCTTTACTAAAGTGACGACGTTTATGATATACATATTATAAACGTGGTCAGGTTGGTAAAGATTTAAAGCCAACTAGAATTACTGCCTCATTGTCTCAAACCTTGTCTTAGTTTGGACATTTATTCATTTATTCATACACTACTACCTTGTCCACCACACCCCTTGTCTAGAGGTTGTGGTACTACCTGGTTCCCTGTTTGACCCGACTTCAGCTTTTCTCCTGCTTTTCCATGTTTTTTATTTTTTAATGTTTTTGCTATACGTTGGTTTTGGATTGAGGTTTAATTTTGTTGTTCAGAGTCGTTCTGCTTATGTTATGTTTATCCTTGTTCACGTTTAGCTTCTATAGTTTCCCTTACTACGGTATATTAATAATCAGTTATTCAGCTTTTGAGTTTGTTCATGTAGGGTTATGCCACCATCCCTTCCTGGACTGATTTTAGTTTGGTTTGCACCTTTTGTTCTCTTGTTTCAAGTTGTCCAGTAAACCCTTTTCATTTATTACACTCCCCACCACTGTCTAGCTCTGGGGTCCAGTATTCATACTTGCATCAGGACACCTCATGGTTGTTTGCCCCCACCAAGCAATAAAGTTATTGTTTACATTCATCTTTCTCGATGATTGTTGACCTTTTGACCACCAAAACCAAATCAGCTCATCCTTGAGTCTAAGGGGAAATTGGTTGGACGGGCATCCTGGAAACAAAATGCCTCGGGCCACAGCTGTCACTGGTGAGGAATAAAAACAATAGCTTGGTGAGATTCCTATTGTGTAAGTCACAATGCAACATAGTAAAGCTTAAGCATTTGGAGATAAATCCAGTAATTGATAACAACCAGTGTGTCCAGCGTGACAAATCTAGTAGACAGACATAATTGACCCATCCAATAAAACTCTCTTGCTAAATTTAAAAAACTCAGGTCAATGTCACTATAAGGTGCTCCAGAGACTTGAGACTAATTCCCCACCACCCTAAAAAACTGCAGACTTTTCATAAATATACCTTGGGGTGTTAGAAATGCACGTTCATGCTCCATCAATTTCAACAACTTAGCTGCAAGCACACAATGTATGAGCAAAGTGCAAATATGTCCACTCTGGTGGTGCTGAAAGCTCTGAAATGTGGCCAAAGGCCTCTTAACTCCATGTTTGTGATTATGATTGACTAAAGCTGGTGCCTTTTAATGTGCCGACATTAAAATAAAGGTTTGTTTGACAGCACTCGTTTGATTGACTAATGCACAATACAATGGCGAAGTCTAAAGAGCTTGTTGCAAATTTGAGACAGAGGTTGGTAGATTTATACAAGTCACAATGTCTGTTAGAGCCATTTTTAAATAATTTAAACAAAAGTACAAGTTATTGTGAGGTGTGATGGGAGGGTTTTACAATGTCATTATTAATTTTCAGACAAAAAGAGTTTTTTGGCCATAATGACTAAATGTACATTTGGAGGAGAAAAGGTAACACAATCAGGCTTAACAGCACTGTATCTACTGTTGAGAACATTAGTTGTTGCAGTAGACTGTCTCATTAGTTGGTGCACTGTACAGAGTTGAACTATAAAAGGTGCATTATCTCAGAATCCAGCATAGCCTCAAACTTTCAGCCACTGTAGACGGTTGAAACCCGGACAGTGACCCAAAACACACATCAAAGCAGGTTGTGGAACAGTCTTCCCAAAGTCCTAACATCAACCTTATCATAAATATGTGGACCATGCTTAATAGTGAAGTCTGTGCCACGAAACAAATTAAATAGAACTCCACTACTTCTGCCAAGTAGTGGTCAAATATCCAACCAGAGTTCTGTCAGAAGCTTGTGGATGGCATCTATTAAAGGGGAAACCTGCAGTTAACAGTAAAGTGCATTAAAGCATCTGTATATGTGTGTAACATTATCAAAATATGGAAACAAAATACAAATATTCATATGTCAACTCAATCAAGGAAGTGCTAATGACAGCTTGGACATAATTTCTTTATTTAGTGTTTATGATGGGGGCATTTTCTAGGGATACAGCCATCACAGATGGTTAGCCTCCCTGTTGATCTCATCTTCATTAAGACCTCTGCTTCATAACTCTGATGCTCTTTTCAGTGACACACTCGTGCACACATGCATTTAATTTGCCACATGTCACAAACCTATACGGTTAAAAAGAAGCAACAGATCACAGCTAATTTGTTATTATAGAATATTTTTTTGATATGTTATATGTTATATGGGCGACTGTGGCGCAGGAAGGTAGAGTGGTTGTCCACTAATCTCATAGTTGTTGGTTCCCCACCTCCTCCAGTCATATGTTGAAGTGTCCTTAAACATGACACTAAACCCCATCTTAGTTGCTACTGGTGAGTGTTGGCCAGCTGCATAGCAGCTCCCCCGTCGGTGTATGAGTGTGAGTGTGAATGGGTGAATAAGAAGCAGTGTAAAGTGCTTTGAGTGCCAATAGGTAGAAAAGCTCTATATAAGTACAGAACATTTACCTTTTATATAGCTCATGAAATAAATGAAAATTATGACTGCTGTGGGGGATCCTACATTGTCTGTTTGATCTGGAAAGCATCAATGTCAACCTGGACGTTTCCAAAGTTTAAAACAATGCCCCAATACCACAACTACTAGACAACCTGCACAAAAGGGTTTTTTACTCATCTCAACAAATTCAGATATTAACGTTCCCATAGGATCTATTTGAATCCCTTTAGGCATCTTTTCATCTTCAACATCACTGCCTAATACTTTGGTTTCAAACGGGGCAAACAGCATAATTTTGGCACTAAATTTAGAAGCCTGCCCATTAGTTGTTGTCTTTTAAAAACTCTGTAGTTAAGATTTGTATTGTTTCATCAAGCTTTGTGATTATGAATTTGCTATAATATACATTTATATAATTCAATTCAATTCAACTTTATTTATATAGCGCCAATTCACAACAAAGTCATCTCAGGGCACTTTACAGAATAAAGTCAAGATTATAAAGATGTATAAAGAGAACCCAACAATATATAATATATATAATAATAATAATAATATATAATATAATCAATGTAATATAAATTTAAGCAAATATTTCTGTTTTATTGAAAATTATTTGAATGTAAATACGAACACATTCATTGATTTCCACTCATGAAATGTCATTAGTAATTATCGTCACTAGGAAAAGTTGAGGCAAAGGTTATGCTTCTTTACAAAAATAAAAACCAAGCTTCCTTATGCAGGAATGTTTTTTTGTGTGTGTAAATGCAATGAACTTGAAGCATGTTTATCATGGAGTTACCTCTGACTTAAAACAATTAAGTGCAGTAGCAACAAATGAGGCAATGAAACTACTACACCAGTAAAATCACATTAGATTTATACTGTGTATATAATATATTTCATGTTTATGCAGTACATGAACATTTCATGCTATGGTGGGACTGATCAAAGCAGCCAGCACTTCATTGAAATATAATATGCGTATTCTAGTCACTCATCAATATCTACTGTAGTATATAGTCCTACTGATTATGATTTATTATTTGCAGGTTCCTTATTCGATCAGTACTCATAGTGTAGGGAGGAGTGCTAAGTCCTATGAAAATGTTTTTTATTGGCAGCAAAACAAATAATATATGATAGAGATTAACTGATTCTGGTTACGAATTAAAGAGACTTAGGGTCATATCAAAGTAAACTCATTCTCACACTTTACTATACTGTTATTTATTTACTTGTACGTGCTATTTCATGGAAATGATCTTTGTACATGATTTAAAAATATTATATAAATGTGCACAACACATTGTCCTCCAGCTCTGAGAGTCTTTTGTATTGTTATTATTTTTTTCCCCTTCAGTTTTTAAATCAGGTTCCTCGGTCCAGAAGTTTACCCCTGGGAAATCATTGGTTTTGCTCTACAGACTTTAGAGGAGTTGACTCATGGTAAAAGAAAATAAAATGCTTTGATTTTTAACCGACGTGTTATTGCGACATTATTGATATTTGCTATTTATGCTGGTTGAATACTACAGGTATATGTCATGACTGCCTGAAACAGTCTGTGCTGCTGCTAAATTTAAAAAGATTTGACTCGATAAGCAAACAGCTTTAGGGACACATGTCCATTGCAGTGTTTGGTATATTGTGTCCAAATATGTGTCAGAAACATAACTGTTGATTTCTCCAATACCTAACTAACTTCTTAATTGTGTTGCAGAATGTTATATATAAGCAGCAACTAATGAGAGACTGTTGGATAAATAATAAACACCTTGGCATAACGTGTAAATGGATCTGAATTTGGGAAAAACTGCCATAATCTCATAATCATAATAATCTATAATGATTTCCAAGGGAGGATTAAGAGCATGTACTGAGCACAAAGACCACCAAAAGTGCCCAAACTACTATGTACATCCAGGCCATCAGGACACACACACACACACACACACACACACACACACCTACACACACACACACGCACACACACAGCTTCACCAGTTGTTTCTGTGATCTATGCTTCCATGTGTTTGACTGCAGTGTGTGCAAGGCTCCAGCTGTCACACTTCCAAGCCCGGCCAGGTTGTCTCCTGGGAGAGAGGTGTAATGTGGGGGTTGGAAGGATGGGGAAGGCTATAAAAGCCCAGCTTGGGAAGAACATGTGTGTGTGTGAGGAGCCAACAGTGGAAACTCCAACACAGCTGCACCTCCAACAAGCAGGAATCATGTCGCAGTGTCAAGAGCAGGTTGAAGTGACACTGATTGTGCCTCTGCATTGAGGATATGCTTAGTGATTTTAGGAAACAATATCAGTTTCATGTATTGAACTGTGCTGCAAAGCCCAACCACCTGCTATTTCTTTCATTTGCAAGAATATAAAGTTGAATTTTCTGGCGACAGTGTCTCTGCTCACACATTCATTGACTTTTTGAAATGAATTCAACACATGCCTCCATAATAATCTTTTCCTCTGGTTCTGTTGTCATCCCAAAGCTCTCTCTATTCTTTGTGTGCCCTACCGTCAATGTCTGAACCAAGACTGACATTGTATGTATTCAAAAAGACATACGAATATGTTTATTTAGGCTTCATTTTTCAATCTCTCTGCCTCCTCTGTATTGACCATTGTCAAATCAGACGACTAGACTATTTAAGCATCCTCATCACTGAAATGGGTTGGCCAAACAGCAGCCTAAATCCAGCAAGCCAGATTGCTGGATCCAACCCAGCTTCATGATGAATTAAATTCCAGATTCAGCTCAAAAAATGCTGGTCCTATTCCAGTGTCTAAACTCGGCCCATGTGCTGCTAACTGGAGATGACTGCCGGGAACCCAGCTTGGCCTATAAGTCCAAATCACCACAATATTCCCAGATCTGGCTGGTGAGCCGAATAGAAGCCAAGATGGACTCGTAACTATTTCTTTGAATGTTAAAGCTGCAAAATCTGATATTTCTGTATTAACAATGGACCAAATTATTATGTTTAATAGGCCTTTTTGTATTGAACACACAGAAGAATCTTAAAGTTAGAGAGCCATACCAAATGGTATCTTTTCTTGTTAGTTTAAAAGATTTTATCCAATTGTTCCCTTGAAGTGCCAAACATAGTTTTTTGTCTGCTACTACTTTTTTTTTTTTTAAACCAGGAACATCAAGACCCCTTCATACGTCTGCCAGGGAGGGCACACCTGACAACAATTGTCGGGGGGAGGGTCATGAATGTCAAAGTGCAGACATAGACCAACTGTTGCATCAGCTCATGTCAGCTTTGTCTAGGCCAACAGGTGTCATTAGAACACATTGTAAAAACAAGAGCTAACGAGCATGTAGTGCTGCATATTCTGTACACGCATAACAGGAAGAGAAAGCAGAAGACCTGGACCAGTTATGTACAAACTGCAAACAATGCAGCATTAGCTCACCATTTCCACCCCCCTTTGGGTCACCACTGATTTATTTTAACTAGTTTTAATTCATGATATCTTGTGCACTGATTGAAACCTGCTGATTAAACCTGGTGATTAAAATCAGGTTTTCTAACAGACTGTCTGATGAGCAAAAGTAGAATGGGAGGCAGAGCCTTTAGCTATCAAGCTCCTCTCCTGTGGAACCAGCTTCCAATCCAAATTCGGGGAGCAGACACCCTCTCTACTTTTAAGACAAGGCTTAAAACCTTCCTTTTTGATAAAGCTTATAGTTAAAACTGCTCACTCAACCTGAACTAGCTTTTCTCTATACATTTATTTGTCACCACTGTATGCCATTAATTTGGTGTCCTACAACCTGTACAATGCTTTGTTGTTGCTTTTTTGTTGTTTTGTTGTTTTATTGTTGCTTTTTGTTTGTTGTTTTGTTGTTGCTTTTTGTTGCTCTGTTCTTTTCTCTCCACTTTCCACTCACCCCAACAGGTCGAGGCAGATGGCCGCCCACCCTGAGCCTGGTTCTGCAGGAGGTTTCTCCCATTAAAGGGAGTTTTTCCTCTCCACTGTTGCCTAGGGCTTGCTCAAGGGGGATTTGTTGGGTTGCTTCTACATACTTGTGTAGTCTGGACTTTATTCTGTAAAGTGCCTTGAGATGACTTTGTTGTAAATTGGCACTATATAAATAAAGTTGAATTGAATTGAATTGAATTGAATTGAGCAGAGGTGGGCACATGAGTGACATGACTTGACTCGGGTCAGCCTCAAGTCACAACTATTATGACGTAAGACCACCATGCTCACAAATTATTGATATTGACCTGCGACTTGACTTGAGTCTGATAGCTTCAAAGGCTTTGAGTTTGAGGCTTTGAGATAATACAGTAATGGTTGCAGACATCCCCCTTCCTAATAACATTATCTATTAAGAAGGGGGGACCAACACAGGCCAGAACAGGTGGCGACTCTACCATAGGAGGCTTGTCTAAAAATAATAAAATATTATTTATTTTGTTGATGTTGATATGCAGGCTCCACAGTTTAACATCACGCAGGCAGAGAGGAAGGCTCTTCAAAGAGTTCTAAAGACTGCAGAGAGGATCATTGGGACTAAACTTCCTGCTATGGACACAATATACACACAACGCTGTAGTAAAAGAGCAGAGACTCACTTCATCCTGCTCACACACTGCTCAGATACAAAAACTGCACCTACAACCTCAGACATAATAGAGAGGTCAGTATCACACAGTATCATGATTTTATTACAGCTTTTCCCTGCCACAGCGAGGCTGATGGCACATACAAAATGTGGAACTACCTCAGTATGTACAACATACGGTATGAACAATACCAGTATGTGCAATACCATGTGCAATATTTTTAAATCCTCCTTTTATTCATTATTGCATTTTTGTAGTCACCATTTTATTTAGAATTTTGTCTTTAGCTAATTTCATTTTTAGACTAGGTGTTATTTCTCTGGCTTTTAACTTTCTACATGACTCCAAGAGACCCAGCACAATAATTCCAATATGTCTGACTGTCTGGTTATGCATAAATGGCAAATAAAGAAATTGTGGTCTATTTTTACCTAACTATTTATACGGCCCTTTATATTTATCAGACAGATATATAAGGTAGCACATGAAAGATCTCAGCTCTCTACAGCACTGTAGAGTTGTTTAGTGTGAGCTTGTGTTTAATAGATTTTATTAAGAAGTACATAATTTGCCTGGGAACCGTCCACATACTGTCCACAACTGTCCGTTCTCTGTCTGTGTGCGTTTTCAGCTAAGACTTGGTGTCGTAACATTACCTTTACCAAATCTGCTTATCTATATGGCACTTTAACAGTATACTTTTAAGAAAACAACCTTTATTTTCCCATGTGTATTACATAGAAAACATAGTATTACATTCTTGAGAAGCAAACTACAACAGCAGCAGTAGTAGAGATTAGAAGTGGGTTTGTAGCTGCAACATGAAGCTGCAAAATTCTTAAAGGGGTTTGTTTATAAATTCAGTCAAATCAGAGCACTTTGCACAGTGTCACAGATTTTAGTCAAAATATAACACATACAATATGATGAATTATTACTCAATCCAACATTGTTTAAGAATTAAAGGCCACAACTTGACAGAAGTACACTTTTTCATTTTTTAACATTTTTGAAAATTGAATTGAATTTATTCTTACTGTGTGGAAGTTTGCCTTCAGCTCTCAAGTCACTACCTCGACCCCGCTCTGAAACTGAAACTGAATTTTTAAATGACAGTTCTGTGTTCAGATTGAATAAAACTGGCAGTTTATTGAAAATATTCCTGTATTCTTTATTTGGGATGAGATAATCCTTTTTTTTTTCCTCAGATTGATTTAAAGTGACACACTTCGTGAAGTAGCCTAGTTAAAATAAAATACAGTACATTATATTTATTTGCTATATTATAATGGCTGATAAACCTTTATCAGTATGAAAAGCAAGTGGTGGGGACGGTGTGTGTGTGTGTGTGTGTGGGGGGGGGGGGGGGGAGGGTATGCAGAACATAGACTATAAAACTTAATTACAACACATTTAATACATTAAGTTGTAAACAACCTATAATTGTGACCTATAATCTTTTAAACAGAGTGAAGGGTTTAATGAGCAACCATAACAGCTATATTTGTGTTTAGTCTTCACATAATGGACACAAATATTGTTTAACTAATGCGTAACTCATGACATAACATACGAATTACTGCCAGTTGTGTTTCATGAATTAATTCTCCATTATTGCATGGTATCAATTACTACTAGATGTTCAGGTGTTAATTACACAATAGGTTGAAGTAACGGATCTCATTTTTTTATTGGTCTGCAATCGGACTCCCACTACACCATGTACTATATTCAGTACCTGAGGCCTTGTACTGTAGGTGACAGAGCAACATGGGTGAGCTGGGCAGACCAGTATCATCAAACACCCCATTGAGAATCAGCGACCATTTGCCACTATGTCTTTAGAAACTTTGGACGTCCACACTTAAAAGACATCATTAACATCATCGATGTGTTTCCTGTCAGACAATATCAAACCCAAATGGCCATGGCTGCATGCAGTACTGGATGCTTACTCCCATTTCTGCTAAGTACTAAAACATTTTGAACTAACAATAACAGAAGCTGGTTTTCATGATTCGACTTCCAGGGGATGGAACAAATCCACTATGATGCACTTTAGCATATTTTAGCTGATTGTCTTGGTGTCTTGGTGTACAACTTTTCATTTTCACCACCCACATGTACTGTACCCCCCGATGCACTGAGCTCCTTTCCTCCTCTTGACCATCTCTCCTCTCCTCTCACCCCGCAATTGTCACCACTGTATGTCATTAACTCTGTGTGTTCTCTCCCGTAGTTGTCTTTTTCCTTCTCGGTCCTCCTCTTCTCTGTCCCTTTCTGCAGGTGTCCCCGGCTTTGAAGCTGTGTGTCTTCCAGCATGCAGCTACTGGTCCTATCAACCTGCCCAATGTTTTCTTGTTGCTTTTTGTTGCTCTGTTCTTTTCTCTCCACTTTCCACTCACCCCAACCGGTCAAGGCAGATGGCCGCCCACCCTGAGCCTGGTTCTGCTGGAGGTTTCTTCCGTTAAAGGGAGTTTTTCCTCACCACTGTTGCCTATGACTTGCTCCAGGGGGAATTGTTGGGTTCTCTTTATACATCTATATAGTCTTGACTTTATTCTGTAAAGTGCCCTGAGATGACTTTGTTGTGAATTGGTGCTATATAAATAAAGTTGAATTGAAATTGAATTGAATACATGTCTTCCCAGCTTTTAGTCCCTAAAATTCTAGAATTCTTCCATCCACTTGTGTCTCCCTAGACTACATGTACCCAGTCTTTAATGTGGGACTGACATTAAAGTGTTGTCTCTAAGCCCAAGATGACAGGTGATTTGTAATTATTTTCTTAGAACCACAGAAGACATTATACAACCACTTTCACAGGCTGAGCAGCACTCATCACGACTAATAAATTGACATTGACATGCTAAATTTGTGAAGCGCACCTTTTAAAACGTTTTTCTTTAGGTAATTTGCTGCAGACCTTTTAGTCATCATTTAATAGGTCTTTTTTTTCAAAGACAGATCACAGTGAAAGAAAACTGCAGCTTTCCGCACTTCTAATTGGTACAAGTTGGAAACTTGATGGCTGCTTTTAAGTTCATTCATCATATAAAATCAGCTGCTGTCCCCGTCGCTGAGAGAGACCACTCTGATTGGCCGATCACCTTAGCGAATCAATGCAACAGAGACGCAGTACTAACAAAAGCAAGCAAATGAAGTCCAGAGGGCACAAATTAAAGACTTTTTTTTTTTTTTAAATAACATAGCCTGGAATGAAGAAAATAGTAAACAAATGCTGCTTTGTTTAGTTTGTACCTGCAATGTGACAGTAGGTCTTCTACTTTCCCTTAATGAATAAGAAATACAGACTACTGACATCTGCAGGTGAGTTACTTCCCCTCACAGAGGTTCAGAATATACGGTATAGGCCGGTGATCGGCAGCTTTCAGCGTAGTCAGATGGAAACCCCAATGCTTCAAGATTGGACTCTGGAAGCAATGACGTGGAATATAAAGTGAAAAAGTCTCATAGGGTGGTGGATGGTACACGGACACAGGACTTTTCAACAGGAGACCAGGGTTCGACTCTAGTGCGTGATGTTGTGTACTTCAATGATGATCATAACATGTGGTGATCCTGATTATTATAGTCAGGAAGTCTGTGTGTACTGTTGTCAAAGTTCGTAGCGTTTTGTTTTTATGTAATTTATCTTGTAACCTCACGTTACCGTGAAGTTTTTGTGCCTGACCTTAACCATTGTTATATCTTAAAGTAACGCTACACTGAAGGTATTTTCCCTAAACTTAATGCCAAAGAATGTAAAAAGCGGCGCATATTGAAGCCAACATCTGACACTATGGAATGAGAACGTGTTGGAATATACATCCTAGCTGGCTGCCGGCTGTTGTCCTTGAGGTGTGTTCAGGTGCTCCCTAATGGGCCAAATGACAATTACCTGGGCTGTTGCAACAACTGCTCTACTTTGCTACTAGTTCTTGGATGTTGGCTTTGTGTGTGTCTGCCCTTTCAATAACTAAATTCCGAACTACAGTGTTAGGTTGTTTTGTTAAAAGAAAAATTAAAACAAAACTACCTTTGAAATAACATTTTTTTTAACTTGCAAAGTTGAGAAATGCTCACATATCAGCTCAGTCTTACTTTTCATTCTGCAGGTACACTGTTCCACCATGCACACTGCAGTGTGCGTTGACAGTCATTTTAGTAGCTTGCACTTTAAATAATATATTTAAATGCTGATTGGGTGATGCATGATTATGTAGATATTGTTAGGAACACTGAATTTTCTTGGCTGCTGTAGCAGCGACCAGAGCTCCACTGGGGGAAGTATGGCAGGAAAAGACTAGATATTGAATTTTGAATTTGCCCTGCCCTGCGAGTAGAGTGACCTGATATGCGTTGGAGTTATTGGAAGTAATTCAAGTCTCATTAGGAAATCTCCTGGTATGTTAATGAAGGTTGATGAAGTGACCAGAAATCCATAGTCATTTAGTCGGAGCTACAAAATTATACAGAGTTTCTGCTCTGAGCCTTGATGAGACTTTGTTATCGATAAGACATACATAAAGTGAACAGCAGAAGTCAGAAATCATCCAAAATGAACCTAAATGTAGGTGTACATGAAGGAGCTTCATAGCCCCGGCTCTGTTGAGCAGTCTGCCAGTAACCAGGCATACGAATTAGAGCAGCAGATTGTTTTTCTTCAGTCTTGTCTCCGTTGCAGTGCAACTTAAACAGCTTGGGAAGTTTTATGTTTATCTCAGCTGTTCATCTTGATATGTGTCTCCAGATGCTTTGAAGTGGGTACTTACCTCCTGAAAGCTGCAGCCCATTTTCATCTTAATGAACAAATCACCTTGTAAAATATGTGAGGCACTCTATTGATGAAATGGAAATGGGAATGCTGACCCAGCAGCATTGTTCAAGCACTGACATAAATTACCAATTCAGGGCCCCGTGTCTTTCTTATCTCAACAACCACAGTGATAACTCAGAACACTAATTAATTTTAATTTTTTTTCCTGCAGAAGTATCCAACATCAATGTATTGCACTTAGTTTTTTTAAGTTGGTATATTTATAAGGATGTTCTCGGAAGCAATAATAGGAAGAACTGTACTGTTATATTTTCTAAAAGAAAAACTGACATTACGTAATGTAACATCATCCATTTGTTTACCAGATGAATTAACAAAAATATTTGAGTCACTATTTTACAGTGTCTTGTAAAAAATAAATAAATAAATAAATTCCAGTTCTTTGCTTCCATGTCTGGCTCCCAACTTCGTAATTTTGGGTAATTTTTACTCGTCTTACAGGCTATTTGGTTACATTACAGGTCAATATTGGCTTTATTCATTGTAAATGTCATGTTGCTTTCTTTAATTCATGTCTTTACATTTTTTAAATGTCATCACACTTTTTCACTTGGAAACTACTCAGTTATCAAATGTTCCTTTTACATTGGCAGAAGCTTTACCATAAATGTCCAACTAATTCAAAACTTCCATCCATCCACTATTTGTAGGGTCATGGGGAGTTTGAGCCTCCCAGCTGTGAGGGCTCATCAAGTCAGGGCCAACACAGAGAGACATACACACCTATTCAAACTCACATTCACACCTACAGGAAATTTAGAGTCAATTAATCTTACATGTATGTCTTTGGACTGTGGGAGGAAAACCAATGCAAGCACCAAGAGAACATGCAAACTCCACACTGAAAGGCCACAGTCAGCTGGGGACGCAAACCTGTATTTTACCTTCTAGCTGTGAGGCAGCAGCCCTAACCACTCCACCACCGTGCCCCCCCCAAAACTTTCTCATTCCATTCTACTTTTAAATTCTATTCTACAAATAGAATTTACAGATTTATGGATTTTCCTATCTAAACATAAATCTAATGACTCTTATTCGCAATATTATGTTCTGAACTGATGGTCACCATGTCAGATGAGACAATTATCATACATTCTTACCGTATTTTGGTCCACAGACAGAGTACACCAATCGTAGCTCTTTGTCTCTGCCAGAGACCAAAAAACAGATAAAACATTATTCTTTTATGTTTGTTTATATAAGCATTAGAGGACATTATTAAAGTTGACTCTCTAGCCTAATGCTAACTGCACTACTTGGTGGTTTGTTTGTATCTTTTTTTCTCTGTAGTCTCTCAGGGAGACATAAAGAAGGCATGTTGCTGCTATAGCAACAGGCTCCACCTTGTACTATGAGCAACATTATCATCAATGTTCCTTCACCATTGTTACAGTTATGTGCAGAAGATGCTCTGTCCCTCTATTTCCCATAACATGTTGTTAAAGTGGTTTCTGGTCTTAGGTGTCGCCATCTGATGCTGCATCTATTACACATTACAAAAACCATCTGAACTGATGCATATTTTTGGGCCCAGGCTGTTGGGTCATTCAGTTCATATTGTGTTGTCTGAATCTGACATTAAGGAATGATATGATGAAGTATTTCAATCAAGATAGAAAACAGGTCTAAACCCAATCAGTTACTAAATGTAGTTTTAGGACTGAATCTCTCCAAACCATGTAGGTTGAAGGAACAGTATCCACTGAGCCAAGTGTCTGAATGTGGTAGATTTCTTTCAGCATACAGGTGGTAAATGGTAAATGGTCTGCACTTATATAACGCTTTTCTACCTATTGGGACTCAAAGCACTTTACACTGCTTCTTATTTACCCATTCACACTCACAATCACACACACATTCATACACCGATGGGGGAGCTGCTATGCAGCTGGCCAACACTCACCGGGAGCAACTAAGTTGGGGTTCAGTGTCTTGCTCAAGGACACTTCGACATGTGACTGGAGGAGGTGGGGATTGAACCAACAACTGTGAGATTGTTGGACAACCGCTCTACCTTCCTACGCCACAGTCGCCCCCACAGTCGCCCCCACAGTCGCCCCCACAGTCGCCCCCACAGTCGCCCCCACAGTCGCCCCCACAGTCGCCCCCACAGTCGCCCCCACAGTCGCCCCCACAGTCGCCCCCACAGTCGCCCCCACAGTCGCCCCCGTAGGAAGCCTATGCCTAGTAGAGTATAGCATATACTGTAGACCCAGTATATAACCAATGGTAAATGGTAAATGCTCTTCACTTATATAGTGCTTTTCTACCTATTGGCACTCAAAGCGCTTTACACTGCTTCTTATTCACCCATTCACACTCACAACCACACGCACACTCATACACCGATGGGGGAGCTGATATGCAGCTGGCCGACACTTACCGGGAGCAACTAAGTTCAGTGTCTTGAAGGATACTTCGACATGTGACCAGAGGAGAGTTGGTGGACAACCGCTCTACCTTCCTTCCTTACTACAAAACATTACCACAAATGAAACATTTCCATTTTATGGCATCATTAATATCTGTACTCAATACAAAGAATAACGATAAAACGATTTCATCATTTCAGTTCAATAATTACTGAAAAACAAATGTGATGGGCTGGCTCCTGTCTGCGTTAGGATATTAAAAACTAGTTTCCTCTGAATAAATACAAATCTGCATAACATATCTCAGCCAGAGTCATTTTTCAGCCAGTTTAATTTTTTTTTCATTTAATCATTTTCATCTTGAAAAACGTCTTGTAGCAATCCCAGGTAATTTTACTGGTTGCATAAAAGGCAGTAGCTCTCACCACAAGCATCGGCTTTCACGGTGATGACGTGTCAGATGAAGGAATAGTGACACTTACAGTATTTCTGCTAATGGTGAGGTGGAAGCTCATGGGGAAGAAATGGCTGAAATGTGCAATTTTGTGATTCCAAACTAAAAATATTTTCACTGGTAAAGAAACGCATATAGCTAAATAAAGAGCATGACTTTATAGAGAATAAGAGAACAGCAGTTCCATCTCATCATCCTAGGATACAGTATACATTATGAAACATATGCTTTTTATATCACAACTCTAAAACTACTTGTTTACAAGCTTTACTATGCATTTATTTGTTTATCCATTTATGCACAGCAGTTTAAAAAATCCTCAGGCATCAATGGGAGATGTTTTAGTGATTTGATACATTATTCCTCCTAAAACCAAAAGATTAATGCTAAGTGAAGCCCCATGTGCTGATCTATCAGGAAGTCATTATGGGGATTTACATAAGGACAGTCAGGAAGGCCATGGTGGTCTGTTATGTTTTGGTGTCTCATTATCAGACATCTTAACAGTCTTTGTTTTCTTATTAACACACTATAATTGAAATTGACCTTTGTTACAGCTGATTAATCACCAGCCTTCAGTTTATTACAGTATGAAAACAACTCAGGTTATAGTAAGATAACAGTGGCAAGTAAACAGATCTTGCATTTTAAACACACTCCGTATAACTTAGATACAGGTAAACATTTCATTAATATGTGTTTTCATTGACTGTGTGTGTTTGTTTTCCTAAATTCTGTTCCTTGTGTTTTAAAATTGGTAGTTTTCTTACATTGTTGAATGTTTTTTTTTCATAATAATTTGCTGTAACTTAATTTGAGCAGCTCTCTGGACAGCGCATTCTCATTCGTGAGTAGTCAACGCTTTGTCCACTCCTATTGCGTTATATGCTGACCCTTAAGGAGCCTGTTTGCGTCAATGATTAAAGTACAGAGCTTTCACTACAGTACAATTGAAACCCAGACGCTTCAGTCATTGATGCCTAATGTAATGATTTATTATATCAAGTGAAAATGTTTCATAGGGATGTGGACGGGGTGGTGGACAGGGTAGAACAAGACAAAGGAATTTCCCACAGTAGACTGGGGTTTGATTCTAGTGCACTTTAATAATGATCTTTACACGTGATGTAAATGGTAATTATTGTAAAGAAGTAAGTCTGTGACATCAAGTCAAGTCAAGTTTTATTGTCAGTTCTTCCACATGTACAGTACAAACATACATACAGGGAACTGAAATTGTGTTTCTCTCTGATCCATGGTGCGTACAGATAATACTAACAGTGGAGCCTAAGATCTAGAACAAATATAAATATAAAAATATAAAGTACAACTATACAATAAGGCCATTGAAGAGTTATACTAATAAAAATAAAGTAAAAGTAAATAAGCAGTGCAAGGCACATGGCAGATGGAGTGTAAACCAGTGAAGTGTACATCAGTGCAGGTAACAGATTTAGTGCAAAAAAAAAAGCTTATTCATCAGTGTATGTAGCAATTTTTTTTTAAATCAGTTTGTCTTGTAACTTAACCTTACCCTGAAGTTTTAGTGCCTAACCTCAACCCATGACATTTCTTAGTGTAATGTTGAGAGGAAGTTATTTTCCTTAACTTTAATGCAGTTTTCTGTCTATGTAAAGTTGCTCCAATAATCACACAAACATGTACCTGTGGCATCAAAATGATACGCTAAAAGATGTAAAAATGTGGTGCAATTGACGCCTTGGGAAGCATCGTTATCTGACATGACCTTCCATATTCTGTCAGTTTTTAAAATGCTGCCTGATAATAAAAAAACATGTGGGTTTTATGTAAATGTGCATAAAATCTTCCACAAGGTATTTCCCAGTTTATGCAACATGGTTATCTAAAGTTTGGGAGCTGGACCACACCTCAAACACTCCCCTTCTGGAGTCTATCATCTATAAATGCCCTTCTGCCATGATCGTCAAAGTATTCTTGTTCTCCTACACTACACACCCTCCCCTAATTATTTATCCCTATTCTATTGTCTCCACAGAGCCTGGGGGGTCTGCTGTGCATGGAGCAATAATAGCAGAGTCTGCCCAAAGCCTTCCCTAGTCACAGCTCCATCATCATCAATCACAGTTCATATAAAGATGCTACTTATACACTTCATCCTCAATAAACGTTCGTACAACCTTAGTATCAGATTTGCCCCTTGCTCGTGAAAATGTAAAGAAAGGCCATGCGATCGTCCTCCAATCCCACCGTTGTTGGTTTTGATCCCTGGCTCCTCCGGTCACACGTCGAAGTGTCCTTGAACAAGACACTGAATCCCAACTTGTTGTTGTTCCCGGTGAGGGTTGGCCAGCTCCCCCATTAGAAGCAGTGCAAAGTGCTTTGACTACCGATGCGCTATAAGTTCTTCACACAACACATATATATTTTTAATAATAGAATTCCATGGCAGTTGATTGACATTTAGACATTTAGGTAAAAATGCAAATGAGAATATCTGGGGAAGAAAAGCACATTCAGCATATAGTATTGCTAGAAGAAAGGTCTTATAAAACATATATAAAACAGTATTATAAAAACAGTAGGAACAATCATTTAGAGACCACGAGTATTACGCCAATGTTCCTACAATTTGACTTATGAATTCTTGCGATAGAGTTTTACTGGCTGGTTTTTGCCAGTCAAGCAGCACTTTGATCTGCCGAGCAACTTCATCTGTAAGACCTTTGTAGTAATTAATTCAACTGCTTACTAAGCTCCTGTGAGACACATTTTGTTCCTAGTCAGAGTGAAGATCAAGCTTAATTGACCTTTAAACTGATATTTAATCCTCGCCAGATTGCAGCAATGGCGTTTGAGGAGCTCCAGCTAAATAAACAACACCAGCTATAAAACAGGCGTTCACCCAGTCACAAGCTCTCGACAGTGGTCGGTGCTTTGTTCCATACAGCCAGCTGTAAAAAAAAAGCCAATCTCACTGTGGGTCTCTTGGCCTTTGGGTGGAATAAATCTCATTGTTAGTGTTTTTCATGATGAAAAGTAAAGTTTCCATTCTCGGTAAAGCATCTGTCTCCTCCGATGCTGCCTGATGAGTTTTTCTGTACTTGAAGTCATCGAAGGCTCCAAACATTAATAAGCAAACTATCAAATGTTGCTCAAAAAAACATCTTTCCTTTTGGCAACCAAATCACAGCATCCATCCTTTCAGTGAGGCACAAGGCATCAAGGACAAGCACCAATTTCCCAGGGAGTGAAGGAATACACCAGGTTGCCTTTTTATATGCAATTCCAGATGCCTCATTAGGGCTTGATGTCTTTCATCATTATTCTTTCATGTAATTCTGTAGCACACAGCATCTGCACTCTTCTCACAGTGTTTGTTATTTATGTAAATCATTTCATCAAAAAGCGAATAAACATCCTTTGAAAAAAAACTTGAAATTGAAAATCACAAGGTGAACAGACAACATTGGCCAAATCCTAAGGAGTTTATAACTTACACAATCAGAAAATGGAAACACCAGCTGTCTTTTTCCATTTACTGACTCAAGCAGGTGTCTGCCACACATTTCCATTTTGAAATGCCACATTTGGAGGCTCATGTAACCACAGTTTATTTAGTTTATTTCACTTTTCATTCACCTTTTAAACCAAACAAAAAAGTCAGTTTAGCTCAGAGAAGTTAAAAATGATTCCCATGGAAATAAGCTCATCCAACTTGATTTCCCATTGTTACATAGATGTACACTAGATTAAACCAGTCTTTAAATCCTGTTTCCAAAAAAAATGGAACTTTGTAACCAAAAGAACAGAATAATTACAATAATTAATAATTAATAACAAAGTAATTTGAAAACTTTTTCAAAATTATAAATACAGGTGCATCTCAAAAACATTAAAATCCCAAATCCATTATCTCAAAATGTTAAAGTATTTCCCAAGATCCATCAAAAAGACAATACACAAAATGTGTGCTATTTTAGCACAAATTACTGCATTAATGTAGGAAGCATGGAGGTGACCAACCTGTGGCCCTGAAGATTAGGTTATTTTTAGTAAATCTGTGTTGTTGGGTTGGTGTTTCTCATTTTCAGGTTAGTTGAGGTATCTAGCTAATCAACCACAGTGGAATTAGTGAGTGGTTAGTACTTTTGACACTGTGGGCAGGTCTTGCTCATGAAATCCAAAGGAAATGACGACTGAAGACTGAAATCCTCTAAACTCTCCTGATAGATGGCTACTTTGACTATGGACTTGATAAAACATTGACTGCAAACCATCACTTGACTCTGGAAACATCACACAGGACTTCAAGCAACTTAGATTCTGTGCCTGTACACTCAAAAGGCTCCCAAAGTCTTGGAGCTGAGTTTCCAAATGAAATGCAACATTTAAAGAGGTCTCTGAACCACTTAGCAATGATTGTGGTGACTGTCTGTGTGGTGTTTCTTGATGCACTTATTCCAACACATAGTAATAAAATAATCAACTTTCTGACCATTCTAAGCTTAAAAACTCAGAAATTACAACCGTATAATGATAGAATTCATAGCACAGCTGCTGCATTGGTTCTCATACAATTATACACATTTCCCTAATGAAGTGGCCAGTGAATTGTAATGATATTTAATTATTATGTGCCTTTAAGGTGTATTCAAATTTTTGTTGTAATTTTGTAGCAGGTGTAGGTCATCACTATGTGAAGAGTACTTAAGCAAATAGTTCAACAAATTAAGAATAATGTGATTTGGATTGTAATAGTATTTGAATTATTTCATCATCTACAGTTCACAATATTATTGAAACATCGAGAGAATCCAGAGAAATCTCTGTAGGCAATGGCTAAGGCTAAAGCTGATATCAGGCCCTCAGGCAGAATTGCTATAAAAACCATGCAAAGAAACCATGCAAAGAAAAAAAGATATATAATCTTGATCCCCCAAAATTACTACACTATAACAATACTTTTTACAATTGTAAAAAAAAAAAATCATTGCATTTGCTTTTTATTTCCAGCAGTGTTCAAGCTTTTCTGGAAATGGGGTTTGTAAGCACAAAAATAATGATTTATCACCTACTACATGATGCAACTTCTGTATTTTTATTCTTTTTTTCTGACTTTTGTTTGCAGAATCACGGTCATTGAAAAATGACAGTAAGTGTGGTCCTAAAGCCTGAAGAAATGGCTGAAGAGAAAATGACAAAGAGCATTTAAAGTTCTCAAACAAGCCTGACCTGACATCCATAATGTTTTATCTTGACTACATCAGAGAGTAAACACTTTGACGCTGACGGTGATCACTGCATGATTCTGGACGTCAAATTGTCACACCTCTGCTATCTTGAGGATTAAAGCCTTTGTACTGGTGGCCTGGATGGAAATTCAATTCTGAAGCAAAAATGCAAACAAAAAAAAAGAATGGGTCTACAGGAACAGTGCGCATAATGTTCAAGGGTAAAATGTGCAATTATTCAGAGTCAATTCTGTTTCCTTTATGGACAATAATAGAAACTCTAAGCTCAAGCACTAACAAAGATACAGCAGAAACAACACTGAGTAATGGGTTTATGAAGGAGGGTAGGGTGAGCTTGTCGTAGGCATCACGGTTTTCATAGGAGTTAAAGACTCTTTCCTGTCATTAGCATTTGATCAAAACAATATATCCACTCAAGATCCAGTTCCCTATTGTTCCAGGCCACAACATGGCTGCTGCTCCCTGTATTACAGTGAAAACATAGTGGTTTAGTTAGATTTAGGTACAAAGACAAGTAAAAATGTGAAAAATGTTTGGCTTAAGATCTTTGCTTCCTTGTGTTATGTTGGGTTATGTTACAAGTTACAAGTGGTTACAAGTCATAATGTTTCCTTACTTGACCCAAAGTCCAGTCTGTTGCAGGAAAGTACTCTGCTTTGCTGACCCAACCATCCACCATGACTTTGGGCCTTAACATATTTAAGAATATGTCTCCTTGGGTCATTTTAGTATTAGCGTCCATCCTCCTGGGGAATAGTATTTTAAAAGAAGGGTGTAAAAAACTGGTAATCCGATGGGAAACAAATTCGCTGATATTAACACCTTTTTAAATAAAATGAAATGATTTAATCCAGTGTTTATGTGTTAACAGTTAACTGCTGCTTCATGGTTGAGTGAGATTTCAAGCCAAACTTAATGAGACAGACCCTGGCCTCTTGTGATTAAAGTTTAATTTGTAATAAAACAACATTATTAAAAAAGTTTTATTCTTAACCAAAAGTTCTTCTAAGCTTAAAAATTAATTAAATAATAATAACAATAACAATAATTCCATATTTTGTTTTGTTTTGTTTTTAGCTCTGGCATTTGATTCGGTTTGGTTGTTAGAGCATTGTAGTCACAAAAGTAATTACTGAGATTCTGAAACACAAGTCAAATGTGGCAACAAACACCAGAGGCCCAACAGATTAGAAACCAGCACCTTGGTTGGTGCAAAAGTAAAGGAAGGTGACTGGTAATATTAATAACCCCAATGGCATCCACACACTACAGAATGGCTTCCTGGTTGACCCATAAATGTGAAAGTTTAATGCACCAAAAGTTTCAAACAGGAAATGTTAAACTGTTTTTTTTTAGAAACACATTGTTAAACATCTCTGAACAGGTTGCCTCTCATAAATTGCTATGCAGACTCTGCACCAGTGGGTGTAGTAACCTTATTTCAAGGTTTTCCACTTTGCAGTGGTGAAGTCTCTCAAAGAACCTAGTCTATACTTTTTCCTTGATTGTTGTTGCTACCTCTAAACTCAAAGTTTATGGGGGAATAAATAAATCTCAAGGCACATCTTGCACTGTTTATCTCTGATGGCCCAACTAAATGGGATTACAGTGTATTTCACATTAGAGACCAACCCTTGTTTCAACATCTGCAGTTTGTAGACAACACAAGGTAGAACTACAGCTAATCTTTTAATCGTTCTGCCAAAAAAAAGGAGATTTCATATAAATTGCTAATGCAACCGCATCCAAGCAACAAGGTGCAAGGATGAAACCTGAGTAACAGTGTAAAGAGCTGAATGATCTGCATACAAAGTGACACAATAGCTTCAGACAGTCTCCATATGGGGCTTTGGAGCTGGTAAAATTGAAAATGAAAGCACAGATGCTGTCGCAATACATCGGGGGATCACAATTCAACAAAGAGTCTTAGAACTGTCAGGATGTGGCAACAGGACTCAGACTACTGATGCTGAGGAGAGGCACCTTCTGACAATTTCACTTAGTGCATCATCCTTGTTTTTTCGGGAGCCAAATTATCATATTTCACATGTCAATCAAATATTTAAGAAAAGGTGAATCTTATCCTCTGGCTGAAGCGACAGTGTGAAGTGTTTTTCACTTTCAGTTAGATAATCTGTTTTATGAAGTACTTTTTGATTAAAGACTTTAATAAGTTTAATTCATTTAGCCCTCTTAAAAGTAATCAAACTTAGCAATAGGCTCAGTTTCCCTCATACTTATCTTTTAATGGGTTATTTTAATGGGTAGTGCTAATCCAGATATCTAAATTATTATCAAGATAGAGCAATCATATTGATGTTAGGCTCTGTGCATCTGATATATCTGCCTCATCTATCTCCGCAGCCATGCAGAACCCTCTAATTGGCCTCCGTGACCTTCTATCCCTAGCACAGAAGTCTGCTTTGAGGCTTGAACTGTTAAACAAATTATATGAAACAAGACATGTTGTTTTATGACATCTTGCTGGTATTTACCACCCTGTACCTACTGTGTTATTAGCTCGGTGTTTCATGCTGATAAGCTTGACACTGCAGTAGGTTTACATTTGTGGAATTAGGTCCGGCAGGATATCAACTTGTGGGATTCATTAGTACGGGAGATAAAGGATGGAAGTCACTTATTTTGTATGAGCATCAGTAACTCAGTAATTGTTTGTGTTAGATCTGTCACACTTTGACGCACAATGCCCACATTTGTCTACTACAAATCAAACTCCTACGGCACACGCACATTATGGGAGCTGATGTCAATTACAATGAGTTTTTGCTACAACCTCCCCCACTACTAGGGATGGAAGTAACAGTACAGCATGAACAAAAGTGAACAAAAACCATATTTCTTTTAAAACAAATGCTCTGTCTTCCAGCAAGGGTTAAAACTCAGTCACAGTTGTGGCGGATGTGCATGGCTGCCCCAGATGAAGTCAAAAGGAGTGTGTGATAGACATGGCATTATTATAGCTCTGTTTGGTCAGACTGAGAGTGCTACAACTAACCTGTTAATGGCAGAGACCCACCAAGCCAACATGAAAGTATTAGCACTAATGTGAGCCATCGCGTTTGTCAAAAAGGGGCTAAAGACTACAGCCACTGGCCAACAAGCATGTTTGTTCTGCATTTACATTTAATCATTTAGAAGGTCCAAAGCGACTTACAAATGAGGCAAGTGAAGCAAGTTAGTGAGGCAAGCCAAAGAAAAAAGATTTAAGTGCATAGAAAGTTGTGGACGCGGTCTGCTTGTTTTAAATATGGGGAATGAGGCTGCTGAGAATGCTGAGTTCTGTAGCACCATCATGGGACCACTGAGCTAAAGAGTTTTGCTTGGGATCTTTTGTGTGCTAATGGGACCACCGGAAGACACAGGCAATGAGACAGTGGACCAATCCAGTGGAAAGGACAGTGAGACCTGTGTGAAAAGCCATGTGAGTGGATGAGAGGAAATCCCTCTGTATACTAGCAGAGGTTGGTAGTCTCTTATTCAACATTATAAAAGGAAAAGCCTTGGACTGAGGTTACAAACCAGAAAACAACAGCTTTTTCCTCACTATTTTACCACAACTTCCCCCTTAACGCAAATGATTTCTAGTTCATCATTCAAGATGGTCACGTCGTTTTGAAAATCCTATTTTATGATAAGATGTTTATGAGAAATGAGAAGAGCCTTTCATTTATGCCTTCTTGACTTTATTGTTGCCGAACAGCTGATCAGAGTGGTCCCTCTCCCAGAAGGGGACCAAGACTGATTCCACGTAGCGAATCAAGGGTCCAACTTGTGCCAACAGGACACACTGCAACAACTAAGGGCCCACCATGGCTGACTGTCAGATTGATGTGTCACGGCTCTTGCACTGACTTAGATAAAGGATGATAAAACAGTCACTTACTGAGGTGAAGACACACGTTATAGTTAAATGACTGTTAATATGTCATATTTACTCATTCATGAATCAGGGTTATTATTGTATACCTAAACAAATATTAAACCAAACAATTGTGGCTTTGAAACAGTTACGTAAACTGAAATAAATCATTTAAGAAGATGTAAAACTAAAACTAGATGTAACTTATAATGGTTGCTAAAGCAAGCAAGACAAAGGGAAAAAAGAAAGGAAGAAAAGTGATGTTCTAAAAATTGTTTCATTCAATCATTTGGCCTGAAGTAAAAATATCAAATACTCAGTTGTGCGTTTTGGGTTTTTTTATTTTTTCTTTTTTTTGCCTATTAACAGGCTCTGTCAGGGTAAAACAGATGTATTTAAATGTCTCCCATCAATGATTTGCAGAATACAGCATTTATTTTCAAAAGTCCAATATGTGACATTTTTCTAATATTATGCAACAGAAAAATGTTCCAAAACAATGTGGAAAGGTGTTTTTACTTCCAGAATCTGAGATCATGTTAGTGGGTTCCAAAATGATGTTTCAAGATGTTTAACGTTATAACCTGGTCCATCAGGTTTTAGTGCAAACAACTCAAAAATTCAGCTAGTTTACTTCACTTAAAATCTAGTAACCTAGTTTCAGAAAGGCACTTTTTTAGAAGATGTTTGGTCTAGAATTGCGCAAGAATGCATGTTATGATATGATATATAATCATAGAGTTAAGATACTGTGATGGCATAACCCGTTGCTTCCAGTACAACTGGGAGGAAAGCGTGAAGTTATTCATGAACACAAAAAGCCCTTTAACTCACACAAATCTCCAAAACAACCTTCTTTAACCTACAGAATATTGCCAGTCCATATCTGTCAGTCCATGAACTACTAAACTCCCTACTACTATGTACCAGTTACTCTGTGTAAAGTCTCCAATTAATCCATAATGCTGCATCAAGAGAACAGAGAGGAATCTCTTGGCCAGCACACTGATGGCCACAGCATCAAATAACGATGCCTCCTGAGGCATCGGGGTTAGGCACAAAAACTTTAGGGTAAGGTTAAGTTACAAGATAAAATTAATCAAAACAAAACACAGTGACAACAGCACGCACACACTTCCTCACTATAGTAATCACATGTGTCACGTTGTGTTACAGGCTGAAAGCTCCAAGCGTTGTTCAGCAATGCAAACGGGTACCTTCAGCATCACAATGTAACGCAAAGGAAATGGACAAAGCGGTGCCTCGGGAATGAGAACAAGCTGGCTTAGCTATTCCGCTCTACACTTACACTGCTGGGGGGACCCCCTTTGTTGCATATGTCATCTGCATGAAATTTTTGTTTACTACTGTTTTTTACTATTGTCCTCTTTCTCCTGTAGTTTTGCTTCTTCCTCTCTGTCTCCCTCTCTCTGTACCTTTCTGTCAGTATCCCAGGCTTTGGGGCCGTGTGTTTCCAATTTCCAGTTACTGGCCACTTTCTTTTTCTCTCCCCAGTTTCCACTCACCCCAACTGGTCAAGGCAAATGGCCGCCCACCCTGAGCCTGGTTCTGCTGGAGGTTTTGTCTGATGAGAGAGTTTTCCTCTCCACATTGCTTAGTGCTTGCTCGTGTAGGATTTGTTGGACTTTCTCTATAAATCCGTATGGTCCTGACCTTATTATGTAAAGTGCCTTGAGATAATGTTTGCTGTGCACTGGCACTAATGAAATGAGTTTGTGTTCTCTTCTGTTTTTGAATCTTTATTTAAAATGACTGTCAAGCCGATAAAATTCACTATATTTTGGTAGAAACAGACCTTTAGACAACAAAGCTGTGAGCTGCACACTGACTAAGCTTTATCTTTGATGTTTTAAAACTACATTTTAGTGACTATCACGATGATTGGATGTTCTTTTGGTACAGTTTAATTTTAAAACAGAACAATTATTAATATTCAAGCTTTGAATTAATGACAAACAGCCCTGGGCTTGTGGTTCTAACTAATAAAAAATGCTGGCCTCTCTAACAGCTCCAAGTAGATGATGCATATCTAAGATTTAAATCTGCAAGTATATAATCATAAATAAACCAAGAGTTTAAAAATATGTTTCACTGAGATGTTAACAGTTATGTGGTATACAGAGATCATTACTAATGTTTTCTGGCTTTGTCCAAGTGTTATGAATAATGACTGTCTAACAGCGTGAATATGAGGAAAAATGTAACTCGTTGGGGCGTGGGATCATCGCTGAAGTTATTTATATGGTAACTGGTGCAGAGGTTCCTCTCTGTGAAGCTCTGCTACTTATGTATGTAGCCTTGGTTTTGTCTGACATCATTATGAAGGTCAGAGTCCTGGAGTCTTCCTCACTGGCCACATGTTGCTGAAGCAAAGAGCTAAGGATCTCAGTAAGTGCCTTTGTATTATCTAATGTTAAATGTGATCTGGTGGTAGATTTAATGATCAGAATATTATTACAATAAATTAATATTACATTCTGAACAGAAGCTCTTAGCATGTTGTGTGAACCCTCAGTCCATTTTATAGGGCTCGAAATCACTTTGAGTTTGGTTTCTGTAACAGTCTACTTACTTTTGAAATAATTGGCACAGTTGTTTATAGCTAATTAAGCGTTTGACCTATTTAAATGTGTTGTTTTAATAAATCATTGAATAACTTTGTGGCCTGTAGCTGTGAGAGCTGAGTGAACATGCCTATTAATTATATTGAAATTCATTTTAAAAATAACTTAATGAAAGAGAGAAAAATTGTAACAGTTATGCATATGAAACATGGAAATGTGACCTCCAGGAAGAAAGGTGTTATCACTTAAAGGCTTTTATTGTGAAGCAGCTGCAGGAAGTCAATACCAATCATTTCTCAAGTTGGACATAACTTTTTTTCATATTGCTAGTTCTGCATCACTACTTACTTCTGGCAACTCTTTCAGTCAAATCAACTTTGCCACAGTGAACCCATCATCTTGTCTCCATGAAAAAGTAAAAGTGTTTTCTTTTTTTTGTTTTTTTTTTTGCTTCTGGAAACTAATTTCAGTGCAGGATTTATGCAACTCTGCTTCTCTAGATTCCGCATCTGTGGGACCTTCCTCTGACTTCATTAGAAAACCCTCTGTGCATCATCCATATATATATAACCATATATTCAGCTGCTACTCATAAAATCCTTCACCTCCACCATCAGTAATTGGGTTTCCATCCAAATTCAAATCATTAAAATAGTGACAATCAAAGCACAAACTGTGAAACAAACGTTCAAAACATTGATGTACTGTAATAATTTAAGGCATGTTACAACCCCCTTATTACTCTCGTTGACCTACCACTATTTTTTGTCTCATTTGTGCACAGTGCATGCTGTGATCCATGCATGTCTGTTTTCATTTCACTTTTGCACACTTTGTACTTTATTATTGTACATGAACTTTGCCCTCTTAGCCAACTGTAAACACTTAACAATATTTCAAAATGTTTTTATTTTTTTTAGGTGTGAATTGAAAATGTGCATAAAAACCTACTGTAGAATCTTTAGACCATGAGGGGATATCAATGTACAGCTTGCGGAAAAAATACTAAAATAAATAATGTCTACTATCATGAAAAATCATGAGAATAACTCTTAGGCATCTTCCTAGTGAGCCTCTCCCGATTTAAATACTTTTTACATGATCAGTCCGTCCCTCACTATGACAACTAATGTCTTATTTTGAATATAGTCTGCTTTAAAAAAATGTACAACTTGTACTATTGCATGAACAACAAACTGGAAAAACCAGTAAACAAGTTTGATTTATTGATATAAGATGCAACTGAGAGCTGAAGAGCTGAAAACATATTGAATAAATCATACATGATACATACAGTACAGCGCAGTACATGAAGCATGACTTACTTGTCACTCAAGGTGACATCATGACAAACATCTGAATTCGTGTATAGTGATGGGGACACTATAACGTTCTTTGCAGAAAGCAGGTACAAATGTTATATTTCCATTGTTCTAGTGCTTTCTCACTGCATTGTAGTTGTCTGATTGCATGAAATCTAAAGACATTTATTTTTCCAAAAATCTAAATGTTTTTCAGCAGTCTTTTGTCTTACTGCTTTGAATCTGAATCCTTGTTGAGACAAATGGCTGCATGCTGAGAATCATTCCACATCCTGCATGTTCTTGTGTGTGTCACATTAAAATTGACGATCTCCATGTTGTGCGGCATCACTATGACAAGCAGCTACATTGAGCTGGCACTTTGTCTGCAGTGGAAAACAAAGTACCTGGTACCAAAATGAATAGAGTTGAGTGAAGCTTAACCACTTCTATTTGGTGGAAAATTGCTAGATGAAGTTTGACCTAGGCTCTTAATTGCATCATCTCGCTGCACCGTCATCCTATAGGCTTTAGCCTATAGGGTGCATTAAGATGAACAGCTTAATGCAGATCTAATATTGGCATAACAGAAATTCAGGTTTACTTTAGCTGATTTCTCAGAAATATATCAAAAATACACAAACGGATGGAAGCCTGACAATTTCCGTTTGATGAGCAGGAGGCTGGTATTGAAAAGAGACTTGGTGGCCTTTGTTCATCACCAGTAAAACTTGAGGGTATATGTTTCACCTCATTTGACTGAATGCCATGAAATGGAAAATGTCTTCTGTAATTATCACACTCATAGTTATGGTTCAGTAGGCCACCAATTATCTAGCAGTAGACCAACAGATTTAATGTCATTGATATGTGTGGTAATTTGTCATTTTAACTAGTCAACAATTAGTAATTTTAACCCAAACCATGACCTCTTTCCTAACTCTAACCATTTTGTTTTTGTGCTTAGCCAATATGTCTTCCTTAAAGTAACAAAGTTCCAGATCCATGTTTAGTATTACTAACTATGACATAACAACCCACTGTGCCTACTGGCATGCAGAGTAGAGACGTACTAGACCATTAAGTCTAATAGGAATAGAAATAGAAAAGTATAGTTTAATAGGTTGAAAACATCAAAATCTTCCTGTGCAACATTTTTTTTTACATTGATTGAATTTATTAATTTAATCTCAGTCTATTGCTCATAAGGATCTTTGTCATCTGTCATAATCTGACTTCCATTCTATTGTTCTGCAATATAAACAGTGGAGGAAAAGCAATAGTGCAAACCTTTAGCAGTTTTGTTCACATTAAGCCTGCACCCCATTGTTGTGTCCTCCACCTGACATGCAAAGTCTATCAGTAACCTGCACCAAGGGTTAGAGTATGTGTTTGGGATTCTAAGAGGCCTGTAATATATCGTATCAGGCTCCCAAGGTGAAAGGGAGAGACAGGGGCCCAAGATTAATTCAAGCCACAGTATAATGAGACTGCTCTCAGACTTCCCCGGTGAATAAAGACAAATGACTTTTGTTTGCGCCAGCTTAGCCATGTGGCATTGATAACTCCAATAATTCCATTTCATGTCCAAGTCTCATCTGCCAGAGCCAGAGAAATCAGCAAAAAAAGTGAAATAAACTGTAATTGAGGGAGGCTTTTATTAAGTGACAGGGTATTTTCATACTCTAGTGAAAGCAATCCCATGAGGGTGGGTGGAAGCAAGGAGAACAGGGGCTGGCGAATCGGAGATGACAATGCTGTCTTCTCTCGGAAGAAAAGTCTTTCATCTAGCACAACAAGATAACTCGCTTCCAATCACTTTGATCTCGGCCGACTGGACATTTGCATGCAGGACTCTTGTGTAAGAGCCATCAAATTAAAGATGTTACTTGTCAGGGTCAAAAGACGCTAGCATGGATTTGACTGTCATACGGCTAAGTCGTACCATCACTGTAGTGACAATTAAAGTCCCAGTCAATAATTGCTGTAATGGTTCCATCTTGCCCACTGTCATAGTCTAAATCTGACCTTTAAACTTTCGACTACAGTGACTGGATGACAGCAGTAAAGTCCTGAGTATAGATTTTTTTCCGGTGCGTCACAAATAGTTTGATCACATGTGTAGCGTGTCTGATTATGCTGCTTGTTTGAGTAATAAAATGAATGATGATTTTTAAAGTCATGTTTAGGTTGATGTTAGTACTGTTTTTTCAGTTTCCGTGACCAGTAATTACCAAGGAAACCAGAAAGTTACTGACTTTTTTATTTGTTGCTGAACAGCTAGAATACTCAACTCAACTTTATTTGTAGAGTACTTTGGTCAGCTGTGGTTGTTTTAAAGTGCTGGACATAGTCAAACAACAACACAAAGACTTCAAAACAAAACTTAAAACAATACATAAAAATGATAATAAATACAACAATTAAACAAGAGAACAGGAATACGTTATCATGCTGGGTTGAAAGCCAAGGAATAAAAATGGGTTTCCAGAATAGTTTTAAAAATGGACAATGAAGGGGCCTACCTAATGTGCAGAGGTAGGGCATTCCATAATTTAGGTGCAGCAGCAGAAAAGGCTCTGTCCCCTCTGAGCTTCCGCTTGGACCTCCGTATTTCCAGGAGAAGCTGATCAGCTGACCTGAGGGGCCTGGAAGGCTTGGAGGGAAAAAGCAGCTCAGCAAGGTAATGGGGCGCCAGAATGTTTGAAGATTTAAAATGAAATAAAAAGATCTTAAAGTGAACTGTCAAAGTGAAAGTGGAGAGATGCCAGAATAGGACTTATGTGCTCCCTCTTCCGCGCTCCCACCATGAGACGAGCAGCAGCATTCTGAACCAATTGGAGAAGTGCAAGGGAAGACTGGAAAACTCGAGAATACAGGGGGTTGCAGTAATCCAGCCAAAAAGTGATAAAGGCATGGATTACTGTTTCAAAATGCTGCCGTGCAAGAAAGGGCTTTACTTTTTGCTGCTGTCTAAGGAGGAAAAAAACTAGACTTCACAACTGCAACAATTTGGCGGCCAATGTAAAATCACAGTCCATCTTAAAGCCCAGATTTGAAACTGTCGGCTTCTCATACAGGCCTAAGTCAACCAGGGAGGGTTTTCCAGAGAAATTTGGACGGAACCTCATCACTTTTGTTTTGTTTTCATCAAACTTTAAAAAGCTTAAGGCCAATCAGTTCTTAATGTCATCAAGGCATGACAGAAGTGAATTAATAGAGAAAACATAATAGCGGCATATAGATCTGGCTGTCATCATCTTAACAATGAAATAACAATGAAAAGAATACCGTACTTTCTGAGGATGGAACCCAGGGGAAGTAGGTAAAGGAGAGGCCCCAAAATTGAGCCTTGGGGAAAGCCATATAACAGAGGAGCCGAAGAAGATTCAGAACCCGCAAGGCTCATGGACAGGGTTTTGTCAGATAAACAGGACCTAAACCATTTCAGAGCAATGCCGTGTATTCCCATCAGGTGTTTTACCCAGGTTAATAAAATATCGTGGTCTACTGTATCAAAAGCAGCAGCCAGATCCACCAGAACAAGAATCCTAAAATCACCAGCATCAGTTGCCAGGGGGATGTCATTCAAGACTCTTAGTAGTGCTGACTGCCAGGAGTGAAACCAGGAGCTAAACTCCTCCATATCAGCTGGTGGAAAGTAACACATCCCATTGGTGAAAAAAATCAGAGAGTGATGGTAGGATTACAAATGCCAACTTAAACTTCCTGTACCAGAGCCAGAAAAAAACATATCTGTCAATTTCCCTGTTAAACTTGAACACTGAAATTTTTAATTGGTGATTTTCTCAGAAAATGAGGAATCTTCTGTTTTAACTTCTCACTGCTGAGTTTTTAGCCAGGTTTTATAGCATTTAGCTGCTAAAAAATATCCACAAGTAAACACTAATATTTTAGGGGGATGGATGTGATATAGATGTATTGTAGTGTAGTGCAAAGTTCTTGCACATGGCAACTGTTGTCTCCTCAGATGGATAGTGTGCAAAAGGCTGTAACCATCCTATTCTGTGGTGCTCTGATAGTAGGAAATTTGCGAGTTTATACTGTAGTTCCAAAATGTGCATTCATTTGGTTTCACTTTTGTGTTTATCAGTAGCAACAAACCCACAGTCATATTTGCTTAATTTTTCTTTGTCTATAATAAAATATAGCTACAACAATGCTTAAGAAATTGTGTTCTGCATTGCAATAAATATTTCCAGGGTTAAAAAATATGAAAACAAATATTTGTTCATGACCAAATTTCGTGACAAAGATAAGACTTTGAAAAGAAAAACGAAGATGAAATGTTTTACATTTTTCACGAACAACAACACCACAAAAAAACAAACAAAAAAAATTAGAGGATTGTGTGAAGTAGGAACGAATGGACATGAAGAAGGCTTCCTGATGCAAGGACTTATTTAATAACATGCAGCATCTGTAGAATCCCAAGCTGCGACTCATGTCTCAGGAAAACAGTTTACTCCATTGCCTAAAATATCTCTGGATCCAAAGTTGGTTTAGCTGCTTTAGCTGTTGCATTAATCCTCTGAGGATCATTTAAAAACGCAATGCAAGAAATTATTAAAATAACTGAAAAATATCCAGCACAACAGCTTCTCCTTTCAAGTGAATCCAGCTTCTATCTATTCATCTATCTATCTATCTATCTACACACACACACACACACACACAGACTAAGGGTCAATTCAGGTCAAAAGCTTCATGTTAAACTTTACTTTAAAGAAAATCTGCCCTTTGCAGCAATAACTACTGTAGAAAGTTGGGATCACTGTCTTGCTGAAATGTTTTTTTTTTTGTCCCCAAATTTTGTTTTGGTCAAGAGGGAATGACATGCTTCTTCAGTATGAAGTGCTATCAATGCTAATAGAGGGTGTCTTGCACATGTCCTAATACTCCAAGCATCCCCAGATCCTCGTGTTTCCACCTCCGTGGTTCACTGATGGTGTTAGGCAGCCACTTATCATCTTTTCACGAACACTGCATCTGACAGCTCAAAATGTGATTGATCAGTCCACAAGGCTTTTTTTGCAGTCATCTAAAGTCCACAGTTTACACATTGTGGCTCACTGCATTTCTTCTGGTTTGCAAACCTTAGTCATTTTTTTTCTTATCAACTCTGCCCATGAGGCCGGCTGATCTGAGAAATCTGCACACAGCTTCTGTCCACACTAGTTTCTCTCTTGTTTTATTTAATGATGCAGCCAATACTGGAGCAGTGAGGCATCTGTTGTTGAAGGACGCTAGTAAGTACTTAGCCTTTTGGGTAGATTGGGCACTTTGACCTTCCACCTGTCCTAAATGGTAAATAGTCACTTATATAGCGCTTTTATCCAAAGCGCTATATATATTACCCATTCACACACCGATGGCGGTGTCTGCCATGCAAGGTGCTCACCTGACCCACCGGGTTAGCAACTTGGGGTTCAGTGTCTTGCCCAAGGACACTTCGACTTGTAGCCAGGAGTGGGGATTGAACCACTGACCCTGTGGTCCATGGTCAATTGCCTTACCAACTGAGCTACAGCCACCCCAATTGCATCATAACTCTGGAGACTATAATGTACATTCATTACCTTTAAATCTTTAATTTCTTGGCTATATCTCGTAGAGAATAAGCTTCTTTTCTCAAGACAAGTATAGACTGATGGATTTCTAAGGAAAGCTGTTGTTTGTTTGCTAATTTAGATTGAAAATGAGAGTCAATCACTCTAACTATGGAAGAAAAGCCAAATATAAACTCATTGTTGGTTTACTGGGCATGAACTTATTTTAATATGTTTTAATACCTGCACATAGATCAATTTGAGAGCATCCACACTTTTTTCTGACAAATCTGATAAAAAAAAAAATGCCACAGATTTGACAGGCAGTGTTTGTTGAGTGTAAAATATAACACTGTGCTCAAAGATGTTTTATAATTCATTTGCACTCCTTCATACTTCAAACACTCCTCCTACTCTGCTTATAGTTGGATTTTTGCGTCCTTACTGTCAGGAAGTGGTCATCAGGGAGAGGACTTTCACCTGGGCTGTTGAACAGGGAAGTTTAAAAGCTTATGTGCCCAGACGGCTATGCAAGTGGTGACAATAGGAGCAAGTAAAACTGTCTTTTGACTAGCAAAATACATTTTCTCATCCTTAAACATTTTTAGTTTTTTGGACTACAGCTAGCCTAAAACTATTTATATTTTTGTAAAAAAAAATGTAACTAAATCAAAACCAGGTGCCACAATTAACACTAACACATTAGTATATGGGCCTTCTGGGCTAAGGCCCAGGAGGCTAAGAGGCCCGGAAAGCATCTGGGCCAGTTACTATTCATATTTCATCTTTGAAAGCACTCACTTAAGACCACAAAGTGAAGCACAATAACCAAATATGCAAATGCTAATGAATTCAGCTAATTTAAAAAAAAATACAAAGTTTGTTACCAAACTGCTCCAGATAGAAAATACAACAAAAGTACTGCTGACAGGGCATGAATGGAGCACAACTTGTGCACAGGCTCTTCACTAAGTTAATACACACACACACTAGCAGGTAATGTTTTAGCCACATTTTCTGTGTATCCATAGCAATGCACATCTAAGAACTGACTGTGGTGGTGTTTCGGTTACACCAAATAGTTTGAGAAGAGGAGCACAGCCGATAGCTTTCTGATCTCTGTTTGCCTAAGATTGGAACTGGTACATTGAGTCATCAGAGGAACAGAGTAATTTGCAGCGAACATCATCATCTTTGCATTCTTCAGCTCACAGAAAATGTCATCACCCAGAGAGCAAATGTGTACAAAAATACATTTATTTGAAACAATTTCAAAATGACAGTTTCTTTACTGTAGAAATATCGAAATAAAGATGAAGCAGAACATTACTGATGATGCATGCATTGTAGATTTTTGTGCACTGACGAACATCACAATGCCTCTTTCCTTCTGAAATATCACAAATGCAAGAATGTAGGGTTTTTTGTTGTTTTTTTCTCTTCTCAGTATGGAATCCACCCGAGAACTGGACCTGTATTATGGGGCTTTTAAGGTTTTGGATGAGACAGGAATTTCCAGTGATCAAAATGAAAAATTAGGAAATAAACATCAAGAAATTAGCCAAAGCACAAGTTTTTGTTTTACTAGTGACAGCTCCAACATTTTTAGTGGCTGTTCTTTATTGTCTTTTACAGGCTTTAAATGAATTCCAGAATCTTAGTTGGCTGCAGCTGTTACAAAGCATTATGTCCTGGTTATGAACCAAGTCGTCACATATTCTTCAAGCTTTCAAAGGACCCATAACGAAGGGACGAGGAAAAGAGGAAAGCATGGCCAGACATGCAGGAAGCACCATCTTCTTTTCATTCCTCCTAATCCTGTGTGTCTAATAAAAATCACAACCAAGCGACACCATCATAGTCCCTCACCCAAACAAAATCCAGCCAAGCAAACATCCCTTTGGTTATGACTTGTGGTGAATACAACAAAGCCGTGAAGCTATCTTTGTTCAGTGTTTGTGTGTGTGCTCTTAATGCAGAAACTGGCTTGGCTGTTGGTTTGAGATGAGGACGCTGTGTTTGAGGTAATGCATATGCGATGTGACAGCCTATGACTTTGAGCAGTGTTCCCCTGCCCCTCTCACTTCTCCTCCTGCTGTTTACTTGAGCTCGGCATGGGGCATCCTCCACTCAGCTGTGCATCTTTCTCTAATTCTCGTCATGCTGGATGCTCTGAGGCCGACGGGAGTCAGCTCGAGGACACTTCACTTCTGCAGGACTAAAGAACTCACCACTGGTTGAAGGTTGCATGCTGGGAGTATGGTATTTCCCTCATTTGAAACTAAATTAAATGTAGTGAGTCCTGTTTTGAGTTGTGGAAGACGCCTGATGGTGCCAGGAGAAAGAGACATAAACCCACCTCAGTACCACGGTTTGTACAGCGAAATGTTAAAAAAATGCAAATAGTTTCAGTCTTTATATCTCGTAACAATAATCTGGTTTTGTCATGTGAATGTAAATGTTTAAAATACTAAATTAGCCTCAGAAAGACCATGACAGAAGGAGCAGACTGGGTCAATATTTTTGAAGCTCTGTGAGAATTGACAAAATCAAACACTCTTGAGCAGACGCCCCCAAAACCCTGAGCAAAGACAAAGTAAGAAACACTCCACTAAATGGATTCTCACCAAATGACTGTAATTTTGTTATCTTAAAAAAAAAAAAAAAAAAAAAAGAGACAAAAAGGGTAACAGCCACTGAACAAACCTTATAGGTTCTATGATATTGGGTATCGGATATAAGCAGTGCTACAAAATAGCAATATTACATACAAACCCCATTTTCAGAAAAGTTGGGACACTGTGTAAAATGTAAATGAATTGAATGCTATGATTTGCAAATTATTTGAAAACTATTGTTGTTTTTAGTACTTGCTCAGTTTGAACTTGATTTGACAGCACTAGTCTCAGTATTACTACTCGACCTAAAAAGGTCCTTCCTGAAAAATATCTGGATGACAGCATATGTTGCTCCAAAATCTATATGTTTTGTTATTTAATGAGAAATAATTGTGCTTTCACAGATGTGAAGTTACTGAACCTAATGGCGTGTGCATTAAAGTACCATGCTGGATTTTGAACTTTGAACTGATAACAAATCAGATGGTCTATCTCCTCGTGTTGTTTCCTCTTAACACAGGATCACAGGACAGTGTTCTGCTTCACCTCACATCATTATACAACTTTTTACGGCACAAAATTCCAAATGGGCAAGTAAAAAAAAAAAAACAATCACATTTCTTGGTTTCAACATTAGTACTTTTTGTCTACTATTTAAATTAAAAAATTTCAAATTTCAAATGATTTGCAATTCATTCCATTGCATTTTTCTTTAGTTTACACAATGTCCCAGCTCAGGTGAATTTAAGAGCACTCCATTTAGATTCACATTTTGTCACACCATCTCCAATGATCTGACAATGACATGAAGAGCAGTATAAATATTATGCTGACTGGGACAAGTGAAACTGATGTAATGCAAACAGTAAAAGTGTAGATCTACACCACACAATCAACCCAGAATCTAAATGCATTGTTACACACATTTCCCTCACAATCTCAGCTATAACCATTTGCCAAAAGTATGGTTTTACCTTGGTATTAATTTAGGCATAACATCAGTTTATGGTGTTTGTCATTTCAATAAAAGAAAGCAACAGCGAATGTCTGCTGCATTATGAGGCTGCATTTTACACACGGTGGCGGTTTTACTGATGTTAACATTCGAACACACTCACAAATATGCTGTAAATGAACAAGTATATTGTTTATTTGTTCAGTCTTACTTATTTGGTCGAACCTTCAAGGTATCCTGGCGTGAGGGCATGTTTCTAACTACCATAGCCTCTTACAGGTGTACCACAGGGCTCAGTTTTAGCTCCTGTCCTTTTTCTCCACCCATATTACATCCCCGGGTTCTATCATTCACTCACAAGGCTTTTCCCCGAGACTGCTATGGTGAATACACACAGCTCTTCCTGCCTCTTCCAAGCCAGACCTTCGACACAACACAAAATCAGCATTAACACTGGATCTGCAGTGTTGGTCCCCACTAAGTTAACCAGAGTCATCAACGATCAACTCAGCTTTATTGACCACATCTCCTCAGTCTCTAGAGCATGCAATATTTCCCCTCTACAACATAAGAAAGATCAGACCCTACCTCACGAAATATACAACCCAACTCATTTTGCTGGCACTGGTCATATCTCATCTCAATTACTGCAATGCCCTGTTGTTACGGTTACCAGCATGCACAATCAACCCCTTGCAGATGATCCAAAATGCAGCAGCATGCCTATTTTAATCGGCCAAAAAGGACCCATGTCACACCACTCTTCAGATCGCTACACTGGCTTCCTGTACCTGCTCGCATTAAGTTCAAAGCTCTGTCTCTTGCCCTCAGGGTGATCAACTCAACAGATCCTGCTCATCTCAACTCCCTCATTCAGGTCTACAATCCTTCCTGTCTGCTGCGCTCTGCCAACGAACAACGTCTGGTGGTCCCAGCAACACACTGCAGACACCAAGCAAAAACTTTGCGCGTTCATCAATCTCACTCCAAATCTCTCACTCTTAAATCTAAAAATAAAAAAATAAAGCTTTTTTTTGCCAACTCACGCTTGTATCTCATAAAACAGAAGGACTACTTCTGGTCGCACTTTTCTTTGATATTTTCTACTTGGATAAAAGTAGAAATTTGGATAAAATCTTTGGATTTTGGATAAAATCATGGATAAAATCATCTGACAAATGTCTAAATATCTAAATTAACACCAAACTTTCACATTTCCTGCCAAAGTGGCTTTAATCTGCCCTTAAGTTCTTATGATCCAGTTTATTTCACTAAAGACTGAACAAATCTAATGTGGGCCACTTTCCAATGTCTTCATCCATCTTATTCATATCAGTTCTCTGACAATGCAGCTGATGATTCTTTTTCTTCTTCTTCTTTTTTTAAATATTACACACAAAGCCTATTATATAGTGTATAGTTGATAGTTTTAAAAAATATCTATGGACAGATGTTTGTTTGTGGCTCAGTTTTTTCTTAAGTCTCTGCATATGATTGTCATTTCTAAGTCTGAATGTAATGTGAACAGTCAACACACAAAGATCAGATGTGATTTTTAAAAATCAAGCATTAAGGCCTGTAATGTGAACACAGCCTCAGAGTGCATAAGGCTGATGGGAAACAAAAGATGAGACGAGATGTATCTTGATATGGTAATGATGATAATGGTGCTCGATGAAAATACAGGAGATCACCATAGTCTTAAGACTTCATACCAAGGGGGTCATGCTGTATGTCTGTGCCAAACTTCATAACAACCCATCCAGTAGCTGTCAGTACATTTAATCTAAAATCACTAATGTCAACCTCAAGGTGGACTGCTGTTGATGGAAAGTCGTCTGAATCATTTGGACTCATCATTGGCACCATGCATGGCAGACTCCCTCCAGTTGTTGAGATCATTTAGGTAAAGTTGTGGACTGAATGAGAACAACTGTCATAGAGACATGCTAATAATGTGAGTAACAATAGGGATAAAGGATACAAATTTAAGCAGATAAAATCATCAGTGAAATCAGAACCAACTGGTATTTTGAAAATAATTGGCAATATAACTTATGTCACATTTAATGTTTTGGATGGATCCCAAGATGTGAATGTTGGGAGTTTGATCACTGGTATCCCCAATGGCGACTCAAATGGAAACTGTAATGCAGTGATACCAGAGGGTTCGTCAGCTATGTAAAAATGTCTGAATATCTACTGTATATATGTCTAAGGAAAATATAAACATTCTGAACATGACCATGTTCAAATTGATCCTTTTCATTTCCCGGGAAATGGAGGGAAGTTAAATCTGTAATATGCCAATACGGTTCTACCTGCATTTACAGATAAAGTCTTTCTATTAGATACATATTGCCCAACAGAAAATGGAAAACTAAGAGCAGAACAGAAGCTCACGCAAAATCGATTGGGCTCTTTTTTTTTTCTTTTTTTTTTATGAATGATTAGAAAATAACTATTTACAACACTTATCTACAACACAGAAAATGTGTCCTCAATAAGAACATGCACAAGTCAAGGACCTTTTAGAAAAACAAATTTGATTTCTTTAAGTAATGTTTGACTTTTTAACACACTTTCAAAAACAGACCATAGTTAGATCTTCTGCTGTTACCGCGGTACTCAGACTACGAGCATGTAGAAAGTAATAGTAATAGTATATACATTTAACAGAACAGATGATAATATTGTACATTTCAATAATATTCCCTGTTTGAAGACTCAGACATTAGTCTATATATACTGTATGCAGAAATGATTTTCAAAGCAAACTCCTTAGGAAATCTTACATAACTCTTCGTAGGTTTCCACAAAAGATATTTCACTCTGCAAATGAATGTCATGTAGCTTATACATCCACAAAACTGAATACGTTTTGCCAGTAGTTACAACAATCTCATTGAGTAAATTGACATTTGCTGCATGGATGTTGTTGAACGACACATCCATGCAAGTCTTTATAAATGAGGTCCCTTAGAAAACTATTAACATCAGTTGTGTTGGGAATTACAAAACAGAAAAAGAGAAACCCCCCCCCCCCCACACACACACCCTCCCCAGACACTTTAATACGCTCTGTACATAAACTGTTGTGTTCTCCGGCTTTACACACTAGTACAGTTTGGAATCTCCCTTGTGCTCTCGCAGGCGTTTCCAACTCCCCCTGAGCAGAAATAAATAAAACAAAAGAAGAAGAAACAAGTGGAGAACAAAGGTGGTTAGTTGAGCATCGTTTCTTCAAAGCCTTTAAAACAAATAACTTCTTTGACATTGACACCTCCTGTTAATTACTGAATTCCCAATGTGCTGTTTAATAAAGGGCTATGATGATGGTACACAGTAAGGAATTAGAAAGTGGCCCATTATTTGTCCTTTTTATTATGATACCTTTTAAATAAATGAATAGGCACATGCACAATAGTGTTTTTCATAATTTCTTAGCTATAAATGGACAAAAGCTGAAGTACAAATTAAATAGCTACTCCCACGGACAGATCATTAAATAAGCCTAAGTAGTAGTAGAATAAGTCAGTAGATCCATTTAGTGATCAATCCATAGGTGAGAGGTACATGGGCTGTAGCCCAGATATAAATCCACTATTCATATTTCTTCTTTGAAATTTTTAATTATAATACACTAAATGACCATAAAGGGGGAAAATGTTCCCAAAGGCAACATAAAATGTCCAAAATGACCTAAAACAAGCCTAAAATATGCAAAAACAGATGCAAAACATAAACTGCAAAATTAAGGAGCTCATTTTGTCATAATCCGTTCATGACTGCTCAACTAGTTCATAGTGTAAAGGTCAGTTAACAATTATATTAAGCACCCAATATTGTCCAATATATGATCTGTCAGAAAAAATAAACCTGATGATGTCAATAGTTTCTTTTGATTGAGCTACAGTTTTAAAGCAGAAATGTAAAGTGTATGAGAAACTGATGAAGTTTAATTTAAAAGAGGCTTTTACCAGTCAGATAATATAATAGTGCTGCAATATTGGAAATTTAGTATCCAGTGATTCTGAATTTATGAAGAGAGAGTACTAAATACTAAAATAATACTTCAATGTAATATGCCTTGTAAGACTACTAATGGTTTCTTTAATCAAATATCAGGAAACAAAATGTGTTAAATACATTAATAATCATAATAATAATAATAATAATAATAATAATAATAATAATAATAATAATAATACATTTGAAGCTTATCATATTGTTAATGTTATTTCAAGAACAGAAGCTAGATGTTAGGGAAACTTTCTTGTTTGGGTAACAATTACTTTTCAATGATTAATTAAATGATTACTAAAGAAAATTAATTAGCCATGTTGCACGTATGCTTTGCTCTGATACAGTTGGATGCAAAAGTTTGCATCTTTGTCTTATTAAATGTTAAAGAGTAAAACAAACAATGCACACTCAGCTAGTAATATTGCCACCAGACATTAAAGTTATTTTTATTAATCAAGAGGGATGTAAACTTTTGCACCAATGTAATTTTCATTATTTTACTGTAACCTTTGTTTTTGTAAACTCCTTGACCATTTTCTGCTACTTACTTTTGTAATTGTTATTACAAGTAATTTACTTGTGATTATCTTTTAGAGCTAGGTGAATTAGCAGTGAGGGTACTGAATTCAGGTCTCACGATAGTGATAGCTTAAGCTACTGTACATGTTTTACAGTACCTGGGTAAAAATGGACAAAATGCTGAATTACATATGAAAAAGGGGAAAAAACGCAAAACTAAATTCGAAATAAAGCTACAGTTTTTCCAAACATCTACACTAGCAGAGCTTTAAATTTCTCAGAGCAGAATGGCAGGAGACTGACATCAGTTGGAACATCAGGCATGTGAAAAGGTGATTGGTAATAAGTAAAGCGGAGTCAGCTCAGTCAACAAATTTGGCTTATAGTTCCTGCCTTTCACTAACTTTTCAACAAAGTAGTAGGTGGAACTTAAGAAGCTCTATCGGACTTAAAATCTGTTTTGTGGCAGCATTTTGGATTTTCAGCATGAGGTCAAAAAACAAAAAGATTGAACAAGGACTACTTGCAAGCTCTGTTGCCATGCACTTTGGTTCAGTTCGATGCCAGCTGACAGCACTAACATGCTAATGTCACAGTTGTTGTCAACGCTCCTTAAAAGCTACATAAATGTTAACAGCCACATTTTTAACAGTTAGTGGAACATGGTGACTTTTATTCTTCAAACGCTGCAATATTTGAATTAAACAGTGTCAAAAGTCTAAACCGCCTGAAAAATGTCAGCATGTTAACATACATAACTGTGTTGTGATTGGATCAAACTGTGAGCCGAGCATTGTGTATCCAACAGAATCCTGATTTGGCTGAATCATTACACCCCTAATTACAATTTTAAATTAGCTTCCATTACAGCATTTTTGTCTTCTGAGTACAGCACTGTGGTTGACATTTACTACTATATATTCTTATTCTATATCAGCCATTACCTCCTGTGCCACCCTCAAGTCAAGCTGCTATATGGTTTTATAACAGACTGAATCAAATGTGGGGGATTACAGGCTGCATACAAAAGGTAATAATGGGCATCGTGGTGAATAAAAATATTAAGCTGCAAATATATCAGAATATTGATGGTCTTGGTAGTGGAGGGCATCCACTATTGTGTAACACATATTTCTGCTCAGAATCAGCAAGTTCCCTAAAACTTACACTACAGAAGCTTCATCCGTCTTGTAAACCATCTCAGGATTAAATGGACCCAAGGATACCAGCTAAACAGTCGGCTGAATGCTGCTTAGTCAGACCTTATGCACAATTTGCTTTTGACAACCTGTTGCTTTAGTGGTAGTTTTGAGGAAAAAAACGTCATCATTTAAATACGTCATTTTGTGACCAAGCAGTCGAGCCATCAAGGCTGCTGGCTCTGTGATCCTGGTGGCCTAATAACCCCCAAGGCTGCATGTCTAAACATGTTAATTATTCATTGTTCTCAATACTGCATGCTCCACTGGAATCTATTCTTCACTATATTAAACCTCTTTCCAGGACTGTCTCTACTCTCGGTTCCTCCTCTGACTAATTAAATGATGCTAAAAGGAAACCGACAATTCTCCATTGAAAAATAATTCAGATTCAGTAGCTAAGGTATATCTATAGCCTGAATTAGAAAGACATTTCCTTACTTTTGACCCTGGCATCCAGTTCCTTCTCCATGAGTTCTTTGGATGTGGAGAACTCGCTCAGCGTGATTTTAGGCGTGCTGTCACCCTGGCCCACCGAGCCGATCATCTCCTGCTCCTTCTCCTGGTTCACCTCAGCATATATGTTGATCCAAGGTATTTTTCTTTAAAAAAGATTTGCAAAAAGAAGAGTGAGCCTCAGAGCAATGTTAGATAAACCATTGTTTGTTTCTTGTGACACTATAACTATTTTGTCATCTTGAAGTTATTCCTATAAACTTTAACGCATCACAGAATTAACCTTAAAGAAAGTAATTCTGTTGATTTGTGCTGACATCCCAACTTTAAACATTTTCTTGACCATAATCATATCTGAAAAACTAATTTATACGGAAATTGCAGTCACATAAGTATTGTTTCCAATCTACATTTACATCCGCTAATATTTATTTAGTACCATCCAATTTATTTCCAATTACTATTCATTTTGGTTATTAATTGCTCTGCTTTGTCAACTGTGAGATTTCTTGAAAAAAAATGCATCCTCTTTAGACTAATGGGAACTATTTCATATCCATAATTGATGACAGATTTTCCATTTCCCTAATACTTTTCAAGAGAATAATTTCGAGTATGAATAATTTATTCAGCAAATATAAGACGGGGCACAGCAGCCGCATATTAAACCGTTTAATTGTCATTTTCCAGTCCTTTTATTACTGATTGCGGGCATTGGAATTCTGCTAGAAGTATGTCTTGAACCTCAAGGGAGACTTTTAAATCAAAATTCCCAACACAGCTATAATTGATTGGCCCAGACTGCATCATCAATAATGGAACATATGGTAATACAGTAGATAGATCACAAGTTAGCTGGGTTCTATGATTGTACTGTGTGTGCAGCAGGTGAAGGTAATCGTTTAGATTGGTACCTCTTGAATTTGTAGATGAGGAACACTGCTAGGCCCAGGAATACCACTGATAAGAGCATCAGCATGGCTGAGCTACTGTGTCTGGGATTGGAGTCCACCAAGGGTGCTGTGGGAGCAGAAGTGAGATAGCAAAGATTATGTTAATGTGTTTTCATGTTTTTGTCTATTTGTTCATTTGAACTTCTGCATGAACCTGTAGGGACAGCTGATAAAGACAAGCCATTTGGCAAAATGCTGCACATTAATATGCTGATGTAAAGGAATGGTCCCAAAAAATAACTGAGGGATAAAAAGTGCAATAAAGTGAAGTAATGTCAAGTTGTGGGAAACCCTGTAAAAACATTGAACACTATGCATTGAACTCTTAATATAACTACTGGCAAAACTTGAACTGCAGCATTTGGCTTTAATTTCACAGCAAAACTATGTTAATCATCACATTGACCTGAATATGATGGTATTTTTGAAGTAGCAACATCAGCAGCAGGAAGTGAAAAACTCTAAAACATTGGAAAGATTCTATCATAAATATATTTGTATATAACATCAATAGGTTACAATTTGCCTTGAGTTGAGATCAAAAGCAGCAGCTTTCCAAAACATGATCTGTGGTCAACTTTACCAAAATCAAAAACACCAACAGTTCACACACAACATCCATAAAGTCTGGAGTATTAATACCTTTACCAGATGGCTAGGACGGTTGAAACCTCAATATGAAGTATTTTATTAGGCTACCAAAAGCCCGTTCTCATTCCCGAGGCGTTAAAAAGCGTCGCTTTGTCAAGACCTTCTGGTTTACATGCTGGCACTTAAGGTACCCATTCGTGACTATGCTTGACGAGAAAAAGTCTCATAGGGAGGTGGATGGTGCAACAAGGCAAAAGTTGATGGTCTTAGAGTGTTCAATACCGGATGTAATTGTTCTTAGGGCATGAAATAGTGGAGCTCCTGGAGTGTCCAATAGTAACGCCTCCTGTGGTGTCACACCAAGGGACGTACAAAGTGAAACAAATTTAGGCCTTAAGAAGCGTCAATATCTGATGCTGTGAGATTAGAACGTGTTGATCCAAAACACACTGGCAGCTGTCTGCTATTTGATGATATCTGTAACAATCAAAAATAATGTTAAAATTACCACTTTAGTGTCACAGTGTAGACTATATTTAACTTAGATGTAAGAGTTGGGAAGGCTTCTCCTGCCCTTACAGTCCATGATGTCATGTCAGTGTTTGAAGCTGCAAAACCATCTGGGAATCAGACCTCTGGTAGTTAGATAAATTAACTTGCAAAATATAAGGTTTCAATGCCAGACTAAATATCTTTTTCTGCCTTCTCAATCAACAAATAATACAGACAGACCATCAGATCTTTATTTTTTTTACATTTGATGCAAATGTTCATGTCTGAACATTTGCAAATTCAGTAAGTGATTCAAAACTAAAGACTTCATAAAATGCAATAAAAGCGTTTATAGATAATAGATCGCAATACATTCAGTTAAATAACTTTTCCTCAAATACATTGCTTGCTTGGGCCGTTTGTAAATATTACACACTTCATTTATAGCAAAACAAATACCAGAGTGATAAAATGTAATCTGTTTGCTTTGCGCGACTTAAGGTTTGATTAACTTTCTGGTACCAAACACAAGTTCCACTTTTATTTTGGAAAAGAAAGCCATACAAATAGTTAATAGGACAGATTATCTGACACCAACTAATGAAATATTTAATAGGTAAATGGCTCTAATATTTTTTGGATTTAATAAAATTCCAAATACTACACATTCAGTACAAATAATTTACATCTTAAACAGGAAACAAAAGCTGTTCACAGTTAGAGAAAACTGTGCGAAAAGTGTGTATGTTTAAAAAACAATTACTAAGAACAAATGTTAGAATAAGTTGCAGTGTTGCATGTTGCAGTTATTGAAGTTGTTTTCTGGAATGAAGATGTGTGACTTGCTTGTTAAATTTAAAATAATAAGATATCCTAATTAACAGTACATCTTCGCTATGCATGAGTATGAATATTGAATGTAAAACAGAGAGTGTGATGAAGTTAGGTTAATTTGGTCGGGTTAATTAATTAAAGTAAATGAGTAAAATGAAAAGTAAAGTAAAAGTAAAAAATAAAATAAATAATTATAAAATAAAGTAAGATGTTAATGTAAAATAGAAATTATACATTATTTCTTATGTGTACTCATTTACTTTAGCTCTGAAAGCAAAAATTCTAGTTGTTTGTTGGTCGAACATATTAACTTGATTTTAAGTTAAAAAAAAGTTTGGACTTCACTTGAGACTTGGGACAGGGTTTTGAGGCTTTGGTGGTTTGATGGGTCACAAAAGACAGTGTGAAACTACTGCTTTTGCTGTTGCGGCAACCAGTTATGTCACAAATGACAGGAGTTTTAGAACCAAACTGCTGTTGGTACAACTTTAATCCAGTAAATTTGAGTTTTTGTGACAATACTGTGACTTTGCACTTACTGGCCACTTTGCTAAGTTCACCTATACAATCTAATCCAATCCAACATAGCAACTCTGGGATGAATTCTACTGTTATGAAGTTTTTAAGTTGAAACTGCCACAGAAGTGAAATTTCCACTATGTGTTTTGCTTCAGTGGCGTCATCTTGGAGTGCATTATATTAAGAGGTGGTTCTAATGTATTGGCCCCCATTTTTAAAAAAATAAATAATATACAGTGCTATATTTAAATAAAAATGAATTAAAAATCAAGTCCGCTGCCAGTTTTAGCTATTGAATCAAATTTTTATTTATTTAATTTATTTTCTCTTTAAAAATAAGTGATTTAACTTCTTTGTATTTCATATTTAAAGTTGCATCTTAGACACCGAAACAAAGTATTGTAATGTAAATGTCATAAATTGCAGCAGCATGAAATTGCTTTCTGTTGAGAGCAACAGGTAATTCGTATATTTCAGATGGATTTGAAATGGTTAAATGCACTTTCACAGATTTATTTCAAAGAACAAGCCAACCAAACGAGAACTTACTATGATTAATCTCACAGTACATGCTTTTGCTCACAAAGCATCCACCTTAAATTCTTCTTATTATTTTGAAGAGTGCACTAATGACTGTCATTGTAGGAAAATCCCATTGCATTTTCCGCCATTTCCGCTTCAACTCTTGAGCCCTCTGGCTCAGAGATGGAGGTGCATATGCTGCTGACCTTTTTCCAAGCGGCTTGAAGGCTTTTTAGACCTTTTCCTTGCGATCCAGCTGGGTACACCTTCAATGATATTAAAGTGCAGCACACCACAGAACATCACTGAGCTTGCCAGGCAGTTAACACCTAGTACTTTGAGCTGCAGACAACTCATGGAGGACGGTCTCTAGAGACAGTGTGCTTAATGAAAAAAAGCCAAGCAATGAATGTAAGATCTGTCCAGCAGTGAGACACCAGGACTTACTGATGACTATCAAGACCAGCCATGTCATTTACAATCCATGAATTCAGCACTGATTCAATACTTCTACTTGTAGCACCAATTTGTTTCTTGGCAAGAGTGAATGTGAAGGTCTCAAATGTCAGTGCGCTTTCCCATTTCCAGCAATTGAAACCAAACAGCGATGTTGATTCGTCAAGCAATTTAAAATTTCTGCTTCTGCCCTTAAATTCTACAGTGTTCTTTCTCAAGGACTAAATAATCAACATAATTATACTCAGTGTAGCACTCATTTTGTGGTTGAATGGCTGTAAAAGAAATAGAACAGATGTTCAGGTTTTGATGGCAGGCATAAAAGATCCCTCATCTCAAGGAGCTCCACTTAAAATCAAACCCCTCCTATACTTCTCTGTGTTCTTTTGCCTGCGATGGAGGCAGACTGACAGGAATTTTAATTGGCTGACCAAAGAAAAATATTTGTTGTCAAAACACTTATTACACTGTGTTTCTTGGCACTTCAAAATGAAAAATAGAAAATTCTAGGGCATAATTAAATAGCCCCTGCAAGTTAATATTATGCTTGATGGCTTAATGGCAGTATTGACAGCAGTAAGAGGAAAAATGGTTCTTACCCAGTGTTAACTGTGTGTTGTACACTATCACCCTTACACCAGGCTTCAGCTCAAACTCCACCAGATTTTGGTTCAGTGCGCTCACAATAATATCAGACACCTGTGAATCACATAGAACATGGTGTTTTTCAGTCAGAGTAATCCGGTTTGATAAGACTTCAACCATTTGTCATATAGGATCCAGTCATAGTCCACCATACCTGCTCTAGCTCCTCCTCACTCTTTTTCTTGCCCTCTGATTGGTTCTTGTGAGGTAAAAGGAAGAGCTCAGCAGCTGTTGGAACTCCTGGGAACACAGCTACCAGGAGCTGCTCCTCCGGGAAGTCACACACCTGTAACAAAGCATAAGAACATTCTGTTAGCTTTCACATTGTGACAGGTGATTATTACAAGCAGCTAAAGTTCTAAAGTCAAATGGATTCTTTTGTGAATGGACTGTGGGGGGTGACAAAGCACATGGACTGGGGAGTGACAGTACTTCCCTACCAGAGAAAGGTATCTGCAATTTCCAATCTAGCAGATTTACAAGAAATGCACATAATATTTAAATAGAAGTATTAGATTTTTACCTTTTCATTATAATGTTGAAAAGTTTCTTTTAGTCTTAAGAGAGAACTTCAGAATCAGAATCTAAGTACATACTCAAGATATAATTGCCTGCCTGTGAGTCCCTGCTGAGGGCTAAGTAGTTTTACACACTGCACTTATGCTAGAGAAGCAGCAATGGTTCAGATGTGAGTTATCATCTTCAAGTAGTATTGTAGTTTTTTTTTTCTTCATAAAGTTTGGGATGCCCTAGTGTTGTACTAGTGTCACTAATTAGCCTTTTGTTGAAGTTTGAATGCAATTTCAGTAACAATATATATATATATATATATATATATATATATATATATATATATATATATATATATATATATATATATATATATATATATATAAGAAATAATGTGAAAAATTGAAGCTTTAGTTAATTATATTATTTTATGTTTAAAGGTTGATACGTGAGATTGTATTCAAATGTATTCCATGTTTTTCTTTTATAGTTTGACTTGTGTGCATGTGACTGAGGAGAGAGATCATTTGTTTGACATAAGACAATATTTTGCAGTAGTAAAAACATTTTGGGAGCCACCTGAAACACTTTGTTATTTTACTCTGATTAGAGTATCACAGCCTGTTTTTGATAAAATACTTTACAGTACAGTAAATAATTAAAACGCTAAATGGATCTCAAGATAAATTAATAGAATTACACTACATTTAATTGTTTTTTCTAATTTAATTATTTTACATAGCATTCAGTGTTTTAACCAAACATCAGGGAAGCTGGTGGTGCAGTAACTGTATAGTCAGGAATCTATCACCGACCACTGTTTTTCATCTTTATGGGACACAGAAGCAGAGAGGCAGAGATAAAGATAAGACAGAGATGGTACGAAAGGGTGAGAGATATACACAGCAACAAAGTGAGAGATACAAAGAGTCAGAATGGATGTATAATGACTTCTGCTTTATGCCTGGTGTATTGGAAACAAAATAGCAGATAACAAAGTAGTGGATTTTCTGTTAAATATATCAATGGTTTTTATTTCAATATTTTTGAAAATACCACTTAGATGGCTTTAATAACAAATATTGGATGGTAAATCTAAGATTTAGGAATTTGGTATTAAATGCAGGTGCGAATGCAACCATCTACTATACCTCCCTGATGTTTCCAATTTGTTTGTTATATAAATGTTTCACTACTTTCTCCAACTCCATCGAGAGCATCTTTAGCCATGGCATGTGGGCCGGTTTTAGCCATTAAGCTTGCAGCAGGGGAGCAATAATGGTTCCAGCAGTTGGCTGAGGTTGGACTGCTGGTATTTCAAATAACTACTGTAGATGGACTGCTATGAAATGTGGTAGAGGAAGGCACAATTCCTGGAACTTGTGGATGTTGATGATTTCTTGACATTTCCAGCACGTTGCAAATTTCTAGAACAATTTAGTTCATGACATAACACTTTGGCTGGGTGTGTTCAATGTGAGCACAAACGTCAGCACAATGTTATTTGTATTAGATACTGTGCATTCATTATTACGGTAAAGAGCAATCACCAATAATAACCATGACCTGGCTAAGTAGCCTCAGCATTAGGTTCATAAAGTATTTAGAGTATCACAATGTTGCAGTTGCAACAATTAATACAAACCAATGCCAACTGAAGTCTTTACAACCTTGCAATTTAAAACAGCATAAAAACATTGCAACATGCATCACGATGAGTTTAGAAAAGCTGTCACAAAATCGAATGTTTTAGGCAGCAACAACAACCAAAAAAAAGGCCAAAGAATTCTGGAGGGATGGATTTACTGAAGTAGGCAGGCCTGGAAGTATTAAAGTATGTCAACGTCCAAATTGACGTCAAGCATGTAACAAAGGAGAACAATTCAGTAAATGTTTGGTTGCTTCATCTCAATTCTGAGGATGTCGAAAGCTCATTTTCCATTTGATAAAAAACGTGAAGCCAAACAAATGTTTGTTTTTTGCTAGCAAAAAAGCCTCCCCTTAGATCTTAACCAACAAGCAGAGGAGGAAAGGTGGTGGTGATCAGTCTTCATTTCAGAGCCTGTGATGTTTTTATGTTTTCTCTGTGGCCTGGGTGGACAATGGAGTGGACATAACCAAAGCACATCAATTATCAAGCACAGAAATCACTAGTTGAGTACCAAAGTAGTGGACAAATGATAGCCGTGGGCACGGTTTGCAATGAGAGAAGGGGCAGCAGAGGGTGAGATAAAGTGAAGAGGATGACAGGAGAGGCAATAGCCCCTGAAAAAAATCAATACACTTGGACGATGTTTGTTCTCATTGCAATCAGTCATCAATTTAAAAAGCTGGCTGGATGTTACAGAATGCTCAATTTTCATGCTCTGAGGATTTACTGCGGATACAAAAATCAGATTGGGATGGTGCGCGGATAAAGAGGTGAGATACTCGGTGAGAACAAGGCTACCTGCTGCAGGAAAGCCTGGCTCAAATTGGTTTGATCCATATATCCCACTGTTCAATATTTGACAGTTTATCTGAAGAAATACTTGTTGAAGACTGTGCTCAATAGATGACAATGTGTGCATGCAAACTGAAAGAGCATTCAGTCAGTTTTTGACAGGCTTTAGCTAAATTGTAAATTTAAACTCCTTGAGATGTTTGCTTTATAACTCTTGGAATATTTACCTAACACTTTACCTCCATAATTACTCTACCTACCTCTGTCTTACAAATAAACTATAAACACAATTGTTTTGCAGGGTACATAATTGCATAAATCCTTGACTTTATTCTGTAAAGTGCCCTGAGATGACTTTGTTGTGAATTGGCGCTATATAAATAAAGTTGAATTGAATTGAATTGAACATAATGAAAAAAATTACAATTAATGGAAGAAGCAAGTTGCACATACAATAACACTGAAGATTTAAATAAATGAATGCCGTAATTTTTCTTTTTCATCAAAAAACCTCCAGTGATATTAAACAGTTTTTTATGGTTGTGTTTAGGAACCTACAAAACGTAAGGGTTAGTGAAAGATTGTGGTCTGGCTGAACAGAGAAAATGACTTCACTCAAAACATCTTTATTAGTGTTTAAAAACAAAACCACAACCTTTCTCTAACTTTAAACAAAGTGTTTTCCGTTGCCTAAATTTGACCACACACTGGATTCTGCAGTAGGACTGGTGTCCAAGGACATCTACATTACATTTGCAACTGCATTAGGCGAACATTCATTAAAAACTCTCGCCAAGTCTCAACCGAGTGTTTGGAATGAAGAAACATGTCCCCTGATGCTGTAATGTAAGACTGGATATTTTGGCAGACACAAATCATATCTTGCATCTTATAAACAAGCTCCATGACTTTCAAACAAGAAATTATTACACTGACATCGTGCACAGGCTATCTAGAGGCTCCCTGGGCCTGTACCTACAACACGGTCTCAGCCCAGAGCGTCTGATAACTACGCCTCCCAAGGCATCAAATTGTGCCACTTTTTTTTTTTTTACATCCTTTGGCGTATCATAGTGACGCCACAGGTACAGTTTTGTGTGGGGGGGGTGGGGACTGTGCTACCACAGCTCAGTGAATAGGAATATGGTCTATCACCAACCTGACTATGTCTACAGCTACTGGAAGGATTGAAATATAATTTTGTACAGTGGTGGTCAGCACTCCTGCTGACTATGGTGAGTACCATGGATGGATTACTAAATGGAATCACTGGATATCAGCTCGTTGTTGTTCCCAAGGTGTCAAAAAGCAGTCGTTTTGAATTAGATGCGGACGCCTAAGGTACCCATTTGCATCGGTGATCAACGCTCAGTGCTTTCAGTCTGGTATAATGGGAAATCCAATGCTTCAATATTTGACCCCTAAAGCAATGACAAACAGAAAGTTAAACAGAAAGTGAAATTGTTTCGTAGGGAGACGGATGGGACACTGGATGGTACAACAAGACACAGACTGGATCCCACAGTAGACAGGATGTTAGGAGGATTTAAGGCGGTGATTAGAGATAAAATTACTGAATATTAATTAAGGGCCAGTACAGGCAGTGGCACTGAAAAGAGCCTATAGGTGAAGACTGTAGTCATGACTTGAAAGATTTAGCAACACGTTACCTCAGTTAAATGGACCTTGACTTTAATTGCAAGTTGTTTTCTTTCTCATCTCCTGTTTTATTGTTTGGGAATTGTTTACTATGCTGATAAACCATCGGGTGTGAATGGACTCTTGTCTCAAGCAAGAGTTCTCAACCATGACAAAACCGATGGGAAAAGAACTCTTTCTGTCCCCATGTGGACAGTGTGTTCATCTGGAAATGAACTTTGTGTCAGCTCCTACTTTATCAACAGGCCTTTAGCTGATACCATCTTCTAACAATATCTATGTGAAAAATAAAAATTACAGCGACACATAATCCACCTTTACAAGTGTAATGTAATAGGAAACCACATACTGGTGTGGTGTCACCATTTCCACCCACGGTTCCATTTTAATATTTCACCTCAAGAGAAACTTTGTACAGATGATTATGCATTGTAACCTCAATTCTGAGATTACTGTCTCTAATGGTCTCTAATGTGTACCGAGGCACTGAAACTCTGCATCTGCTTAGACAACCAGAAGGAAACAATTCAAGCAAATCTGGGTTCTCCTTGTGTAAAAGCAGTAATTTTCTTTGTCTCCATTAACTAATGTGTAAGATAGGGGTGGGAGGTAACAATCATTCAGGTAAGAGTTAAGCTTTTCCACAATTCTGAATCAATTTATGGAATAAAAGCAACATTTTGTAACATTTTTGCATTAAAAATGCTGTTGGACAAAATGCTGTTGTTGTTTGCTTGATGTGGGGTTGTGTAAGTGAAGTTATAGTCATTAATTAGTCTATTAGCATTTTCTAACAGTCCTATACGTCATAGTCAGCTGTTAGCAGCATTTTTTTTCTCAGTAAAATGCAAAGCTTGTGAGATTTGAACCCACGGGTTGAAAAGAGATATCGTTACATTGTGGACTAAAATAGGACAAATGTATTGGTTTTGGGGGAGCTTCCTGTGCAGACTCCCCTTCTCCTTTGTTTTGCATTCATTGTACATGTTGTACAGTTAACAGTCATTGCTTTGTAACTAATAATTTGTTTCCAGTATTTGGTTGAAGTGTAGACGCACACATTTTTAATCAATATTGAAATGCATGTATGAACTGTGCATCTATTCATCCCTCCTTTTTCCATTGGCTGTGAGGATATCCATCCCCAAATCAATTTTAGTGTAACTGCTAAGGGACAAAACCCACAGCCCTGGTCCTCTTTAAATATACATTACAGAATTTATCTGAGGCTCTTTGTGTTACTGTCCACTGCAGCTCAGCAAAGAAGGACTGTCGGGGGGAGCACAAATAGGGGACAGTTGTACTAAGGAGACTGCAGCACTGGAAGATATTCACTTGATTTGTCTAACTCAGCTTGCTGGAGCCTCATATATCTTCAGATAAATTTTTTTTGCACATAAGCAGCACTATGGACTTTGTCTCCCATCACTTATTTGAACTTTGATTATGAAGACATATTTCAATTGACAGTTTGAACTGAAGGAATGATTACAACAAGCAAATCTGTGTCTTCTAACTATGGCATTGTGATTAGAGCGAATCTGTCCCATTAATATAATTTTACACAACACATGTTAGTTGCAGGGGAGGGTTGCTCTAAAAATTTCTCCTCTCCATGTTGTACATGCAGTGAGATTTCAGAACATGACTTCATTGTCAATAATGGTGCTAATTCACAATCCTCATTTTATTTTTTTTTGGCAATGTTTTCTTGTTATGAGAAAAAGAATCATGTTACACAGATCTTGGGGGTCTCCGCTGTGGCGACCCTGAACTCACAGCATTCGCCGAAAGGACAAAAAAATTAATTTAAAAAAAAATGAATTGTCTGTAATAACAATGACTTTCTGATTCTGAAAAGGATCATCACGGTAGGTCAGTGATGCTGCCATAGTAGGTCAGTAAGAAAAGTGCTCCCTTACCTCTGCAAGTATGTCTGGACATGATCTTGCATGGAGCCATTGTAAAACTAGTTTTTCTGTTGCTGTCTATTGCACTATAATTTCTCCCGGTATAGACTCCCTTTATTTTCTCTTCATCTCTTCCCATCCCCATCAACTTTGAACTTTGAATTTAAACAACTTTTTGACCAAACAAAAGATATTACAGGTAACCACTGTGGTAGGCACAGGTAAACAAATCACATAGATCACAAGATGGCGCTTTTGTCCACCAGATGTTATCTCGGACTGATGTACCATTGTCTATTGTAAGATTTAAAAAAAAAAAAAAAAAAACGGTTAAAGTTTACCATATAATCCTACAATGCTAAATCCCTACTGGCCCTGGCACCATACACTGAGGGTCTATACCAGATTCTAAATTGTAGGTAAAACCACTTAACTCCATTCACGTAATAGGAGAGTTTACTGTGTCTGAACTAAAACACCAGTTTTAGGAAACACAATTCTCTTTGAATTCTGTGATAAGTGAAGTACTCAAGCTTTTAATAGCTTGAGAATGTATCAATACCCTGGTGATTCATTTAAGATTGAAATTCACATCCTTCGTAGAGGGAGCTCAAGAGTCTACAAGGTTGCCAATATCGATTCAGGGCAAATAATTTAGCAGCAATGTGGTGGTTTAGAGGGACACATTTATAATGGGGAAAAAAAAAGGTACAGGAAAATATGCTTTGGTAAATTTACTTTAAATGACATCATAGGCCAGGAAAAGATTCAGCAATTGGCTCAAAAGCATGGGCCTCACTCTGGGTTTTCCAGGTCACTGGTGAGAGCCCCTTCAATAATTTTAATGTTCCTCCAAAAGCGCCCACCTGCAGCTCTAATGCTCAATATGTTGGCAAGACGGCCAAGAGCAGAGCATCACCAAATGTAGTCCACTATTCATGAGCTGTGAATGGGGAGATGAGTGGCACTTAACAATGATGGGTGAGCCTCCCACACACCGAGAGCACTTGCACCCCACCTACATTCAAGTGTCCTAACGCTCACACACACACACACACACACACAAACACACACACACACACACACAAAAACACACACACACAATAACTAAGACCATTTTATCTGTGACTTTTTTTAAATGAAGGAATCATGAAGCCATCTTTGGAGAAAAAGAAAGCAGAGGCGTCTTCACACCTGTTGGATGATGAATCGTCTGAATCACCTGAGGGCGTCCTCTTGCTGCACAAATGAGCCCAGAGCATTGGGCAGCAGTGGTAATGGGGGTATAGGAGATAATTTAGAAATAGCAGGGTGAGAAAGAAAGTAGGAGGTGAAAAGACAGGAACGAAGGAAGGAAGACAGAGAGACAAAATGATGGAATGAAGGGGGTGGGGAGGGGGAACAGAGAAAATGAAAATCACTCACTTGGAGCAGAGCCTTCTTAATTACTCTCCCCACATCCTGTCTCCACTCGGGTATGTCAGGGTTGAACTCGTCCAGATTAGGGGAGAAAGATAAAAGTAGAGATTTGAAGAATTCTGTCGAGGAGAGTTGGGAGAGAATCAGCCATTAATTCGCTCAGATCCGGGGGCATTATTCTCCGGGTGCTGTGCCAACTGTCATTTTGCTCAAGTTGAATTTCAGGTAGTTAACACTTGATAAAAAGAAGAGGGTTTCTCATATCCCCTGCACTTCCCTTTGGCTAAATGTACCAGATGCACTTGTAGATAATTAGAAAATGTCACAGCTTTACGCCAACCCATCCGCTGGTAATAAATCATTGCATTTTACAGACACTTGCTGCCAGATTACTTCATTTCAAATGAAGACATATTCTTTAGAGGTTCCAACAGTAATGTGATATATTTTAAGTAGAAGCAATTTCATTTCAGAAACATTTTACATAAGGCAGAGTCAAAATGTGACAGTTAAGAATGATGTATTCTGAGGTTTTGAACTGCTTTCCATAAAACCATATTAAAAGCTGAAAAGTGCCAATACTACACATTTGTTCACAGTTCTTACGGTCTCCAGGACACAGTTAGGAAACACACACTGACCTTTGACGGCTATTGTCTTGGTATCCTGCAGGATGTTGTTGGCTGCAGCCACTTGGACTGTGATGGTGTGCATTCCCTCATTAGGGAAAGTGTATGAGATACTCCCGTCCAGTGTTATCATCGGCTGCAACCACAAAATGTAAGATAGGTCCATGTAGTTTGTAAAATCATCCTAAATTTGGTACAGTCACTATATTCTCCACTACACCTGGCTTAAGTCAATAATTGAGCACCTACTTTGAATCTTATCACGCCATTCACTTTATCTGTTGTTATCAGCACTATGGCTAGAGGCCAGTAGGTACTTATTCCACACCCTAGCAGGCTCCGTAGGTCGTGATCATGTGCTATTATGCACAGATATGTCATTTGGTTTAGGCACAAAAATGAGATTAAAAGTACAAATACTTTACTAACTTAAAAATGCGCTGCTCTGGTGCCCAAAACATTTACTTCAGCCTTTAAATGCTGCCAGCTTTCACGTCTCTTGCTCACCGTCGTTGCAAAGTAACCTACCAGGGAAGTCAAATTATGTATGCGTTTAACCAGTGACTACCTTTGTGGCTGATGTCCTATTGCAGCCTTGTTGAATCATTTTACCTGACAACACAGTATTATTTTTGCCAGAGCCTCTCTGTACTCCTATGCCTGCTGTATCACTAGGCTGGCTCTACTGAGTTAAATGAAAAGGCTGCTTTTTTTCCCTCGCAGAGTTATTAATGGACTGAATGGGGTTTTTAACTACGCTGGCAGTAGCGATCTGTGCTCAGGAACATCTTGTTGCTTCGTGCATGATAGGAATGATAACATTCTGATGAAGAAAATCAATAAAATAAGTCAACGATGGTGCTGAAGGAGATCACAAAAATCAGTGGGCTTTATTATTTGGGGACCACCAGTGTCTGTACACATGTTCATGGCAAATCGCCTAATTTATGTTAAGTTTTTTAAAAGACAGGTTCAGGTTCTATCCAGATATATGTATGGACACATACATACATATGAATGCTGAGAAAAGTTATAATTAATACAACTCGTTAAAGAGCCCCCAAGATATGCTTCCAGTGTAATGAATTGGGACCAAAATCAAATTTAATATGCGCAGAAAGGTATTAAAACATTTTTTCTGAAGACACTATAATGCTTCAAACTTTCAAATTAGGCACATTTAGTGGATACTTTCCAATGTTGCAGGATTCCCTGAACAAAGTTCCCTCTGTTTCTCCCACTGCAGCTTAACAGGGAAACAAAATCGGAATTTTATGCCAAATTTTCAAATAAAACTATAAATAAAATAAGGCTAATTTAGCATTTAAATACATATTTAAAGAAATGCTTTTAAGGAAAAAGGACTGTGAATCTTGTCCCCCACCACTTCCTTGGACAGGGCGTAAGAAAGAGATGACATCATGACCAGTTTAAAAAGAAGAAATACTAACAGAAAGTTAGGCTACACTATAGACTTGTTGCTTTACACTGAAGGTCTGATCAGTTTCGTGAAAATCAAGTCACAGGAAATTATTTAAAAAAACTATGCAAGGACGAGTATTGATGCATGTTGACCTGGACGATTTACCTCAGTGTTGTTGCAGAGCCACCAGAAGTAGGTGACAGTGCGTGAGTGGCTGGGCAAGACCACCGCTGTGATGTTCACCTCCTTGTTTCTTATAACCACAAAAGGAGCAAGAAGCTGCACGTGCTCCACTGGACCTAAAAAGAAAGAGAGAAAGTGGAGCTGATATTACCAAGACCTCTGTAATAAGGCTCCCTTGAAAGCATACTTCCCATTCGACTAAGAAGGATCACACACGCTAATATATGAAGTGTAAAGCTTGGTGTGTATGTTTGAAACACCTTCTTATCACATGGGAACTAGCCCTAAAGTCTGAATGGGAGTTTGGTTGCGGTTTGTTTCTGTGCATTAGTATCATGACAAACTAGTGACCTGTCCAGGGTGTTTCCCTCTTTTTTCAGTCCCATCTCGTACTGATCCTCCATTAAGAAACGAATTAAAAAGCCAACAAATATAGTTCTCTTATATATTGGAAGAAGAAGTTTAATATTTAATTCATGGGGCATTTGTGATTGAAATTCACACGATAAAAGTGTTTACCTCCTTTACACAGTGAAAAACAAATTTTGCTGACCAAATTAGACAGTTGGAAAATGTTTTTGTCATCAACAGGACATTCAAAGATCTTCTATTTATGTAAAATCAGCCACATCATTAAAAGGATGCTAACAAACTCAGAGTCATTTTGTAACAGATCCGTTCTTTTAGTTCAGTGTGTGGTTTAAAATAAAATACAATAAATAAAGTGAGTCAGACAAACTCCAATTAAAATGCTCGAGCCTCATGCTGGCAGTTGTACTGAGATCGCCTAATAAGTAAAACATACTGTATACTGTGAGCTTTTAAACAATGGGCATGTTGAGATGGCAGGAGATGAAAGACTTTTTGTTTGAGTGATTTTTCTTGGTCTCAGATTGCACTTTAGTTTTGAATCCATCAACCTGCAGCAGTATAATTATTATTAACAGCGGTGACTGTAAGTGGGGAGTATGTTTTTTAAAAAAAAGAAAAACAACTCTTATCTTCACATACTGAAGAGAAAAGAATTATAAAATGGAGGAAATCTTCTCTGATTTTTTTTTTCTTTTTTATCCTGCCTGTTGTGCTTTTGAAGAAGTTGTGGCAGGCATTTCTTTCACAGTTTGAAACAAGGGTTTTAAACACAGTGTGCATTTATGCATGTTTTTTTTAATTTTATTGACAGTGTAATCAACTGCTCTCTACATGCATCAGATCATAAAATACATATGAGCCAAAGTCTCCTTACACCTAATTATTGGACATGTCAAAACTTTTAACTGAATAAATTGCTTATATATAAAATATGTGCTTGGATGTGCATGTGATGCCAACCCTAAAGAGTGAGTTATTTTCTAAATATGTAATTTGTCATATTTTTCACTTCAAAATGTGACATGTGTGGACTGCAGAGCGGTCTGTTTAGTTTAGAAAAGTTTTCCACTTCACCTCAGTTGATTTTAAAAAAAAGCTTAGGCTCAAAGAAAGCAGCAGTGTTTTTAGATCTTGCTTGTATATGTTTGTTTCTCCACAAACTTATATTTGTAGATGCAGAGGCCAACTGTGTTTACTGACAGTGGTTTTCAGAGGTGTTTCCGAGCCCATACTGTCATTCCCACCACAGAAATGTGTCTGTGAGTCAGGGGCAAAGCTAAAAACTAATCTAAATGGCACTGATCTTCAGGCAGCACCACAGAAAAGGATTTCTCTGCATTCCTTCCAATGATATTAGTCATTTGGCAGATTCTTTTATCTAAAGCAACTTAGAAGTGAGATAAAAAGTGAAACATGTAAAGAAAAAACATTAAAGCATTGTGCTATGAAAAGAAATGTTTCAGTGCAAGATAGGTCAATTTTTGTTTTTATTTTAAGTGCATAGGAAGTTAAGTTAAGTATTTTTGGGTAATCAAAAATTAGATGTGCTGTTGCCTTTTGGATCATATGTAGGTGTTTTATAACCCAGTCATCGAGCAACGGAGCAGAGGAGCCAAGATATGTCCTGTGCCTTAACAATGAACGTTGAACTGTTCTTCCTCTTTTCCTTTGGGCTGTTCCCTTTCAGGGGTCACCACAGCGAATCATGTGCCTCCATCTAACCCTGTCCTCTGCATCCTCTTCTCTCACACCAACTAACTTCATGTCCTCCCTCACTACATCCATAAATCTCCTCTTTGGTCTTCCTCTAGACCTCCTGCCTGGCAGCTCCAACCTAATCATTCTTCTACTGATATATTCACAGTTTCTCCTCTGAACATGTCCAAACCACCTCAATCTGGCCTCTGTGACTTTATCTCCAACACATCTAACATGAGCTGTCCCTCTGATGTCCTCATTCCTGATCCTGTCCATCCTCGTCACTCCCAAAGAGAAGCTCAACATCTTAAGCTCTGCTACCTCCAGCTCTGCCTCCTGTCTTTTCTTCAGTGCCACTGTCTCTAAACTGAACAACATTTCTGGTCTCACCACCGTCTTGAACACCTTTCCTTTCATTCTCGCTGATACTCTTTTATCACACAACACACCTGACAAAAGAGTATCAGCAATAATGAAAGCAAAGGTGTTCAAGACAGTGGAACATTGAACTGTACATAATATCTAAATTTTTTTGTGTAGTTATATGTTGACGAACCTTATTAAATGGTTAAAATAATCATCTTATTTCTTCTGAAAGACTAAGCTTCTTGGTGATGCATTTTTTGATAACCCAATCACGATACTGACAAGTTGCCAATTAGACCCATTAGTTTTGAGATGTCTTACTTTTACAGTACTTTGTTGCCAGTGTCCCAACGTTTTTAAATGGTGGGAATAAATTTGAAATGAGACTTTTATTCCCACTAAGGCAAATTTGACTGACATCATCTGAACAGAAGGTTCCTCCAAATTATGTCATCTGGAGGCGTGAAGGGAAGCCAAGTGGAAATTTAATGGCATTTATGCACATGTACTCTCATTTCCAACCTTTTTGGGTTGTAGCAAATATAATGTAAATATTAAAATGATGACTTCACAGTTATTCCTGTTTACGCTGACCAATCAGCAAATTCATTTGCTAGACATAAAAAGTTGCCTCGAGTAATTCAAAAGGACAGATCAGACAATAGCAAAAGTGTCCTTGTGTTAAAAGGTTGTTGTGGGTGTGTAACCATGGTGTTGGTGAAATAACTTCCAGTCTAACTCTGAAAATGCATGATGTACTTTTCCACATGACACCTTTGCTGTGATCCTTCCTTCTAAAAACCTAATAGGACCTGACAGGGGGACCAGGTTACTTTACACTAATCACAAGTTTCCCACCATGGGTGAATGTAATTCACTACTTTTGTGGAAAAGCACCAATGAAAGGTTTGAGTAGTGCTGTGTTCTGTGGTGCTCATCTTGGCTCCTGTTAGCCCTCATCCTCTTTAACCAGAACTAATCTTCATCCTCAGTTTGAGTTGCTCATCGTGTGTGTGTGTGCATGTGCGACTGAAAGTAGAGACTCATTTGGTATCTTCAGCTGAAGAATAACTCTGTGCCATTTACCCAGAAAGCATCAGCTAGACCGAAATAAACCCAGCTAACATAATTGCTGTCAGAATTTCTATAATTCTACAACACATTGGCCGACACATCGGGGTTGCAAAAGGTTAAATTGAAATGGATTGAACAAATCGATGGGAGAGTAACTAACAAGACAAAGAGATGAATCTACACACACTGACAACCTTTTATAATTACCTTGGAAACATAAAATGATACACTAGTTTATTGCCGCCTGAATCGAGCTGGGAAGCATGACGATCCTGTAATGTGCTGCATATGCTGCTATGTCAAATCTGCTCCACTTTAAAAAAAAAAGGCATTGTTCTGGTGTTGTATCCTCAGATAACTGGCGATTAGCTGCGGCCCTTAAAGGCACCACTTCTCAGAGTTCTGCCCACTCTAAAACCTGTGCCAGAAAAAACTTTATTATCAACTCATTTGTTATTATTACTTTATTACACTTACATGTGACATGCAGGAAGAGTGTTGTGCTGTCATAACCCAGTGTGTTCTCTGCCAGGGCGGTGACACGGAATATTCCAGCGGACTTGTACATATGTTTGATCCCATCCTCAGTCCAGCTCAGGTTGGAGTAGGACACGGCTTTGCCATCGCCAAAGTCCAGCTGGATGTTGGTCTGCAAAGAGTCACCCTGAAACACAGCACAGCAACACACTATTCAGACGCAGATACACATTTATGTACTTATAAGAAGTTTCCACAAGAAACCGACCTCGTCACCAGGTTGTGTAGTTGTGATACAGAAGGTTAAGGAGCAAAACTATAAGGCTATTAGAAATGGTTTACTCCATCGGCAATCACAGAAGTCATAAGGAAAAAAATTACAAATAAGTGAGATAGGTGAGACAAACTAGATGTTCTGCAAAATCAGATGTTTTGGCACTGAAATATACTGTCTGGGAACATTTTAAAAATTATGCTCGTTGTATTTGTGATTTCTTGTCCTTCTGTTAACATAAAAAGTAATCTGGATGCAGTTATGTTCCATACAAAACATTTTTGCCTGCAGTCTTATTGTATAGAAACGATATGTAAACAGGAAAAACATCACAATGTAGTTGGAAAAAACATAAAAAAGCTGAAGTTCTAAACTTTTAAATAAAAAAAACCACAAATGAAAAGCCAGTCACAGAAGTTGCACACAATATGCATTCGCCTTTGTGATACTTTTCTTCATTTAAATGATATGCAAATCATTTTCATCAGCATTTACACTACATAATTATAGTACTTAGATATAATTACACACTTAGATAATTACAGTTCTTTCAAGTCCAGACTAAAAGTAATAATGTTGCTTGTGCGGTATTACTGGTGGTTTGTATGGTTTTCTCTGACCAGTCTAGCAAAAGACTGTTTAATACAAAATGTCAATTGTCTTTGCTTTGGAAATCTATATTTGCAACATTTGAGCAAAACCAACACTAAAAATACCAGTTAATGAAAAGTTTAAATGAATAAGAATTCACATAAGCTAATTCTTTCGGCTTTGATTGTGACCTACCTTTTCTAGCACAGACTGAGGTGGATGCTCCCTTTTAAAAGATTTTTAGCATTGAGCATTTAAGCCAGCTGTCAAATCTCAGACCAGAACTTAATTTATTTTTTTTAATTTTTTATTTTTTTTTTAGGTAGGGGCGGCTGGGTCAGTGGCTCGATCCCTGGTCCCACCCACATGTCAAAGTGTCTCTCGGCAAGACACTGAACCCCCAACAGCCCATTCCCATCCCCAGCCGTGCAGGGCCAGTCCAAGCCCGGTAGTAATTGGAGAGAGTCGCACCAGGAAGGGCATCCGGTTTAAAAACCTTAACAAATCAACATGCGGACAATGATCCACTGTGACTGAAAGGACTTAGAAATAAATAAATACAAAAAAATTTATTATTTTCGGAGGAAACAAGATTTCTAATTATCTAGGTGCTTGTTAGTCTGCGTCCTATGTTCTTTGCATAAAAATTGTTTAATCATTCCCACAGGAAAACGTGCAGTCAGCTGAAGACACACACACAGTGCAAATGCATTGAGTCGGTCTTCAGCTAGCTGCACATGTTCCTCTGGGAATCACATCTGGCACTATCTGAGGACCAGCACACAGCGCAAATCTTGGTGCCTCCAGCTGCCACGGCGACCAAATCCACACTTAGCCTTCCCCAGGCCAGTGAAGGCAAACTCTCATCCTCTGCTTGGCAAACTGTAGTGCAATGCTACTGGGATCTTCATTTGTAACACTGCATTAGCATGGCGGCTCTGCCAAAATGCACAATGAAACCAAATAAATAAATCTGCCGCTCTTCTCTTTCTGGCTTTTTTTCCCTCCTTTTATCTTTCGTTACCTGAGTCTCTTCTCTTTGTGCATCTGAGTGTGAAAACACAGGAGGCTTGGTTGAGGCTTCTGGGGATATTTCATGTCACTTTGCATAGAAAATATTATCTTTGATAAGTCACTGGAGAAAATAGAGCACAGCTAAGAACATGGTATGACAGTGTGGGCATTGTTATGAGCCGTAATGAGCTGGCATGCGAACACATCTCGGGGTTGGTGGCTTGCATGTCACTCAGCTCGTCTCAGTGTCTGCTGTCCATTCTCTGTTTGCATTGGCTCACTGTATCAGCCACAATAGGATTCACTAATCTGCATGATACTGATGCTGACCCATCTCTATAAATGTCACTCTTTGTGTGTGTGTATCTCCCAGAGCTAAACGGATCCAAACACATCATGACTGGAGCCTTGAGGATGGGACACCAGTGTTGGTTCGCAATGAAAGCATTGTTGGACACGTTGACAAGGGTTTGGATACACAACACCTGAAGCTACAATATCAGCGCGATAAGCGACAAAAGACAAACTCTGCAGCTGTAAACAATTGAAGAACAGTGTTTTGTGTGCTGTACAAATAACCACAACAGAGTTTGTGTTGTTCTTTATCAAATATGTTGAGCTATGTTAATATTAAACATGCAACATGTCTACTGTAACATAGGGTCAATTCTCTCCATTTGTAAGGAGGAATCCAAACCCCAGAATTACAGTTTTTCACAACAGTCAGAACACTCTAATAGAAGTGTGCAAACATACAGTAGCAGTTTGGTAGAATTAGTTGGCACAAAGACACATGATTGTGTTTAGGCCCAAAATGAACAAGGTTGGGTGTAGCAAAAGTAAATATTTTTGTTTTACTAAAAATCATTCAACGTATGTAATATCAGGTAACGTCCTTGTGGTTACAGTAAACACTAAGGTTGAATTTCCCTCTACAGTGGAAATTCTTTGTTGACCCAATCACCTACTCTGGCCTCCTAACCCTTGTGGTGTCATATTCACTATAGTCCAGTTATTAAATAACTTTAAAACGTCTTTGTTGGTATATTTCTGTTGTTTGTACCAATGACATACTGTACACTGTATTTTACAGGATGACAGTTTTTTCACTTCCTGTGTCAACTCTAAAAGTGAAGTCCCAGACTTATCTTTTTATAACACAGGGCCTCCAAGACTCACATCTGATTGTCATCCTATTAATTTAAACACCTCACTTTAATTTCCTTGTCAAATTACTTAATAATCCTAGAAGTTCACATACATTTGCCCCCAAAAAATATGTAAAATTGGATTATATTTTAGATTGTTTGATTAGGTTACCTTATCATGAAAAATCTATGGGTGTTCACAAAGTTTTAAGCACCACTTTAAATATAGTCTTTACATAATTTGCTTTTGACATCATACATTCTCTATCCCGCTTTACAAAATGTTTTTAATTGTTTCTTGTTCACAGTGTAGTGGGGGCAGGGATATGTCAGTGGGTGACCTGATTTCCACATGTCCATATGTTGAAGTGTCCCTGGATAGGACCCTAAACCTCCTGGCTCTCCAAAATAAACCTCGGGTGCTAAGGCCAGTGCAGTCTGAACACCTGCCCCAACTCTGGCATCTGGTGTATAAAAATGTGCCAAATATACACCGACCTCTAAAAAAAAAATACCAAAAGAGAATGGAGATGTGCAAATACAGTACGGGAGTCAGTTTGAGTAAGTAATAGTTTGACTTCCTAAAGGTTTGGTGCTGCTTGACTTTTGTCATGCAGTACTAGTACTTATGTCAATCTGTGTAAAACAATCCAGGTGTATTCAAGTCATCCTGTTTCTATGTTATCTTTTGACTTTGTTCTGAATTGACATGTCTTGTGACTGCACACATTCCACTTTAGCTTGGTCAGGAAAGAGGCCGGTGTTAACTGGGGTCAGAGATGCTACAGAAAGCTGGAATGGATTATCAGTGAAGTCGAAAACAACACCTTGTAATCCTGCAGATCTTTGAACCTTGATTCAGTCACAGCTTTCTGAGGGTTGTTGTTGTAGTAATGTTAGAGCCGTCCTGGATCTTGTGTTGTGAAAGCTCTCAGGCAGGGAAAGTGAACAAATTACTGCCATAAATAAACAGCGTGTTTTATTGTTTTATTGTTAAATCTGATCAGATAATGCACATTGCATGCAAAGGGGGGCAGTTTTCCCCAGTGTTCTACTGCTGTGACTTGACCAAGTCAAGACAAAACATATGTTTAATTATTGTTTTAATCCTTGCTTTTTCATTTTTACTGTAGTGTTTGCAAAGTGGTGTCTGTTAAGACAATCCTTTAGTGACCTTCCTGGTTTCACTGTAACCAGCTCAGCCCTTTACGTCAAAGGAGTTAACAGATCTGAGACTGCAGACTGAGGGATGTGTCCACGGCTCTACCATTGGATAACCAGCTCGCCTCATTGACTGTGACCAAGACTCAATAATTTGTCTTGCACACTTGTGACAGCTTTCAGAATCAGCAATGATGCAGGGCTGTGAGGGGGATGAAGGTGCCAATCTGTACAACCAGCTGCATTATTTTTGGAATTTTTCTTTGAGAACAATGTTCTTAATGTTTGAAAGACGAGCTTCCTGGTGAGCAGCGGAACTGGGGATACAGTTGGATGCAACATAATATTTAATGCACCCAGCTAGTACAAAAGTACCAAATTGATTGCAGGAGTGTAGAAGGTTTGTTGATAAGGAAAAGCTTTTGTCTTATGTAGCTTCTAATGGCCCCTCTGGTTTCCCTGCTCCATGTCAGCCTAGGGAACTTGGTTTTTCCCATTGGTTTTAGGAAGTAGCAGAATGGTCATCACTGACATGAGCCCCACCTGTGCTGTTAGACAGGGAAGCCTTAAAAAACTGGCCTGCTCAGCTGTTTCTCTCTTTCTCTTTCCCCGTGTGCTAATTTGGTTTCAGCATACAACATTCGTCACTCATTCACTTACATCACTGATTTCACAGATTTTCATACAGCATTGCTTTATGGATACAAACCTTTGGCTCTATCTATTTTTTTTAATTTGAGTTCATCCCCCTCTTTTGCCTAAGCTTTAAGCTAGTTCATGGTAAAAGGAATAGTCTGGCAATTGGAAATACTACTTCTCTCAATATCCTCTAAAAAAATGCATTTCTGCAATATTCATGGAATTTAATATGTGGCTTCAGTTTATCTTTCAAAAGTTGCCAGTTTTATTCATAGTTTTTTGGCTACTTTACACTTAGGCTGTATGTTGCCCACGGCCTGCGCAAAGACCAACTGGGTACAAAATAAACCAGGGAAAATACTTAATTACAAGAAAAGTTTAAATTAGTGTATATTATTTGAAGGTATATTAAAAAAATTACAACTGTAAAAGTTTACTGTTTTTGTCTTTTTATTTTAGACTTACACAAAAGGGTCAGTCACTGTATCACTTCTTTTAATTCTCCTATTAACTAATTTTTGCTAATAGTGAAACAAACTAATATTGTGGGTTGGTTAAAAAGAAGAACCACATTTAATGTTTTCGTTCTCTCATGTTCAGTTACAATGTTGGTCAGCAGGTGACTCCATCCAGCTTTTCAACTGGGGCAGAAATACCAAGAATTAGCAAGAATTAGAACAAATTGTAGAACAGTCTTCCCCTTGTTTCTCTAAAACAAAAAAGTGGCTGATTAATTTTGATAAAACAGTTCTTAAACAGGTCACGAGGAAAAGGAAGCAATGCAAGTCCAGTTGAGCTTGTTTCCCTCGCACTGGTCAGTATTAAAGTGTAAAGTGATATCATACACATCAGCCACACAAAGAGGAACAGCGGATGGGACCACAAATCTAATCTGAACACGAAATTACTAAAATAAGACATTTTAGTAGTTATAAATAAATCCTTTCAAGTGCTAACACCTTAAGGGGACAATTAAAAAACTGCAACAAAACCTAAAAAAATCTATTTTTTTCTGTGGAAAACAAAGAGTATCTCTCTGATGAACAAAAATGAAGCATGCTGTCACCAGCGTCTACCCTCCAACTTAAGCACTAAGCTGGCAGGGCTTTAGTTACTTGAGCTCTGCCAGCAAAAGTGTAGCCAAATCTGATTCATGACAACACTGAACCAAGAGGGAAGCATGTTTTTTTCCATGGGCGGGAAGTCGTTGCTTACACTCTGACTCACCACATGATCTGTCATACTTATAGAAAACAAAATGGGATGATGCACCGAATGCACATCATTGCAGGCTTTAGGATAGCAACATGGAAAGCTGCAGCCTCAGAATTTCGACATATAAAATAATGCTATCAGAAACATTTACCAATTATTTACTACTTTTAAAATTCATTACCTTCCAGTTTTTACTTTTTTTTTTAATCCTAATTTAAAACAATTATGCCATTTTTCTGAGGAGCAACTCAGCGATGCAAAGTGAACTTGGGGCAAACTAAGATGAAAGTTGAAAGACCTTTTTACACATATAGATTGAGCTAGGTGACATTTACCAAATTTAACCCTTCTGAATTTTATGTGGAAAATTCATCATGAAATTAGACCATTTTTATACAGGTCATTCTCATTCCCAAGGTGTCAGGATGTACAGCTTTGTCCAGTCCCCTTTGCGTTACATGCTGAAGCTTAGGGTACCCATTTGTCTCAGTGTTTGCTGCTTGGAGCTGTGAGTATAGTACAAGGAAACTCTGACACTTAAATATTTGATGCTTAAAGCAATGACGTATTATATTAAGTGAAAGTTTCATTGGGAGGTGGACTGTATGGTGGATGGTACAAGACACAACACTTTTCCACACGAGACCAGACTCTAATGTGAGACATTGTGCACTTTAATGATGATCTTTACACAAGATGGCACATGTGCTTACTATAGCAAGGAAGCACATGTGTCTTTCCTGTGGTGTTAAATGGTGGCATCCTATACAGATGTCAAAGTGTACGTGTAGTTTCAATATCAGACACAGTTGTTTCCATAGCGTCTCCTGGAGCATCCGTTAGTGTCGCCGAAGGGCAACTGTGGCATCAAAGTAATACACACAACGTTTAAAAAAGCTGCCCAATTTGAAGCCTTAGGAAGCGTCATTAGCTGATGCTTTTGGCCTAACATTTAGGAGCCTGTCATCATTCAGAAATTAAGATAACCGATTCCAGGTTCTGCGTGGGAAGTGGCCAGGGCCCCCCTTGGCATCCCCCTTGGAACCACCCCTGCTTATAAGAAACGTATATGAAAATGACTTGTGTACCAACAGTCCTGTAAACTGACTGTGAACAGGAATTGTTACACTAAAAGCACATCTGCTATAGTTATACATGACTGCTGTGTTTGTTGATGGGGCTTCATGTCATGTTATGAGAGGTAAAGCAATGGGGGTCGACAGATCAGTGTAGGAATTCTGCTGTGTTCACTCTGTTCCTACCTGCTGGGCAGCTAATGCTACTTGTCAGGAAGCACAAACAGCAGGAGATGGATTGGTGTGAGGACTTTTCTGCTCTATCTCTGCTGAAGCTGATTTAGAAATGTCTGTTCTGTATTTAGAAGACTGCGTCGGAAACAGCCCATGTGTGGGATAACTGCTACTTTTTTGAATATGAATGAGGCAGGTGGTGCAGGATTTTTGTGTTTTTTGTGTTTTGTGTCCTTTCATTAAAGGATAAGTTCACAATTTTCCAGTTGTGTCTTAAAACAACAGTCAAGTGCAAATATAAAAACTGAAAAATGTTTTGCTGGTTGTAACCAGTCCTCCTGTAACCACAGGCTTTTAGGAGATCCCTCCAAGAGATTCTTTGAGTGAAACTGATGGGAGACAAAATCTTTACTTCTCCCTCTGTGAAAAAATGCATTCTAAACTTTTTACAAAGTCCAAGGATTAAACCTTAAATAAAGGTTTATTAGTTTCCTTTAGCTTCCAGAGCGTCAGTCTTTATAGTACAAAATTCCCTCATACTACAAATCAAGAGGGATCCACTGTCCATGGAAACATTTTTTTTTTTATCTTAAGAACTCATTAGATTAAGTTTTAAGACAATTTAAGATATTTTGCACATAACACGGACCACATATTGAGCAGCCTGAAGAGGAAGAATGGTTGTAGCAACAAAACCCGACTGTTTTATGAAAGATTTGAAAAGAAAAATGTAAATCCTAAAAACACATGCAGAACAGCTAACGTTCCAATATGCAAGGTTGCTAAGATGCATGCACAAAGGCATATAGTTAAAGGCAAGTACAGCCTTAGGGCAACATATGTTTGGATGCAGCCCTAGATTCAAATGTCAGTTTATGTAAGCCCCTGACAATGGCATTCACCAGAGACGCTGTCGAGTTTTACGGAGCAACAGGTTCAGCAAGTAACTATCATTTTCAGTTGCTTTGTCATTGTAATTATTTCTACAATAGAATCGCGCAGTTTGCATTTGCATTCCACTCTCACAGAAACTTTAAACACCAAACCATTTTAGTGGTACAGAGAAAAAGCAAATATGTAAGTGTCTCAAATTCCCCATGTCTTTGTCTTTTGATGCCAAATATGGAAGGGCCAGTAAATTCTTCATGAATTGAAGGAGATTTGGTGTAACTGAAGCACAAGCCAATCACATGGCTGCCTAGTATTTATTGAGTTTAAGATTGAGCTGCTTTTTACAAAGCCCATCTGTAAGTGTAATTATTTTGTTTTGTTTTAGTCAGTCATAACTTATCATTTGCAAAAGCACATGTCCTTTTTTCTCCTAGATCACTTCCTTATTTTTAAGTATGAACGTGTGCCACAGAGTCATCTAGTCATTAAATATTAAGGCCATTTGGTCTCCCCAAGAAATACACCCACTGCAGCCTTCATGAATATAAATTAAACTTTGAATTCATCTTGAGAATTTTCTCAGATAGTCAAACAGGGTTGATGCCACAAGGATTATTTACCTCACCCTCCTTCTTTATTCTCCACTCCCCCACTCACCAACCCCTTCTGCAAGACAATCCTGCACATAATGAAAGAAACAAGCCTCGATTCCTCAAGTCATCACACAGTAATATGACAACTGGGCTGAGACAAGATCCCTGTGGGAGGTGCACTTACCTTGAGCTGGTGCAGTCGCAGGAAAATGCTTCTGTGCTTAACACCACAAAGCTTCAGAAATGTTTTGGGGCAGCTTAGTAGGGACCAGCCTGGCAGGTTTGGATACAACATTCTTATTCAGCATCTGTGGTTAGGTCTTTAACTTCTGCCACTGACTCTGAACTCTCAGTGTTTTAAAATGACCCACATAATCTAAGTTTTTTGTGTGTTTTAGAATGAGGCTTCCCCTCCTAGAAATGAAGACACATATACTTCAATCACGCTTCAGGGTTTGTGAACAATGTCTTTGCGCCTTATAGCTTTATAGCAAAGCCTCTACCGATGTTTTGTGTCACAAAACGGAACTACTAAACTGTTTTGCTTCTGTATGAGTTGTTGAACAGTAAAATACTCATCAATCCATTGCAGTTAAGCAACTTTCACTTTGGAACTTTGGAACAAGACAACTTTCACTTAAAAGAACAAAAAGAAAAAATCTATAAAGGTAATAACTTTGTGAAACAAAACAAACTCGAGGTAACATTCTAGTAACTATATATTTTGATGCTGCCGATGTCAGTCGCAACTGTTAAATTATTTTAAAATATTCTTGAAAATCAAGTATGACTGTTAGTATCTTGCGCTTGAGACTTCCAGCTCCGCCTACCTGCGAAGTTAGCGAGGTATCTGGCCGGAGAGCGAGTACATACACACAAAGGCAAGATTGGGTCTGATGCCCCAGTACTAGCTGTTAATGTCATTGGCACATCCCTATCCTAATGAATGTTTAATGATGATATATGAACATCAACTACTGTTAAGTTTTACAGACCAGAACATCCCTGTTTTGGATCTTCTGTTTTCAGGATGCACTAGGCAGCTAGTTCAGCTTTTCCTGTTTCCTAACATTCGTTCTAACGTTCTATGCAACTAAACAGCAAACACATATATTAATGTACAGAAAATAATGATTGGTTATGTTGTTTTTGAATAATAAAGTCACAAGGAGGTTGGTTTGCATACAAACAGCACAACTGTCACACCACAAATTCAAATTTGCAGAAGACAGAAAACAGTACATTACTGATATGTTCAGGATCAACTGTCAATACCTTCGCACTATTGGAATAGTAAATATAATCCAGTTTTAATTATAATGTGTATTTGCATTTACATATTAGTTGTATAGAAAATTATTATTTAGGACACTAGGTTATTTTAGTTATAGAGTGAAAAAAACGTCCCATCCAAGTTACCTGGTAGCTGTTCAGAAAGGTCAACATTGTTGTTACCCTGTGTCTGCTGGGTTTAAAATGATAATGTTGCTAATGAGATGCCCAGAACATCTCAGAGACCATTGATACAGTGCAGAGTAGTAGTAGTATTCTACTACTCTATTAGTAGTTGCTACTGCCCTACCAGTACGCGTTCTTGTTCTTAAATTGACTGTCCAGTTATTTTGCTGCTAACCATTACAGCTGGTTCTGTAGTATACAGTTAGCTTCCCCATGGGAATACGGATAATGGGAAGTGACACCAGGCAGTATGGGCCAAGTTGTACTGAAATTTATTGAGGGTTATGGTCGTCTGATCCAAATCTTGACCATATGGTCTATTATGTAGGATAAATTGTAGAGGTTCCAGGGGTGCAGGCCAGGGTTTTCATCTTTTTATTAGCTGCAAAATCATTAACTCCAACTTGATATATTTTGGTATATTAAGGCAAAATCAAACATTTTTTAAAACAGCTCATGACTCTTAAGTGTTGAGCAAACTTAGTTCTATAAATTGTTGCTTATGAGAACAGTTATCTACTAAGCCTAATGAAAAAGTCCTGAGAGTTGTTTTTTTCTCACCTCATCCAGATGCACCAGAAAGGTGACGTTGTTTCCCAGGTTGACAGTGAGTTTTCCATCCTTAGTGGTCAATAGGAGTCCTTTAGGAGGTCTGTTGGGGCACTGCTGTTTCCTGGCTGTATACATTTCTTTAACTCCTTTAGTGCAATTATTCAGCACCACCTTACGGTACCTTTTGAAAAGACACAAGTCGAAATATTTAGTTTAGTTTTTAAAAAAAAAAAATTTATTCTATGCTGCCATTTCTAGGTCAGCAAAGACAATACTTCAGTTCTTAAAGTATTCCCCTAGGTGATACATGAGGTCAGGTTTATATACAGTTTGGTTAAACCTAAGAGTGGTGTGCTGATATAATAGTGTCTGAACAGCCTCTCTGTGCAAAAACAGACTAGATGACAACTGACACAAGCAACACAAACTGTGTCAGAGGCTGAGACTGCAGTTCAGTACTGCAGTACTGAAAACGGCACTCCCACCATGATTAAGTTTAGCAAGGTGCCTGTCTGTTGCAAATCCTCTAAAACCAAAGAGACAATACAGTACTTCTTCCTTACAAGTACAAAGGATTAAAAATGTGATATAAATTAAATATAAATAATTATAGGTAATTACTGAACATAACATAGTGGATAATCTGTTAAAACAAGCTGAGTGGAGTGAGTGGTGAAGTAAAAGCAAAAATCCAGTAGGGGTCTAAGAAACTGGGTAGCGTTTTGGATTAATTAAACTAAGGTGACTAAATTAGCATTACCTAAATATTAATAATACGCTTTTTGAGTGCCAGATTCACCAATCTGACCCCATTCATGATATATGCTTGACATTTCTCAAATATGTAATAACACAATCTAATGGAACATTAATTTGTCTAACATTAGATTAAGACTAACTTGATTTTCAGAGCTGACATTAATGAGAAAGCTCCCTGACAATTGTCTAATACTGACTGACCATGGACAATTAAAGGTAAAAGAGACAGAATGTCCCACCTCAGAGTGCTAATTTCCTCATTACAAACACAATGAGGATTACAAATGGGTAAAACCATTGTATTAACTGACTGTTAGATACATCTGCACAGATTTCCTGTTATATGTGGATCAGATTGTGGTGGCTTGTGTGGCTTTGTGAGCCCCAAAGGGGGTAAGCCATGGTGTGACACCCAGGTGGCTCATCCTCTGCAATGGTTCTAAGTGATCTGTTTTAATCGGAACATACCTGCTTTGTATTATGAATATTATTTGATGAATATTTGCAATGCACATGTGTGTCTACTTATGGGAGCAATATATCTCCATGCCCAAAGTCCTGTGATCTTTTTCTTCTATTTTTTTGCACACACACAAATATAAAGTGCTAATATGTAAACAGAAGTTGTAAATTTTTGAGAGGAATCTAATTGAAACAATTTTAGAAGTAGAATGTAAAGCTTAATCCATAGAAGTGTTTTTAAGGAACATTCCTATGAAAAATATGATAAAGCACCACATACAGTACCGACCATCACTTCCCCTCATTACTGCTGTAATTAATTAGAAATTAGCTGTAAAATCCTGCTTGAGCTCCAAAATAAATACTCCAAACAAAAAATTTATAGTATAACTATGAAATCCAAAATAAAACAATAAAGGAAAAGAAAAACAGTCCTCACCCTGTACTGTTGAGGTAGTTCTGACCCTGGCTGCAGCTCCTGGACAGCAAGGATGGATTGAACCAGAAGGCAGGCCGGCAGTTCCCATCCCCGCGCCGCTCATATCCATAATCACTATCACACAACAAAGCAGAGGTACGTACATCACCAGATCAATATCAGCATGTGAAAAGGGACATACTGTATTGTCATACGGTGTTTTTCACATCTTATCTACATTTTTATAACTGGTGACCAGGGAACTATCTGGCACAAAGAGGCATCGTTATTATGTATTGATTAAAGACCCTGTTGACAAATGCACCACAGCAGTGTGAAGCTGTGTATGTGTGAAAACACACAGAGTAAAGGCAGGTTGTTAATAAAAAGGATGACTAGTTGTGCGTGCTAAGTTTTTTCCAATCAGAATATGATTTAGCAAAGCAAAGTAAGCAAGTGCCCATTGTAATATCGTTCATGACATTGATTTAATTCATTAATTACCAAAGCATGAACAAATAAACAAAGCTAAAAAGCCAGTGGCTGAGGAGTCCAGTTTGATTGTGTGACTATGGTGGTGTGAACTATTCATTAACAAGCTGTCAAGGCAGATTAGCTGCACAGGTGCCTGTGTTCAAAGAAGCAGAAGGTCAGGATGAGCCCAGTTTGGGACAAAAGAGCAAAGATTATATTTAAGAGCTGGATTATGCACAAGAATGATAAACACGGTGAGCATGCAGGATTTGGATAATGGCTCAACCTTTCAATTATATTAAATATATTTATATTAGTTTTAAAACTGTTTCACAGAGGACAATAAACAGGCCCTGTAACTTCTCAGAACCTTCCCAGTCATCATCCTAAAGTTGCAAGGCAACCAGCAGAGTCACTGTGCACTGGGACTACTGTAGGTGAGCAGGTAAACTTCTTTGCAAAATTTGGGACTTTTCTATAAAGTGTAGAGGTTCACTTTTCAGCTTGAACCTTAGTTGAATGAGCTTTGAGTACTTTGTAGACAAAGCAGTAAAAGAATTGTATCCTTTGCGAGCCGTTTCCAGCTATGCACATTTTATAGCAGACTAATAAGTGTGCACTTGAGCTGAACATGTGGCAAAATTCTTCACATCTCAAATTAAGTTAAAGGATTTGAGCTTTTTTTATTCTGGTATTCGTGTTTCTTTTTTAATCCTCATTTTAGAATTTTAAGCATGCACAAATTACTCCTTTGCAGAAAGAGCCAGAGCAAGAGACACAGGCAGAAATCAGAGTCAGACATCGAAAGAAAATAAAAGTTTACAGTAGTTCAATGGGAACCAATTAGCACTCACTCCTTGACCTTCTACAAACACTATTTACATAACTGCCGGATGATGGCATGGGTTTTCTTTCTGTTCCCTGTCATTACAAGATAAAAAATACAACTGTTTGGGATTTGCATACAAATTGAAACTATTTACTCCCTCCCCCACACATACGTACACACACAGCGCAGCTTGCAGCTGAGACAAACATTAGCAAATTGCGTATAACGATCCCACAATTATCAGATTATTGGAAAACACCCCACCCAAATGAAATAAATTGATGAAAAGCATGAGTAGCATATGCAATGGATTCCACTTAAATAGCTGAAAATTGGCCATCAGGATGAACAGTAGGGGTCTGTACCAGCTTTTGCACTGGCCACAGAAAGTGACATACGCCACCTGCAGCTAAGGAATAAATCCTTTTCTTTACACATATTCCTTTTTAAATTCTCACATTTATCTCAGATTAAATTCTCAAATTTACCGTAATTCTTAAGGGGTCATTATTTCCCTTTTGTTAAGTCTAAATTTGGATATTTTACTATGAATGTAGTTTATGCAATACATGCATATTAGTGTGTTTAAACTTCCTCCTTCCTTCTTTTTGCCCATATAAAATATCTCCCTGCATCTAGCTAAGCTCAGATGATGTCATATGACAGATTTTTTTTATCCGCAGGAGTTATATAGATAATGTCATCTGGATGAGTTCTGGGAGAGTGGTTCAAGCAAAACTACACTGCAGCTGTGTCTCACAGTTCTGACAGTGTCCCTCAAAGGTTGCAGCATCCAAATTGAGACACAGCTTATAACCTCTATATCATGAGTATAGAGTTGACATCATCTGAACTGAAAACTGAAAATCTGAAAAGCACCTGAAAACATTTTTCCAGCTAGAACCAGAGAGATATTTTAGGCCATTACGAAAATGTGTTAAATAGCCCAACTCAGCTTTGCTAAAGTGTGTTGAAATTTAAAGTTTTCTCAATGTATTTCTATAAGATTTATGCTTCATGAAGATAAACTTGGATTCGTCCTAAAAAACAGTATTTGAGTGGACTAAATGACCCGTTGAGTCATTCATACAACCATTTACAGTTGTACAGAGAAGCAGTATAAAATATTTGAATTTATAAGATTGCCATAAATGTATGGTAGTTGGTAGTGTTAAAGAACAAATGCTGCTGGTAATAAAGTCCCTCTTTCGCAGATGGTAGAGAGAAGCATAATCCCTCTCCATGAGTATGACAGAAGGAGCTACTGTACAAAGACAAAATTTATCTTACCATTCGAAGTCATGAGCTCTGCAAATGCAGGACTCAGCTGAGAGGATTCTGGAGTAGTCCTTTCCCAGCATGCAGTAGTTTCCAGGCCTGCGCTTCATGTAAATCTGTTTTTGTCCCATCACACATGGTTCACCCTGTGGGCACAATAAGCATCATTAGCAAAGTTGGGGGAGTGTTCTCTTTTTTTCTTAACACAGTTGGTGGTACATATACATGTTCATTACCCATTACTGTACCCTGTGGAGGGTTGTAGGAAGGGCTTGACATGTGTAAAATGTTTTTATTTTTACCTGGTTGTGCAGATGCCAGGTTTGATAGTCTTCCTCCGTGCATTTCCTGCTAAAGATGGACTTGTAGTCTATCTTGATGAGCTGCCATTCGGAACGGTGGCTGAAGTGGCCAAAAAAGCTACGTAGATAAATGACAATGAAACTAATTTAGTTGCTTTAAATTATAAGCCACACATCAACCATTTTATTGATATATTTGGTGACTGATTATATATCTATCCAAAGTAATTGCTAGTATGAAGTCAGTTAGGGATAGAAACACAATGTACTGCGTGTACTTTGAAAGCTAAATAATGCAATATTTGCTTATGGTCCTTTCTGTAGAAAAAATCTAAACATGCAGTCAAAGACTTCTGTGACTCAAACTTAATGGACAGACTGGCAGGAGTGCAGATTTCCCTTTCTTACTCTTCAAATCAACCAGAGAAGGCCAATCATTTCTGCTTGTAGGAAGTCATCCAACCTCATTTTCCCTGGCAATATGCCCATTATAACAGCACCACAATGGCGGAAAGAGTTCTGGACCTTCCTCATTGTCAAGAATAGGTATAAGAATAGGTATAATTGTGGAATTGTGGAATTGTGGTATAATTGTGGAACCATCATGGTTTGGGTTTAGGCACAAAAAATGGTGAGGCTTAGGCACAAACACTACACAGTTGGGGTTCATGAGAAAAGATTGTGGTTTAAATTAAAATAAGCACTTTTCCTTAATGTTCCAAGCAAAGAAGACCTAATTCCAGTCTGAAAGTCATGTGATGTGCATCATGTGACACATGATGTGACATTGAGGAAACTGATTTTCAGTTTTTGAAGAAAACTTTGACCCTGATGTCTTTGTGCTGCCATTGTGGTGCCATTATAAGAGACCTCATCCACCATTTTGGTGCCAAAAGAGTGCAATTTCAACAGGTCCCTACTGCACTAACAATCCTGTGGGTCAGGTAAAAGACTAGGAGCAAATGACCACTGTGGGTGTTGAGGCTAAAGGATTTGGCATAAACATGTGGTTAATGTTGAACAGTAATGGTTAAAACAACATATTACACTAGACCCTAACTGTCTAAAGTCTCCAGTGGGAAAATCATGCGACCATCCAACCAAACATCCTTCCTAAGCAGACTATCTGGCAAGAAATACACTCTCATCTGACTTTTTATGACAATTGTGACAGCCACTACGGATGCCAATCTCAATATCCAGAGTGGCTTGATCTCCAAAAGCTGCAGAGTCCACCTTTAATGTATAGACATACTTTTGCCTTTGAAGCCACATCTTAAGGGAGTTTAAGGGTTAGCAACAGTCCCATTAACAAGCAATTTGCATATGATCAAAACCGTTTGTCATGTGATCTAATATTAAGACAGTAGTGACTAACAGTCAACATGACCCATTACCTGCCCCTGAGATAACCGGCTAATGAAGACTAAATACCACAGAGGTTTGGATTGGTGACTAATTTAAAGGTTATTGGTCCATCTAGCCTTCGGATAAAAAGAATATATAATATTGAAGACTTCAGGTGAAATACCGTTAACATTTCACTCAAACCTAAAAATTTTCTGGACTTACGTCATGATTTGGTTCTCGGCCCCGGCCTCCACCAAGACTCCATCCACGAACAGAGGCACTGAGGAGAAGCTATGTTGGGTCCACTGCCTCCCCTCATCAAAGCTGATCCTGTGTGTTTGTGTGTGTCAGAAGACATTCCCATCACAAACTCAGCCACAGCCATGGCACGGAAACAGACGCTTTCTATTAGAGCCTGGTCATAGGGGAGGGTTTAGGTGGGGATCAGAATGACTGGCTTGTCTCAACAGACAAGTCTCCAAGTCTCTGTGCAATTAGCTACTGTAGCGTTGGGTAAATATCAAAAGACGGAGTATTTAAGAGATTTTTTGGAATCTGTCTCTTTTGTTATCAAAGCATATATTAACAAAATTTCAGAGCACCTGAAAATAAATAGATATTAAAGAAATGTTGTAGTGTCAAAAAGCAAACAGACAGTGTCACGGGTCGTGGTTGAAGTCTACAACTGGGTGAGAAAAAACAAGACCAGTATAGAACTGTTTCATGTTTGACTACAAAACTGAAGAGGGAAAACGAGACAGCAAAAAATTGGACAGCATTCATCATCAAGGCCTCGGACTCTATTGATTCTGACAGCTTATCAACATCTGTGCTGAGGTGAGAACAACTAGAAGTACCTGAGTGTGACATGGGTTGAAACACTGCTGATGTCTGTGCTCGGCAACGTCCTCCCCCCCCCCCCCCCCACCCCCCCACCCCCACATTCCCCACATACACCCACAATGCTGCCTTTAACATAGTCCCACTGTTTTCATTTGGCTAAAAGCACTGACAACAGAGAAAGTATTGACATGCACCTATTATGAGATTCAGGCTGAGGAAGTGTGAACTTAACACTGGCTGAGAAAGCGATACTGTTCCATAGTTGTTGTACATCGGTCGTGGAGATACACAGCTTCCTTCTATCTGTCATTTTTTTCCCCATCACTCTTAAATTGGTTAGAAGAAACCCAGCCAGGCTCCACTTCACTGGCTATAAAACTAATTTTAAAATTGTTGCAAAAGCGACTGGAGAACAGATCTGGTCTCACTTGGATTAGCCTGCATGAGGCAAAGCGTAGGCACCAGACTTGGCAGGAGGAAGCCAACGTGTTAATGAAATCACTTAAAAGGAGGGGGGGGGGGATGGGTTCAGACTGCTGGCTGTTAATGATAAGTGGCTTGAAAAAAAAAATCTCTCAAATTAGATTGCCTATGAGTGTTTTTTTCCTAAGGGCCATAGTCAAAGTGCATCACTAAATGGATCGAGTGTCACACATAATATATACATGCTCATTTTTTTTGGACCATAAGGGTTGAAGTAACCTAAAACACTATAGCTGAAGGAAACTGGAGTAGTAATTTAAGGAAGGAAAAGTATCCAAAAAGTTTCATAAATGTACATACCACAAGTGTCTAGTTGGCACAGTTGGTTGTTTTACGGCCACAAGGGCCCCTCCTTTATCCAGGAACCACACATTGTGCTCCTCTTCAAAGATCTGAAGGGACATGCAAAACTTACATTTGAATAATAGTAATAATAATAATATAACAGCCACAAAATTTTTTCACATAAAATTGTTTTAATGGAATCCTGAGATATTACAGTAAATACAGTTCCCTAAATTACACTAATAATAGGCTATAATCAGAAAGATCAACATGCTAAAATTGTGTGCAGATACAGTGACTTTGTAAAGTTTTCAGACCCCTTAATGTTTTGCATATTTTTATTAGTAAATTATGTTTCAATTGAATACAATTCTGTTGTTTTCCTATGAGTCTACACACTATAACCAATGATAAAGTAAATACATACTTTAACATAGAATAATTTGAGTTTAAATTTGGGTCATTGGACCACAGGATCTTTGTCCTTTAGAGTTGTGAAAATTGTGAGAAGTTTGACACAAACACTTACAAAAAGCTTTTTACAACTTTTCTTTTTCAAACCCTTACAAAATCATTGCTAATGGTCCAATTGAGTGGTACTGAGAGTCATGGTTCTCCTGAAGTTCTATTAGATTGTCAACTGGTTTTCTTAGTCACCAAGTTCCTTCCTGTCTAGTTATTTACTTCAGCTTGATGGGAAACTCTAGGAAGTGTCGTGGCGGTTTCAGATATCTTACATCTTAAAATGATTGAAAGGACCGTGCTCCTGGGACCTATCAATCCAGCTTGCCTCAATGGGCTCTAGTCAAGTGCTGACTATGAGTTGGACTTCTACAGTAAAAGGTTCTAAATACTTTAATTTATTTTTTTCCGTTTAACAAGGCAATAAAATGGGCATTTATGAAGCAACGTAGTCACTTTAATCAGTGATGTTTTTTTAAAACCAATTACTTGTTACAACCTTTACTGAGACGAATTTGATTTGTATATACCTGCTCATAAGTAAGGTACACTTATGGCACAGCCAATGAACTGGCTAATATCTAGATTTTCAACCAATACCACATACCAAGTTAGATAATTTTTTGGGGTTAGTAGGTTACAAACCAACAAACTATGATTTATCAAATAATAACACTTGTGTTTAGGCTAACCTTGACCAAACCAAATTGTTAACCCAGGATACTTTAATGTTTGCCAAACACATTTTGAAGGAGTATTTTACACCTTTTTCTTTTAATTAACCTAGAAGCTGATTAGGTAGATAGCTAGCTGGCTAAAGCTGATAAAATCTGCCAGGTTGCTACAAAGAAGAAACTTGTCTTGTAAATGGGTCATTTGGCTCATCCTAGCAGAAAAAAAAAAACAAAAAACGGTGTTTCTAACAACGTTAACAATGGCTACGTTCTATTCCACTGGCACCACTGACTACTGACCCCAAAACTGGAGCTGCTAAATGGAATTCAGCTATCATAAATTTTATATTAAGCCCATGCTTTTTCTACTGTGACATGTCAAAAGATGTCATGTGAAACATACCTCTTTCACCCCTCTTTCTAGATTTTACCCAGAGGAGTCCATGTGAGAACACATGGCCCAGAAATTACCGGGACTTTATCCTGCAAGCCCCCCAGTACAGAGTCCAGGTAATGTCCATGTGAGAACTCAAAACGCTGGCAATGCTTCAATGATGCTTTTTTTGTTTGTTTGTCTCCCCTATTTTCTTTTGACTCAAACAATGTCCACCAGTTTGAAACAACTCCAAACTCTCTGGACAATGTCCAGAGATCCTATGTGAAAAAGGCTTAGAGGACATGGGGGCTTCCAATGTTCACTAAATTGACACGCCAATGCAATGTACATTTGGAAAGTCAGTAACTGTTGTCAGCATTTTCAAACTGTAATACAGATCTGTCAGCTGGCTTGATCTTAATGTGAAGCTCACCTGTCTCCAGCTATTGCCTGCATCCGATGATATAAACATGCCCACGTTGTTGTAAGACAGCTCTGCCCCAATATTTCCTGTAGTGGAAGTGCATACAGAATATGTGACTACAAAATACAGTGAGATCACAAGGATAAAGACCCATATGTGTCCATCCATGCTGCCAATCACGCCACACCAGTGAAAAATTTATTCCTTTGGCTTGATTCCCAGATCAGTCTTTCAATTCATGTGAACACTACAAAGAGGACCCTGGGTTAATTCCAGTGGATGCTTGCATTATTCAGTCAAGATAATGTGAGATGTGGAGGAGGGCGGGTGCCTCCTTCCCTTTGGCAGTTTGTTCGGGAGTGATGCAGTCCTACACAATGCCTCCAAAGCTGTCTGTGTGTGTAGCAAGTCGGCTGGCTTCTTCTGTTCATCTGCTCTAATATCTTGGCCATGGCTCAGTAGATAGGCATGTGTTTGATCTGGATGGTGTTTGTCATGTTGGTGAGATGATCTCTGCACCAGCTGATGTCTTAAAAGGCGCAGCAGACAAAGTGAATCACAGCGCCAAAGCAAAGCAAAGCAAAGCAAAGGCTCGGCCAGCAGCACGCGCACACAAGAAGACACACTGTGAGGGTCTGGCAGCAGAGATGTGTTTATTCACCATTTACAAACACCTAAGACAAAACAGACTGATCTAAAGACAAACACACACACACGCACACACGCACATGCACGCACACTCTGCTAACGCATTTATTTTGTCTTAACCCATCTCTCTCTGTTTGTTGCAACTCTTTCAAACACTTGCAGGCACACAGACACTGCAAAACATTGACTGTTGCCTTCTCTTACACACATGCATAACTGACTGTTTCTTCATCATTAGCATCATCATCATCATACTAAACCGGTGGAAATGTGATCCACTACATGAACACAGAGGAGTCAGATCATTGCTGGATCAAGTAGTGTACTGGATGACTGAGAGGATCACAGCTGTTCTTAGGTCTTGCTTTTTAGCGACACTGTCTTTACGCAACACATTAACCTCACATTGGTTTTGCTCGTCCAAATGTGTATCAAACAATTCAGCAGCAGCTATGAGTTAAAAAAAAAAAAAAAGCAACCAAAAAACTTGCTGAACTCATCGTCAACTTCCTGTATCTACTTACTTGGTACTTATGCTGTTTTATCAGCTGTGATCTCAGTATATATCAGTCCCTCCAGGATTTGTCGGACCTTTTTTTGTGATTGTTGTGGCCTAAAACGCCTAATTTCGCTACAGCTTTTCCATTTCAAATAATTGATGTTTTAAAATTGTAAGGTCATTTAGATTTCACAGGGGATTAGTTTAATTAATTGTTGCGGTCGCAACATAGCAAAATTCTGGAGGGACTGGATTATTAACACTTTGAGTTTTGCCAAAAAATGTTTTTCTGTTTAAGTTGTGGGAAAGCTAAAGTTCAAGAGTACGTCATTCTGTTTTCAGCCAGAGATGACTGGGCTTGAGTCTTCCCAGTTATGGATAATCTTCTAAATTCACAAACTTCCCATTGACTTCTCTGTATCAAAATATCTCTCTACTTCCTGATGAAAAATTCCTTCAGATGACTTCACTTGGAGGAACCTTCGATTCAGGTTATGTCATCGTGGAGTTTGTAATCATGGTCAACCTGCTTCTCCAGAGCTGCCCCAGATGACATCATCTGGGCTCCTAATAATGAAAAACTCATCCTGGTGATGTCATCTTGAGGAGTTTTACAGGTAGAAGCAGAGGAATATTTTTATGTAGGGAAGTCAACTGAGCGCAACTAACAACGCCAACTGAACCAGGGTGGCGCTGACCAGGACCAACTAGGTCCAACCAATCGTCATGACTGAATCACAGTTGGCCGGCTTATACTTATTTTTCTGTGTTTCTAAGTTTAGTAAGTAAGTTGTAATGAGTTTTTTTGGAGGGAGTATATATTAATATTACATAACTTTTATTCGTAACTTTGTACACTACTCATTGCTGTCAAAATAAATTTGTATTATTGTGATGCGTTACTAGTAATGCGTTGCAGCCCAACACTGACAATGATGCATATATTGTTGCTGTTGTCTATACATGTATCGAAGGCCATACTCAGTTGAGTTACAGGCTGGTTGTTCCATGACAGGACTTTAGCTGATCTGGCAGGTCCCTGCTCTGGCTGGAATGGGATAACGCTGCAATGAAGTAGTGAATACAGCACTAACTTGGTAATGCCCCTAAGCACCATGTCTGCAAGCCTGTTGAAACATTCATTTGAAGGCCAGTGGACCAAACATGCAGTAGTAAGGCGATGATTAATTCTTAACTGAGGCAGTTGCCTGATTGAACTGGCTGATCTAAATATTGACCAGTATCTGTCTAATAACTCCAGTGTAACCAACTTGAAGGGGAATGGCTGGAAGCTGGCTGGATCTAGTAGAAATATAGTACTGTATTTATGTACAATATTTTATCTATGTACAATTTCTTTAAAATGTATTTATTTTACAATTTCTGGCCTTTTGTCTCACCTGCAGCAACTATGATCCCTGGTGCAGAGCTCTTGGTGGATATCGTTCCTGACAAATAAGGATTCTCTGACATGTGCAGCTGGAGATGCAGTGAGCAGAAAGGCTGGAAAAGAAGGAAGATTGAGAAAAGAAGGAAAAATGAACTGTGTGTTCATGTAAAGAAAACAAACACATGCAACCAGAAAAAATGCAGAGAAAAAATCTCTCTCACTTTTTCTGAATGGTTGATAAATTACATTGGATCAAATTTACCATAAATGTGATTGTGTTCTACTCTGTGCGCATGGTTTTATTTCATTAAAGAACAGGTAACGAGACGACAATGAGTGTTAATATTTAGTTTGAAAGTGATAGGGTCAGAATGAAATTATAGAACAAAAACACGAAAGCCAGAAAAAGCCAGATTAATTAGCCTCCCAAAGAGAGGCAACTGTGCCACCATAAGTTTTGCTAATTGCATTTAATCTGTCATTAATACAAAGTGCGACGGAATTTGCATTAAAGTATGAAGCCAAGTCTCCGGGGCATGCACACAACAGAAGACAATTACATTTGTTCAGCGAGAAAAAAAAAAAAAAAAAAAGAGAGTGTCTGCTTTCATCTTCGCAGCAGACAGCGTGTCACTGGTGTAAGGACATCAAGGGCAGTGGGACTGAACAGGGTAATCAAAAAGAATCTACGGCAGTAATTAAAATGTCACATGAATACGCAATCACAGGGAACCTGTAAGCCACACCGCACAGCCCTGAAATCACCTCTTAAACAGCGTGAATCCTCCTAATGTCTCCAACATGATTCCTCCTAACAGTTGGCCTGTTAGTTTTACTTGCAGGGAGGCTGTGTAATGAGGAAGGAGACTCTGTCTGCACATGCAATAAATCGGGATCTGCCAGTTTAGTGCCTTATCTGCCTCATTTTTTAAAACCCAACCATCACTTCCCGAAGCACATGTCATTATAAAAAGTTTTCACACTGGATGGTTCCAATAAAGTACATGTCAAAACTAAGCCACAGTTTTATTGTTATTTTTTATTACTATTTAATTTTAAATTGGCCTTTTACAGAAATCACAGTGCAATCAAAGGTTTAATGGTGGTTGATAAATTATTCACCATTACTTTGTATAAGAAGTTCTGACATGTTAGAAGCCTTTATTAGATAGCCCAGGTCTCAAACATCAGTATTTAGTGTATTTTGTTCTTATTGATCGAAACGATTTCCAAATTAGGTGAAGAGTTTACGGCATGGGCCTACTTACAGAACAAAAAACTGATTCAAAAACGTGCATGTGACCAGAAAGAAGACTGGTCCATGCCCAGGCCGAGCAAAACAGATCTCAGTAGGGTAAGTTAAAGATAAGTGTGGGCTTAGAGGTCTACACAGTTCTGAGAAGCCCAGCATCTGTATTTCTCTGTGAGTTCATGACAGCACATTTTGGATCAGGTCTAATTAGCCTCAGAGATGTTTGGGTCGGGGTTCATCTGTCTTCAGGCAGCCCTTGAATCATGTCTGTCTATTTTGAAAATAGTCCAAATCTTTGGACCACTAAAACTGCAGTCCTGCACTAAAGGTAGTAGTAAACTACTCTTAAACAGCTTGAAAAGTAATGAATATATATATATGGGTCGTGGTGGTGTGGGAATCCCTTGTGCATAAGTCTTATTTACAGTAATTCTCTGAACCAGAACATTATCACAGCACGAGCCCACCTGTTTTCTTTGCAGTAACACTTTTAATTTGCTGCAATAATCCAATGATTGTTTGTGAGGCTACTGACAAAAAAAAAATCTTTTCAGCACTTTTAGTGGGGAAGTCAGCTTGAAACTTTGCTTACGTTAATAGCCAGACTACTACATATTTTGGAAAAATTACACATACTTATAAAGTAATGTTATTTTACTTTTCTTGTTCAAGGTGAAAGATGCCCATAATTCAAAGCAGTAAAGGCCTAAGAAATCCAGAATAACTATGGCGTGAAGAGAGAACTAAAGAGAGACAACTAAAGAAACACAAAGAGCTGACTTTTGACTCTTGTCATGCCATTTAATAGAGCATTATCAGTTCTTATCAGCCCATAAATATCCTTTGATAGGTCACCATCTACCTTTTAATGTTGTGATGAGGTTATATCCAGATGACAGAAATGTGTGTGCAAAAACAGTGAGTGACTGTTGATGATGTATTTGAAAGTCTGCTTAGCAAAGCAGTAGGCTTTCAGCAGCTTCTTTCCCACTTCAAACAGACAGCAAGTGTTTGTACTTTGTCAGTACCTTCAGGATTTTGCATTTTTATGATTGCTGCAGCCTAAAAATTGCTGGTTTCACGACAGCTCTTCTTAAAGAGTGTGATGCATGTTGCAATGTTTTTATGATGTTTTTCGGTTAGTTCATGCAGAATTCACTCAGGGAATGTTGCAATCGCAAGATAAGAAATTCCAGAAGGGATTGTTTAGTATTTTAAAGTAATTCATTAAAATCTTTCCGTAAATCGTTTTTTGTGCATAACATTAAGACACTTGTAGTATTTTGTGACAGCAACAAGAATGTTTGGACACACCATAGTTGATAATTAGAGCCTTCTGAACCTACTCAGTCGATTAGACATTCAAAACATTCTCTGCCTACTAGGAGAAAGAAGGACATCTACTGGACATTAATTATAGGCTCATAAGAACTGACAACAGACCATTGAAAGGTGTGATCAGGGGCAAATGAACTCATATGAACTGTGAACACTAAAAAGTCCCTTTTCTGTGTTGATACACTGCTTGTTCCTCTATAACTCAGTTTATAAATTTAGTTCATTCTCACATCAGTAGACCAGTTTGTAGTGATGGAGAAGTCGAAGCTTTTTGAAACGCTGAATCAACATAAAGCAATTGTTGAAAATGGTTCAGTGTTGCAGCCCAACAGTTTAAAATGGTGACATGTGCTGGCCAAGTGGTTAGTATTATACGACCATGGACGAAATAAATTATAAATTAAAATCAGGAAATAAGATACTTTCAACCTGTCATTGTTATTTTCTTCAGTAAAGTCTGTATTATAAAATAAGGTCACTTTTAAATGGACATTTAAATGCAGGATGACAAGTATATCTGATGTTCAAAATTAGACCTTTCTGATATGAGTATGAAATAGAAAAGCTTAATTTAGTTTTTTTATTTTGTGTAGTTTTTGTACTGTAGTGCAGCATCTAAACATTTATTGCGATACGTGTTCTTTAAAAGTTTGATACTTGTTTGAGTTGTCTGCTTGTGGGGTAACATCCCTACTAGTTTGTAAACTTGGTTCCTTTTACCCGTGGTTCGGTTTGCTTTCACACATAAAAGTGAACCAAGTGAACCAATATGCATCAATACAAGTCAGGCAAGAAATGTAAGGTTTGTTCATTGGTTGAATAGATCTGTTAAAACTAAACACAAGAAGAATCTCCTGTTTTGCTTCAATCTTCTTCTTTTCCTTTCGGTTGTTCCCTTTCAGGGGTCGCCACAGCGAATCATGTGCCCCCATCTAACCCTGTCCTCTGCATCCTCTTCACTCACAACGCTTCTTCGTCTTCGACCAACAGTAGTCCAATTTCCACCGGTACCCTGTAGGTCAACAGCACCGGTGGCGGTCGTTGTTAACCCGGGCCCCGACCAATCCGGTATGGAAGTCATTGTCACGATTCGCATGTTGATTTGGCATGTGTTTTACGTCGGATGCCCTTCCTGCCACAACCCTCTACATTTATCCAGACTTGGGACTGGCACAAGAAGACACTGGCTTGTGCCCCCTTGCGGTTGCATTTCCTGTTTTGCTTCAATGATGAGTCCTATTAGTGCAAAATTGGTATGACACATTAAACAACTGTGCAGTTGTCATTTGCTCACAACCATGATAATTGGGCAATATACCAAGCAAAATACTGTCAGCAGAAGATGAATATACTTCAAAAAAACATCCTGAAAATACAACAACGCTTCACATTCACACTTTGTAAAGAAGACTTGCTGTCAACTGGCCATTTAGGAAATATCTGCTGTTTAGTTGTGAGTTTAAGACCAGACCGACAGGTTGTTTTGGTCAACGCCAAGGAGGGAATGAACTGTTCAACTAAACAAAGACTATATGTGAAAACATCCTGAATCTCATGATGTACTTTTGCTGCACATGAAACACGAACATCTTTCTTTATATTCAAGAGACAAAAAAACTACTTCCTATACACACTATCTTACCAGTATGCAGTGTATGTCGTTTCCATCCAGGTCAGTAGCAGGGGCCTGCAGGAGCCTCCAGTCCCGGCCTTTATTGTAGGTGATGTAGGTCTTCACCTGGTTGTCCTGCCTCTTGTTAGCGATCAACACTCCTTTAATTCCTGCCACCTGATAGACACAGACACAGGTTGAATCTCATCTCCTAATCTTGCTCTCTTATTGCACACCAGCCTTTTATATCAAAGGCTGGCACAACAGTTCAGTTCTCAGCTACAGATAAAAAAAAAAAAAACATACCCAGTGCTCTCATCAGAAAGGGCAGTTTGTGTTTTGAGGCAGCAATCTTCACAATACCAGTTAAATGCAAATGCCGTGCTTATCCTTTCTTGCGGTCTGACAGTCTGGCAGACACCATCAGCAGAGCTGGCTGCATTTTCTTATACCGTGCTAAGTGCTATCTGTAATTATATCCTTACACGTCTCAGCAATCCAGGCCCTACAAAAATGATGACGGTTGAGAAGGGTAACCTTGTCTGTTTACTTCCTGTGAGATTGAATCACATGCGTAGAGACACTCATTCAAACACACACTTCTCACACTTCCACAACCCTCCATGCTTAGTTGTCTCTCCAGGATTAGGTATATCCCTCAACTAAACCAAAGCATGATCTGCAATGGAAAGGACAGAGTCACTCTGAATGGTTGCCATAGTGAGGGGCTCCAATTGGATGTGTTTCCCTCCCTGAAGGGGCACGTCTGTGTAAGTGGCACTAATAGGCAGTGCATTTGACATTGTCATAGAAACATGGTGCTCAAGATGGATGCAGCTAACGAGGGTCCTCCTGTCCTTACCCAGCCCCACCTGTCTATCAGTGCAGTAATTATTTATTACTTCCACCTCCTATATCACGCACTCATCTGCATGCAAACATGGAGGACCACTCGCCCCCCCCACTAGGATACATTTCTCTCTATCCATCACTCACACACTGACGCAGACATAAATATCTGTTCTATTTGCTTTACTGTGGTTTCAGCTTATTTGACCATAATGTAAAAGTAGTGAACAGTGGAAAATCATATTGGATCTTAATAATTTTCCTTAAGCCTATTTTGATACACACAATCTTGCTAACCCTACCAACTTGGTAATACGGTATTCAGCAGGGTACTCAAGTGACTTCTTGCCATACAATAGGAAAAGGACCCATTCACAGATATTCAACTTGCTTCTTCTGGATCTAGTTTGGGTAGTACGTGTAAATAAATGCCATTAAACGGCCCTTTGACTTCCTTTTTTTTCCCCATGAGTTCAGGGTCGCCACAGCAGTTCATCGTCCACATGTTGATGTGGTACAGTTTTTTTTTTTTTTTTTACGCAGGATGCCCTTCCTGACACAACCCTCCCCAATTTCTACCAGGCTTGGACCAGCACTGCACAGCTGGGGATGGGAATAGGCTGTTAGGGGTTCAGTGTCTTGCCCTGTGACACTTCGACATATAGGGCCGGGGATCGAACCACTCACCTTGTGGTATGTGGACGACTGCCCTTACTAACTGAGCTACAGCCGCCCCTTGACTTCCTAATATTAATATATTTCTTTGCTCTGTTCTGTGCATGACTTTATGCATTTTTTGACTAAATATACAAATGAATAGGAATTCAGTTTATTTTACAGTGCTAGATAGTTTTTTAATTTGTTATTTTCCTACATCTATATGATGTAAAATGTGAGAAGATTCAGCCCATTCTCATTCCAGAGGTGTCAAAAAGTGCCACTCTGTCCAGTGTCCACCCTAAACAGGTCTCCAGTCTATCTTAGAGCCAACAAAGAGAGACACACAGACAGACAGATAACCAGTGGCTGTAGCTCAGCTGTTAAACTACAGGTTCAGGGGTTCAATTCCAGATCCCTCCCCGCTATGTGTTGAAGTGTCCCTGGACAAGCCTGAACCCCAAGTTGCTCGCAGTGGGTCAGGTGGGTACCTCGCCTGGCAGTCGCCGCCATCGGTGTGTGAGTGTGTGTGTGAATGGGTGAATGAAAAGCTACATTGTAAAGCGCTTTGGAAAAAAGCCAATTTAGAGTCACCAATTAAGCGCTTAACCACTCCAACACTGTGCTGCCCTGGTACATGTCCTTTCACAACATTTCTGTAGGAATACGTTCATGGTTCATCTTTCAAAATAATAAATTTCTTATGCTTGAACTATTATATGGTAGAAGGAATTATGTGTTTAAGTTGCTGCATGATCCAATTTCTATTAAGCTTCAATTAACAGATGGATACCACGATATTTTCTGTTACTCCATCACTGATCGCAGGCCATCTTGGGCCAGAGGCAGCAAAGCAGGACAGATGAAGATAAGAGATAAAGATAAGTTCGTTGGTAATGCAGTGTTTGCTCATCACCAAACAAAACAGTTGTTATTCAAGCCAAAAAGTTTCTCTTTGGTTTCATGGTTTCGACAGTCTTCTGGTTTATCCACATGGCCTCAATCAAACAGGCAGAATTGTTCTAGTTGAAGAGTCGTGGCTTTCTCCTTGCAACTCGACCATACGCAAGATTGTATGTCAATGTTCTATTGAACATAAGCATTTATAAAAGCCACTGCAGAGAGCCTTTTAGTTTCCAGGTATTTGTGAAGAAGTTCTCCCGAAATAAATTCTTAAGTATTTATTGTGCTTAGAAATCTGTAATAAATAATTTTCTTTCACAATGATTAAAAAAACACTTCTCTCTAGTTTAGGTATATACCTGATAAGATCCAAGAGACTGAAACATTGTGAATTAATACATGTTGCAATTCAAGTGAGACAGTGTGCAGGAGTGTTTTATCCAGTTTTTCTGTCAGAGTGGTTTTCTCCTCAAAGCACCTGTTGCAAACTCAGATGTGCAGAGATTCTGTTCATGCTTTTTCAGATGTTTTTTGAAATATGTGATAACATTTTTTAGATGTAAAGACCCTTCAAGGAAGGCAAATGTCTTAATAATCTTTTTAGTAATGTTCTAATTATTTATTAATTATTATAAAGTTAATATTTACCTAACCATCCACTTAAGTGCCTGAAGGTTCCTTTTTTTTTTTTTTGCTCAAACTCCTTTCATTTTTTTTGAGTATTCATTACATCTTCAGTTTGCTTTAGTCTGAACAAATATCTCAAAATTAAATTTCCTGGAACTATAAATTGAATATATTTTGGACGTTTATTTCATTAATTATTTAATTGATCAGTTATTTTACTCTGTAAGCTGCATCATTGTACTAAGGTACAGACATCAGCTGAAGTTAAATGAAATTTTATCTGGATGAACAACAAATACATTTGGCCTATACAAACATTTGCTGAAGACATTCATAATTTGAGTTTCAATAGTAAGTCAAAAATATGTGTATTGTACCTTTTATTAGTCATTTTGTATCTTTGTTTAGTTACCCCAGAGGAAAACGTACATGCTAACAACCACCTTTCCTTTGATTTATTATTAGTTTTTGGGGTTTTTTTGTCCTTTCGGCTTATCCCGTGACTTCAGGGTCGCCACAGCGGATCATTGTCCGCATGTTCATTTGGCAGTTTTTACCCCGAATGCCCATCCTGACTCAACCCTCCCCAATTTCTACCGGGCTTGTACCAGCATTGCTTTGTTTTCTGATGTGTAAATCTTGTTCTGATTTTGAACCTTTTGCACTCTCCTGCCTTTGGAGAAATTTGGAGCAACAGCTGAAAATTGGTACGTAAAATGTGTGTTATTTTTTTGGATGGTGTCCTGGTCGGCTTTGTACTGCTGAGTTATCTAATGGCATCGGAGCCAAATGATGCTCTCTGACAAGTTTTGCTTTCACTGCAGTGTGAGGAGTGTAACACAACACACACAAACTTTTTTCTAAAGAGTTGCTCTTTTAAACTTTAAAAAGAAGGATTTTCTTATTTGTTACACTTTGATTAAATAGGAGAAGGTTTGTAAAGCACAAAGTAAACACTTGATCATTTTAATTCTTTGGGGGGGGGATATTAATTCCGTAGGTTCCTTACTTGTCTGTACTTGACTATGATAAGCAACATTCTTCTGATTTCAATTGTGTACTAAGATTGTTTTGTTTTCAGGCCTCTCTGATTGGATGTTACACTGACGTATATTGTTGTTGGTATTATCTTATGTGGACAACAAACTGTGTACCAGCCCATAGATCAAAACTAGATTATATTATCAGTTCAGTCAGTATCAGTATCAGTATATCAGTTCTAAAGAAGGAGAGTGAGGACAAAAAGAACAAACAACAAAGCTTTTTGCAAAATAAATAAATAAATAAAAATAAAAACAATAAAGCTACCTCCAATATGTTGCACCCTCTATGCCAGTCTTTTTGTTTGACCACAGTTGACCACACTACCCTGCAATTGTGATTCAAATCACTGGCTTTTAGCTGCCAACTTACTGTATATGGCACAAGAGTTTTTGCTTGGTGGGGCTAGATGGGGTTTTATTATTATATGATGAGGCTGGTAAAAAAATTAAATTAAATTAAATTAAACAGCCTACGTCAGAATACGGCATTTCAAAATTGGGGTACGAGAGCCATAAATGGCTTTGATTTATTCAATGCTTATTCAAGGTTGAGATCAGATCTCAAGTTTGTGATAATGTCACAACAAAAAAACAGTTTCACTGCAGGTGGAGAGTTTGATAAGTGCAGCATAATCTTATAGGTGACAACAAGGAACCAAACGAGCTTCATAAGGAAACTTCGGTCCGTTGCTATAGTCTCATAACTTTCTTTTCACAATTCATTTGTCATTGCATGAAAAAATTGTTGATTGTTGAGAACTTTGTGAAACGTCAGGTTATTAACTATGTTCATTAGAAAAACTCTGCACTTGTCCTGATTAGTTATGTTACAGGCATAACTGAGAATTAAAAGCAAAATGTTAAACTCAGATGCACTGACAAACTGATGTTGCAGGATTACATTTTAATCTTGCCCACTTGTTCTATCATTCATTACATAAGAAGTGTCAGTAGTTCAAACCAGAGAAAACCACAGCTAACCAGCAGCATAGCCTACAGAATGCGGGGGAATTAAATGTTATTCAGCCTTCCAGTGGCCATGGTACTTTAAATTTGTTCAAAAGCAACTCAGCTGAAAGATTTAGATTAGATGGACGGACAGGGAATACTGTAAATATACTGTAAATGGAACTTGCAGGTTGTAGGATCCATGTGAAGGGTAGGATACTGTTAATTTCACTAAGCTTGGTTTCTATGGTAACTGGGGAAAGTTTTGGACTGGTAGCAGGAGAATAGGGGCAAACAAGATGAAAATAAAAAATTTATTTTGTAATCCACATTTCTTCGTCTTCTAATGTTTGCAGCAGTGGGCAGTGCCATTTCATATTGTAACATTAAAAAATGCATAAAAACAAAAACTAGGCATAACACTTGTGTAAACCTCAAACGATTCAAAATGACCTGACTTTCATAGTATATTCATTGTATGTCAGAACGTTTCACAACCTGCTGAAAACCATTTGAAAGTACTGTATCTGTTTACCATTTTTTAATTTTCATTTTTTTTTTTATTTGATGTTGGCACAATATTGCACTGTTGTCCCGGTGGAGATCCTGTAGGACTGATCTGATTGGTTAGTGGTCAGGATTTGACCAGGTTCTGATTTGATTCTCTAAAGATTTTAAAAGTGAGCTAGCTTTGTGGAACAATAAACACAACGATAGCCGGTTAAAACATTAATTGCAGTTTGTGATAGAGGCCCCAGGCATCAACATCAAACATGGCTGCCAACATAAAATGAATAAATTCTATTGAATATGGAGCATCCTTATTTAAAAAAAACACTTTTTGTGTTGTGCTGATTTGTAACATTCTTACAATAACAATCATTTTGATGGTAAAGTAAAGTAACTTATAATTAGGCAAATGACTTCACCACTGAGTAACTATAGACTCACTTCCTGGAGACCCCTCACAGAAATTGCGTAATGCTTTATAGCGTCATGTAGTGAGACTCCAGCTCTGGATTACTGCAATACATCCATCGGCTCTCTTAGTATGGATGAAAAGAAAATGATTGTTGGTGAACTTTAGGTTTGGAAAATCCAGGCATGTCGAGTTCAAACAGGACATTGAAACTGTTAAATTCTCTTTTGTTGGTTGCTTTGTTGATTAGCCTGTTACCTAAATGTCATTTTTTTTGTCGGCTATTCAAAGTTTATAAAGCTATTTTAGTTGTCTAGCTGTTAAGTGTCCGTCTGCAAACTTTAGTGGAGAAAAAGTAGATTTGTCTGAGCATTAATATTTATTTAGTTTGTTTGCAGTAAACATGCTTATTAAATCAGACAAAATTGTTTCAAAAAGCTGTTTTTTTGGTTTTAGTTGAGGGTAGGGGTCAAACTGCAACTGGTATTTTGACAGTTGTATAATAGTGACTTTCACTGAGCAATGGTAAGAGGAGACAACATGCACCAAAGTCTCAATTTCTGCTCATTGAGGCTTTAATGTGAAGCAATTTAGCATTCAGCATTTTATTATGCGGCTCATTGTTGAATCACAGCTTTGTAGGTTTAACACGAATAATTCATCATCCAGCATCATCCAGATTATCTAATACTCTCCACCGACGCCAAAGCACTTCAAGTCTTTGATCAATCATCCAGCGCTGTTTATAATAAGAAGAGAGTGGTAAATAAATTCGGATGCAATGAACCCAAGCCAATCAGAGTGATAATTGTCACAGAGCCACCTGCTAAACCACCTCTCAGAGTGAAGGGAAGTTCAGAGGCCCGGTGTCAACAGAAAATGAGTTTACACAACAAAGACCCTGATTGCTGAAACTGCCTTTATCCAATCTGATTGACAATAAAATAATCCATCTAATTTAGGAGATAATTGTGCAATTTTCTGCGCGGAAAAAAGAATAATTGATTTTAGGAGAGATGAAGCAAAGAGAACGTGACGGCAAGAAGGGAACATTTAAAACAACTTTCCCATACTTTGCTGTCTCCCCCTGTGGTCGGACTGGAGCCACATCTCCTTTGGAACATTAGCTCTGTAAAGTGCAGTTTGTCAGTGTCTAACAGCAATAAATGGGATGAGTTCCATGGCATACATCTTCTCATGTGTAATGGGCCGGCGTTATCAGAGACAGCAGTGGATCAGCTGTCTGTTGTTTAGGTTCACACTTTAAGAACGAGCTGTGACCTCATGACAAATGCAATTAAAACACATCATCGTGTGCTGCATGGTGAAATGCCTTACCTAATGCTGCATTGTAATAGCTGCTGCACACACACACACACACACACACACACCTCACTGTGCAGGAAAAGTAATGGAATTGTTAATTACCACACCACTGCCACTGCTGCTGGCCAGTATTTCACTTCTTTCACTCTCTCTCAGTCACACCTGCCAGTGTAGGAGTGATAAACTGAGTTCATTGGGGAGTGGAACAGGAGGGAATTCTACTTTCCTGAAATGAATGCTAATGCAAACACCCACAATACAGTCTGTAGCTGGTCAGCTAACAAGGTCATTACTGATCCAGAGGTGCACTAAGCCCCATTAAGCATGCTCTTTATACTCTATATGTCTGCTGTCAGGAAGATGGACGACCACAGCTGGTTTATGTAAAGCACACAGTGCTAACAGTTTTTTTTATTTTTTTGCCACATCACTCACACCTGTTCAAATCAATGTGTGTAATGTAGAACGAGTGGCTAGCAGAATCAAATGCATGGAGCAATCCCACCCAACTCTGCAGTTCAGCATGTTTCAAGTCCATTTAACAGCCCTTAACTGTTTTTGTTCAGCGTCACATTCAGTGTTCCACCTGCACCGCGTAGTGGATTTAAGCACAGAAACTAGTAATAACCTGCACCAAACAACAACTTTGGTGAACATTTACAGTAGCAGGAAAGAAGCAGGTGAACACAAAACTGAGAAAATCTGCTGGATGAATGTTGCATGTCTGTTAAATATATTATTCGCTTAAATGCTAATGACAAATGATTTGCATAGTTTTTGTTTTGTTTTGTTTTTTTGCTTATAATTTCCATGTGAAGCAATGTAAAGTAAAATCTTTGCTTTTTCAAGAAATTGCATTCTGGCCCTTTTTTGAATCTTTTTAAAAAAATGTATGTTGTGAGTTTTTGACCTGAAGTGATTCAGATTTCTTTACATCAATCTTTACAAACAGCCCAGATTCCCCCTGTGTCTCCCAGCAGGTGTTTTAGAAGCCAATTACATACAATTTGCATTATTCATGAACATCTACTCTGGTTTGCTGGAGGTGTGGCTTTCATGTTCATCCTCAGTCATTGGGAACACAGGCCTAATGAATATTGCACATTTTCTGATGCTGCAGCTGAACCGACTTCATGGAGGCCACTGGATGGATCTTTATTCCTCATAAAGACGTGTGGTTGACAGAGTTTTCTCCTGTGGAGCAAACTCCAAAAATCCTGGACCCCACACACAACTAAGTTCCAATCATTGCAAAGTTGGTGGTGGCCACCTCATTTGGAACATGTGGATCAGAGATTTGGGGGCAGCAGTAATTTGCTCTGTTTCCCAAGGTGGAATCTGTCAGTTTTAGAAGACAGAAAAACTAGCTGGTGGCAGTGGGACATCCCTTTACAGCCTTATTGATGCTCTTTTCTGAGACACTGTATGGTCAGTTTGCCATGAGACAAAAAAGTGAGAATTTATTGTGCATTTAAGGACAGGCTGTGTGTCCCACTGTGTCTGTTTGCACATCCCTTCACCTGTACTTCATGGGAGACCTTAAGAAACAGTGAGAAACTAATAGTCCCTGTAAAATCCCATAGATTCAATCAATGAAAAACTCACTGCATGTATCCCCGCAGGGTGAACAATTTCATCAGTCACCTACCTCGTACAGGTCCAGCATCTGGTTCCCGCCGATGCCCCTTGTGGTCTTGACATTTTCCATTGCCAAGGTGAAGTAGATCCCTCTGGTGTCAGACAGGTAGAGGTTATAGGTGTCGTTCTGGTTCCACTCCTGCACTGCTGCAAATACCTGCTTCCCATCAGTGCTGACAATGTGTAAATCCTATCAGGGAGCAGGGAGAGATTAAGAGGAGTTATGACTGGTGGAGAGGAGCTGATGGATAAGAACATGCTGCCCTGTGGAGCTGGTCATGAGATCAATACTGTGGTGTGAATATAAATGGTTGATGAGGGGCTCACTCAGAAACTGGCAAACTGCTGTTTCTTCAAGCATATTTTTTAAAATCAATTGAACATTACCGTCAAAATTTTGACAGCATCACATTTAAAACATTTTAGCAAACATGCAACTACTTAATTAACTCTATGACTAATTAACTCAATGAAAGCATAAAGTCAAAATCCTGCAGCAACTTACCTTTGGAAGGGAATATTTGGGCAATTTAATTTGTATGAAAGACTCTCTCTTGTAGGACACATAATATGTGGCTCGGCCTGATGTTGGAACCTACAACAACAACAAACAGCTTCACTAGACTCATTAGTATAAGAAAACCAATTAGTTGAATAAAATGCATAAAAAGTTGCATGAAACCATTTGATAAAAGCCACTTTTAAAAAGGTGTTTTCAAGAGATTCACTATAAAGATTGAAACCGAGGCAGAACTGTCAGAGCCTAAAAATTAAAAGTCTCTACTAAACTTGATGGGAAACTGCTAGAGCAATACTGTTATATGAGTTCTTTTTACGGCTTTGATATGAAGCCTCACATCAGTGTTATGGGATATTTGGAGTTTAGATACGTTGAGTTGATTAAGAAATTTTAAAATGAATTACAGTAAACTAGCCAGGAGCTAATGAAAGCATGGATGCACTATTAAGGTGCATGAAACTGTTATGGATTACAGCTGTCAGCTGGCTGTCAAAATTTAGTTCATTGTCAAAGAAAACCCTTTTTCTTTTTCCCTTCTGTTTTTACACAAGAGAACAGTGAAGCTAAATGGTAGGAAATGTTGTCACTGGGAAACAATCCTAATTTAATCATATTTATAAGTTCTATGAATGTAATTTTACATCGTTCAGACAGCAACTTTTTAACATACGTGCATTGTATCTTATCCTGTGTTGTTCCTGCATAAAACTTGTCACACATATGGAATGTAGCAGTGGAGGACGTTCTGATCCTTGTGGCACTTCATTGGTAGGATGAGATGTGAAGGACTAAATTCCAAATACATACACACAAATGTATTTTTGGAAGATGTGAATGAACCAATTTAAAACCAAACCTGATATGATGACCCAAGATGGTTGACTTGTCCAAAACAGTAGTAAGAGCCTAATAAAATAGAACAACTTTTTCCAATCGCCTTAGCCAAGGTACAGTAAATGATATTTAGTGTAGATTGCAAAATTCTTGGATTTTCGTAGCTGCTATTAGCACCGCCTTGATGTACCAAATAAATAAGACACCTTGCTTCAAGGCCTTAAGTGTCACTTCATCACTGGCAACATATCACATTTGCTCCAATCAATTAAAGTGTTGGGTGAAAGTGGGCATCAATCTCCATCTCTTTTGGTCTAGCTAGATTTAAAAGCACTGTTGGACACACAGGCAATATTTTTCTTTAATATTTTTCTCTGACTTGGCCGTTTATAGCAATCTCTTGGCTTGCATTCAAAGGATGCTGCCCTCCTCAGGTGTCGATGCACTTGGTGGTTTCAAAGTGGACTCTGGTAAATATCTCGTAGGACAATCAATGGTCTCATTATTCTTTGTGTCGAGAAATCTTTAGGTTGCCTAACCAAGCCTCTCCTGCTGTCTAGGACGGGGGGGGGGGGAAGTTGCCCTTAATGGACTAGACCCTTTGCAAACCTTCAAGTTGTTAGTTATGCAGAAAGAAAACGCATGACTGGTAGCTGTTGAATTGTCATTAGCCTTGATGCTAGAGAAGCTAAGCACTTTACACATAGAGATACACAGAGGAAAGTGACACTGCAGCTTCTTAACCCACTTTCCCTCCTATCAATACGGACATGAAATCCATTAGAGGGAAAAGCTCTCAAACCAAACTTGAGGCTCCCTACTGAAAACAAGTGATATAAGTATTACTGTCGTATGGCAGGACTGATTCTTTAGCTGATCCTGTAAGTAATGTGAATAGCTCAGAGGAGAGAAAACAACATCTGAGAGGAAATATAGCAGCCTAGCACTGGGCCTTGCAGAACAGTCCCACATGTAATCGAGTGAAGGAGCAGGAGATCGATGGCGGGGTAACCAGAGGCGGTTTGAACTTTAAAAGGAATTGGTATGATTGATTTTTTTTTTTTTTTTTTTTTTTTCACCATTCCTTTCAGGATCTTTCGTCTGTGACGCATACGTGTTAAAATGTGGGAGTGCTCGAATTGGAGGGGAGGCTTAGGTTGAGTGCTTGTGAGTTTACTTGAAAGACTTTGGCGAGGTCAAACAGGATTGAAAGATCTTTGGAGAACAACTCTTTTATTCTTTGTCTAATGTCTAATGTGCTGCCAAAGCCGGGGAGAGGGGTTCTGGACAAAGGACTCGCCTGCAGGTAGCTCAGGCAAGTAGGTTTCCGGAAAAATCCCTGCTCTCTCCTGAATAAAACCTTTAGTGGGTTCAAACACTATGACAACTATTGCTACTGAAAGTACCAAAAAAAGGCAGCCGTTTAAAAGCACAAATTAAAAGTCCATAAATGTTCATTTAATTGCACGAAGCTTCACTAACGTCATTTAGTTTGCACCATGATTTCGGCTTATAGTCTGATTCCAGACTGTGAAATACTAGTGGACTATTGAGGTGAGGAGATCAGGGTGTGGGTTTAGAAATGATACGAGCTTGTTGTAACAGTGTCAGGCAAGGATTTTCTAAGACACGGGCCATCTACTCTGGAGAGTGCAGGAGTTGTGAAGCAGCTCTTTCTGAAAATATGAAAGTTTATCCTCGGATTCGTGAAGGTAGTGTGGGTTTTTGCAGGGCTTCAGCATGTGCTGGCCTTACCGGCCCCATTGTTGAAGAGGTGAAGAGTTAAGCAGAAAATCTACAAGATCCAGTTACCAAATATAAACACAGGTGCTGAAAACAGCTTTTAACCAACATCAAAAACCTTAACATATTTTGGAGGTACATTTGAATAAAATTAATGTTGTTGTGGACTCGCTGTGTAATTATTCAGACTTCTCCTGATGACTTTTAAATGCATGAAACCTCATTTGCACAATGTCAAAGTAAATAATATTCATGCTGTAGTAGAAATTTAAATAAAGCCCATAAATTGGATTTGTGTTAGTTGGAATTCAGGACATTACCATTTCAGATTTTTCTGTTGCACAAATCATGATTAATATGACACACCAGGCAGTGGCTAGGATGAATATTAAAACTGGCTTCCATTGAAAAAAATAGCACTAGTGCACTAGCACTAGTGTTTGTACATATTTTCTTGTGCCAAATCAAATTATTTATACAAGAGATACTGTACATACTACTGTACCTTTTGTAAACTATGGCATTCGAGTGAGAAACGGTTAAAGAAGCAACAACTCAAAGGTGATCTAATGAGGTGCCACTGCTTCCTTCCCAGTTATCTCTGCCCTGCCAATAATTTCTTTATACCCAGACTAAAGGTAGGATCTGCTTCTGAATGACTGAACACACCCGATCCAGGTAATTAGTATTAGGTAGAGCAGAGGTTGCTTGCTTGGAAAAGAAGCAGAGCAGGAGGGTCATGGTGGCCTAATGCTGGTCTAATGTTAAACCTGCTAAAGAAATCATGTAAATGTGAATGTTTGATTCAGTGTAGTGTACATGTAGATAGAGAACTTACTAATTTAGTATAAATCATTAACGAAAGGGCCTTTTTCATAAACATTTGGAGGAAAATATCTCAATGAGCCTGGGTTACAGAGGGCGATAAAATTTGGAACGCTTGTGTTGTTACAAGAAGAAAGCAAAACAAAAGAACTTGTGAAATGTTTTATGTTGTAATATGTTTTTTCAGTGATTTATTTTAACAGAAGTCTAAATGCAGGGAGTGAAGTGAATGTAGGGCAAATAAAGCAAATGACTATTCACATCACAGATAAAGGTTTGACTCCGAAGGTCCAAATGTTTACTATAGTTAAGAAACAAAAGTACTTAGTTGAAGATATATAATTATTGTGATTGTAAACATAATGTATGTAAAGTCACTATTGTCCACCTTAATTTAGGGCCAATACTGTAGAAATGATTATAGGAGCAACTTCTGCCATGGACTGGAAGTTACAGCAACTTAGTTACAACTTGCTTATTCTTCTGAGGGTTAGCCACATGTAGCTTTTCTTTTATACTTCCTTCACCCTTAATTTAGCTTGAATGTTCTTAAAACACTTCACTGGTCGAGCCTGTAATGTTACAAACAAACAGGCTAAGATTCACCAGCGGTGGGATTGTTCCTGTCACTGGAACAGTTTCCATCGAACCGTAAAAAAAAGAACCTATGTAGGAATAAGGTGGATATTTCCAACGTGTTCGTATCCCACCATGCATTGACGCTTCCCAAGGCTTCACATTGCACGGCTTTTCACGTCGTTAGGCGAATCATAATGACACCATGGGAATGACTTTAAATACACACAAAAACTGCGTTAGGGTTATAGAAAACAAGTGAACTTCCGTTAAGAGACAACATGGGTTAGGCACCGAAAACTTCAGGGTTAGGATAAATTACAAGATAAATTGCACAGAAAAACACTACAAATACTGATGGCACACACAAACATGCTTACTAAAGTAACCCTGTGTGTGATCTCCTGTGATAAAGTCCTGTGTCTTGTAGTGCCATCCACCACCCTGACCACTACTGTACAAGACTTTTTCATTGTACTACAAGAAAAGCTCAGAGCATCGACCACTGACACCATGGTTACCCATTAAGCGTCAGCTTAGGAGGAGGAGTGGACGAAGTGGCCCTTTTTGACACCTCAGAAATGAGAACGTGCTGCTATTTGTTATGGCAGTCGACAGTCTTTCTCTATACTAAACAAGCATCAAGTCCCTAAAAAAAAACATTAAAAGCAAAGAAAAGTTTGTTGTAGTGCATGATCTGATTTTCTGGCTGTAAAGAAATAATTTTATCAATATGTTCGGTAGACACTTATTTGCAGCTTGCCATATACACACATTACAAAATACATTGTTACATTGTTGAATTCTTTAGAAAATTTGAAATTGCAGTTTAGTGTTTTTTTTACTTTGTTTTTTTTTAACCAAGTTGTTGCGCTGACTGTTCAGAGCCCTACCTGTATGAATATGTAGTCATCTTGAACCACCAAGGAGCTGATGTCGATGTATCCAGGGAATGGGTAGTTCCTGTTTGCCTCTGTGCACACCTGAGCTCTGCATGTGACATACTGCACATCTGTCACATAGAAAGACACACAGTACAGGCAGCATGACAGGTTTATCACTAATAACCTTATTATGCTTCTTATAGTGCATCTTATTTACAGGATAGAGCTGTAACAGAATTGAAACAAATGAGAAATGGAAATCTTTTTATGGGAACTGTTTTCTCCTCAATTAGATCAAAAGATATTTGTGTTGCTTGAACTGAGCGAGGTTGTACTCTGCCTGTCTATGCAGTTTGACATTTTCTCTAATTTCTCTCTTTTCGTAGCACTTGATTTATTTTTATCGCATGGATAACAACAAATGTGCATCTCCACCTGTCAATCAGACTCTGTTTAAGGGAGGAAAAAAACAGCGCTTATATCTCAGGGTAACACTACTCTAACATCACAGGCTGGCATAAACAGTTTCACCTTTGTCACCTATGTAAGTCCTTGGTGGTACTGCCATTCAGAGTTATGTGGGCTGACATTCAGCAAGTAAAAGTGGAAGAGAAGAAAAGTCATATTAATCAAGAATCATGCAGTGGCTTTATTGGTGGAGTGAGCCTGCACTGTTCCCCCAGGGATGTCGGTACTCAGTGAGGAATTCATTCCTACAAAGGGTTGTTCATTACTCCTCTTTTGATGGGTGTGTGTGTAGGTGAAACTCACTTCCATCTGGTGTGTGAGCCTCCATGTGCACCAGATCTGGCTCCTTGTCTAGGCCCGAGACAGACCTTGAAGAGAATGACAGACCGTGAAAGAATGCATAAGCATAACATTGAATAGAATAGGGATGTAAAGGTGGTGGTGGTGGGGGACCAAAGATCTGTCAGGAGGAAGCATTGTGCTCCATTTACAGTTGCTTTCTTTAACTTTAGAAAAGAAAAGAGCAAAGTCCCCCTTGTTGTAAATGCCAAATTATACCAAGTGCACAGTCACGGCAACTCAAGGCTAGTTGCCTTCAAGCAAAATGGAACAATAAAAAGAAATACAAATGCAGTCTCCTCATCATTGACTGGATGGTGCAGGGTCACCAAACTCTCTCTGTCTCTACCTCTGAGGGAAATCTTGCTTTCTTTTCCATTTCACTTGTGGGTTATACTGGACAGACACAGCTTACCCATTGTGGATGATATTTCATCTCCCCGGGAGGCTGTCGAAGCTGTTGTCTGAATCCAGCCAACTGGAGGCCTGCCTAGCCATTGCTAGAGGCTTCATCCAGTGTTCAGCTGCCCTTGAATGAGCTTTGGCAGTGAAGGGCAAAGCCAGCAATTGTGCACATTATTTAGGATTGGGCCAGGATGGTGGGGAGGTAACTCTAGATTTAATGCAGGTTAACTGTGGAGATGGCCGGCGGCAGTCCCGGGCACACCCCAGTCATCTCGGAGAGGGAGGGAGAGGAGCAATGAGCTGGAATGGATCCGAGCTTACATTTGTGATGAGTATGCATCTTTTTCAGACGTACCTTTAGGTGCACCGCAGGGGGAGTGAGCAGCAGACGGACGTGACTGGACAGGGACGTCTCGGATGGATTATTAGTCATAGCTTCTACTGTATGTAGCCTTCTGCATCATGCATGCATCTGTAGAAAACCACCTCCATCTGCTGCTAATGTTAAAGTGATCATTTGTGTGCAATATGTCTAACACAAGCGCGGGAAATGAAGTGGAATGTGACATGCCCTTGAACTACAAATGCAAAGTACATTCTGAAGGAGAGAGATTAATCTCTGCCTGATTGTATCGAGGGGTAGAAAATGTGCAGGATGTTTTGCAACATCACCCAGTCAGTCACACACCTTGTTCAAAGCTCTTAATATCACACGCTCAGTCGCGTGGAACACGAGCAACAGTTTCTGCATTCCTGAGTAAGCAAAACTTTACGGTAGAGCAACGGAACAGAGCCTAAAGACAAAGGAATAGAAGGATGGAAGAAGAGATGTAAAAAAAAAAAAAGGATGACTCACCAGTAGAATCTGTTCGGCGTGACGTGTTCGTGGATGAGCTGCCATTTTCTTCCAAAGTCCACCGAGCTGTACAACTACAGAAACAAGAGAGAAACAGAGTCTTGTTAGAAAGATGAATGTACGTTTCCTCACTAGTCCAACCTCTAATTAGTCTGGCTGATTTAAAAGTTGCAACAGTGACTAGTGAGCTGGAGACATGGCTGGATGGTTCCAGAGTGGAGGTTAAAAAGCATTATGGCGGAGACTGGCTGAAATAGCGCTGGACTTGCTATCATAATTACCAAATTGGCATTCAAGCCAACACATAATCACAGACACAAGCTTTTCTTTGCCCTTCTCCTGTTACGAATAAGAGCTGCATTATAGTTTTAGAGGAAGCACTTTATGGGAATAATGCATTAAAACTGAAACAGATACGGCATTAATGTGGCCACTTTGAGTTCGAACACCAAATAACTAGGTAGCAGTTGTATTAAGGCCAAAATGTTGATTGATCACTGCAGCATCCAATCAAATCCAACATCCTGTAGAATGAGCTTCCACCAATTCAACGAATGATCTATAACTCAGCTGATGTGAAGGTGTACAGCAATGGATCCAGTGGCCTGATTTCTTTGTGCTAATTACCTTTTTTGGTGCTGGGACAACCAATTAATAACCCAGTGCACTGATTGATGTTGTTGTAGAATACAGCTCCCTTATAATTCGCCGTGTCTCTGCTTTGTTTCCTCGCACTGCGGCGAGTCGGTGGCCCCAGTTGAGCTCTATGCTAATGTTCCTACTTGTTGCCTTTTATCACAGCAAATCTGACACTTACTCTGATAAGAGAATACACATTATACACTTGCTGCAAATTTATTTGTCAGCTCCGCAAGGGAAATTCTATCAATGTCAGCAGGTGTGTGTCTGTGTGTGTTTTATTCCATTTAAAAATTACATTAATTCTCCAACAAGCACAGTTCATAAGCAGATTGTAGCAAAAGACTGCTTTTAATTTAACTTTGGCTTTTTTTGTGGGGCGGGGGGCTTTGCATGTGGATGTCAAACTCTCTTGTTTGATTATTGCATCATATAGCTATGTATCAAGAGTTCTTGACAATGATGAGCGATGTCATGAGATCAAACATTTATCTTAGTATCCTGAGTGTGGTTAAAGCATGAATTCAGCATCGGCTTGGAGCAAACATTTGTCTAAAGCTTTAGAAAGTTGAAGAGTCTTGTATACAGTACCCACCGGCATCTACTCTGCAGAAAATTTGATTTCTGATTCTTCCACCTAAATAAACATTCCCGACGGGGCCTTCAGTGTAACTGGGCGCCAGGCACAGTCTCTCATCACTTTGGACAGTGACATATGATGCCAGCAGACAGGCTCAGCCTCTCTTCTCTCCATTCATCAGGTCATTGACAGCTTAAATTTTAAAACTTCTGGGCAAAGTGAGCTTCATACTTTCCCACTTTCTTTGATAACTTAAAATCGGCTGAACTTATGTGGTGACTTAGGAACTGCGGAGGGCATGTTAGTTAAATCAATTCATGCTGATGCTAAGTGCATTTTAGTATCTCTGACTAGTGCATCAGGCTGAAGCCTGCAGGTTCATCCATCCATTATCTTAACCACTTGTGATGCAGGGTTGTGGGGGGCTGGAGCCTGTCCTAGCTTTCACTGGAAGAGAGGCAGGTCTCCAGTCTTTATCAGGGCCAACACAGAGAGATATACACAGACAGACAACCATTCACACTCACATTGACACCTATGGACAATTTAATCACCAACCTAACATGTATGTCTTTGCCACCGCCGTACTGTTCATAGTCTGCAGGCATTGTGGGTTATTCAGCCGAAGGTGCTGTGAAGTTTAATAAGTACAAAAACTGGGGAATATATTTAAATTTTGTCAACAAAACACAAATCCTTAGTGACAGACAAATTTTCTATTAAAAAAGCCAGAAACTAAATGAAAAGCAAAATTTCAGCAGCTGAATACGCAAAGTAGGTAAAGTAGGCCACCTACTAACTATCAGTATTGTGATCATCATCAAGGCATGTATTAAACTGATCACTTCTAGCGGCTGTAGTGATTTTTACGCGTAAACCAACCATCATTGCAGAGGATATCGCATGATAATGGCCAACTGAGCCTGCTAACATGTGCAGCAGGGACGTTATAGCCGATAACTATGGTGTTGATAACAAATAATTAAACAATCTCATTATCAGTGATGCACTGGTCATAATAATTTTGGCCCTGATCCTCATTTGAGACGCTTAATATCATTGGATGTCCAGATCTGGAAAAAACATTTTGTCAAAGAGCTTCTTCTCTATCCGAGTTCTGAAGTTACTGGTTAAAGAATGTTAGTATTGTAAGCTTAGGTTATTAAGATAATATGGATGAAAGAAAAACACTCTAAACTGAATCTATCTAAATCTAATCTGAAAATGTATCTCCATGCTGGATTCTCTGGAGAGAATAATGTTTTGATCTGATTTGAAGTAATTGATCTTATTTTGCCATTATTAGTATTTTAAGTCGGAACCATTCATAAGTCAAAATGGACAAAATAAAAAAACCTTAGTTAGGCCTAGCTTTTTTTTTTTTTTTTTTTTTTTAAATATAGTTTTGTGCAAGTTGATAATTCTATGGAAGATTACCAGCTCTATTTGGACATGGGCTCAACTGGTGTTTACACAGACTTTGGAGATGGGAGCTGGCGGGTTGAAATCCTTTCAATGTCTAGTCCAGCCGACATTGTGTTCTCACATACAGTGCAGATCTCCTGAGGAATATCTAGATAAAATACAGTGCAAAAGTTTAAGTACAAGAAAATTTCTAAGGGTTGAAATAGACCATTTCATAGTGTGAGCTAGCTTCTCTCTCCCAGGGATTATATCTATGTAATGTATCGTGATACAAGGAAGCACACTTGAATACTTTTTACATGAAACTCATATTAAAGCTAAAAAGAAAGTATCACTCAGTGGTTTAGATCAGACTTAAGGTCTTTGAAGGCCATGTCTTAAAAGAAATCCATGCAAGGCAACACAGGCTTTATCACATTTAATCATGAAACAATTTAAATTATGCTGTTACACAGGCATAATGAGCAGGATTTGTTTTACTAGTCTTAGCTTAGGACTTGCACGGGGAATAAAGCTTAAAACGTACAGTATGTATGGGCCTACTTTTGTTTTTCTTGTAGCCTTAACTTGATTTACAGGAAACATATTGACAAGGGGAAGTGAGGTGGTAATTCAAACACAGATGGGACCTAAATGACAACTGAATTGATTCAAACTCCATTCTCTCACAGGAGAGTTTAGACCTCCATGACTGAAAGATGATTTCATGAAGCCTTTTTAAGATACTTTTGTTTGAGAAGGTTCCAGGAAAAGCTAGTGGGGAATGAAATATGAATCAGAATGAAAAAAAAGGCATTTTTTTCTCACACAAATACCAGATAACAAGTGACTGTGGCTGCTTTTCCACTGCAAACTAGCACAAGCTACTACTTAGCTGTGATGTTATCCGGTTTTCTTTGTGACTATCATGGTTTTCCCTAACTTTGAAAATGCTGCATTGGAGGAAGGAAGGAGAAAAAATGGACCCCATAATAAAATGTGTTGGACCTGTGCAACCAATTAGTGACAGGAGGGCTGTGCTGGACTGTTTGACCCTGCAAGAGCATGCTCCCACAAGGATTTCAAACATTACCAGATGCACTATGCTACTCCCACCTGCCCCCCCAGAGATTCCGATCATTCCCCCCATAGCAGCGTTCACTATTGACGGTATGTCTGCTCCGTTCCACAATAAAAATATGGCATTATAGATTTTGCTTGAGGCAGTGGGAGGCAAAAGTGGATAAAAGTGTTTAGAATCGTGTCTGTACTTCTTCCATTCTCCAGTCTGTCTTGTTTCCTATAGCAACCACTTGCTGAAAAGACTTTAGACTGGATCTCATAATTTAACAGTTTTAAGGGTCAGATTTATAATAGAGAATTTATTGTTTAGTTGTATGAGAAATAATGGTTTCCTAATTACATTTTCCTAAGGCACCTACAGTTGAGATGCTTCTATAATAATTACATTTTCATGGTTTTGTGGCACAGACCCACATGTTTTTGATGGAGTTGTGGTCAAAACTTTGCGGAGGCCATTCCAAAACCTTTAATTTCGGCCTGTGTGGTTTATTATCCTGTTGGGAAAACCCAACAGTGTCCAAATTTCCACCGGCCTGGTAGTTTAAATTCTGTTCTAATGTTTTAGCATAACTTTAAAGTGTGTATGGAATGTATGTGTCCCTAATGGATAGAAATGGGTTTGATTTACCCCGTCTGTGAGAGGTCTTCCTCTAACTTACCACACTGGAGATTAATAGAATTTCATTAGCTGTGTTACAGTATTGAAAAATTAAATTTTGGCAACTCAACAGCAACATTTCCTCACAGAAACAATGTAGCTGTTGCTGTAGATAATCCATAGACTTTACCATCAGCAGTTTTCACAGGGACAATTACTTTTGAGTTCCAATAAAAACTGAGCACAGTTAGACGCCACTTGAGATAAGTGAGAAAATGTGTTTCTGATTCACTGGTCACAGTGATGTTTCCTCAGTTTTGAAGCCATCCATGGTGGATGCCTGTAGCATTTTGTCTGTTGTCTTTATTCTGACTCAAAACAGCAACGAGCTTGAATAAAACTATTAATATAGGACACACAAAGTCAGCCGCCGCTGAAAAGGAGGTAAATAATCACCTTTACCAACAAGACATATTTCTTGATTACAGAAGAAACGTTTGATCTCAATTTACCCTTTGGAGATATAAAATTACAAAGTGTCTAAATGACCCCCAAAATAACATTCCAGTTCATGCTTATCCTGCTATAATATTGCTGATCATCCACCCTTATGAGCCAAGAAAGAAGCTGGCCACATTTTGTGAGTCAACAGGGCATGTGGTACGAACTTGAAATATAAGGCAATATGAAAATAAGGTAAATAGGCTCAAGAAAACTTTCTCTGCCTGAGAGAAATTGTCTTTTCTCAGTCTGTCTTTGCTGCGAATTTGGTCTAAATTTCATCATAGCTTTTGCCCTGATGACGGGATAATGTATGTAAACTTGAATAACATCTTTGCTGTGACACACTGCAGTAACAGAAAAAAAGTTTTCAGCCTTTTTTTTTTTTTTTTTTTTTTAACATTTGCACAGTTTCCTCTGCAGCATTGCAGTGGCAACACTCTGACACCCCAGAAAAGCTTTGTGCATTAACATCAAAGCACAAAAAGCTCCACCAACACATAAAAGTTCTGAGAAAAGAATCCAACTTGAAAGTTATGGAAATGATAACTACTGCATTATAGGGCCCAGTGTCCCACACAATTACTATAAGTCACTTTTATAACTCCTAATTAAGTCTCCCATAAATTCTTGATGCATCTATGTACAGTGCTTTAAATCAAATGGCTTCCGTTGGCATCATCTTGGAATATTGCGCATGTGAGGGGAGAGGAGGACTGGTTTTATTCCCTACAATTTATGGAGCCTGCAAAATACACAGCACTAGGGGTGATCCTATGGAGGAAAGTATAGGAAAAGGCTATGCTAATGAACCGCCTGGATTGTTCAGAGAAAGAGGCCATAAGAGCTACAGAGTTTAACATTATCAGGGCTTGCTACTTAAAGAAAGTGATGTTGTTCGATCCAGACCTGACTTATCGATAGGTTGTTCTAAATGAATTTGATAAAATAACTTAATAATTGATTTGATAGTCATTCTCTAGCTCTGTGTGGAAACAAATGTCTCTTTTTTTTCCATTTAAACAATCATTTTCAGATAACAATGTGTTCTGATGGAGCCCTAATCAGGTGGCATATTAAGGTAAGAGCTTTTTCTTTCAACTGCATCAAATGATCTTTATCTTCCATATATGGGCTTACATGTGCTCTATAAAGAAACTCAAGTCAGGGCTCCATCACACAAATCATTGTGGAAAGGGGCATATAGTGTTAGGGAGAACCGTTGGTCTAGGTGATAAGCCCAGAAACCTCAAAAAAGGGGACAACTGTTTTTCATCACCACTCTGATCTAGTCAAATATTATTCGAGTGACATTTACATATGAACTTATGTGTATTATAACAGAAATCATGTCTCTTAAATTTTCAAAGATGAAAGCCGCACATCATTGTGCTTGTTGACATTCTAGTGTCATGCTATTAAACACGTTCATTCTCAACCCTGTCTCCTAAAAATTATGTTACAAGGCAAGAAAATTGCTGACTTTGGAGTTAGAGTAAGATCGTGGATGTATGTAAAAGGGATAAAACATATTTTGTGTAAAACCACTATTTTCCTATATCAAAACCAGCCCTCGATCTTCCTCTGACCCTAACCAGATCCTGTACCTGCCTAAGCACAACCATAAAAAGCTTTAATAATGCTGTAGTCAAACAAACTGAACATTGTACTGCACCAGAAAACAAAGCAGGATATTTTGCTGTAAGATCAGATATTTTGGCGGCCAAAAATGCGTTGTCTGGTAATATTTAATTGATATGTTCACTATTAAATGGTAAATGGTAAATGTTCTGCACTTATATAGCACTTTTCTACCTATTGGCACTCAAAGTGATTTACACTGCTTCTTATTCACCCATTCACGCTCACAATCAGTCACACACACTCATACACCGATGGGGGAGCTGCTATGCAGCTGGCCAACACTCATCAGGAGCAACTAAGTTGGGGTTCAGTGTCTTGCTCAAGGACACTTCGACATGTGACCGGAGGAGCCAGGGATTGAACTAGCAACTGTGAGATTGGTGGACAACCACATATTTGCAACTCACCATTTACGTTACATGACAACATATTGTCATTACGTTCACAGGTTGAAATTACACTTTCCTAATTACATTAGTTGTATAGGGTCGTAATTCTTAGGAGACAAGGTTCAATTCAATTCAACTTTATTTATATAGCGCCAATTCACAGCAAAGTCATCTCAGGCCACTTTACAGAATAAAGTCAAGATTATAAAGATGTTGTCAGGTTGTCATTCTCCAAATAGATTCACTTTCTCCTTAAAACATATTTCACAAAGTAAAAGCAAACATGAACACGGCATCACGCTTGTTCACTTGTTGCGAGTACACACTTACCAAATTACAATATCTTATGTGATAATCAGCGTCAAACATTATTGTGTGCCCAGTCAAGTCTAACAAATGAATTCCCCATGGCTTTGTCCTCACTTTCACACTGCACCACCTCTTCTGGGTTCCTTCAGTCTTTCTTCAGTTACGATATCTTGTTCCCCTTGCAGCTACATAATAAATGATAGCAAGCAGCACACCTGCCTGGCAGTCACACAGGTAGCGTGGATACTTTCGGGTGACAGTGAGATGCAGACTCCAGTTGTTTCTTCTGCTCGGCTGACCAAGCACTGTAACGGCATGTGCTTGGAAAAAAAAAAAAAAAACACACATTTTCTGTATATCTGTCAGATTTGCTGCTTTTAGAGTTCAATGGAACTCTGCAATGTTTTTAATTCTAGTCTTTATTGCACTCTGTGGGTTGACTTGTCACAAACTAGAGCCTCACATTTTGTATATACATAATATAAAGTAGCTCTCTTCAACTCGGGCCTTTAGGCAATCATTTTTCTTCACTTAGGAAATTGTTAAGCCCATATACATGAAAATGAGCCCTATTATCTCCATTGTGCTAGGAAGTGCAATGTCTGTATTGTCCCGATCATGTGTTTAAAATTAAAGACCATTAAAATTACCCTGGGAGGGAGGGTCTGCTGCAGCCTGATGGAGCGAAGCAGAGCTGTCGCAGCTCTGGACAAGGGAACTGAGCACTAAAGATACCTGCCATCTGGAGAGTCATTGAGTTGAGAAATGCACTGCAGCAGCCGAGAAGCCTTTCTGGCTCAAGCTCGACACTACATTTGAGACAGGGGCAGGAAAGGCCTGGAAATTGATATATTCAGAAAGCCACACCATGATAGATTTGGGAAAAGAATAAGAAAAGGTATTATTTTCAGTTTGCGTTCAACACCAAATGATATTTTCAATGCCAAAATGTAAAATTAGTTAAAATGATTCTGTCAAGAGGGTCAGACTTTAAACTGCAGTGCACATTAACATATCCCAATCCCACAAGCACCTGGGTCGTATGTTGCACCTTGCCTAACCAAAAAAGCTACCAAACATCTACCAGAGGAAAAAGTGCATTGCTAACATCAGTCCACTGACTCATCACGCATTTGTGTCTGTCTCTCGGACATCTCTGCGTGAATGAGAGGGAGACATCTTCATCTTCAAGACCGAAGTCCTTGTCTTCCCAGCCAGGCCTTCGACGCAACACAACATCAGCATCAACATTGGATCTACAGCCATGGCCCCCACTAAGTCGGCCAGAAATATAGGGGTTATCATTGACGACCAACTGAGCAGACCACATCCCCTCAGTGTCTAGGGCAGGCATATTTGCCCTTTACAACATCAGAAAGATCAGACCCTACCTCACGGAATATACAACCCAATTCATTGTACAGGCGCTGGTCGTATCTGCAACGCTTTGTTAATAGGGTTACCGGTATCCACAATCAAACCTTTGCAGATTATCTCATTTTTAATCAGCTAAAATGGACTCATGTCACATCACTCTTTAGACCTCTACACTGGCTTCCTGTAGCTGCTCGCTTCAGGTTCACAGCTCTCTCTCTTTTTTGCTGCCTTCAAAGCAACATACAAGTGAGGTCACTTGTATGTTGCTTTGGATAAAAGCGTCTCCTAAATGACTAAGTGTAAATGTAAATAAGAAATATGAACACTGATGTCTTTCAGGTCCTTTGACCCCTGACCTCCCTGGCCCCCTAGCCCTCAGCTAATATCCTCTAGTACTAGCCACTACTATCAAAAGTTGGTTATATTGTATATCTGTGCCTCTGCCATCACATACACTAAGTGTTTTTTTTTTGTTTCTCTATTTAAAAAATAATTTATGAATTTTTTGGCAACTTTATTTGGACTTCAACAACAAAGGCAATGGGCCTACTCATGCAGTAGCTAATAAAATGCCATTGATGCTGAATTATAGCACTTATATCACTCATTGGCCTAAAGCTCCAGATTTCTCTGTAATAATAAAATGTTATATAGTACAATGAGAAGAAGAAGTGATCCTGGTTGAAATCATTCTTGTATACAATGGAAAAAAGTAGCTGCCCAAGTAAACTGATTTACTGTGTATGATGTTATAATAACATTAGTTTACAGTGCGGCTATTTTCCATATCAGAGGTTTAAATGAAGAATCGTTCTGCATTCAGCAGACAAAAAGGTGTCAGTTTAGGATTACAATGCCACAGAATGATCCTGAAAGCAAAGCACTCAGGGATGTACACTCACCGCTTCTTATTTAATAAGGTTTAAATGAAAAAAAAAAGCTTATCTAAGGAGCATTCTTCAATTCCACAATCTATAGCCACAGACAACAATATCATCCATGTTAGAAATATTAAAAAATGGAAAAATGCTAATACATTTCATGGACATGCAAATGGAAATGACTGAAAGTAAGAAGTAAAAAAAGAGTAATCCTGAATAATTTCTTCTCCTTCTCTCTGTGAATACTTTATTGAGTCTGATGTCCCTGTTGCATTTCTGAGAGCGTTTAGCCAGGATACGATTCAGCTCGAAATAATTAACAGCATAAATTTGCATCATTAGGATGGATTAAGTCAAACAATGTTTGCTTATTGAAGCACTGAAGGGACTGCGCAGCTTTCATGGAGAGGCAGTTAGGCCGGTTCTGTTCTCATTTTAGGTGGGCTGTTGGCTTCCCATAGGAGCACATGAACGGGACTGTTCCTACTTTGTCTGGGGCGAGTTAGCAGACACATTATTTTAGCTGTGTCCTACGCTTGTGTTTGAGAACACACTGTATGGTTGTGTTTCCTTGCATGTACGCGTGAGTGTAAAAGAACGACAGTTGCAGGCAGCAGCTTTCCCAATTGACCTTTTTTCAGTCACAACCTCAGCAGCTAAAGAAACTTGTCCATTTTCTTTAAAAGAGTATTTTCCCTGTTTGCCAAGCCCACTCTCTAAAGCCTAAGACCCTGACAGACTTGGACAGCTTATCCAGATGTGCCTGCACCTGCTTTTCTATATCTTTCTAAGCATTTATAGAGAAATTAAAAAAAGCTATCAACAGAGTTTTGTTGCCCCTGAAATGGGGCAAAGTTAACTTTCATCTGCAGTCCCTTTGGCAGATCTTGTTAAAAACCCAATCAGAATAGCAGAAACATAGCAGGCAACATATAAATTATGATACAAAATCAGAAGCATAAGTGAATATAACTAAACTAAATATAACTAACTAAATAAACATTGTCAGTGGTGAAAACATTGAGCAGCTTTTAACAACACATATTTCATTCTTTCTGGGGCAAACATCAAAAAAGACAGACATGCCACACATTACAATGTTTTTACCAACTCAGATACATGGTTGGATTAAACAATATTATAATGATATGGCAAAATTTGGATGGAGTCCAGCAGCAATCTGTATAAGGCCACAACATTTAGGTTAATAATCAAAAACATTCCTTAAACATTTGTCACAAATTTACAATTAACCAAATTACCAACACCAGCTGAATCCTGGCCTCCTCAGTGCCCACGCATTTGCAAGCTTTGCCAGATAGATTGACAGATATTTTTGACAACTCTAAAGTACATTTTGCACTAAAAAGACAAACGTTGGCTGATCAGACTGACTTTCTCAGAAATTCTTCAGGTTTTGTTTTCCTTTTTACTCGTTCAGTCACTAGTGAGTGATATGTCTGTCCACCCAAGACCATGTTCAGTTAATGATATTGCATTACGATTTCACATTGATTTTAAAAAAGAACCAGCCTGGAGTGTCCTACATATTAACAAGGGAAATAGCTAGTGTAACTCGTACTGTAGGAAATATATAAATGGTAAATGTTCTGCACTTATATAGCGCTTTTCTAACTATTGGCACTCAAAGTGCTTTACACTGCTTCTTATTCACAATCACACTCATACAGCTGGCCAACACTCACCGGGAGCAACTAAGTTGGGGTTCAGCTCAAGGACACTTTGAGATGTGATCGGAGGAGTCGGGGATTGAACCAACAACTGTGAGATTGGTGGACAACCGCTCTACCTTCCTGCGCCACAGTCGCCCTACATGTATGTATATGGTATAAATAATAGGTTCCTATGCAACTTCTACCGAAACAATTACATATTTTTGAGGAAACATGTTTACTGGTACAATTGGGATCTGATACTTTTTAATGATTGCTTTTCAATATGTTGATTGACTAGATGTTTTAACGAAAAGCAGGTTACAAGATGGGGTGGTCGAGGAGGGTAGCTTACATTTAATGCCCAGGACTTTCACACCGCAACCCTTTAGAGTTAGTGGTTTGATTCCCACCTACTCCTGGCCATATGTCAAAGTGTCCTTGGACAACAGACAGATGGGCAACACACAGTTGTCCACAACAGCTTTCCAAATGGGATCATCATAGCTACCAGTATATCACTACCACGTGTGCACATCATACTATGTGTATTGTTTAACCATGTGAACACTGGCAGCTAGAAGCAAGAAGTAAAGAAATCGTAGACTAACCCCACATTTTTGTCACTATGTATGAGCACAGTCCAGATGAACTAGTTAAGGTGGACCTTTGCCTTTGTGGTTTTCAAAAATACTGTAACTATTTGTGAAAAGAAACATTGTAAAAAGAAACAAAACGTTTTTCAGGCTCACTTTACTGTACTTGTGATATGTAACATGGTTCAAGAGTTTAAGAGAAGAAAACATGATTTGCACTATGTTGCCATGGGAGAATGGCTTTGTGACCCCTTCAAACACATGAACAGATGTACAATTGAACCCTAATCTTGCCAAGGTGACAGCCATCCAACATGAACCTCCTGAAAGACTTCAGAACTTCTTCAGGGAACAAGTGCCAGCAACAACATTACCTCCGCTGAAAATGACTCTGTCAACTTAACTCAGTCATCACCATTAGTCAAGCGGAAGAGTAATTCAGCTCATCGCCATTACCCATAAGACAACAATATGGCATGGGGACGTCATTAGATACAGGAGGGGGGGGGTGATGGTGGTGGTGGAGGTGGGGGGGTCGGATGATGAAGAGCTCATGAAATGAAATTGGATTTAAACAAGTGCTGTGCCTGTCCTGGGGGCCTTACATGGATGCTCCTTAAATGGATAGGTGGAGGCGGCATAACGATGAGACACTCAGTTTCTCTACTGTTCAGATTTATAGGCTCTGAGATCTGTTACGATCATTAGGGGGGCTGTGAATAGAAAAGGGAAATGGGGTTAAAACTATATGAGCTTTAAAGAAGGTGAACTTTTTTTTTTTTTTCTGGCAACACAGCACTTTTGTAAAATAAATCTTTGATCTTCTCCTCCTTTATTTGTGTGATGGCTTTTTATAATGAAAGACTCCCTATAATTTCACACTCCAATTAGTAAATCATTAATGTTGTCCTTAAGTGCAAGTTTAGGGTAGTAACGAACGCACAGATTGAGGGAACCTAATGAAAAAAATATTTAATCCGATTCACCGTTTACTTGTATTTGACGTTAACCAAATAAATCAACATCAATTGTAACAATATTTAAAGGCATAAAAGAAGAACTACAGTTTGAAACAAAAATCGAATCATGGTTTTTGCATAATGCCTGCAAGTAGACCACGAGAAACTTGAGTCACTAAATTAGTTCTCTGGCAAGAGCTGTGCAAACATCAGCAAAATGTTACCATCACTAAAACTGAATGAATGGGAGTCATTAGACACTTGGAACATGTCGAATAATCCAAATCATGTCATTAACATAAATCAAAGGAAATGTGGGCTTTTATGTTACTGTACCTGGGGTGGATTAGTTTCTAAAAAAAACCTATCCTTTTACTGATGAATCCCGGTACCTTATGCTTACTTCAGTTTATTTGCTACTGTGCTTTATACTGCTTGAAAACCAAAAAAAATATTCCATATGCAGACTAAAGCACCGGAGGGTAAAACTGTTCTAGCACTTGTAACAAGAAGCGCAGTGAAGGGGGGGCCCGATGTCTTTTTGGACCTCATACGGATCCAATTTCTTTAATGTTACAGTAGATATATGCCAATACCTATCCAATACTTATATTTGGCCAGTATACAGTAAATGTTGATTTAAAATGTATCTGACACTGTGATATAACAGCTGTACAGTTCAATCAAATACATCTTATTTTTCAGTAGCTACCTAATCCAAAGACTGGAGGCCCTTCTCAAAAATACATTATAGTATAAGTTCATAAGCTTAAATCATTGATAAGAGCAACTGGAACAATGTGACTTGTGCAACTAATATGACTCTAGAGTTAAGATGTATCTCTTCGCTGGATTTTCTGGAGCTATAAAACCCTCCTCTTACTGTTGGAAAGTTACAGAAAGAGACTATCTAGTCTCTTTCCTCTTATTTTGGCTCAGTACTAGAGAGAACAGTTAAACCTGAAAGTTAAAAACAAATTTGCCTCTGCACATGCTTAAAAAATAGAGGGGTGGGATCTGTGTGTTGAGGTGGTATAGGATTGTGTAAGGGCCAGTGAGTGCCTGACCGATTTAGCAGTCTAATAGCAGTTGGGTAGAAGCTGTTCTCCAGTCTGGACATCCTGCATTTCACACTTCTATGTTGCAAGTGGTTACTATAGTAAGGAAGTACGTGTGTGCGGTTGTCAGTGTTTGGAGCATTTTGTTTTCATGTCATTTATTTTTTAACTTAACTTTACCCTGAACGTTACGTCTTCTTGCATGTCCCCAATCATATCCTTGGTCATGTCTTTGTTTAGGGTGAAATTGTTGTATTCACACCATTTTATCAGACTCCCCATCTCACTCCTATACATTGTTTCATCGCCGCAAGCAATAAGTCAAATAAATGTGGTGTTGTCAGCAAATTTCAGGATGGTGTTGTCCTTGAGAGGTGATGCAGTCATGTGTGAACAATCTGTAGGACACTGGGCTGAGAATGTATCCTTGTAGGGTGCCAGTGTTTATCACATTTGCTAATTTAATTGAGACCAAAGCTGCAAAAAGTACCAGGTTGACATGGACAGCACAGATCATATTTAAATTTACTCGATCAATATTAATACTTTATAAAATATTTTTATACTGCTTGTGTTGATGCCAATGTGTAACTTATTATCAGATATAGCCTCAATTAGAAGCCACGTGTAATGAGTGAGGGTGGTGTGAAAATGCTCATGCTGCTTTGTTTGCACTGTGCATATACATTATGCCAGATTTTCTGCTTTCCCTTCCTCTTACGTAGACTTACAATGTATGTTCTAGTTGTCCATTGACCGTAGTCTTTGCATTGTGTGACAAAACGTAACATGAGGCAATGGAGCAGTTGGTCTTCACGGTAGTTCCTTGATTTCAACTTGTTGTGTCTCTGCCTAGTCTCAGTCTCAGTGTGCAAAGTTTTCTTCCCCGCTAACATAAGTATTCATATTAAAATGGCACTGGGCATGAGCTGATGTCGCAATATGAAGGGCAAACCTAGAAAACAGAAGTCAAGAAAACTGTAAGGGAAATTTTCAAAATAGTGAGCTTAGATTGAGCAGAAATGCTTTCACAAGGTTTTTGTTTTGGAAATATCATCAGAAGGCATTTGAAGTATGAAGCAACAGTATACTGTAGTATGCAACAGTTACCTTGGTTGGTGGGTGTGTCATTTATTAGCTCTAACAGCACGCATGAAGCAAACGAACTGACCTTGACTGGTGTTGTATTTGTTCATAGTAAATCCATAGTTTTAGCTTGTGTTCCAGGAGCTTCCACATTGCAATGAGAACACAAATGAGATCAAAGCAAATCATACATTGTAATTAATTGTATACAGCTAACAAGAGTGACAAGAGCTTTGGGGTCCCGCGTTTTCATACACTGACATGCAATGGATGCTGCTGACTAAAACAAACCTCATTCGAATCAACGTCACAATTGCCTATAGTCGAAAGATGCGCACCTTAACTGCTCCCTGGGAGAGAACAGCTTAGAGTAGACCCTACAAATATATCACTGACAGCCACTGCAGAGACAAGAAGAGTGAACGATATAAATATTCACATCACCCCCTACAGAACAGAAATATGCAAAGCGTTAAAGTGTTTCCCTTACCTCTGTCAAAGTGATAAAAGGGAATGGGTTTGATGCTAAGAAGTGATTTTAACCTAGCGTGTCATATCAAGGCTTGGCTCGTCTGCAGCATCAGTGGAGCCAATGATGAGGGAATACACTGCAGGCCTGTTTGAAAACTGATAAACAAGCCAACAAACAGATCAACCGATATCTATTCATCTGTTGCAGCAGCAACAGAGGATGTCAGCGGAGCCTCTATAACAGATAGAAAATGAGTTATTTAATAAGAATTCAAGCATGATCCATCAATCTTCATTTGCTCTCATTTATTGGTTCATTTCCTTCCCTCTGTTCCTATGTCCCACCCTTCCTCTCTACTTAACGTACACACACACACACACACACACAAATCTGCTAACAGCCCCCTCACCTTCCACCCCTGTGCTTCTCTTCTCTGTGGAACTAAAAGTGGCAGACAGGCCCACATAGTCGGAGAAGTGGGGGTGGCCACGGTTATGGCAGTTACTGTACCAGTGATTTCTAAATACCTTCAGGGGCCACAGAGTGTTTACTGAGGGCAGTGAAGCTACAGTAGCCTCTACCTTTAAACTGCTCCTTAGGGAAAAATAAAACTCCACTGTGGCTTCGGCTGCAGCAAAAGATTCCGCCATGCAATGCTAGAGCATAAGGTCCAACCACATTTTAACGAAGGTTTGGCTAAGTATTTGCCAAATCTAGAACTGCCAAAGCAGCATGGGCAGGTTAATTACTTAGAGTTATGATTAAGCTGCCAGCAGGAAGTGGACCGTTGGATCTGATAACTGGTCGTACCTCCCTTGACAGATCCCTGCCGCAGTTTCCTCCCACAGTCCAAAGACGTGTGTGTTAGATTAATTGGTGACTTTAAATTGTGATTTGTGAGGCTGAATGGTTGTCGGACTGTGTATGTCTCTCTGTGTTGGCCCGGATATAGACTGAAGACCTGTCCAGGGTGTTCCCTGCTTCTTTCCCAATGACATCTGCGGTAGTCCTCCGTGACCCTGAACAGTATAAACGGTTTATATTATAGATTTGATGGAGACTGAGCCTGAATTACTGGAAAAGAACCTGTTGTTGCACAATTGAGGATGTTTCAGAACAGTCTTAGTTTTCTAGAAAAGAAATCATTTTTAAATGTCAGGGGAGACAGCTAGGTTAGCTTTGGCGCAGATAAGCAAGTAACAGGAAAAGAAAACGTTAATGGCTGTGCTTATTTTAAAAGTTTATCAGATAGGAACATTCTGCCTCGCTCCACAGCCAGCTGAAATGAACTCCTTGTGTATACCCAGTACTACTCTGTACACCTCCAGTGTAGCAGCTGGGCAGGGGTTTGGTCTTATCCTTGTGCCTTTTTTGCCCAGTTAGATGTAACAAAGTTGGATGACATTTGCCAGCAAACACAACCGCTTCTACCACAAATTTCGGATACTGTAAAGAACTTAAAGAGAGCAATTTTTGCTGTGATGATAAGTGTTCGTATTAAAAAATGCCAAACTTCTGAATAGTAAGTAAGTAACAACGTTTACTTTCCTGTATAATCAATGAGCTCCTGTATATTCCAGCAATAAAGCACAATGTTTATTGAGAGGTACAAAGTAAGAGAAAACTTCATTCATTTTAGTGCTGTTCATGCACTCCACCATCAGCTTGGCAGCACACCTCCATCTGCTGTTTTGACAACGCAGTGACAGTACATATCTGCTATTCCATTAGAACAAGTTACTCCATCTGTTCTGCCTGCCTCTCCTTGCCATGTAGCTGTCACTGCTTTACTGTATCCATAATTTCCCTTTGATTTCAGGGCTCCTTTCCCTCGTTTCATTGTGCCAGACGCAACAAAACCACAATCAAACATTTCCTGATGAATCAAGCCATGCTTGACCTGGCACCATCTCTTTCGATCTTTTTTTTTTCTTATTCAAGTTTGTATTGTAAGGCATTCATATGTGCCTACTCACTAGCACAGATGCACCTCCCACACAGATTGTCCCTTTAAGTTTTTTTTTTCTTAGTTGGTTTTACTTTCTCTTGTTTGATAGTAAAAATATAGTTTGTTAAAGTTGATTAAGACCCAGGCAAATCTGCCGATCTTTTTTTTCTTCTCAGTACTGAGCAAACTTTCTTTACTGACTAGAATGAACCTGCTGACTTTATAATCATTTAGTAATAATCTATTGCATTATTACTGTTTTGCTCAGAACCATTTATCATTGAAGTAGGGATATTATTCAATCAGTTTCATGATGCCAGCGCAGTGCCATTAAGAGCTTTGGTTGACTCCCATCAGTATTCCAATTCACACACAGTAATATAGCTGCTGTAGCCACTGAGACACCAGCTCCCTGGTACAGCAGCCTCAGCCTTAATTGATTGCTGCTCCTCCAGTGGAAACACAAACACACACAAATTAAATGTTTGTCTGGACCTAGGGTTTGTTGTAGGCTAATGCAATTGTGGTGCAGTGCGAATACATACTAAATTTTCATGTGGATGACTCTTTAGAGCTGAACCATGAAAGGTTCTGTGCTCGTTAAACTCAACACACACCGAAGGGTTTTTTGTTTCTTGGGAAGTGGGATTTCAATGTGACAGTGCTTAACAAGTGTTTAGGAGGCCTGGTGGCTCAGTGGTCGGGATGCAGAAGGCTGTGGGTTGGAATCCCACCCTGCCAGGTGTGGCCCCGCCCAGCCACCAAGGGCCTCTTTGTTGCCGGTCCCGAGCCCGGATAAAAATGGGAGGGTTGCAGCAGGAAGGCCATCTGCCATAACAGTCCCTGACTGTTATTGTTTTTACCCCAATGTGACTACACTGACTACAGGGCCACAGTTTCTACATACAGCCCTCGTTCTGTGCAAAAAAATGCGCTTCAAAGCCACCACTGTCTCTGCATACGTACTGCCTCACAACACTGCTCATGGTAACAAAATGTTTACATTACAAACTGCTTCAGTTTTGGGGTCTGACAAAAGATGCTGTCATGCTGAATTCGGGTACTGCAGAGACTTTGAACATTTTCCTTTTTATCTGTCTCTCACAAGTCCTCCATGCTGCGGCCCAGCAAAGGGAATGCAGAGGATCATAATGATAGCAATACAGATAATAATGATTAATGACAAATAGTACCTAAAAAAGAAATTCAGTCTATTATGGTTCAGAAAACCACATGAGGAAAAAAAACTCATTGCAAACAATGTTTAATCACAGTGTACAGCACTTTACTCTTGTCTCTGATGCAATTATTGGACGAGTTAATCACTACACAGTCCATTACAGAGTCATGGCCTTGTCTTTCCAGTTTGCTGAAGCATAAACGACTAATATTGACTGTTGCGATAGAAACCTTCTGTTCATAAATTACAATTTCAAGTGGAAATGACTTGGAAAAGAAGGCAAATGCTTACCTTCTTACATTTCTTTTTAGATAACAGTGTCACTCACCTGCGAGAAAATATCTGCCAACACGCAATCAGAAAATATTGTTGATTTTGTGTCAAAGGTTTCTCATGAAAACATGAGACAATTAGAGAAACGGCCTGTTCGTGCCTGCGCTTTTGTTTAAAAGAAAAGAAAAAAACTATGATTTTAGGCAAGACGCCCGAACACCCAGTCTTCTGGGAGCTGAGGCAGTTCACAGGGAATAGAATAAGACAACTCCTATTTATTCTATGTGTGGAGCTTCTTCCCTCTACTGTTCTTCTGTGTCGGGCTGTTTGCATAACTCACTCACTTGGCAGCAGCAACATTGGCCTTATTCTCAGAAGCCAACTTGGGACTACATCAATGAGTAATTGTCTCCACAAACCCTCACAGTCAAGAGATAAGAGCCTGGAAAGGTCACTAAGAGTTCTGGATCTGAAAATACCTTCACTTACTTGAGGAGGGCAATGACCTGAATGTTAATTTTCTCCTTTTTTTTTAATGTCATGAAAGAGAATCAGGAATTACAACAAATACTTCACTCCAACCCATTTTGTGCTGACATGGATTCTGATGTCTCACTAAAGAGTTTCACTCCTGGTTCAAAGTTAAGTCCTCAGGGCCACACTTAACCACGGTTAAGCACCAACTTTCAGCTGATTAAATTCAGAGTGGCCCAGTCTGAAAACTATTAGCCGGTTACAAGCTGAACATTAGCATATTAAAGCTTCTCGCTGCTGGCTCGACAGTGGAAAATCAGGTCAAATTAGGCACCGATAATATTGTGTAAACCTCTTTTTTAATTAAATAGATGAAGAGCACATTTTTTATTTGCAACAACAGCCTTAGGGACGTATGTAGATGACACATTCAAGAGGGAAATGAGAATGGGGTAATCGTACCTCTTTACTGTTATTATGAGGATATGACTTGTCTAATCACTAGTACACCTTGGTACCCAAGCAAAAGATGGTAATCTCCAATAATTGCACTGAACCCTAATGTTGAGCTACCAAATCCAAGCTTCAGCTGCTTCAACCTACGTGAAGATGCATATCACACCATCATGGCTGAGATGTATTCAATCGGTGAGGTCAATAGCTATTTCCATCATTGATTTTGTAATTGCGTTTCATAGGCGAGGCAGGCGCACCTCATATTTTGTATGTGCAGTAATAATGTAAGTAGCTAATGTTTCTTTATGTAATAATTGGAAAGACCATTTTAGAATAATATAACTGAGCTACGATCACTCTATCAGAATAATTTGATGTTTTGCTTCAGTCACAGTTCTGGGCTGTCAGAGGTTTGAATTTGATTTTGTCTTCAAAGTTATTCGCAGGCTACAATAGCAGCAGCAGGATATTTATGATGAGATATAATGCTGCACGGAGCAAAGTACTGGAGTTCCAACTGCACTTCTTAATTCAGCCACTTTTTAAATATACATAACGGTAAACATTAGGACTCTCAATTGAATATAATTAATATTGTGATTAATTGCATTATTGGTTTATCATGATTAATCACACCTGCTGTATTTATTTGTAATTTATTGAAAAGGGGCACTTTTGAAGTGTAAATCCCCCTATCAACAGATGAATCGTTAAAAACTGATGGTTTTGACTTGGTGAAGCTAAATTTCTGCAACAGCAAAGTTACAGACTCAATGTCTCAATTGATTTAAATGTAAAATCTTCAGAAAATAAATAACAGTCATCATATTAATAACTGGGTGCAAGTTAAAAAGAATGAAGAATATACAAAAGAGTCACCATCACTGATTCTCTGTAAACTCTTATGTCATTGTCTGCTCAGCAGTTACCGCTAGTGGATGGAGGGTGGCTGGTTTGTGGCGGATGCTGCTGTCTGTGAGAGAGTCCACCAGAACTTACTTGGTTATTAGGGTTATGGGCAAAGTTAGGATAAACAGTTAGCCACTACGACCTGCCACCATAACAATTACAGTAGACCATGCCATTAATTCGGCAAGTCTCTTAAACTCTACTGGGGCAATGGAACAACATCCCAGTAAATTGATTTCAGTGTTTTGATGATGGTGGTGGTGAGTGTTGTCTAACATGTTGATCTAAAGTCTCCCATAGGTGTTCAACTCTGTAAAAATCTGCAAAGCAAATTCCATAGCAGACAGTTTAATATAAATTTAATTGCTGAAATGTAGCATGCAGCACACCTGTTTATATTTCTCTACTTATTTATTGAGGATTTTCCTTTACTTCGTCTTTTTTCTTCACCTATGTTGCAAAATTATATCACAGAGACTTCTCTGCCAATAAAAACTGTGACATTGGTTCAGGCATTGATGACCTTTACAAAGCTTTGTCATTGAAAGGTTGGATAACAGCCACCACTGTTCACCAATCATCACCATCCAGCAACACATCCCCCTGTACAGGGCAATCGCTTTGCCTCTCAGGTCAAACTCATTGACCTTAATGCTGGATACAATCTTAGAGCACCTTGTGAAGATGGTGTGCAGAGCTGTGTGACAAAGCTAAGTGAAGGTGACACCATGATGAAGAAGACGGGTAAAGAAGGAAAACCACTTTAAAGGATTAATTTTTTTTTGGCTAAGATAGTACATACCTCTACTACTGAAAAGGAATATAAACACAAAAAGAAACCATCCAATATCCAAACAGCTCATCCTCTTTGAGGGACGATGGGCTTCTGGCTGTCTCGTGATGAGACACGAGTACACCAGTGTGTCAAATAACTGCAGCTGTTTCTACTTGGTAAGCCAACATAAAACAAGGGGAACAATACTGTTGGCACCTTTACAGCGCATACAACATTATGTACATTTTGACGTTATCAAGTCAAGCGATTTAGATGTTTTGATGCCATTCAATGGCAGTTAATTGTGAAACTGATCCACCCCTGATCACCTTCCTACTTAGACCTTGTCAAATCTAAATTGCTTCAACAAATCGATCTCTGTCACCTGGCTGCTAGATAAAGCCACTTTCTTACAGATTTTGATATGATAATTAGGCCAGCCAGTAGGCAGCAAGTTGACCTGTCAGCACATAACTATGGTTTAGAGAGAAATTAAAAAATTACTCAATGCAACTAAAGTGCAATCATCATTTCTTGTAATCGCTGACTGGATTATGCTCAGACAAAAGCGGAATTTTGCTCTGCATGGTTGGATACTTTGGTAGAAACAAAACACATTGTCTGCAATCATTTTAGTAATGTGTTCAGTATCAGTGTATGTTGGATGTGTCATTTACATTAAGACATCCTCACTAGGGCCACAGAAAACTTAATCTGATTGCAGATGCAGTGCAGAACAGGAATAGTCTATTCACACAAGTGTGATTCAAATGTTGAAGCTACAATTGTAGCTGTGACTCCAAATCCGTCCACTCTACTGCATTCAGCTCTCCCTCTACTGTTATGCTATACATTTCTAAAGTCTGCTACACTCTGCACAGCTGTAAAGGTATTAGTCATAATCAAATTACCATAAATAAAAAGATGAAAAAAATAAAAAATAAAAAAGTTTTTTATTCACTGATTGGTTATAAAGCATTGCCTCACTTATAAAGGGAACATCTCTCCACTGCTGCCAGTGCTGCTCAGTGTGTCTTCAAAAGAAGATACATTTTGAAGCATATTTATACAAAAATGTATCAACCTTGCCTAAAATGATTTACAATAAAATAATGGAAATTATAGATTTCTGGAAAGGAGCTTGTAAACAGCCATTAAATATGGCGCTGAATATGACTGAACATTAAACCTTCAGTGCATTCACAATAAAATACTAGCCTGAGAGATTTTGGGGAAATTTATTCCCATAGAATAATCCACTCATTGTGTAGAAATGACCAGATTTCAGTGATAGTCCTGAATGCTGCTGCACACAGGTCCTTATGCCCCATTACTCTTGACTGGCTTTAATGTGAAGCAGTGGAGAAAATCATTAGCAACAGTAATTTAACAGTGCAAATGGCCTCAGATCAGAAGACCAGAAGGTTTCCTATTAAAATATGACAATATATATCTAATATTAGGCAGACGTAGACATAAAAGACTGTCTCTAATGATAGCATGTCTCATATAAAGGCCTGGCTCGATCTTCATTTCTAGTAAATAAAGGCTCACACCACTATTTTAAAGTTCCTGTTTTTCAAGATTCATATTCAGATTGAATGAATGCTCTACTATCAGGCAATTAACTAAACTGATGAAAACTGCAAGCCCTAGGAAACATGTGCTTTGATTAACACAAAGATTGAGATGGCGCTACATAAATCACGTGCAGATAATTGTGTCGAGGACAGAAAAGAGATGACATTAAGTGCACTCTCACCTTCTGGTCGTGGCTGTAGGCTAAGGCCCAATCCTCTTCAGTGGGGTGGAATAAAAGGCTAAGGATGTAGAAAGTGAGGCGATACTTCTGGTAACTTGCCCCCTCGTCAGAGCTGATGAGCACGCTGCTCTCAAACTCCGGATCCGTCAACACCATAATCTGGGAGCAAGGGAGACAAGAGATGGAGGGGAGGAGGAAGAGGAGGGATGTGCGCACACGTGGGATTTTAAAGATAAAAAAAAAATGGATTTGAAGGGGTAAAGTTTTGAGTAAAGAAGTGGAAAGATAGGGAGAAGAGAGAAAGTGGAAGAGAGATGTTAAAGGCAGGAGCGGTGTCAGCAGAAAAGACCTGGTTTCTGGCACACGTCAGGCTTATGCTTGGCAAACAACTGCGCTGTATTTCCAACTTTATTTTATGAGTGTGACTCTCGCTTCTGTTGCCATGGCTCTGTGGCTCTTCCTGTGCACTCTGAGGTGAAAAATTGTAGATTTCATCATCCTGCTCCAAAATAAGATCAACGTTGTCCACAGCAACATGACTATATAAAACAGTGGATAAACCAATACAGACGGAAAAGTACAGCTGAAGCACAAAAGCTCAGGAAATGATTTGTTCTAATATAACCTCTATATCACCTATAATAAAGGAAGATGGAGTAATCAAGGTGCAGCTATGTGCTTTAAAAACATGGGATCGAGCAGCCATGCACAGATCCACATATACAGTATGTTATTTTCTTCATCAGCTAGTCTTTTAGCATTCCATTTCTTGCTTTTCTCCTTTCAATAAAAGTCTAATTTCAAATTTAACAGTGCCACAGTGGTAGAAGTCCTAATTTCATGCTTGGAATATTTCTGCTAGAGCTATCACCGTTATTATAGACTTCAATGAGAACAGGAATTCCACAATGCATATTTTTTTTCGGCTAATGACATTTAGAGTCTTGTGGCAGCAGATAAAATGGTCAGAGGAATTCCTCCATGGCTGAAGAAGCCGTGTCTGAATAGTTATGTGATATAGTTTACGAAAATCCTATTCTTTAATCAGACAATCCTGCTGAAAACATGTTTTCATGTTACAAAGTTAGTAAAAAAAACAAAAAACATTACCACTACGCTTAAGGATGTGGTGCAATTTTCTATCACTTCATATTTCATAAACAATTGTAACTATACCATACAATATTAGCTGCTTTTCTAGGGGGACATATTATTTTCATTTAATAAAAATATATGTTTATTCATGCATATGTGCACAGAACCAAATGTTCTGTACAGTGGTGCAACATCAAAACATGGAAACATAGAAACATAGAAAAATTTGAAAAATAAAAAACTCACCTAAAAATGCCTTAAATTAAAAAACCTTTTGTTTTTTTTTTATAAAATATAAAATGCTTAAGTAAAAAGTTTACCTCAAATGTAAAACCAGTTTATCTAATAAGCACTTTGCCACTGCTGTCTTAAATATTTGAAAGTATCCTTCAAATTTAAAATGCAACCGCAAGGGGGCACAAGCCGGTGTCTTCTTGTGCCATTCCCACATCTGGGTAAATGCAGAGGGTTGTGTCAGGAAAGGCATCCGACGTAAAACACATGCCAAATTAAAAATGCGAATCGTGAAAATGACTTCCATGCCGGATCGGTTGAGGCCCGGGTTATCAACGACCGCCACCGGTGCTGTTGACCTACAAGGTACCGGTGGAAATTGGACTAGTGTTGGTCGAAGTGAAAGATGGAGAGGTGGAAGGTGTGTTCGTAGGCAGAGAGAGAAGAGGAAAGCTAAGAATGTAGGACTGAGAGTAGGGACTTTAAATGTTGGGAAAGGGAAAGCTGAGAGTTGATTGACATGATGCAGAGAAGGAAGGTGGACATACTGTGTGTTCAGGAGACCAGGTGGAAAGGTAACAAGACTAGAAGCTTAGGAGCAGGGTTCAAGTTGTTCTACCATGGGTCAGATAGGAACAGAAATGGAGTAAGAGTTATCCTGAAAGAGGAGAACGTTTGTGAAGAATGTTCTAGAGGTTAAAAGAGTATCAAACAGGTTGATGAGTCTGAAGCTGGAAATTGAAAGGGTGATGTTCGTTGTTGTTAGTGGTTATGCCCCACAGGTAGGAGGATGTGAGTTAGAAGAGAAGGAGAAATTCTGGACTGAGTTAGATGAGGCGATGCAGAGCATCCCCAGAGGTGAGAGAGTGGTGATTTGGGCAGATTTCAACGGACATGTAGGTGAAGGGAACAGTAGTGGTAAAAATTTCATGGACAGGAATGCAGAAGGACAAATGATTGTAGACTTAGCAAAAAAGATGGAAATGGCTGTAGTGAACACTGTCTTCCAGAAGGGGCAGAAACATAGGGTGACGTATAAGAGCTGAGGTAGAAGCATGTGATCAGGGAGACAGGTAGGAGGGTACTCGGTGTCTCATCTGGAAAGAGTAAAGTGTACAAGGAGACTTGGTGGTGGAACGAGGAAGTTCAGGAGTGTATACAGAGAAAGAGGTTAGCTAAGAAGAAGTGGAACACTGAGAGGACTGAAGAGATTAGACAGGGGTACAGGGAAATGCAGCGTAAGGTGAAGGTAGAGGTGGCAAAGGCCAAACAAAGAGCATATGAGGACTTGTATGTTAGGTTGGACACTAAAGAGGGAGAAGTGGAATTGTACAGCTTGGCCAGACAAAGAGATAGAGATGGGAAAGATGTGCAGCAGGTTATGGTGATTAAAGATAAGGATGGAAATGTATTGACAGGTGCCAGGAGTGTGATGGGAAGATGGAAAGAGAACTTTGAAGAGTTGATGAATGAAGAAAATGAAAGGGAACAAAGAGTAGAAGAGGTGACTGGTGTGAAGCAGGAAGTAGCAAACATTAGTAAGAGTGAAGAGGATGAAGAGTGGAAAGGTCTGGTCCTGATGACATACCTGTGGAGGTATGGGAGTGTCTAGGAGAGGTGGCAGTAGAGTTTCTGACTAGTTTGTTTAACAAGATCTTGGAGAGTGAGAGGATGCTGAGGACTGGAGGAGAAGTGTACTGGTGCCCATTTTTAAGAACAAGGGAGATGTACAGAGCTGTGGCAACTACAGAGGAATAAAGCTGATGAGCCAAACAATGAAGTTGTGGGAAAGAGTAGAGGAAGCTCAGCTAAGGGCAGAGGTGAACCTTTGTGAGCAACCAATAGTTTCATGCCTAGAAAGAGTCCAACAGATGCAGTATTTGCTTTGAGGATGCTGATGGAGAAGTACAGAGAAGGTCAGAGGGAGTTGCATTGTGTCTTCGTAGATTTAGAGAAATCGTATGACAGGGTGCAGAGAGAGGAGCTGTGGTATTGTATGAGGACGTCTGGAGTGGCAGAGAAGTATGTTAGAGTGGTGCAGGACATGTATAAGAGCTGTAAGACCGTGGTGAGGTGCTGTAGGTGTGACAGAGGAGTTCAAGGTGGAGGTGGGTCTGCATCAAGGATCAGCTCTGAGCTCCTTCTTGTTTGCTCTGGTGATGGACAGACTGACAGATGAGCTTAGACAGGAATCTCTGTGGACTATGATGTTTGCAGATGACATTGTGATTAATAGTGAGAGCAGGGAGCAGGTGGAGGAAAATCTAGAGAGGTGGAGGTCTGCTCTGGAAAACAGAGGATTGAAGCTTAGCCGCAGTAAGACAGAATACATGTGTGTCAATGAGAGGAACCCAGGTGGAACAGTGAGGTTACAGGGAGCAGAGGTGAAGAAGGTGCAGGACTTTAAGAACTTAGGGTCAACGGTTCAGAGCAACAGAGAGTGTGGAAAAGAAGTGAAGAGACGAGTGCAGGCAGGTTGGAACGGGTGGAGAAAAGTGTCAGGTGTGTTGTGTGATAAAAGAGTATCAGCAAGAATGAAAGGAAAGATGTTCAAGACGGTGGTGAGACCAGAGATGTTGTTCGGTTTAGAGACAGTGGCACTGAAGAAAAGACAGGAGGCAGAGCTGGAGGTAGCAGAGCTTAAGATGTTGAGGTTCTCTTGACGAGGAGAGTGACGAGGATGGACAGGATCAGGAATGAGGACTTCAGAGGGACAACTCATGTTAGATGTTTCGGAGATAAAGTCAGAGAGAACAGATTGAGGTGGTTTGGACATGTTCAGAGGAGAAACTGTGAATATATCTGTAGAAGGATGCTGAGGTTGGAGCTGCCAGGCAGGAGGTCTAGAGGAAGAACAAAGAGGAGATTTATGGATGTATTGAGGGAGGACATGAAGTTAGTTGGTGTGAGAGAAGAGGATGCACAGGACAGGGTTAGATGGAGGCACATGATTCGCTGTGGTGACTCCTGAAAAGGAACAGCCCAAAGGAAAAGAAGAAGATCCTTCAAATTTAAAAGCATGCAAGCTAATGTGGCTAATGCTAGCAAGCAATGTAAACACTAAAATGCACACATTTAGTGGAAGTACTGATGTCATGTCACATGACCAGTGTCCCTGAGAGTCTTAAATCTCACATTGTGAAACTCAACCCTTGCAGAATTCTCTCCACAATAAAATTTGTTTTGGAGAATATCTTAGTATTAACAGCAGGAGTATGGTTAGTTGCATACTGTAGATGTATGAATGTCTGATGTTTTGTTAAGATAAAAAAGGAACATGTTTCTGGGGGTGACTGTAGCTTAGCTGGTAAGGTAGTTGTCCACAGACCACAGGGTCAGTGGTTCAATCCACTGTCCCGGCTACGTTTCAGAGTGTCCCTGGGGAAGACACTTGAGCAGGTTGCTCCCAGTGGGTCAGGTGAGCACCTTGCTATGAATGAGGAGCAACCGCTTTGAATAAAAGTGCTATATAAGTGGCCATTTACTGCTTGCTGTAGCAAAGTGTGTTCTATAGCATATAGTATTAATAATAATCATATTTTAAACTTCTGTGCTGCTTTAAATGTTCATCTTTTATTTTTTTTTCCTCTCAGTATGGTCTGAACTACAACACTGCTACACGCACCATGTAGTGGAACGGTGGGTAGTGAGCCCACTCTTGGCCCAGATGGCTGTGTTTTCTCTCGTCAATTCAATTTCAATTGAAAAAACAGCAGCACATTTGTCACTGACAGAAATGCTAGTCCTCTTTCCAGAGCTCTAACCAGGAACCATCCCTGGTGGTGATTTAGATAAATTGTTTTTCATTAAGCACCAATAAACAGGCAGCACATTCTCAACCTGGATTTCTCATTGGCCCAGGCTCACTGAGCTTGCCATTCATTACCTGTCACTATGTAAAGCCAAGGCCTCCTGATATGTGCCAGTATCTTTGGGCCTTGTCAGATGTAATTTACAGTTTTTAAGCAGTAATCATATTCTCTAATATCCTAGTATCAGAGTCTATTATAAATAGGGAATTACATTTCACCGCGCCTTAGTTTGAGTCAACTCTCCGGACTTTCAGTTGAATAGAAAGGTAGAAATGCGTTGGAGAGGTGTTTGAACATACTGTACATTTCATATTAAAATCTACCCTTGCTCTCTATTCAAGCCTCGCACTGAGTGATGAATGTTATGTTTCCTCTCCTGTGCTCTCCATGTTCAACTGCAGTGCTTTTAGCTCATCTTTTCTCAAGCCTTGATTTTGCGACACTCACAATGCGCTCTTTTAATACCGGGAACAGGGCCTAAAAAGTATTGTCCCATTCACATTACTCACTTACTGTGTAAGCCGTGTAAGTGTGAAAACATCCACATTATTTCCCAAGCTTACACATTATCGTAACAAGCCAGTTTCTGCCTGTCGCCTCTGCGATTAGCAAGAACCCACAGCCAATTCAAAGCCAATACAAAGGTGGGAATCTGGAGCAGGGGCCAATTTCTCTGCTGCCTACTAAAACAATCACCCTCAAACAATAATTACTCACTTCCAAAATCACAGTGGCCGGTAGCATTAGCAAGAGGGTGATTAAGATTTTCCTCACAGAATCCACTCAGCCTTTTTGTGAGGAGGGTAACAATACTAAATCGATAGAGGTTGGAAGGATAACCTTTGTTTTATCAGCCTGATGTTGATCTGTGCATAAGCTGGAGCACAGAGATAGAAGCACAGTTGTCGGGTAATGTGGTAAGTGGAGGTATGGATCAGACATGGAGGGGAAGAGACACACCGCAGTAAATGAATCATGTCATGCCAGATCAAATGAGCTTAGTCTATCTTTGGACAGGGGTGGTTTTTAAAGACTGTTGTTGTTGCAATATGCCCATTAAACATGGATTGAGACGTAATCATCTACATTTAACTATCATGTTTTCACTATCTTGCTTCCTCAATGACATTTTAACGGTACATGCATTTCATTTTTAATTTGACCTAATCTAACAGCCATTCAATCAAACCATTCAAGACCTGAGCACGGGTTAATCGGGATGAAATATAGCAGAGGAGGGTACACTAATCACAGATGGGAGGTTTCTTTTTCGGAAGCTGTTCTCAGAATGTTAATAATATCGTTCAAAACTATAATCTTATGATGTACAAGGCCACAGCTTCGCCTTCCGGGACTCTGAATGTCTCTACATATGTTTCCAGAATCGCCACAGTGGACATATAATGATTTCTTTACTGTGTTTGAAAGGTATATCTCAAAGACTAGCAGACGATCGTATCTTACAACAAGTGATTAGGCAGCCAGACTCTTTTTATCTGGCAGAACACAACAGATGCTAAATAAGGCCACTCGGATGCAAGCAGACAACAAAGGAATGGTACCAGCATACAGGCAAACTTTCATCCATATACGAGTTGGCAAATCAGAAGAATTAGTTCAGAGATACAGTGCGGAGGGGAATTGGGCCCATGAGTAGAGACAGAGGTCAACCATTAGAGTAAAAAGTCTCTTATCATGGCTGCAGTTTATCATGTTGGTTTTACTCCATAGGTTCATTTAATAAATGAATGAAACAGAGCCGTATTATTCTGAGGTGTTAATCTTGCTTTCCTGCCTATGTTGTGGTACCAGCGTAAACTTTGTTATTACTTCCTGGCCTGTTAAATTGGTCTAATCGTTATATAACCAAAACTAGAATAGCCCCTCCCCCAGAAAAAAAGTCACATCATTAACACACAGAATCCCCTTGATGTGGGAAAAAAACAAAAAGGTACGAAGAGTGAGTCATGAGATGTGATCAACACCAGCTATAATCTGTTCCCTGTCCTGATGTGGTTTAGCTCAAGTAGATCAAGAGTCCCAGCATCCTATTAAGTCTTGCAACCTTGTTAAAGGATTCAGGGTCAGTGCCTTGGCCCCTCCTTAAAAGAGGCTGATGAACTCGAGCACCTCCACAACTTCGAGCATGTCCTTGTCACACTTCGGAATCATGTTTTATTTTCTGAAGGTCATCTTTTAATTAATTTATTTAACATGTGTCTGAGCAGGCAGGTCAACCTGAACAAAATTATTATTTTCAAGGACAGAATGTATCGTTTTTAGCACGACAACACCTGCCACACTGCAGGAGGATTCTCAGCTCTATTATGAGATATGACTTTCACTTCACCACATCATTATGCTGATGTCCCATGGCTTGTTTCATAGAGCCTTTAATCTGTGAAGAATCTGTTTTGAATGTATCTTGAAGACAAATAGCCATTAGCACTGTTCAAAATGTTAAGCGTGTAAAGTAATTTAAGCAAGACTAAAAAGTTCAAGTCCAAGTTGCAGTGAAGCAGGTATCATTAGCATTATAACAAAAAGTGCCAAATTTAGTAGACACAGTAATAGAGGCCAGAAAAATTGAAAGTAGTGTAACATGGAATTACTCCAGTAAAGTCCAATTACCTCAGAATTGTACAAACAAACAGTAAATGCATTTTGTTACTTGCCTAAACATTTGCGCAAAACGACTGGACGGCCTGGTTTTAATGAGTGGCCAGGTTGTGGCACACACTGAATTTGGTTAAAAGGTGTTACTCGATTTTTAAAACCTTTTCAATATAATTAAATGTAAATAATTTTTTCATAAACCTGATATACATTTTTTAACTTTGAATGGTAATACAAGTAGTAACAATTTGTTTAGGAGTGGTAAAACTCAATCCCTTGCCTGGATTATGTGCCTGGGGTGGCCAATCCATCTGGTGATTGGTGATTGACCAAAGTAGATGGGCTTTGTCCAAAATGACCACCTAATCACACTTTCCCTTTTTCCCTATATAATCATCATGTAAGTAGTTTGAAGTTGACATTTTGGACACTTACCTATTGTGGTCCATCTCTTTATCACGTCTAAAACGGTGAGCACTGTCGGATTGTTAACAGAAAGTAGGTTGCATGCGATTTATTCTACTTTTTGTGTTGCGTTGTGGGATACTCAGTAGTGATTGGTGTATTGAGTAGGGGGTGATTTTGGACACAGAGATAGTATTCATAGCAACTCCTGCTTGAAAAAATGAAACTATTCACAGACAGGGGTGGGCCGGAGAAGTGGCCTAGGATCGTACTGGCCACCCCCAAAATCTGATTGGACACCCCCCTGCCGGAATGAGAAGGTGGTAGGTACCTTCTGTAGAACTGTCAGCACAGGAAGAAGTGAGCAAATGTGAAGCTGAAATAAATCCCTACCAATATAAATGCATTCGTTGTGTTACTAAAATGTACATTTTAGTTGGTTTCATATGTGTTTTGTAACGATTGCAACAGGCCAGATTATCATTGCAGAGGATGAATTTCTTACTTCCCCCCAACAGCATATTTTTTTGTTTATGACTATCTGAAGTTAATGGTGAATATCTTGTGTATTTGACATTTCTGACATTCCACAAACACTATAAACATGTTATTAGCTTGTTAAATACAGTTTAGTATTTTTAAATTAGAAAATTAAACCTTTTCAAATCACCAAATGTGCCAGCGTGTTTTGAGGGTGTACCCCACGCTGACCACCCCAATATTTATAATTATTATTATTAATATTATTATTATTTTTCAGATACAGTACAATTAATATATTGATACAGAAGCAGCTTAGGGGAAGTCTAGTGTACAGATCGAGACCAGACTCCTACTGTGGCAGAACCATTTACAGAACTCTGATCTCTTGGCTACTTTTTCCACTTTTAGAATTGTTGTTCAGGGCACCAAATGGATAGAGTTCACCAAACAGGGGCAAATCAGAATTACTGCCTATAGTGTGAGCTGTCAATCACAAGTATACGCAGTATATAATACTGTAAAATTGTATCCTATGGATCAGGAAGTAAAAAGGTTACCCATCAATTTTGGGTTGGCAATCCCCACCATTTTTTATTTATTTCTTTGTCCTTTCGGCGTATCCCGTGAGTTCAGGGTCGCCACAGCGGATCATTGTCCGCATGTTGATTTGGCACAGTTTTTATGCCGGATGCCTTTTTCTGAAGCAACCGTCCCCAATTTCTACCGGGCTTGGACGGGCACTGCACAGTCCAAGCCATTTAATTTAATGAAACTATTTTTCATTAAATTAAAAGCAGAAAACTAAAGCAGATGGTTGAAAATTAGGTGGGAACCACATACTGATTAGTTAACTAAATTCTTAGAATATCAGGAAAGAAAAGTGTTGGGTAGATTAAAAAAATTGGCAGATGGATGGTAACTGGCAGTGCTCATGCTTTTTCTATTTTTTTGTTTGTTTGTTTATTTGTTTTTTTGATGCCTACATTTTTTAAAATTCTACTTCAGTTGGTTGCCAGAAATATCCTTATAGCCTACAGAAATAATTCAGTTGTGCATTGTTTCGTCTGTTAAACAAACTTTGCTGCTTAATCGTATTTTAAGAAAGAAATGCTATAACGTATCATAATGTCTTTGGTGTCCACATATAAAACCATACATTCCCAAATGAAAGCCAATGAATAGAACCTGAAAAAAATATTCTGAAATATGAGTTGTGGAAACACCTGGATTCTCTCTTTTTTTATTAAATGAAGCCGCCAAATCCAGGAGCAGTAAGGTATCTGTTTTTGAACGGTTTTTGAAGTACTTTTGGACAGATGGGCACTCGGGCCTTCCACTGGATCTCCTGTCCTGATTAGAGACATGCTGCAAATGCATCCAGAGACTATAATGTACACCTTTAAAAGAAATCTTTAATTTCTTGGCTATACCTCATAGATAATAACGCCTTCTTTTTAAAGACTCATGTACAGACTGATGAGTTTGTGAGAACAGCTGTTTTTTGTTTGGCCATTTCTAGTTCTAATTTACAGTGAAAATGACAGGTCACTCTAATAATCAAGTAAGTTCCAAATATACATTTTAATTATTGTTTTATTGTGCATTAACTTAATTTAAAAGGTTCACTTTATTAAATAAAACCAACAAAAAAAAAAAAAAAATATATATATATATATATATATATATATATATATATATAAATACAGTGTGTAGGTGTTAAACTTTTTCTTCTCACACATCTTTATACAAGCTGTCAGTTGATTCCATTTTTTTAAAAAATCAATCGCAAACCATCCTTAGCGAATTGTGATTAATTGCGGATAAGTTGCATGTGTTTTATCTACTCAATATTAGCTGTCGAGGGACATTTTTCAAGGTTTAATACTTTTATTTTTACAGGAGTGGACAGTGGGTATTGTTGATATTTACTTAGTGCCACTAATAAACTAACAAGTGATGTACTAACTAACAAGTATGTATATATACTTGTATATATATATATATATATATATATATGACGATATAATGCTACACATACATTGAACACTACACACAATATAGTAGATCATTAACATAAATCCATAAATCAAAGAAAACCTGCCAAATCTCACCTTCCTCTTGTTCGTTGGACAGACATAGAGGTAGCTCAGGACAGTCTTCGATCCCACTTTGTCATTCATTCTCTCATATGTGGAGCCATAGTCAGTAGATCTAGATAGAGAAAAAAAGCAAAATGGAGTGAAAATTAGGAAATTAGTATTGTACATAAATCCATGAAAAACACACTGACAGTTTGCTTGAAAGCGAATAGGTGAAAAGGAAACAGAAAAAACACTGGATTACTGAGACATTGCACAAATTGTGTCAAATTAAATTTATATTGCAGTGATAAAACAGAATCCCACATCACACCTTGCAGAAACAGAACAGCAGACTGTAAGTGGTAGACTACTCGAATGTAGAAGTAAATATATATGTATATACAACTACTCAGTGCAGAAGTAAAACCTCTGCCAATAAAACAAGGGAGGGTTAACCAATCATCTATAGATGCCAACAAAAACGAACCATTCAAAACAGTCTGGGGACCAGGTTCTGTAAATAATTAAATCTCTCCTGATGATTACTATAAAATAAAATATGACGAGTGCAAAAACATGTCGATGTTCCTGAGCCCTTGGGTTTTAATAATTTAACAGTGGGAATGAGACTGTTAGCCAGCCCTGTCCCTAGGAACTCCCCATGAATCCATCACCACTAGTAACTACCAAATCCGCCTTCAAGTGGAATATTAAAGCATTTACACGGCTGCACTGGTTTTTCCTTATTTTATTTTTTTTTTTTCACGTGTCCAGGATTTTAAAATATTTCTCTGAAAAACCCACCTACAACCTTGGTATAATTCAGATGTGGATTTGCAGTCTCTTTCATGGTGTTATGAAGAAAAATGAAGATGATATCTATTTACATTTGTTTTCCTTTTTTAGCTGAGCCCCGGTCATTCAGTGAGATCAGGGCTTCGTTGAAACTGCAGCAAAATCATTTTTTTCATTCAAATTAATTCCTGAATGTCTGACTGAGAGTGAGCAGGTGCAATGATTACAAAGAACAATAATGACTCAGACAGCATCATATCCACAGCATATTAAAGTAGAGGTGAGGAGAGAAGTGCTTTACTGAGAATGATTCTGATTTGAAACAGAGGTGGTGAACTACACAGTTGAATTCAGTGTAACACTGTTGAAGCATTCTGAGAGGAGGCTTCATAAATAGCATAGTTGTTTTTGGCAAGACATTGGAAAGCATTACTGCTGGGCAAACCTTCATCCTCATACATGTGTTTAGATTAAAAAAAAATAAGGGTGATAGGTGTAGTGAAGACAGCAGGGAGGTGTAAGGTTCTTGGACATGGATGAAGATTAACTTTGACCCCAACCAACACTTTACATGTTGCAGAGAGAAGTGTTCAATATGAACTCGGAAAATTAGCTTCTTTCAATGGAGGAGATGGCAGAACGACTAAAGGAAGGTGTGAAACTGCATCATATTTGAACATTAAGAGCTGACAATACATAGAAAGCAGAGGCATTTTGACACACATCATATGCTGCCTGTTACACTGTCTGCGTTGAGAATAAAACCTCTTGTGTCCCATATATAATGAACTAGGCTTCCCCATGTACAGCTTTGAATTATTCACCAGTGTCCTCAGGGTAAACAAAGCTAAAGTTAGCTCAGCTTAGATAAGTTAATGTGATCTACATGTAGTTCACTGAAACAACTGTGCATTTTTTTTTTTTTACTATAAAGAACTTTGTTCATTTTTTAAATGTGCTGTAAAACTATTAATAATCATAAAGTATTAAATTGTATTAAACAGTAACTGTGTTACTGTAGTGCACCTACAGTAAATTATAACTTTAAAAACACATTAAACATTGATGATAAAATGCCCTTTTGTAATAATTTTCCACCCCGTGGGTGGCTATGGCAGCAATTTTAATAATAATAATTGGGCTGAAAAGTCATCCTCAGCCAAAATGTCAGCTGAAATTCAGCCGTCCTTGTATGAGACTTGTGAGTCTACATGCGCAAGTCCACCGAGCATGGACACCATAGGACACCTTATTGTAATCTTTTTGTTCCTCCTTTATGCATTTTCTGTGCTTTTCTTCACCCTTTTCCTTTCTCTTTTTAAGCACTTTCGATTATCAAAAAGCTGTAAATTCACAGCGTTTTCAGCAGATCCCTGTTCTTCCTTGCAAATGGATCATCTGGATCCATCAGGACATGTCGCTCTCGCAGAAGACAACACATCCCCGACCTGCACATCACCCGGAGCGCTTCCATCCCTACCTCTTTCTCTCTTGCTTTATGGAACTGCCAGTCTGCAGTCAACAAGAGTAAATTTATCCCAGCTTTTACCACAGAGGCACTTGTTCAGCTACTGGCACTTTCAGAAACCTGGATCCCCCCACAGAACACGGCCACCCCACCTGCACTCTCCACCAATTTTACCTTTTCTCACACTTCTCACCCTTTAGGATGAGGAGGTGGGGCTGGACTTGTCATGTTGACATCTGTAAGTATTCTGTTACAGCACCCTTCAACAATCGTATATCGTTACACAGAATCGTACATCGTATTATGCCATCAGGATTATTGCACCAGTTACAATCCATGTGATTGTAATCTCGACCACCGGGCCAGTTGGGTGCTGCTGTTCTCCCACTTTCCTCTCTCATCATCCTGGGAGACATGACCATCCACCTAGACAGACCTCAGACATCTGACATTCTTGTACTTCTGAACAAGTTATACCTGAAACTGGTCCTCAATGACCAAACCAAGCTGGCAACCACCTGGATCTCATTCTCACCTGGAATTGCACCATAGACATCACCCTCACTACTGTGCATTTATTGAATCCCTTCTTCATTTACCTCTCTAATATTCTAATATTCCTACACCAATTGCCACCTGTGTGCCACAGGAATCTTGATCCCGTTCTTGTTTCCATCTATTCTACATCCCTGGGTTTTTTAATCCACTCACTTCTTTCATTGCTATGCTGATGACACACAACTCTTCTTTTCCTTTGAAACAGATGACACCACAGTCTTATGCATTTCTGCCTGTCTTTTTGACATCTCTGGTTGGATGAGAGATGAGAGAGACATCCTCACCTACACCTCTCCAAGACAGAATTTCTAGTCTGCCCAGCTAGACTTTTAGTAGGGTCTTAGGTGATTGTCCCCATTAAGTCTGCCAGAAATCAGGGGTCATCATTGATGACCAACTGAGCTTCACTGACTACATCTCCTTTGTCTCACTGGCATATAGGTTTGCCCTATATAACATCAGATCAGTTGCATATTTTTCTAAATATGCAACTGAAACTCATTGTGCGGGCACTGTTCATATCTAGTCTGCCCTGTTGATCGGGCTACAGGCATGCACAATCAAACCCAACCAGATGATCCAAATTGCAACAGCACGTCTTATTTTTGATAAACCAAAAAAGAACAAATATCACACCTCTCCTGAGATTTCTGCACTGGCTTCCAGTAAATGGTAAATGGTCTGCACTTATATAGCACTTTTCTACCTACCTACCCTTTTCACCCGTTTGCACTCACAATTACACACCAATGGGGCCCAACACTCATTATTTGGATTAATCCAAATAAATTGGACATTGTCAGAGAAAAGTACATATTGTTATAATTTTCACATTCTAAACAATGAAACCCTGCAAAAACTTGCATTTAAACATTCAGGATCTGCAGTCTTATAATATGTATGATATTCTGTTTTGTCGCAGTCTGAATTTAAATGATGAGTTCCACAGCACCTGCATTTGTGCTCACTGTACTGTATTAATTAATTTAACAGCTTTGTATGACAGCCCAGTCGATGTCAGTCACTGTCTATAATGCTTGACAAATGCAATTAAAATTTTCTACAATTAAATATAGAAAAATATTAAGTTTTTGTTATAGGCTCAGAGAGTGTTTCCAGCCAAATTTGGCCTGCCCTGTGGGCCTGTAATCACATTAACTCTTGAGGAACTGACAAGTCTAATTTGACCTGAGTTTTATTTCTACGCATTTTCAGTGAAGCAAAAAGGAGTATTCATGCTTATATTTCAAAGTACATCCATTACTGCAGTGTCTTGTTTCACCAAAATGCCCGAATAGTTTGATTGTTTTTTTTTTAAGAAAAGCTTAATATATAGTAATATATATATATCAATATATATCGATATATGTATCTCAGCTTTTAGGCAGGATGTGTGTGTGCTTGTGTGTGTTTTTGTTTGTGTGTGTGTGGGTTGTTCTCCACCACATGCGTTATGAGAGGACAATAAACAGATGGGGTCCAGGGTGTGTGGTGTCTTTCAACGATGTTCTTAGAGTTCGCTCATGCAGCAAGTGCTGTATAGGTGCTGTAGTTATGTGCCAACAACATCTTGTGCTGTTTTCACAACACATTGAAGGACCTTTTATTAGGTTTTGGTGCATTTGCTGTATCAAGCTGTCTTGCAGTTCATTAGGATTCTCTTGGTGATGCATCTGTAATAGTTGATTAGAAGGTTATGAAGAAGGTTGTTTTTTCCTAGTTTATTTGGAAAACAGAGATGCTGTTGTACCTTGGAGCTAAGGTGTGTCAGCTACACTCCAGGAGAAGTCTTCTGTGATGGAAACGAGCAATACTGGATGCTAGATGCTCTCTTCATGGAGTCATTGTTGTTTTAGACAGGTTTAGGTGTTTAGGTGAACCTAAATATGACAATAATTTATTTGCTTTTCTGCTTCTTTACATTCTTCTGTTCATATATGGAACTTTAAAATTACGTAATATTGTGAAATCCCAGTAAACCTGCTTTTCTGAAACTTCCCCAGATGACTGTATTTAAACTCCTAAGGGTGAAAAATTCCTCCAGATGACATCTCCTGGAGGACTTTTTCATCCTAAGGAGTTTAAATACTGTGATGTCAGAGGGAAATTTAAAAGCATTACTGTACATTTACATCCCAAAGCCTTAGAAAGCAAGTTGAAAATTAGTGAAGGAAATCATTTTTTAAACTCCATTGGAGAGTTAAGCTTTAGCAAAAAAAAAAAAAAAAGAAAAAAAAAGGTTATTCAGTAATATGAATTAATAATTGTATTATTATATTTTTGCAGTGCAACATCAAAATAATGTCGCAAACATGCATTATTCGATCACTTATCCTCAGGCAAGAGATCAGTTATAAGAGATGATCAGACTATTAAAACCACTGATTAACCAGAAGACATTAATTAGTCATTCACATATCAGAGAGGGGCTCTTCTGGAGATATTTGATCTTTGTTTTCTCTCACCAAAGGAGTAAACAACACGCAATCCGATATATATGTATTTAAGTTCATATTTATTGATCTAATAACTAGTACGATAAATACAGATGATTAAAATAATAGCTGCAATCAAATTCAACCCATGAAATGATAAAATGGCTCATGTTTCAAATATGGGTTGATGAGATTTGCAAATCATTGCATTCAGTTTTTATTTACATTTTACACATCCTCGCACCTTTTTTGAATAGTGTCGTACAATAAAGAATCTTACAAAAGTAAGATTAATTTACCTGTCTTCCTGTTTTTGGGTGTTTTTGTTGCTTGTTTTATATGTATTTTTTTGCTTATAACTGAATTTGCTTTTTATTGTTGATATACATTGTATGTATTTGTGTAGAAGTTACTATATTTAAAAAATGTGTATATTTATTAATGTTATGTACAGCATTGTTGCTGTGTGTGGAGACTGAAACATTCACAAATGATCCGTAGCAAAAATTGAAGCAACATCCTGCCTGTGTCATAACTGTTTCAGGCTTGTAGTGAAAGATAACAGCTAGAAATGTTTTTGTGACTATCAATAAAAAAGAATTAGGGCAGATTTGGCTCAGGATGTTACACAAGACTGTCTCACTAAATCTTCGACCATGACACAGACTTGCCATATTGACAATGTTGATGGTACAGTAAGCAGAATTGCTTGTTGAACATGAATAAGGCTGCTTCTTTTAGCGGTTTTTATACTTGTAAAGTATTTTAACGACATACTTCAAACACATTCCAGCATTTAATACACAGTCTGTGCCAGGTGAAATATATGACTTCATCTTGAAAAACAAACTGATTCAGAAATACCATGATAACATCTGCTGTACCCACAAAGTCACAAAGTGGAGATTTCCATTTGTTTTCATTTGTAAAACTGAAGCCCTCAGTGTTTCAGAGAGAAAGATACATTGCAGCACATTGCAGTGTGTGAACATGAAATGATTGAAAAAAACAAAAAAAAAAAGCCAGGCAGAAATTGCATTAGGGGATGTTTGTGAGGTTTTGCCAGATGGCTGCCAGTAAAGCAGAACAATTGTGCGTTGGTGTATAACACTGTTGACCATGTTCTGTGGAGAAAGAAGAGAGAGACAAGCCGTGCACTTCAAAGACTGAAAGACGGGAACTCCAAGCAAATCATTTTAGTTTTTTAAGCACATCCAAACAAAGCTCATCACCGAGGAGCATAGAAAAATGTTGCAATATTCTTCCAAGGAAAAAAAAAGGTTACTGATCTCGCTCTTCTCACTGTAAGCCTGATATTGGCTGCTCCAGTGTGTTTTTCAGTGTGTACAAATCAGCAAAGAATGTGATGACAAAACACCAATTAAGTATTCAGAAGAGGTCCAAAGATGTAGGCATCATCAGGTGGTTGGCAGGGATGAACCGGTGCAGTAACAACTCAATTGTCTGTCCTCAGATACAGATTTGCACAAAGACACAGGAGGCTCAGAGAGTCAGAGACACTGGGAGGAAAAGGGTTTTGTAGCAGAGAACCCTGCGGCAAAATCAAGCCCCAAGACTCTGAACACTCGCTGACTGATGCACTTGAAAAACACTAGTGAACCGAAGCGTTCAGTGCAGTGCTGAGGGGTCAGAGGTAGAGACGCCTGAATGCGTTGCAGACATTTCCACTGAAATTGTCTGAATTGTTGCAGTCCTTTTTCTGGGGGACAGACTGTGAGGAGGGTGGGGGTGACCAAGCCAATTCTGATCTAGTCACAGGTCCTTGACACTGGCCCACTCTCTAGATACAATCCAACGCTATAGATACAATACAGGGAACTGACCAAGAAACCAACTAAAAACAGAGTCTGATGGCAAACCAAGCCGGTGAACCCATGGAGGCAAGCAAAAAAAATATTTCTTATTAACCCTTAGTTAGCCAGAAAAGGATTTAAGTATTTAAGCTATTCATAGTCTCTATTGCTTTGATTTTATTTAGTAAAATATTGATATGGGGTCTCTCTGCAGCATCCTGAGTTTGATTCCTGAGTCATAAAACTAAAGAATTTGGCCGGCAACGTATTTCTCAACGCAACAAAACAGGTGTTTTTGGTGCAGTACATTATAAGGGTTTTGTTAATGTTGTATGCTACAATACTCAAACAAGCTTTCCACATGGATCAGTTGACCAGTCATGATGTCAGTGCTCATATAGAACACACAACAACATTAAATAATAGATTTTTGATTTCTGAAATTATGATTAAATTGCTCTTTGCTCAGTGTTTGTATTTGTAGAAATGTTATGTATTTAAATGGTTACATTTTCCAAAAATCCATATATAAGTGACTACACATCAAATATGTTAACAAATTGAAAAAATCAATCAAGGATTTTTAATGTTAACAAACCTTTGACTGCTACTACAATATTCTTTTTTATTTCTTTTATTCTGTTCAGTTTAACTTGTTTTGATTAGAATTATGCACCAGCCTTCTCCACCTACAAGGTTCGAAACTTTGTATGTAGCCTGAGCAAACAAACCAAACAAGCCAACCAACATAGGTGCATTGCAAACACTGAACCATTTAATTGGAAAAGACCATCCTTGGATTGTTATAATACTAAACCCTCAACCAAATGTAGTCCTGTTTTCCCCTTCAGTAAATGTCTAGACACTCTGAGATCAATGCTCAGTGGATCAGAACAGCCCACAGTGTAGATCGTAATGTGCTTGTCTGTGTGATGGCCCTGCAGCGACTGGTGACCTGTCCAGGGTGTTTCACTGCCATTTTGTCTGAGGCATGAAGAGAAGCCTCTGTGTGAGGCTGAACAGCTGTAAGCAGACACAGAACGTGAATGGATGGATGAGTTGCCTGAGGCAATTATTCTGTTACTCACAGCCAGTGCATTCCTTTATTTAGCCAATGGATTATTAAGTGCTTTAATCCAAAGCACTAAGCTAACACTCTAGAAAACATTCAGACAGAGCACGGCTGTCATCATTCACTGTTACAGCAAGACTTGGCTTCAAATGTGTCTGCTCCCATATTGGGATGCTGTTCTGTGCATTGTATATTACTCTAGTATGAAGGTGTTGGTGGTAATTTTGCAAACCAATGAGTTTGACTACTTCACAATATTAGATCTTTATAGTAATATGATGAGATGCAATTTTTATGTGCATTCCCTTATGTAGTTATAGTTGTAGAATAGAATGCAGCACAACTCAACAGTTGTCTTAAACTTAAATTTTATGGTTCTCACCATGTTTAGTTGTTGTTGAGATTTTTAACATATTTGTAATTATAAAACTAAGGGGGCGGGTGTAGCTCAAAGAGGGCGGCTGTAGCTCAGTTGGTAAAAGGCAGTCATCCACGGACCACAGGGTCAGTGGTTCAATCCCCGGTCCTGTCTATATGTCGAAGTGTCTCTGGGCAAGACACTGAACCCCTAACAGCCCATTCCCACCCCCAGATGTGCAGTGCCAGTCCAAGGTAGAAATTGGGGAGGGTTGCATCAGAAGGGACATCCTGTGTAAAAAACAAAAAAACAAAAAAAACTGTGCCAAATCAACATGCGGACAATGATCACTATGGCGAACCTGAGCTCACAGGATACGCAGAAAGGACAAAAAATAAATAAAGAAAAAAGGATTTTATAAATCCTTTTTTTTTTCCTTTTTTGGGTTTCTGACTTTTTATGGTTAAATGTTGAAGTATTTCCTGATCCAAGAGCTGACGAAGTCATGCATGTGAGTGTGAAGTTGATGTCACACTGTGTTAACTGTTGGGGGCCACTGGCGCCATCTTGTGAGGATCCCCCTGCCTTTCTGTTGGTGGACTGGAGGCTGTGCTTTGACTTTTGTCATAATTCTGACAAGCATCATCACCATAAGTCATTTCTGTTGCCATAGAAGATCCCAGCAGGTTTACTTCCAATACACTGCTGTGAAAAAGGAATAGCTGGTTGTAGCTGAGGTTCAGGGACAATATGAACTCCAACCTAAAAATCTATATACGTTTATTTGTCACTACACTCTCTATTAAAAAGCACCACCTGCTAGCCAGCAGGCTTTTTTTTTTTAAATTGCAATGCTTTGAAGCCAGGCATCAAATGGCAGCTACATTATTATGACTATTTTTGTCCTAAAAAGTCAAAAATTAAAATTGGATTATAACTGTGCAAATATAGCTATTTGGTTGGGTTTAGGCACAAATCAAACAACCTCAAACCTCAGGCAACATCACAATTTTAACATCGTCACAATACAGCCAATTCAAACTAACATTAAGAGTATATCTGCTGTATTTGTGCCTGATGAAGAATGAAAAGACAATCATCATACACTTTGATTCTGCTTCACGTCACATACATTAGCTTTCATACTGTTTTTCAAGAAAATGCATTCACCGTCTTGTAGTTTACATATATTACGTGCTGCAATATGCTGCAATGCAAATGTTTGAAAAGTACCTTAAAGAAACAAAACTGTACACTCTAAATAATTTCTAAATAATGAGAGAAACATATTGTCTTTGCTGCCTGAAATGATGAGTTTACTGAGCTCGCTTAGAATGTATTGTTCAACGTGTCTTTGAAGAAGTTCAATAAATGTTAAATCGGCTTTCAAGTCAGGACTCGCAATAGGCAATCACCTCATCAGAGGTCATAAATGGGTAGAAATGTCTAACAACTTCCATCGGTTAGAATAAAGCTTTATTTATGTTCCTGCGCTCAATCAACACCGAGGCCATGTTACACAAGCAGCCTGTGCTGTTGGGATTATTTACACTGGTGTCACCATGTCACCAAACTGCTACTTGGCAGTGGGTTTTCTGTGACACTGGAGTGAGATTATTTTTGTGTACTACAAAGTATGCTGACTGAAACAAGCTCAAGTTAGAGCTAATACAGATTTAACAATTGTTACTTTTACTGAAATTACTGTAGGGCTGAATTTAGAGGACAAGTCACACAAGATGCTGCATATAACCATCGGGCTAGGGTGTAGGGGTCTGCATAGAGTTCATGGCTACGCAGTACCTATGGAAGACCTTATAATAAATACATATATAATATAATAAATAATTTAGACGTAACGCACAGGTAGAACACTAATGTGCAGTGCCTCTGTAAACAAGTTACATTACATAATACAAATTCAAAATGGTAACTAGCTTTCTGTATGCTACATTTGAAGCAACACTCCCAAGAGCACCTGCAATTTTCTGGAGTGAACTGACCAAACAACTAAGATGACGTCACCCTTTTTATTCCGTTGTATACAGCAAATGTCATAATGGGATATTATATGAAGCATGGAGGTTGTTGCAGCGCGTCCTGAACAAAGGCAGCAAACATCTAACACTATTTATTAATCACTGGTACCGTCAGCACAGCATATCTCAGCAAAGGACAGTAATAATGCACAAGCTGTCAAGGAGTTTATCTGTCGAATATACACACTCACCCTGAGCTGCACTCATGTGAAAATGTGCACACAAACTGACGGATACACACACAATGTCACGCTCAGAGGTGACATGCACACACACCCACCCTTGCATCTTTCCATGTTTTCACCTAAGGCAAGTGCTGCACAATCTCCCTCTAATGCTGAATCTACTGAAGCATAATTGAAAATGACTTTGGAGAATTGCCACATTGAGATTGGAAGATACTGTATTTGCAGGTGTTTCTGTGGGAGAACGCTGAGTTGTCAGTGAAACACATGTGAGAGCAGAGGACAGTGAAGCATGAAGAAAATAATGGAACCTCAAAAGACTAAGCAGTGTACACCAAAGTCTGTCTTTCTTTTTAAAACACTGAGAAATGTGTTTGTGTACATCCGCCTGTGTGTGCATGTGTGTGTGTCTGTGTTAGTGGGAGATACTGAAAGGAAAATATAAAAGCAACCCATGTGTGAAACAAACAGAAAACAGGAAATGTGCCTGCCGACCGCGTTAGAATCCATGCTGCTGCTAATACAATGTGCTGAGGAAGTCGGAGACAATCCTGCAGTGTAAAATAAAAGGTTGCACACAACAACCATGCGCTGTAGTGCGATCCATGTAAACAACAAGGAAAACAGAAAGGAGACAGGAGTTGATTTAAAAATTGTAAAAAAAAAGAAAAAAAAGAATCAAATCATCACAGTATCCCACGCTGCCATCAGGCCCTACCAAATATAAAACCTTGGCTGCATCATTGCACTGTGCTTGACGAATGCAGTGTTAAGGAAATACCTTCAAGGAACAGCCAGAGTGGGACAGAAGTGCTGACATTCAAAGATCGCTCTCAGTGACAACATTTGTCGTGTATCGCACTCACAGCCCATGTTCTCCATTCAACCTTGACAGCGGGTAGGCGAGTATTTGCTTCATTCCATTCCCTGCTTGCACAGTCTCGAATGCTTTTTTTTTTTTTTCCAACAATGAATCTTTAAATAAAATATTAAACTTTAACAATTCCTCCCAGACCTGATGACTTTTTCATGAGGTTGAGAAGGACTTTTTAGGCTGCAAAAGATAAATCTGCTTTTGACATCCACTTTGTTTTGACTGTGAACGTCAGCTGACCTAACCCATGTCATCTTATGGCTGAGTGACCTCACCCAACCCTCATTTCTGTCCACGCTGAGGTGAACCAAGAACCAACTTCCATACACTGCTGCACTACTGTGCAAACTGTGACTTGTTTAAAGTCAAAGTGCATGCTTTACATTGGGATAAAAAAAAAGTCCAAGCGTATCTTTCATGCAAGCAAAGCATTCGTTATTTATACAATACAAAGATGTGGAAAACAGAAATTTGATGGTTAGATTATTGCAAAGTGGGCTGCTGAAGAGTGACAGCACAGGTTAGGTTTGAATTTAAGTTCCAACAAGGTCTTTGGTGTGTTGTTAGTGATGATAACTGACACGTCGGGGTTACAAAGAACTGGAAGTCCATGAGCTAAAAACGGCACCGGGAAAGTAGAGGAGCTCTCCAGTGAGGACAGTTTTGAAAGGTGGATGATAATAAAATATCTTTACTTTCATTTCATTCACGGAAATTTACATGGGCGACTCACAAGGGCATTTTGTAAGCACACGGAACATTGAAATTCAAATAAACAACAGACGCCCTGACAACTAAAACTAAAGTCAGTCAAAGGTTTAAGTGATTATTAAATATAAGGCTTTAACTTAAACAAGAGTGTAAAAAATACATCAGAAAGAGTCATACTCTTCATTTGACCTCCAATCAGTTGATTAAAAAAAGAGATCTTCCTCCTCTTCCCACCAATCACTTAATAAAAGAAAAAAAAAACTTTACTAGTTATTTCTCACCACCTCACCTTATTATTCAGTTCCTTTATTTTACTTTGTTGTGTGGGTCTTAACATCGATGCTAATGACACTTTTTCCGAGAATATTCTACATCATTGTTTTAAGCGTTAAATCCTGGACCCTAGACCCACAGCGGGAACCTAGTGAGCTGGCTGTGAATATGACCTTCTTGGTTCAAATTCCTTTTGATGCTTGAGGGGCCGTCACTTGTGATTGGTTAAAACAAGCATAGTGTGAAAACACATATGCAGGCAGCAACTAAACAAACAAGAGAGTGTATGAAGGGAGTATTTTCTTTTTCTTGTCGCATGCTTGCACATCACCCCTGCAGATGGTTCAGTCCATTCCATATCTCTGCTCTTGTCCATTCACTTCCTCAATTATACACCTGATCTGGGTAACCCTCTCCTTTCTCCTTGTTTGCCAGACTGTTTCTTCACTTGTGACAGATACTCTCCAGCCTCAGAGAAGCTGATTTGATCTGTGTACCCAGCCTGTTATCCCAAGACCTTTGTCTCTGCCTGCCCTCTGGAACATTATATCTGTCTGCTCTCCCCTTTCTGAAACTCTCTGCTGTCTGAGTTGGATTTGGACTAGTAGATTTTTGTCTTCACTTTGCTTTGCTATGTCTGCATGTGGCCTGTATTTCTATTTCTGGATAGTAGGTTTCAGAGTCAAGAGAGTCAGAGAGTGGAATCTCTATTTTTGGACCTGTAGTTGTATCTCCTTCACTTAGGCAGCTTTTCTCATCACCACATTACAACCGCTCAGCAGGAGACTCCTCTCCCCAATCAGCTCACCTGTTGTAGAAGCAAACACCTCAAGTCCTTCCCTAAATAGGCGTCACTAACCCTCGATGGAACATCTACAGCTCCAGGCACCTGGAGGTTCCCTCACCCACCGGTTGATCCTGTTGATCTGCTGCTCCAATAGAAAAGAAACCTTCTCCCTATCCCCAGTCAACTGCCCTATTCACTCCACATCCACAATCTCATCTTTTGTTGCAATAAAAGATTAAAATTTACCTGGACGTTTCTGCATTTGGCTCCTTAAACAGCAACCTTACTACAGCAGTGGGTATGGGAAGTCCTAGGTTACAGGTTAGTTAAGTTACTCTAGTGAAAACCCATGCGTGGTCATTAAATTAAATCCCTAAACACATTTCAAGGCTCAGGGAAGATTTTATACATATAAAACCTCCAGATTTAAACTTCTAGCAGAGTGTGTGCAGTATAGTCACTTTTTATCATTGCAATTTAAGGAGCAATGTTTTTTGCACCACACATGGATTTTTCATGGCCACTAGGGAAATTTGGCCGAATGGTTGAGAGGCCCCATGTCCAGCTCATGTACATAGAATAATTAGCGACATCAGCACATGTGAGGTTAGGATGGTGGGTGGACAACAAAACACTAGACTTTCAAAGTGGATGAATAAAAACATGGCATGTGTCCTATATACAGTTGTAACGATGGAAAATTACCTTAATTACCTTACATCTACAAAATCCCACTTCTATGTATGGACGTGTCTAATAAATACATTAAGCATTAGTAAAGTAAAGTAAATTGAAAGAAATTGGAAAATTATTTTATTGTAATATCTATTGTAATAAAAACAATACAGTGCTTTTCTCCTGTTTTACCAGTTGGCTAGGAAACTGATTCATGTGTTGTTTTAGCATCTATACCATAGAGTATAGTTCAGTAGGTCACCATCTACTACCTACATGCAGAATTAATGTAGAAAAAGACGTGTAGAAAGTTGATGGCATTTAAACTCTTTATAAAATACAGCTAGTGTAGCATTGTAGCAGTGATTTATAATCTTTATAGAGAGGAGGTGGGCGGATGGGCAGGTGACAGCAAGGAGAGACACAAGTCTGTGTCCCATTCGATATTGTTAGTCAGTGTTGTTACTTTATTGTGTCTAATCCAATGCCAGTTAACTTTTTACACCGTTTGAATCCATAAATAAAATGAGGAACAAATTATAATATGTATTGGTGTAATCAATTGAATGTTTACATTTGTCTGATACGTCCTTTACCTTCACCAGTAAAGCTGACCTTTCCCCAGAGTTGAAGTTAACCCACTGTCCCACTATTTTCATTACAACTAAAAGGCGACTGTTGGTGGCAGATGTGCTTCCAGACATCATTTCTTCAAATATATTTATCCCATAACATTGAGATGGCTTAATGATGAGTTGTCTGTAGAGTAACTAAGATACTATAAAATATAGTGCTAACTTTTTGAACCCGTTCAAGGTGTCGAAGCAAACAGTGAAAGAGTGAAAAAGAAATATTTCCCTTTTGAAAGTGTGCTTCACTGACTGCAGGAATCAATAGGAATCTTTTTTGCAACTGTGTCGTAATAGATGAGGGTTGAAAACAAACTTTTGATTTATATCTGCCATAACTCCTTTAAATTTATGCTCATCATACACACACTGTGTATGCATAATCCAATTTTAAATCATTTCCTCCTTTTCTGTCAGCACAGAAGTCGCTCGCTGGGGATGAACAAGTTGCGAAAGCAGGAACACCAGCTGTTTCTCTGGTGGAGACTTGGTAAGGTAGTAGTGATAAAAGCTAGACAGGAGTGTAAGAAGTCTGAGCACGCTCTAAAAGTCTTTTGTTCGATTGTCTGCTCATTTGCCAGCGTGCTTCCTGTTGCCGCAGTGCAGGGGTAAATACATGTTTTGTTGCCATTTCCCAAAAAAAAAAAAAAAAAAAAAAGTAGAAGGAAGACGAGGCTTGAGGAAGGTGAGTGGGAGCTATCCTTCACAACTGTGCTGTGCCTTTATCTGGTACCTTTCTTCTTTCTGATAAGCAGCTCCAGAGCCAATCATGTGGAACTTATAACTCCGACATGTGAAAGTGAAGTTTTACTGAGGTAAAGATGCAGAAGGAGGGAAAATGAATAATAAACTTTCCTCCAACCGTCACAAAACTTTCTTCCTGAGCTCCACATATTCAGCAGTCATGTGAGGCTCTCTTAGTGTTTGGCAGCAGCTCGTCTTTAATCTCCACAGATCTGAGCCCGTGACCTCAGTGCTGACTATATACATAGATGTAAAAACATGTTCAACCTCCTCCTGTTCTTTTCTATTCTCTTCTTCCTATATCTCATACTGCTTCAGATCTTAAAACAGCACCTAACATACGTTTGAAAGGTAGTTGTGGTATTTATTGAAGCAAAAAGATTATTGAATACTTAAATCACTGGGGTGAAGAGAAATTACTCCTGAACTTGATGGCTGGTTCAGGTTTGCAGTTTCACAAGGTCATTTCGCAACTATTCTTTTTGAGCCATTCTGAGCTCAACTTACTCTTCTGCTTAGAAAAATTGAGTTTCAACTCTCAGACTGACATCTTTTTTCACGTTTCCCGGGTAGAATTCACATTTCGCCTCAATGATAGCAAGTTGCATTGACACAACAAACATCCCCATACTTTCACACTCCCACCATGCTCGACTGTAGGTATGAAGTTTTTTTGTGAGATTCCGTGTTTAGTTTATGCCACTTGTTACAGGACCTGACAGCTTAGCTTTTCAATCGTCAGTCTGTGAAAAATTCTCCTAAAAAAGCTCCATTGTCCAGAAAGATGGGACATCTGAAAACCTATTGGAGGATTCCCTCATCTATTCAGAGAATGTGGAGCAAAGGGACCGAACCAAAAAACACCTCCTAAAACCACTGTCAGTGATCACAGTCCAGGTGCTAAACCGCACCGCCTCCAGTCCAGACAGCCCGTTCTCATTACAGAGGGGTCAAAAAGCGCCACTTTGTTCATTCCCTTCTGCATTACATGCTGAAGCTTAAGTTACTCGTTTATATCTGTGATTGGCACTTCGAGCTTTCAATCTAGTACAAGGGAAACCCCAACATTTCATCTTTGAGGCCTGAACAAATGATGTAGAATATAAAGTAAAAAAAGTCTCGTAAGGTGGAGGATGGTGCATCAAGACACAGGACTTTTTCACAGGAGGCCAGGGTTCGATTCTATTGTGAGACTTTGTGCGCTTTAATGATGATCGTAACACAAAGTGGCACACGTGGTTACTATAGAAAGAAAGGATGTGTGTGATGTCACGGTATGTAGTTTGTTTTTTGTAATTTATGCTGTATTTTAAACGTTAACCTTAACATGTACTTAACGTAATGTTACCCTACGTTTTTTTCTCTAATCCTCAAGCAGTTTTTGTGTGTGTATATAAAATTTTTCCCACAGCATCAAAATGGTGACGGTCCTGGATCATCCAATATTGAAGCCAAAGGGTTCCCGTGGTATCAATATAATATTCTAAAGGATGTAAAAAATGGCACAATTTGACGCCCTAGGAAGTGTCGTTTAAGAATGTGTTGGTCTAGACGTGACAGCCACTGAAAACATTTGGGACATTATGAAGTAAAAAATATGGCAAAAGAGGCTCTGAACAGCTGAAATCCTGTTTTATTAAACAAATTTAAAAAATCTCAGTTACCAACAATTAACATTTGTTATGTTCAATAGTTAAGAGGAGATGTAGTGAGAGAGGACGTGAAGTTTGGATGCAGAGTATAGGGTTAGATGGAAGCACATGATTGGCTGTAGCGACCCCTGAAAGGGAAGAGCTGAAAGGAAAAGAAGATGGTTCAATAGTTAATATATTGTGTTGGTACTTTTAAAACCAAACATTAAGTGTTTGAATGATTTGCAAATGATTCCATTATCTTTTTATTTAGGTTTTACAAAATGTCCCACATTTTTTGAAAATGAGGTTTGTAGCCCCGTTATCCTTTGCAGCCTGATGTTTTTTGAGTTTAGTAGATTTTTTTTACATACATATAAGTAAAAGGTAATTAAATTATCACTCACATAGGTCTTATTAATATTTACCATCTATCATTTCAAAAAAATATTGTCTGAACAGGCTGCACTCATTTTTTTATTTATTTTTTCTTAATAAAACAGTTAAGCATTAGATACACATATAAAATACCACGGGAGGGTTGGATACAGTATTTTTTCATTGCAACTGGAACTTGTGCAAGCAGCGGACAGATGGTATGGGCAAAAACAAAACATGTATGTAGCTATGGCAGCACCCGCGCCACCAGCTACATCACCAACCACTACGGTCCAGCACCGCACTGCGGGCGACTGTTGTCAGAATGTTGTCCTTCCTGTGGAAATATTTGTGTCATTTTAGATAAGCAGTGGAGTCAGAGCTCTTAGGCTAACTCGCTGCTGTCGACAAACATCGGACGGTTTGTCATGCAATTGCAAGGTATTCACATGCTGGTCTGTGTGCCGTGCGATTCCTTTAGAGGGACAGATTTATTTGTTCAAAATTGAATGAGAAGAAGTAAAAGATGATGATGAAGATGGCTTACAAATCCAATAACTTTTCAACACTAACAAATACCAGTTTATAATAAACCACTGCAACATCTGGATGGCTGATGAGACTGTAATTACCAGAAAACAAACCAGAGCCACCATAGAAAGTTGCCCTTGAATTGCAGTACTAAGAAATTCCACGTTGCCTTGAGCCTAAAGCCTCCACCAATTGCTGTTACACTATGACAGGAAGCAAATGAGTGCATGCTTTAGGATATGAGCGAAAAGCCTGAGAGTGGGTAATTAAAAAAAGGTATGAATTAAATACTGTGTGGAGGGATCAGAGTAAATGGCCTCTTTAATGACAGCGAGGGTGATTTATGCATTAAACCTGAGGTAAGGCACAAAGGGGAAAACAAAAAGGTTGCACTAACTCATGTGAAATTTGTTTTCTCATAGCGTGCATGTATTATACAGTATGCTTTTTGAGGCTCCCTATGATTCACTGCTGTCGTACTTTAATTACCATAAAATGTATGATATGCACAGTCATGCTTGTTTGTGTTGACTCCAGATTGAAAGCTGCTTATGAATAATCCACTCTAACTGCTTTATCTGACAAGCTCTGTGTTTGACTGCACACTGGACACTTGCAACTACATGTATTGTATACTAACATGAATTGCACTGGTCAAGACCAGCATTGTATATTACTAACACAACTCCTTGGCGTATAAAAGAAGCTGGTTGAGATCCTGTCCTCTTAGCTCTGTTGCCACCACAGAATCCTTAGAAATTACAGCTATGCAGAAGTTTTTTGAAAAAAATAAATGACTTCTTTTTAAAAGCAGCAAATATGTATCTTCTGCTCATTTTACATTCGTGCTGTGAACTGTAAGCAAACATTCAAAGGTAAAAGTGAAAACCACAAAACTCTTTTACTTTCTCAGATAACTATTCTTAATTGCTGTTCCAATACTTTTGGATGGGACTACATATGTCACATGTCCATGTCCCCTTAAAAATAAGTACAGAGTAAGGATAAAAAACGGGAGGCAGTTAATAATTAAAAAAGGGAATAAATAATCTCCAACTTTAACACATATTGAAAAATGTCCAAGTAAAATAAACAATACCATCGATTTAAATAGTACATGAGTAAAGTGAGAATCATAGTGTGTAAACCAGGCATTACTCTAATTAATAATTCAAAATAAACAAGATCATTGAAGTAACACCTGCTGTTAAATACACTTCGTTAAGTATTACAAGAAATAATTATACAAAATGAATCTGTAATTATGTGTACAGTGTTCAGGGACTTGTTAGTCTAAAAGCAAAGATGGTTTTTAACATTTCTAGTCATTAGTTTATTATTTAAATTGTAATAAGACTGCATTCATCCTTGTATTTATTAAAGTCACATAAACAGCAATATCATGGACATAAAGTACAACGAGGCATATTATCTGTACTACAGTAGTACTGAATGTAATCATTTCCATAAAGTAATAATACCTCATTAGACAAAAAAACAAGGTCCGAACAGATGCTTCTCTTATGGTAGGTTCATAACGTTCCAGTTTGCATTTTTTTCTTCTCTCAAGTACGTTTGTCAAACCTGGGAGTGACAGTTTCTACGTTTTTGCTTTTTCAGATTTGGTTTTGGGCATGACACATCTTTTTCTGAAGATTCAATATTCTATAAACCTTATACCTAATAGTAGTCAGCTTTGAAAAAAAATAATAAAAAAAATTAAATGTAGTTTTTATTTAGTATTTACTATTTTTTCAGGAGACAACATAACTGCAACATAATGTCTGCGCTTAATAACAATAATAGCTTTATTTATAAAGCACTTATCAAACAAAGTACAAAGTGCTTATTTCCTCTGTCAGTCATCTGTTAGCTTAAAATGACCTTAAAAATGTTCTGTAATACATATTTCCTGCCAATTCGGGCCAGCAGAATAAACTAAACCACTGTAAACAAAACACTGAAATGCAGGAAGTTAGTAGTTACTAGCTACACTTGTGCTAATAATGTTTTTTAAAGATAATTTTCACCCCATTCATATTTATGAGGGTACTAAATACAGAATACACAACAACATATTTGAACAAATACCTCTCAAAGTAAAAAACAAATTTAACCATAACATTATAAAACTAAAGGAAGAAAGACTATAACAACAGCAATAATAATAGTAATAATATTGCAAGAGTGTTTCATAAGGTCATATTAGTTTTAACAATTTGCATTTATACCTAATACATTCCCAACACACTAGGATGTCATCTTGGCAGGTTTTATCATCACCTCATTGGTTTTCTCTGCTGCATGTGTAATAAATTAAGTTACAAAAGTGTTTCTGGTCACTTGACAAATGTAAAATATTTCTCTTTTCAGCTCATTTTTATTAACTTGTCAACTCCTACCAGAAGCATCTTCCTTTATCTTCATAAATAATGTACTTTGCCATGTGTGAGTTGCTAACTTTTGCTGTCTGCTGTTTGGTGCGGGGCAGTTATTTTACTTTGGGTTTTACCAGTGATGAGCGTGAACCAAGAAAAACCCCACACGATCATGTAAAAGAGCCTAAAAACCTTTAATTCCCTGTGGGTTCCTCGGTATGAGTGACATCTTTCACATTGCATGTATTAATTTGATTTATTGTTAATACTAAAAAAGGATTAGTTCAGCTTTAATGAAGATTCATCAATGCCAGATTGTTCTCTATTCATTTTACTCTTGAGATTTCCGTCCACCTTTTGATAGCCTAAAGTAGCTGTATCAATCTAATCCTCTCATGAGCAATTTTAGAGAAATGCTTTTGAAAAGTTCTGGGGAGTCCAGGCTGCCGAGGTTTTTAAGGAAATGCCAAGTCCAATTGCAAAAGGTCACAGACATCAGGTAGGTCTCTCTGAGAGAGCCGGGCCCTTATTATAGGCACTGACCTGTGAAATATCACACAGCCTGCTCAGCAAAATGATGCAATTTGAGAGGATGTCGCTTCTCACCCCCAGGTGACCCCATCCTGGCACAGTAGGAGTGGAAGAGGCTGCATCGCGGTAGTGATAATACAGAGCTACGTCTACGTTCTCTCTCTTTCATTCTGATAGACTCCTGCTCTTAGGCAAAGCGATCCCCTTGAACGGCCATGACCCTCCCAATAAAAAGATGGTGCAGATCGTTTTAGTTTTTGTCACATTTGCCATTGCTCACCACTTCATGGTCAATTCAGAAAGGGAGCAAATAAACAAAACATAAACGGTGTCCTAAAGATATAATATGTGGCTATAATTTATTTCTATTTTAGTTAGTTCTTAACAAGCAACTTCAACTAAATACATCTTACTTGACTCTATTTTGCCTTAAAATATATTACTTTAGTAGACAGAAAGCAGAATAATGCCACTCAAATCTAGGTTCTCCTCAAACTAGAACAATATGAATGTTAAAAATTGGTGAAGTTGTCTATTATTCTGACTCAAGACAGATTCCACCAGTCTTCACCAATAATTCTAAATGACTACTTCCCACAGGTGTAGGATTTCGTCTGAGAATCCCCAAGACCTCTCAGCCTGTATCTCTTTACATCTCTAACTGTTGTAAAGAAAGATGTACAAAGAAATCTTCTTTGTTTCAGTACATACATACAATATCCTTTGCTGATACATACAACACTTAAACACAAATACATTTTGAAATAAAAGGCTATTAATTTGCTGTGATGAAACAATGACATGTAAAACCTATTACCGATACACAGTAGTATGTAGGATTAGCAATCAAATGTATTAAACTGGCCTTCTGTGTTTAACATTGATGAAGTTTACCTTTAACTACTTGATATTATCTGGATTGTTAATTATTTTCTAAAGCAAAAAAAGGGGAAGAAATATCTCAACCAGTTGTCTGTTGCCTAATACTTCATAATCACTGTCATTTTCAGTGACACTAATTTCAGACAGTTATCCACATAATGAATATTTCTTCATACCAAACATCATTACAGCTGTAATCGGCATGTTAATAGGAGACAAAGAAGAGTGAAGAAAATGTTCTTTTTTTTTTTTTTTTCAGAAGATCAGCGTTAATATGCTGTGGGCGAGAATAAGCTCAATTAAATCAAAATAATTAGGCTCAAACGCCTGATCATTTGGGGTGAAAATTTGCCTTAATCAAATGGGACTAAAACTACAGCAATTTTCCCCAGAGGATAAGAAAAGGGGGGAAAAAAAGACAGACAGTTACTTCATGTTTATTGGTGCTATGCTGTTATCATTAAAGGTCCATTGGGAGAGACTTGTTCATTTTCACAGATATTGATTGAACCATCTCAGACCACAGAGATGAGATAACAATTGTTAAACTGAGACGAGTTTCAATGGTGTGCAGTGCACAGAAAGTGAAACAGTTCAAAGTAGTAGAACTTTACAACAAGAGTGTTTCGTCGTAAAAGTGCCTCCCTATGGCCAAAGCTCTTAAAATCACATGGTGATGTATTTCAAATGTGCAATAATAAGGATCTGGACAGTGACACGATTTAGGAGATGAAGCAAAGCCTGGGAGCCAGTTCTCAGGCAGCCTCATATCCACTACTTGTCTAACTTTCAGAGTTAGTGGATTTGACTGACACCAAGTAATGGCACTTACATGTCATTTGGGTTTGTCTGTCCTATCAGACACTGTATGTAGAGCTTGTTAAGTCCCTCTGTCGATGTCTATGATGCTAATGGGAGGAGATGAGAGGATGGTTCATTTAACTACAGTTTGACTTCTTATAGAGGGAAATCTTCAAAATGATAGAAAAAGTAGTTCAAACTATGTCAAGCTGCCAAAACCATTTTTACCCATCCAGTCAAATCAGTGTTAACCAAGCCGAAAGCTGCCCAGTCTAACAACACTGTTCACACAACGTGCTCTTCTGGCTGCCTAATAAATATATACATATACTTTTTTTTTTTTTTTTTTTTTGCCTTTCGGCTTATCCTGTAAGTTCAAGGTTCAGGGTCGCTACAGCGGATCATTGTCCACATGTTAATTTGGCAGTTTTCACGCCGGATGCCCTTCCTGACACAACCCTCCATACATATATATATATATATATATATATATATATATATATATATTTCTGAACCCTTTACAGTAAAGAGGTGTAGTCAGCGTTAGTAAAAAAAGTTAATAGCCCCTCTTTTAATTCTATGTTTATTTTATGTAAAAACATAATGAAACTCATCTTATAATTTTTCTTGGTATTGGACAAATTTAAGAAAATGAAGCCTCCCCCTTAAGATAGCTGTGCATATGTGGATGCCCAAAAACCTCAAGGAACTGAACCATTGCTGTAAAAAAATTAAATACAATTAGCCATAATTCCTTCACAATGATTATTTGTTGGCTCAAAAACTGAGAGTAACAATACGGGACCATTTTCTGACCTTATCCTATAGTCGCAGTTCTAACATAAAAGATTTGGGTTCTAGTTTTTTTAGATTCAAACTTCAGTTTAACTGCTCAAGGTAAATCTGTAGTGAAATCTGCTTTTTATCATTTGAAAGATATTAGCGAAATTAGAAACCTGGTGTCTAAACATGACCTGGAAAAGCTGATTGATGTTTTTTTTTGGGGGGGGGAGATTGGATTAACCCTTCCGAAGAAAACCTTTTAAGCAATTAAAAGCAACTCGTTCAGAATGCTGCAGAATATGAGTGACGATACGACAGACTGGTAAGGAGAGGAAGCTGGCGCTGACTGATGCTGTCCTCTGTTTCTATCACACCATTTGCACTTCCACACTGAAAGGTGGCTGGCCGAATGTCCTTATTCCAATAGCCTTGAGAAGTGGGATTATTACAATTAGATATCTCCTGGTGCTGTGTGATTTTTCCACTGGACACTCCCTGCAAGGGCATCATGTTGACTTACACATTTTACCAGCTTCATAAACTTAACAACAATAATATTCCAATTGGACTCTCCACCTGATTTTATTATTAAAAGAGGGACTTCAGTGCGGCACAGCTGATGGGACACGTTTGTTGACCACCACCCATGGGTCTAATAGTGCTATGCCCTCATACGTCCGGCTACCAAGGGTAGATTACAGGGTCCTCATTTCACTCAATAAATCCGATTCCGCCTGTCACATCACATTGGAACAACTCAATGTTCAATTATTGTCAAACAACTCTTGACTTATCGGTGATCACATTTTGGAAAAGGGAATAGACATTATGTGCCTCATAGAGTCCGGGGAACAACCTGAGGTCTACTCAGCTCTTAATGAGGCCTGCCCTGCTGGGTACTTCTATTTGCATAGGGCCAAAACTGTATTCACCCACCCAGGACAAAACTCAAAACAATGGGCGACAGGATGTTTGAGGATACTGCTTCCCATTTGTGGAACACCCTGCCATTCCTTAGGGTGGATGCTTTTAAAAAAAGGACTTAAAAACCTTCTTTTTTAGGAAAGCATATTTTAGCTAGAAGGTTTTCATAGATGTGTTTAGATCATGCTATTGCACTGGTGTCATTGTAGATATTTTTGCACTTTTTTTACACTTTTGTAGCATTTTGAGATTTGCTTCAAAGTGCATTACAAAAAATGTATCATTGTTATTATTATTATAAGGATGCTGACCGGTCTGCAAAACTTTGCACTGGCTTCCAATTAGTTTTTTTAATCAGTTAATGGCGTTCGGCCTAAATACATTTCTAAATATCTAATTCCTTACGAACCTACTAGAACCTTGACAATATCGGGGGTTGGTCTACTGACTCTCCCACGTGAAGCATGCATAAGCAGCTTTGAGTTTTCAGCTGCCCATGATTGGAATTTGTTAAGACAAATGTAGAAATATTTAAATCCGGGCTTAAAACATTTCTCTATTCTACAGCCTTTGACTGAGCAACTTTTCTGATTGATTATTTTATTGTATTGGCAAATGTATTTTATGTTTGTCTTAACTATTTATGTATTTATTTTTATTTCTAGTATGTTTTGATGGTTTTATGCATTAATCATGCATTTGTATTCTTCTTCTTTTCTGTAATGCACTTTCAAGTTGCCTTGTGTATATAAATAAAATAGCTTTATTGTGTGACAATGCTGACTCAGCATACTTTGTTCAGTTTTTACTTGTGCGCTGAACACCTAATAACTAGGCCTTTATTTAGAACTGCAACGAATGCCTGAGTCATCATTAGCACAAAATAAGAAATAGGAACTGGACATTTGCCTGAGTGTTGTACAGGAGCAGATTAACATCATCTCATTCCAAAGCTTTCCAGCTCAGTAATTCAGTAACAAACTGTGAGCACTTCGGCAACTTCAGTAAACTCATTGTGTAAAGCAATGAAAACAAGTGCTGCATCGACTTGTTTTGCAGAAAGTACAAGTATAGAATATGTCAAAATTTGTAATAGGAGTGACGGGATGTAAATACAACCTGACTTTGTTGTTGGCATTAATTTGCCCACATCTGAATACCTGCAAATGAGAACAGAGCTTGTCATATTTGATCAATTTTGATGCACAGAGGGACAATACTCAAGGGGCCAGATGAGAGAAGCTAAACAACTTTGAAGAATAGTTTAGCTGAGTTGATTTATTTTCAACAGCCAATACCTCGCCTTCATTTCTTTTCCCCTCTGCTACGCGCATATGAAGGCTCCTTTGAAAAATTATGCATCGACTGACTGATCAGCTTTCATTGTTTAAGGTCAGGGAGTTCATTAAAAATGACAGGCTGACTGGGTGATACTTTGAGGTGTTGCCAGTGTCTTGACCTTTGCAAAAAGGCATTTTAACACTTGCCATTTGGGATGTCTTTCCTTGTGATTGTTTTTTCTTTCTTTTCTCCCAACTGCTCCACTTTTAAACCCGATCAGAGCGGTGATCTCAATTAGCCAGCAACAGAGAGACAAATCACTGACTGGAGCTGATACGAGGAAGCCAGGCGTCCTACCATTTGAGCTGATTGAAGAAAATGGTGGCTTCAGAACTGTTGCTCGATTCTCCATTTAACCCTTAAGTCATAAAGCTAAGTTCCATAATTTATTTTTAACTCAAATTCTCCTTAATGCAATATCTAATAAAGACAAAGATAATTACAACTGTCTCTTTGTAACACACGCCATCCTACATACAGTTATATATCCAACCTGGACAGACAGCTGCTCCCTTCACTGTGGGGTTGTTGGTGAGTGACAGGGCTGGGAGTGCTGCCAATAACGTTGATCTCCAGTCACAGCGTTGTCCCTGTTGTCACACCATAGCAAAATTACTTCACCTGACTTCATCTTCCCTACAGAGTTAAACTGTCATGGTGCATTTAACTCTGATGACGGTGCCAAGGTTTATATGGGTCCAATCGTCGCAGGATGAGACATCTTGTTGATGTGGTTGGCTTATGCCACTTATAGTATAAGTACTCATAGACCTACAGCTTTGTTAGTGATTGGAAAATTCACCCAAATAAGTTTTCCCATTCGTTTAGCATGTTTGTGTTTCATATAAGTTGTTCTGAACTTGTGTGGCAGCTCTGGAGCCAGTAGTATGATTCCTACAATTGATTTCACCACTTCAGATTTTTCTCCAAAAGTCAGATGGGAATGTAGTTTTTTTTTCCTGAAGAGCTTGATTGAGCCTGTAGCTCATCAGTTGGACAACTTTGATTTAATTGGCAACTTAAGGGAACGTCAGCTGCAAACCCAGTCCAATAATATCCGTCTTTCTCTTTGTGAATTCTTGTGTAGTTTTTTAGAAAAATGTGGCTGCAATCTTAAATGTGAGGGAATGACAATAGTAAAGAGTAGAAACAAGGTATCTGACAGCATTATAATATTCTGCTATAAGTAGACTGACAGTGACACAGTGTTGACAGCACAGTGCTACGTGGAAATGACTCACCACCAGATTCTGGGAGTCAGGAACTAAGAATTACTAGTATATTAATCAGCTGCTCACTACCAGTTGGCTATTATTTTCAACCACGTTGAAGCAATATAACGCGAAACTTGGAGACTGGCAATCACATAAATATAGTACATGAGAAGAAGAGTGGTTCAGCAGTCATGCGTGTTCGTATTGTAAAGGCAATTTCCCTAGAGAATCCTTGCTTGAGTCAGGTTTCGGAGAGTTCCATCAAAAAACCCTGCCAAATCTGACAATATAACAATAAAATGGTCAAGTTCTTGACTGATTACATTCCCTTTTCTTCAGAGCAAATGGTATAAGCACAAGAATCAGCTTAGTTTGCCTTTAGACATTGGTATTTTGCCAATAAAAAGCAAAATATCAGTATTACTCTGTGCCTTTTGCACCCTCTACCAACAGTGTAGGTGGGGGCAGAAGTGGCTCAGGAAGTAGAACAGTTTTCCACCATTCTCAGGGTTGATAGTTCCATTCCTGTCACATGTTAAAGTGTCCTTCGGCAAAACACTAATCAGAGTTTGTTGGTTTCAGGGGGTTTAGTACAGCTGCATAGTAGCTTCACTACTGTGCACTACTATACTACTATGCAGTAGCTTCATTGGTGTGTTTGTTAAGGGGTGAATGCAATGCATTTTGGGTACTGATAAAGTAGAAAAGTGCTTTGTAAGTGTAGACCATTCTCTCAGTCTGAAACCATTCACTTTCAGTCTTAAGGACCAAACGTTGGTGAATCAAATGTTTTAGACTTTTAGTACATTCAGGCATCCCCGTATGTTCCTATATAACTAAAGTAAACGTTTTTGTAGAAAACATAATTCTGATGTTCCGATGCCACATATTTTTTGAATGAATGAAACCGTAGCTTCATTAATGGAAAAGGAACTGCCAGGAGGTGGTTATGGAGGGTGGTACGAGTATAATGCATAGGACTGCCAAGTTAAGAACCAGACTTCCTGAGTCCTGCCCTGGAGTCCTGTGTCGGGTTAGGTTCATGCAAGAAAACCGTTCACTTTAGGGTTAGAGTGAGAATGTGGATGTGTTTAAATGTGATAAAACACGTTTTGTGTTTTTCCTCTATTACACCAGCTGACCCTCTGACCCTAACCAAACTAGTCGCTACCACCATAAAATGCTTTACTATTGTTGTAGTCACACAAACTGGAAATTGTACTGCAGATTATAGAAAGTATAGAAATAGTATAGAGTATAGAAAATGAAACCCGATATTTTGCTGCAAGATTGAATATTTTGGCAGAATAAAATACATTGTCTGGTAAAATTTTATCGGTATGTTCAGTATTAACGTATTTACAACTCCCTATTTACATTACATGACAACATTGTCATGTAATGTAAATAGGGACACACAACTTTGTGTTTCTTACACAGCTTATAATGTAAGAAACACTTTTCTTATACTTCAACTCACTTTTAGGCTTAAGAATTTCTTCTGTGGTGATTGCAATGTTAGACAATAGTAGAGCTGAAACAATCACTTAATTATTTAAGTAATTTCAAGACTATTTTGTGATCTGTGCTGTGAACACCTAAAGCAGTTATGTGGTCTCTGATTGCAAGGTACCAAGGGACTGCAGTTTTGTTGCACTTATTCAGACACCAAAACACTTCTCTGTTTTTGTCTCTGGGTTCAAATTACACAGTAGCTGTCTAAATGTCAAGAATGGCTAGCAGTCACTTTGGAAGCATGTGTGATTGTCAAACTACCACTTAAAACTGGGCAAACTTGTTAAGTGCAAATGCTTTGTGCTTTAAAGGACTGTCAATACTAAAATCTTAGAGGATGACAAACAAAAAAACAACCAAAAAAAAAAAAAAACTAGACATAGAGATAGAATAGTGGCTGTTTCTCTTTAGGCCAATACTGCAGAGCTGCTGGAGTTTGAAGCAGTAATTGCATACTTAAGTGTGGAACAGCATCACTGAGGAAGGGGGGCTGTCAAAAAGCAAATTGAAAATGAGTCTACAAAAGATGAGATTGAATGCCCTTTAGTTGTAAACAAACAAATCACTTTCTTTTTTCTCAGAATGTCCCTTAGTTTCCGTACATACCTCCTCAAGTCCTGCGGCTTTTTCTAAGGCTTTTTCCAGTGGTTTTCCAGCAGTAACATTAGTGGGCCAAGGATATGTGTTTTTTTTTTTTTAACAGCCCTTTCTTAGAGAGCAGGGAGGCTGATAGCCAATTCATAATGCAGATATGTTTTTATTCCCTTTCTCTTTTTGCATTATAAAAAACCGACATGCAATTTAATATTAGAAAATGAGAGCCAAATATGCTCACATTGAATATTTTTCTGTAGTGCGGGAATAATGTCTGGTAAAAGTACTGTATTTTTAAATCATGAAATACACACTCATTGTAGCCTTCATGAATGTATTCAGAGCGGATTAATTTCAACTATGTGCTGAGTCAGCTGTGAGACCACTTTGGAGGTTTCGGTGTTTGATGCGGTTGAGTTCTACTAAAGAAAAGTTTCTATTTATTTTACCACAGCTGTATCAACGACGTTGGACTAAGTACAGAGTCCTCTCTCTGTATATCACAGTACAGTTAGCTAGTATCTTCCACAATATTGATATCATCAGCTGCATCAACTCCTCTGAAACAGTTTCAGCTGTTCGACCAGAACTTGCTCAGCGTTAAAATTTGTAGTGAACTGAATTAAATGGGTTACATACAGTCAGCATTTAGTGAAGTGTGTTGATAGTAATTGACAATAAGTCAAAATGCTGTGTGATTAAGGCAAAGGTGGATGAGAGGTCGCAGGTGAGGCTAATTGTTTAATTTTTGTTGTGCGACTGATCAGTCGACCACTAGTTGCAAAAGGGACCAGAGGGAATAAGCAGTGTGTGTGTTCCTAAGATTCAAATAATACACTTAAATCTGTCTTTATGACTGGTCTCCAACATTTTTAAAATTGGTAAAGATTTGAAAATCCTGCAGGTGGCCTTACATACTATTGCTACACCTGCCAAGTTTTCCATTCAATTTTTTTTTAAGGCTTTACATCCCAAGAGGAACTTGGTTGACTTCTCTACAGACACCTCACATATTTGCATTCCTATTAACATTCCTCACATATTTGCTTGTACTTTTGCATTGACTAAATAATCTTAAGGCTTAAAAGATGTCTGTAAATGTCTACCACGCCTCTTACTGCAACCACATGCATAGCAGCATGAAGCTTGAAGGACCTCGCTAATGTGCCTTGCTAAGATATTACAAGACCGTCTCTGTTCAGGGATGAGATTTCGCATAATAGTCAATTGTTTGGATGTTTTGCCCTAATGTGCAAAACTTCCCCACTAATCTTGCTAAATATCCCAGAAAGACACAGTCACATCTGTGGGCATCTGCCGAAAATTTACACAAAGGAGTAACTGTGTGTGTTACACAATTTATGTGAATTCCGGCATATGTTACACATCATCCGGGATTTTTGCCCATCCTTTGGTTTTTGTAGTTTCGCTTTCTACAAGTACTCTTGCTGCCTCAGGAGTGTGTGCATGAGTATGGGTTCATTTTTGTCCCAGGAGTGGGGAGGAAGTGAGGTACAGTACATCAGATAATACACTAGAACAAGAGCATGACAAACAGAATCCTCCACCCTGAGTGCCCCCTCTGACTGTGCACAACATCGAACATACTATTCACAGCACCAGAGGAACAGGTAGAGAACAGGACATGTAATGTCTGCAGGAAAAGAGATGCATGCTTTGAAGTTGAGTAAGGATTTATATGACTGTTGGCCACGTAAGGCCCATTAGCTGATGATCAAAGATCAAACTACAAATTACTGAAGCAGCAAACAAACAATTTGATCATCATATAAGGTTAATTCTAAAATGTTAAAAAAATATGTAAATTTACATCCAATGTTGCATTTTAGTGTTTTGACATGTTTTTTAAATAAGGGTCAAACATTACATTTAATGACCATTTTTGCTCATTAGAGTGACTTAGTATTTTTTGCCATTAGTTTACAATTAAATTAGTTAATTCCCAAAAACAGTCAACCCTTTTTTTAGGAAATACAATCAAAACTTGTTATTTGACAACACAGACATTTTTACAATGTTAGTGAAATTTTTAATGTAGTATTGGTTGTGACAATAATACATTAAGAGTTTTTTTAATTTCTTAGGCAAGAAATGCAAAAAAGATGCAAGGCTGTGTTTTATTAATTTTGAATGACTCTTAACTTGGGATTCAACATTATATTTACAAGATTTTTGTAGTAAAAAACAGACATTAGACATCAGATATTAATTTGATAATTAAAAACACATTAAATGTATCTTTTTATTGCAGGGTTGCAATAAAAAGTGTATTTGTAATTATTACAAATATTTGACTGTGAACTTTTTAAAAAAATTCAACTTTACATGTGATGTAGGTAATATTTTTACATTTAACAACATTTGAATATGTTTTTAAATATGAGTCAAATAGTTTAAAATTTACAGATAAGGACCGTTCTCTGAATTTTTATAATTCTTTTTGCCATCAATTTACAATTAATTCCATAATTAAAAAAAAACTTTCAGCTTCTATTAAAAAAAAATTAATTTTTGTTATGTTTTGAAAATACTCAACAGTACTTTTACAGTTGAAACAAATAATTTTATCAAATATACAAGACAGTTTTTTTTATAAATATTGCCAATATTTGTGAGTGTACTACATCTATAGTATATATTTTTACAAGCATTTGTTAGTAAAAACACACCATAAAAAGACATACTGTAATGTTTGGCTTTAAGGCTTTCTTAAATAATTACTACCAGTGCTATACTATATGTATTATTACATAAGGTTATAAAATTCACAATTACAAAAGGCTATCTTTCATAAATACTGCCAAAGCTTGTGACTTTACAATGCAAAAGCATTTAATAATGTTTTCAAACCAAGAATTTATTTTTTTACTGTTTTAGTATATGTATATTTATTTAGGAAATTGATGATAAATTAAAAAAGATGCAAAAGGCTTTATTGTTTAAATACTGTGAATGCTTTTTATTATACCACATTGTAAAAGAAGATGTACATTTTAAAGAATTATGTCATACCTTTTTTAAATTTACAAGTAATGACTGTAAACTCATCAGCAAGACTGGTTTTTCTTTACAGGATTTCATAAATAAAAATACACCATGCGTGTCTTTTATATATACTGCCAATGCTTGTGACTGTACTACATAAATGCTACTTTGTAAATAATAATAATAAATAAATAAATAAATAATATATTACTAATAATATTCAATAAATTAATTTTTCACTCAAAATTTACAAAAAAGATGCAACACTCAAAGTGTCATTCTACAAAGTGTCTGTACTTTTTCAAGATTCGGTTCATAGTATATTTTACTTTTCTGTATTGTAAATACTGTAATCATTATAATAGAGTGTAAAAGGCAGGAGCATTTTGATGTTTATGAAGTCTGCACATTACAAGTTAAGTTACGTCCAAATTGTCAAAACTATAGTTCTAAAATGAAAAATATGGTTGTTGATATTCTACAATATTGGTATTTTTAATTTTGCTGTGGAATTTTATGTAAACTTTCATTTAAAAATAAGATTGTGATTTGTGATTCTACAATCATTCTATAGCAAAATGTATAATAAGTGTAACGATCGTGATTGTACAACATATCGGATCTATTACAAGATTGTGTAATTATAAAAACAGCTTGGCAATGACGTGGTATAATAAATATTTTGGTTAATTTACAACTTAAATCTAATCCAGTAAACTACAGCATGGACTGACCAGTTTGGAGCTACTCAGCAAGCTGCAATGCACTTTGTGTTGTGATATTGGTCGATTATGGCCTGCATTAAAATTTTTCCATGCTGACCTATCGACCCCACCAGATATTGGCTGATGTGTATGTATGTACATATTTTTTATCAGTCGATACAGCAACAAAGAGTGAAAATCCTTAACACAGTATTTAACAATGTTTCCACCCACAATTTTTCCATCATAAAGGTAAAGCAGAGCCTCTTGATCCCCTTTTACACATGGACTGGATGCTTCTGACTTTATTTAGAGGCGGTGTATGTGAAAAAGCAAACGTCCAAGCTTGATCAGGCTTAATAGGCTTGATCAAATTTGAGAATGAATATATCTAATTTAATAAATGAATGCTTCAGCAGAAACATGGGGCCTCTGAGGAGGTGACACGTCATGTGCTGTAGGCTGACTCTCTTTACTGGTAATAATTGTAGTGTTAGCTAGTTGAGCCTTACAGTTTTAGCGTGTTTGCTCCCATATTTTTCAGCACATTTTTTTGAGCCCATCTTAAGCATGAAACATAACACAGACTGGTAACCTTAGTTATAAAGTTTGCTAAAAATGCTCCTATGTTCTAAACACACCCAGTCTATGTCAGTTGGTTGGCAGGGTTCATTTTATTGTCTACAATGCTAGTGACAGTCTTTGCATGTTTGCTTTTAATGCAACACAATTTGTTTTCTAGTTTGTTTGTTTTTTTTACTGCAGATATTAACCAAGGAGACAATATTTTGAACAGCAAGTGTAAACCTGTGACTCACAAGAAAAGCGAGCTTAGGTCTTTAGCAAGACTGGGCCTATATAGACAAAAGGAGACACTAACTCAGAGCATCATAACTAAGCGTGAATTAAGTTTTGTCTTTTCTCTTAATGTAATGTTACCTAATATGTAACACATCTTCTAATATAACTTGTAAGAAAATGGATTTAAACAGAAATTCAAGACCGGTCACAATTTGTAGCCAAAAAATTGTATCAGGTAAGATGTATTATTTTATAACACTGAAAAACCAGGGAACTGAGTGTCTCTGTAATTCCAAAAACTCCTAAAACATGGTAAAGTACATTTTTGAGTAAAACCACCAGGTGATTTTCATAATAACATTGCACAATGTCAAATCAAGATCAGTTTTCCAAGGCTTCAGTATTTAAAGAAATTAACTGTGGGGAAATAAGTTGTGCCAAAGTCAGTATGCTGTTATGAAATATCATACAATCAAATACTTAATCTTCTCATGATATATACAGGGCTACAGTACAATGTATTTATTTGTCTTTAGACTGAGCATTTTTGGCACAAATAGCTGATTAACTCATAATTAAATGAACAAAATCACAGTGTTTCAAGTTGTGCCAGTTTTATATGGGCACATTTATTTTCAGAAGTTTAGGTTACGACCAGAATAAAAATCCTGTTTAATTTGCTACCTAATACCTGTTCTTATATTTTTTACTTTTATTATCATTGTTTCACGATCATGATTGTTTTACTAAATCTCACACACTTCACATAAGATACCGACAAGTACTGAGTTGATGTGAGCATTGTGAGCCTATAGCACATTTTATTATGGACGATTTGTTTTGTGTGTTTGTTAGTTTCTAATGATGACAAAGCTACAAAAATTAAGTGATTCTCACAACATAGTAACTCCAATTCTTATCCACAGATTAAGATGCTAACTGATACAACAAAAATGATGACATTTACACAATCACCAGGCTTATACATCAGCCTCAAGATGGAATACTATAGAGGAAAAGCCTGATATACTGAATGTTGAAGCAGCAGTTAAATAAGCAAGTTATTACCAAGTGGCACAAAAAATATTTTGAGTTTAAAAGTAAAGTTGTGTATAATTACCATGTTAGTGCAGGCAATTTATTTCTGACTCTACCACTTTGTCCAAAGACTGTGTGTGATTTGGTGTGGGGTTAAGTTTTTATCCCCTTAAGATTAAATTTTGATTTTGAAGTGCCACAGCTCAGTGTGATTATGTCTGGTCATCCACTTTGTTTACTTGCATTTACTTTCTGACATTGCAACTTATGCCCTACTTTCTCATATTTCTATAAGAGCAGAGCCAAAATATGCTCCATTTCCCTCGTCCAGCCAATTGGTTTGGATTGCAGCTCTGTGGCACAGGTAACTTTGAACATTTTACTTTAGCCATGTTGTGGTGCATTCATATAACAGATGTATATAAATTTACCATTCAGTGTCTGTGAATTGTATATCAACAATAATACAGGTTAAGAACATCTTCAACCAATTATTGTACTTTTGGATATTTTACTTTCTTTTTTTTGTTTGTTTGTTGAAAACTAACATATTATTGTTAGCATTATTAGTTGTAAACGCACAAAGTGCCACAATAAATAAAAATAAATATTGAGTTTTGATTGTCTTTACTTAGTTGTAAGCTCATAACGTATAGGCCTATTTCATCATATGGTTCAGCTTTACTGTCATATATGTTCTTACAGGGAAACTAAATGTTGTCCTCGTTTGGGCACTGTGCAGGTTTGCAAAACCTTTATTGTAATAGATGTTACCATGGGCTACAGCAGATGTTTGGCAGTCTCTGCTGCCATATTTATAACTATATTTTTATGTTGTGTGTTTTTTTTTTTTACAGTGTACCCATTGGCATTCTGAGCAGCTTCAAAGCATTCAAGATCTCTACTTGTGAATATCTTATGAAAATAAATCTCCTTTTGTACTCACCTCCACAGAGTGCTCTCAGTGACGCTGCCAATATGAAAGTCGTACAGCTTGGTCAGAATCAGGATTACCTGTAAAGAGAGGGAATTTAAGTGTTAAAATCTTAGTTCTTTGACTTATTAAAAAAAAAAAATCAATATCGACCCCCTTCAGGGGTCACCAAAGCCGAACATTCTGCATGCTGATTTTGCATGTGTTTTTACTCCGGATGCCCTCCTGCCACAACTCTTGGGCTCGAGACCGGCCCCAAGGTCTCCCTTTGGTGGTTGGGTGTTTGGGGCTGTTAAGAGAGCTTCAGTCTATTGAACTAATAATCTGATAATTTCCTATTTTTGTGTCAAAGGTTTTCATGCTTAGCTTATAACAACACTTAGAAACGTGGTCTAATTCTCACTTAATTATTTCTTTTATTTCATTTGCTTCGTCTGAAATTGACCTACTGAAGTCGGCTGTTAAACTGTAGGAAATCACGACACCTGGCCAAGAAACAGCATGTTAAAATCTGACTCCATGAGCATCTCAGACACCTGAGCGTAGTTCTGAAGGGGGTCGGGTGAGCCAGAGTGCTGGATAACATGGTAATAGAGTCGGATGTGTAGGCCTGCTGCATTTCAATATGAACTGATATTCTTCCTTATTATGTGTGGTGTTAACACATTTCTATATAACACATTAGCACACACTTTGCGATTATTCAAAGACCAAATGACCCAGCATTAGCTAACTTTTATTCAAGTTTTCCAAAGAGGCTGCAAAGTAGCTGATGTCACAGCATTTGCAACACTTCCTGCAGCTGATTCACAGTAAATAGATTTACCTGTTGGCTTTTGATGCAGATTGGTTGGTCAGGTCATTTTCACTAAAAACCTGCATGTTACAGAATTCAGTCTCAGTTTTTTGGTAACAGATCACAAAGTAAGATGAAATTAACAATTCTTTGTTCAACCTCTACCGGACACATTAAAAAAAACAATAAAAAATCAATCTTTCTTTCTCATTCAGAGGGGCCCTTTAAACATATTTGAGCTATTATTTATTTGACCCTTTTACCCTATTTCTTTGTGACTTACAATAACATTGTTATTTCAGGTGAAAAAAAAAAAAACACCAACACAATGCTTGATTTCCAAAATAGCATTTTTATTCCATTTTCCAAAAAAAAACAAACAAAAAAAAAGATTTTCAAAAAAAGATTTCAATACCAGATAATAGACTTTAAATTTCAGTCAACATAGTTACAAGTCTTTAAGCAACCAAATAACTGATTAGATACGAAAACTGAAATCAATTAGTGCAACTCACAACTATCACTGAGCTTATTCTTTTCTTTAAATGGGACCGTCAACACAAAGTGTCTTGTGGGGGAATAGAGTAAATTTAGTCATATGGTTGATAATTAGCAAACAGGCAAACAAGATGGGCTTGTTGAAGAGGTCACAGAGGGGACAAGAAGTCACAAGGTGTGGCATATTTAGAACAATGCTTAAGATCACCGTAAGCACTTTGTTGTTATAAGGCCCCAGAGAATGTAGTTGGATAGTGGTTCCTGGTTCCACAAAGTCTACAAAAGGTGCAATAAAAGGACTTTATTGCTTCACAAATGGCATGAACAGAACCTAAAAAGGGAAAATAAAGATTGTCAACTCCGTGTACCTGGTTTCTTCCCTTATGTTTTGTGAGGGTGTTTCCTATGAGTTTGAGTATTAACTGAAGGGCTTTGGGAGATACAAGTCAGAAGACACTGACATCCATGTGTTCCTCTCCATGCCGCCACATATTAAACTGAGATGGTTCATCACGCTGAGGTCTTCAATTCTTCAAAGATCTATCAACATTTGACTAAGAAGAAGGTTTCTACAACAGTGTCAGTCATTGGAATGGCAGCAAGCTTGGAAAGAAGGTGACAAATGATTAATGGCCAGAGTTTGCACAGCACATAAACACCATCTCCGCATGGTTGAGCTGAGTTGTCATTGAAATGGAGGTAATGTTTGATGACCCCCCACCTTGACAGTGACATTGTTTTATGCCACCTTAGCCATTGCACATTTGGATATTGCTCTAACTCTGGGACTGTAAGATTAAGAAGCTTTATTATGTCACACAGCGTGAGCTGCTAGAAATATTCAAGAGGCGAAAGATTTTTTCCAAGGCCTGCAGGTCATCTTGGCATTTAGGATGTGTGCAGACACACAATCATAGCATGCTCTATATTGTACAGCCCCAGATGGATTTGGGAGGTTTGGAAACCTCAGCATTCACGTCATCCTCATGTTTGAATGATCGTTTGTGTCCTCGCCTAGAAGACAAACCAAAAGAGAATTGAAAATTATGTTAAAACAAATAATCACTTATGAAAATAGATTACTTGGTTCACATATAATAATTACTAAACAGGTTTCTTGGGTGATTTCATTGGCTGTGCTGTATTTTTCTTTTTTTTTTTTTCATTTTTCTTTAGATTTCCCTAACTAACATTTCTGTATTGGCCTTAAAAGGTTGTGGTGTTCATTGTCTGTGAAGGTTACAGGTGATAGAAAGTGAACAAAAAGAAAACATATTGACTCAAAATGAAGATATCTCTTTAAAATTAATTACTCTTGAAATGTTTGTGTACATGCAATATTTTCTTATGCAAATTGTCATTATAGAGACAAAGAAATCCAACTTCTTACCTTGTGCACACACAATGTGGTCAGGAGGCCTCACGTCCGGAAAGAACCTCCTGCCTTCCTCCCTGCCATCACATCTCCCTTGAAACTGATTGAATAGTTTATTGGCTATGTCATGGATTTATAAAAGGTGTAATAAAATATAAAAAAGAGGAAATAGGGGATAAAGGGATCTTGAAATGTTCCTGTGCTGTGTACACTATGCTGCAAAGGGGTAAACAAAAAGTACATACATCTTAAGGGCTGTAATAAAATATGTAATTGCTTCTCTGCAACACCAGTTAGGAAGACACTACAAGGTTCTGGGACTATAGATTAGTGTGTTTAGAAGTAGTGCTTTGCATAAAAAGCAGTGTGTAACCAATGCTGTGTGGATGCAAATTTGAAACTTTGTTTTTCCTATTGATGGAGTGTGATTCCATCCTCGCCCCTGTAGGAAAACCCGACCCAACAGTCTCTGCGTTAACAACATTGGTCTCCGCTCTTTCGGAGAGATAATCAGGAGGCACGGCACTTTGTTAAGCACTGTGAAAGTCGTCAGAGGAAATCCCAAAACACGAAGGACAGGATCGGCGGTCAGCTGTGATCCTCCTCTCCGTGTGAGTGTTGCACAGAGAAAACAGGCTGTTGGCATAATACTGTGGGAAACATGACGTTAAGAACTTGACTAGGAGTTTGACTCGACCAACGCCCAGGACTGATATTCACCCTGAGGTCACAGAACACAGCCAAGGCAAATTCATTTTGTGAAGACCAAAAGATTGCTATTAGACAAAAGTTACCTATATGTGAAGTGAGCAAAAGCTTTGGAGCATGTGACTGCTGTCTATAAAAGAAAATGTTAATTAAGAGAAAAGTAGGTAAAACATTGCACAAGCACAACCTGCTCATGAACCAAGCCATACATGCTCTTCTGTGAAGCAGAGTCATGCTTTGGGCTGCATGGCTGCTTCTGGAACAGGCTCATTGATCTTTATTGACAATCTAACTCATGATGCCCAGAATTTTTTTTCCTGCAACTTTACAGAGAAATGCATAAAACAGATAGTGACAAAGACTTTAAAACCCTCTTTCACATATAAAAAGGGTCTGGACAGTGTCCGCAGTTGTAGTTTTACACATGTCAGAAGCATTGTCACAGGAGAAACCTGTGAATTTCAGTGAGGCAACAGCGAGTTCAGAAAGCCCAACATGATCGAAAAAAATATGGTGCAAAACAGTGTTTTGTTTACAGCACATCGAGTCGCCCATTTGCTCGCTTCAAATCGTCCTGACAATATGCAGTGCTCCATCCATGCACAGGCTCATGCACACAACCCAGACTTAGTACAAGGCGTCTCACCAGATGAACTCTGATTACTGTCCAGAGCTTCTCACTCGGACATTTATGCTCTCACATACACCACCTCTGGGTAAAGTTAAGAGAAAATTACAAATTTGTGAAAGAGGCTTTAGACTGAACTTATAGGAAACAAGTTTTTGCTGCAAATAAGTTTTATTTGCTTTAAAACTCTAAGTTCCGCTACTTTTCCTTGAATATAATCTGGGATTTCTAATACAAAAGGCATTACATTCTGTTATTTAACATATGTGGTTGTAAATACAAAACAATTAAATTAAATTCTGATTAATGATTTAATATACAGTTGAAACAAATAAATAAGCCTTGTTGTTCCATTGTGTTTGGATGGGACAGCATTCAAAACAGGGACTTCTACGCACTTGCAGTTACTTAGCATTTATGCACATTTGAACTGACCAGAGACCCCGTTTTACATAATAGATGCCGGTTCACGTGTTGTTACCTAGTTATCTGCTTTTTGCTCTTCCTCATTAGCATCCATGTCTCTTGTTAGCATTTCCCTCCCCACAACGAGCTTACGCTTGTTTTTAAAGCAACATGACAGGCTTGACATGAGTCACTTGGTTAGGAGGAACAGCAGGAGGTGTGGCTGTGACTCCTCTGACAGACATCAGCGATCAAGGCCAGAAAGGAAGATACTGAATCTCTGTCCTCTTGAAGCTCTGAGGCCTGCGGCCTTCCAGGACCTTCTCACCTCTGGCTGAGCCTCACTATACCCACAAGGCCTATGAACAAGTCAGCCACTCACCAGGGACTGTTGGATGGTTCTTGTGGGAGGATGGGCCACATGCCCTAGAGGATCTTCCTACTCAGACTGTGAACATATGTTTCAGGCCAAGCAAGATTGCAGTGCCAAGAAGAGGGCAATGTTAAATAAGAAGAAAATGGATTCATGCCATGCTGCTGGATCACACAGGAAAACCAGATCTGTGTGTGAATTAGCATTTGCATTTGGAAACACACAAGAGTGTGTGTTTGTGTGCGCTTGTGTTCCTGTGGGCTTTCTGCTCTTAGAGATGTGTGGACTCATCTGCTCGGGGGGCCGACACACAGATGAGACGAGTGGTCTCATCCCCACATGGCAGTCCAAATTTGATATTCAAGACCGATAACCAGGAAACAAGCAGAAAAACAGAAAATACTTTTGTACTTTAAAATGCTCATTATTAAAAACATCTTTAGCTAATCTCAAAAGCCATTTAAGAGATTTTTAATACATGAAAACCCAAACCTTTAAGAAAAGGCTTGGGTGTTTCGAAGAACACCAGTTATACAGTTTGTGTACACAAAACTATCGATTATCTCTGTTCAATATACAGTAGATGTGATCAAGGCACAAAACTGCATCACAATAAAAAAACAAATAAGTTTGAGTTTCTCTTTCAAATATAGTTGACTTCTAAACCCTTAGTCAACTTGCTATTATTGAATCAAAATGTCACTTGCATTAGCCTTGTTGCCTCAGCAATTAACCAGCTGTGGTGAAAACATATTATTAGCATAATTAAATGTCCCCCTGTCCTCAAAGACCAAGTCAAAGTGCCAAACACAATTCAGAATATTGCATCAGCTCATATTGACTAATGACAGCGCTAATGACTTTTCTGAGGAAAAAAAATCCACCTTTTACAGAGCAACAGTTATTTTGACCATGACCGTAAGAGCTGTCACATTTTGATGTAAGGCAGTGGTACAAGAGAATCATAGCAAGGCCAAGAAATACAACTAGGCTTTGTTTCTAAGTAGAACCTGATGAATGTGTTGTGCTTTCATGCAGAATTAAGTTATTAAGAAGACATGGCACTGACAGCCCTACTGTATTCATGATGATCGTGTTAATTTACATAAAGATACACATTTGTCTTTTATCCCCAACGTTGAAGTGAACTAAACAAATCACATTGCAGTGTAAAGGTCCAGTGTGGCATCTAGACATTTGAAGCCCCCCCACAGCACTGCAGCATCCATCAGGTGTTATGCTGTCATTCAGAATTGTCATTCCAAAATACCTATCTAAGGTAGATTAGATTTGATTTCATTGCAAAGCTACAAGTCAACGAAATGCAGTTAGCATCTAACCAGAAGTGCATTAGTAGCAGTGCAAAATCATTTACATATGTACATGGCTATGAATGAATAAATATGGCAAGTCTAAACAATCAGTATACAGAAAACAATTATAATATAGTGGTTTATGAAGGTAATGTACATGTGTGCTAATTGTTATGGACAGTGCAATGAGGGAGGTTATTATGTACCGCATGTGCAACAATTACGAATTGTGAAATCCTGAATAAGTGTAAAATAGTGTGTTATGATTATGAATAATGCAATGCTATTTACAGTGTGTATTATTTATATATACTATGCTACCACTACTAATAGTACTACTACTACTACTAGTAGTCCCCGTCCCCAGCTATATGATACAGACTGTAAAGCCCCTTGAGTTGAAATGGTAATTTTGGGCTGAATAATAAAACTTGATTTAATTTTCATTTGAAAGAACGTTTGCTGCATATTTACACAAAACAGTAAAAAAGACAAATTTTGTTTTGTAAACTCCTATATGAGTTGTAATAAAGATAGACTATGATTCACCATCTTACTAAAACAGAACTTGGATAAAATGCTCATCATGTGACATAATCTAATTCAGCTTAATATTGTGTCAGGACCATAACAGGACAGTTTTCTTTCTCTAGTTAAGTAAAATTAGCCCGGCCACACAGGAGCAGACAGGAGAAAATCCTTTGTGTGACAGTGCTTGTGTTTGTGTAACGGCGGTAATAACTTTTTATTTACTGCTTTGTTCTCGTTCATGTCGCTCTCTCTCTTTATTCACTCGCGGTGGTGACCATCGCTGCTCTCGCTCTCCCTTGCCCCTCCAGGGAGGACAGGGCAACTAAGTGGTTGGACAAATCATATTGCCGTTAAAGACACTAAGTCAACTAAGTATTGAAAAGCTGGTTCTCATTGTTCACGTAAAAGCAGTTTGACAAAAATTCTTAGCTTTTGAGAAAAGATTCAAGCTTATCCCACAGAGGCCTTTCATGGTGGCCTCATAGCCCGTCTGAATTTGGATTGTAAAAACTGTGACAAAAAATATAAATTGATGACCAATTTTTTCATGGCAAGAGAAAACTCAATTTCTTTTAAAAACTAATAAAAAATATATCACTAGAAAAAAATTACAATTTCAGAAATCAAAATCAGGTGCCAAGGTTAACAATGCTTCAACTGATTACACACTAGTGAAATCATGACTATTTTATTAAAGTACTACATTACATTTGTAAAGTAAATGTGACACTGGACAGTTGTCCACTGTCACTAAATGAAAAACAAAGGGGCAATAAAACTAATAACTTTTCCACCATTTGGCACCATTTCCTCAGTTATTTAACTATATTCAAAGGCTCTTATCCCATCAAAGTTGGTGATCAAAGTCAATCAAAGATTTAAAACGATCTTCGTGAATAGAGATCTTCTGACACTTTGTATTTCAGCTCAAACTATTTCAAAGACATCCGTTTTATAGGCTTCATTCAGATTTGCCTTTGATTGCAAAATGTCACGACACTCTGGTATAGAGAGTCTCACACACAACTAAAAACAAGCTTTTAGTCGCCCTGCAAACAAACATCAGGATAATGGACACCAAAATGGCAGCTGGAACTGATCATTATCCAGAAGTGATTAAGCTCCTCCGTCTCTCAGTAGCATGTCAACAGCTGAGCAATTACTTTGTCAATTGGCAAAGAGCTGTTTATGAGACGCAATGTCAACTGGGGACGACGGAGTTGAAATCAAGGCAAGGCTGAAAAACACAGAATCTTTTTAGACAATTTGGTGAGACCGTGAGGGGAAAATGAAGTTCTTGACTTAATGGTAAGTGGGTGAACACACACACAGCAAGATGCTTCGTAATGACTGTGTGGATCATAAATGGAGACAAAGAGAGAGCTGAAATAAAGAGGAAGCTCACTATAGTGTATTGGATGTTGCCTTTTTTCCGTAACAAAAAGGACTGTGCCCTAAGGACACTGTCTCTCTGTCTATCCGCCATTTTTGTCAAAAGTCAACCAGTGCTGGACAGCAAACAAACCACTCGATAACAGGACAACACGGAAACATATGTTTCCACTGTGTCAATTATTTTCACGCACAAATGATCAAATAATGTGACACTTGTAATGGTGAACTCATAGGATGCTCTCACCAAACTTTACAGTTTGTCTCCTTTTTAAGTCCGTTTTTCCTTTGTCGACCCACAACTTCAGTCTGATTAACAATTCTAGCCACAACAGGCAGCTGCTTTAAGATTTAAAAGAAAAAAATTGATAAAGCTCTGAATGGCAACACTAAATGTCCAACAGACAGCTGACAGAATAAGATAGTTGAACATCAAGCAAGTTAAAGAGCTAGCTAATTATTTTTTGATCACATCCACTACGTGGGAAATATTGTTTTAAGCTTGTTCTGCTGTCCACACGAGGAGAGAATATCAATTAATGCTGATGCAACATTAAACACGAATAGAGGGTGGGGATAAGTCATAAAAGATGTTTTTCTCCACTTCCTGGTTGGAACTGATATTGTCTGTTTTTTCATTATTGATAACGCACATTTCTTGAAATGATGCTTCTTTTCCCCAACAACTCACTAAACACAAATGCACAGCTGCAGGACCATCCTCACAAACTTCCGTTTCAAAAACCAAACCCTCCACCCAAAACTATGTAATGCTACATTAAAACCAAACGTTGCCATTGGGCATTTGCACAGACACAATTGCCATTAAACACTGCCGAGATCCATTTATAATATTGCTGTAAAAACCTGTTACTGCAATGAGTAATGTTGCTCAAGGTTTTTCTCCAGAACAAGCTCTTTGCTTAATGGTCACAATAAATATGTATACATTTTTAATTCCTCAATGTGCTTCAGTACATTAACGTGAAAGTGAGTGACAAAGTAAAAGATCTGCAATTGATTTTATCCAAGGCTACTTACAAGTAACAGTTGTACATGACAGAATCATCTTCGGATTCAGTCCATTGCCCATGAAGACCTACGTTAGGACTGGTGAAGCTGGGAATTTACTTTTGTGATACAGTTTTACTCAAGATATGTTTAATGAGACGGGGTTTCACCATCATCACCATCACAGCACAAGCCTTTTCCATTGCTTTCACACATTTTTTACATCTTTTTTCAAAAGAGTTAAAACACATTTAATGACCCAAATCTTTACTGAATTAACTGTGTCAAACTAAAGAAAAAAAGCGTTCCTATGTGATAGATATTACTTAAAAATTATGAATCCCTAATGTACATGCAACTCTGTATTCTAAAAATGATGTTCCATTACAACTTAACTGTGAACGTGATTACGTTTTTGTAGTAACGTAACTTAATAAGTTATTGATTATGTTCAGATGCAACGTACTTTGTGAATGACACAAACTGTGCGTTTAGGGTAAGTGACTTGGAACGACACATTTGGGGAGGGCGGGGGGGGGGGTGTATAAAGGACTGAACTGTCAAGCCAAAGACCAAGACAAAAAGAAATCAGTTCCAGAATCCTGTGTGTAGTTAGGTTCAGGCAAGAAAACCATTGACATTAGCGATAGAGAAAGATTGAGGATGTGTTTAAAAGTGATTGAACAGTCATTTCACATAAAATATTATTTGATTTTCCTGTATTACAGCAGCCCTTAATCTTCCTCTAAACCCTAACCAGCTGTTGTACCTGCCTTAAACCATCAGGGAACATGTTTTTAATAACGCTTTACTGCCACAAACTGGACATTGTACTGCTGAATTGCTTATTAAGGCAGAAAATGAAACCTATTTTGGCAAAGAATAAAAAAAAGGTAACATTTTATTGATAGGGGTCGAGAAAACCTAATCAAGAGTCAGGTCAGCATTGCAGCATGTTTAGCAAGGAAGTTGAGATGCCCCATCCAGCACTTCCTCTTACTGTGTTACATCTCCTAAACTCCACCAGACTTTGCACAACCCTTCAAAACTGTGTGATTATCAAATTACACAAATTAAGGCGCTGCTAAATATACTAATCAAGCAGAAGAATAAATGAAATTCTCTGTGCTCAAAAACTTCTAGTGGCAAATATCACTGCTTTGCTGCCAGTGCTGTTCAGTGAGTCTGACTTCACAAAACCTCACCACAAATAAGATTAACATTTTGGAGCATATATAAAATAATAATAATTTACATAATGTGGCTTTGGCTAGCACAGTCTAATATGACAGTCCTGCAATGAATCCTACTTCATAACGGTGATAATGTTCAGTTCCTGTCCTGGATGAAGCTATTTGATGGCTTTGGAGGATGTAGTCTGTGCTGCCACTGCATTATTGAGCTCTTCACTGGGGAGTAAATTTCTCCAGGACCAAAACTTACAGTAAAAATGGCTTCAGATACAACTAAGCTTTAAAGAAAATATATAATTTATCTAACCTTGAATAAAGTGCTGTCATTGCCTTGACCTAAGCATACATGCAGTGCGGGTGCAGGGGAAACTACGCAACTGCCTAAAACAGCAGTTTGGTAATTACGGCAAAAGTTGTGCCAAACAGATGCACTGTCATGACCGAACTGTATATAATTTAGCTGTCATGCAGACCTGTTTTATTTGTTTCATGCTTACTTTGATACACGTTGGGTACAGTAGTGCTGCACTACTTGTTTTCTCTGTTTGGCATTTTTGCCAAAAAATGACTTTTTGCCTCAGGCAGCAACAGTGCCGACTCTCTAGAGTCAAACTCAGGTCTGTGTGTTTGTACACCCGCCATCAGCCCCTGTCCAACTCGGTTGATGTTAATAAATGTAACTCTTTATTAATTAAAAAAATTGAATGATTGATTGATGATTGGCTGTTGCAGTTTGGTTCTATAGTAATCTAAATCTTAGGAGTGTTGTGCAATAAATTATGAAGTCATTTTATCGTGGATAGTGGTTTTTGGTGTCGCCTCACAGCTAGAAGGCCCCTGGTTCAAATCCCTGATCCATTTGTTTCAATTTCCAAACTGTTCTTCAGCATAAAACGTTCCACAGTTCGTGCTTTGTTGACGGTAGTGGGAAGCCTTGCACCATTTGTACATGGTAAGACATGAAATATATAATGTCAAGTCTCCGTGTCAGCCTCAAATAAGGTGAGGATTTCATGCAGAAGGAAAAGTCTTACACATGAGGAAGTACAGATAGGTGCATTGCATTAGTGTTTGACTGTGACTGACACTGTTGAACAGCTTCTACTGTTTTCATCATGCTGTGCAGTCATGCATGAGCAGCACATGTGCGTGTAAACACAAGCTACGCAGAGAAACAATCCCCTTCAGCCTTGAACGGACAGGACTGCTTCTTAACTACCATCACACACAGCCAAGAGAGACACAAACCTAAGGTCCTCAGCTCAGCACTGAATATTTCAGTGAACTTATCGCTATTATGTGCAAATATAAACATGCAAGACCATCGCTGGATTCAAAGGTAGGAACTGAAGATGGAAAATGAGTTGTGTTTGCGTGCTAATGCAGTTGACCAGGATGTTCAGTAGCTGTTGACGTGTGTTAGTCCCATCAAGGCCACACCAGGGAGAAGACTGCAGTACTGTCTTCAGCCCTTCAGTCACTCTGCTTCCCCTCAGCTTCCTACTTCTCTTTCCATCAATCTCCAGCTCCCCCTCACGCTTTCTGTCTCCATCTCTCTCTATCTGAATCATTTCATCCCTTCTTTTATTTCCCTCCTTCTTCGTGTGCTTCCCTGGGGTGTAGTCCTCGCTCATTTATTCCATCCTTAATGTGTCTGTCTTTCTCTTCTTCCCTTTTTTTTCCTCCCTCTCCAGCCACATCTCACCCCACCATTACCTTACCAACTCTGACTATCCCTCCCAACCAAAGTCCTTTTATCTTGGGTTTATCTGGCCTAGTCTCTTTCCTCTTCCTCTCCTGCTGGTCTCTCTTGGTTTTTCTCAACTACCCTCTTATCTTTATTCTCCCAGTTGCTTCTCATATTCCTTCCTAGTGAGCCCCAACTTCTGCTCCTTACCCTCATTTTCTTATTTTGCCTCTGGTTATTTCTCTTCCATCGTTTTTTCCCCTTTTGCTTGTCTGTTAGACTTTGAGTTTTTTTTTTCTTCATAAGAATCTGTAATCAATATCATGTAAAAGTAAAGTCGTCGTTAAACTACAATGTTGAAAGTCACAAATTATTGTGCTACTTAAAGGGAACCTCCACCTTTTTATGAATGTGAATATGAAATTTGTATAATATGTTTTGTGGCTATGAAGTAAGATTTTAATTATGTAAAAAATAAATGAGTACAGAATATTCTGTACTAATTTAGTGGGATCAGGCTCTCAGAAGATACCGTTTAATGACATTCCTGACCATCAATATGTTTGCCCAAATTAATAATTAATTTAGGAATGTAAATCTAATTGAGAAACCAATGTTTTGTTTACTGTTTTCATTTTCTATTCGTCTGCGGGGTTCTTTTGAACACATTTTCTTCTCTTAGTCTCAGATAATGATGTCTCCATATACATCATTATTGTTCTGCTTTTTACATCTTTTGGCGGCTCAGACTGATGCCAAAGATTAGCGTTACTATTGGACAACAAAAACTTTAAGGAAATCAAATTGAGGGTAAGGTTACATTAAGACACAACATGGGTTACGGTTAGGCACCACAACTTCAGGGAAGGTCAAGCTACAAGGTAAATTACATAAAAACAAAACCTTACAACCGGTGACAACGTAACACACCTACTTTCCTACTGTAGTAACAACATGCGCCACCTTGTCTTATGATCATTAACAACCGCTTTGGACATTCCCCATCTGTGTTAAATGTCAATGACATTTAAGGTACCCGTTTGCATGGTTGACTGAAGCTTGGAGCTTCGATTGTAGTAAAACCCTGGCACGTCATTATTTGATGGCTATATGGATGACGTAAACTAAGAAGAGAAAAAATCTTAAAGGGAGGAGGATGGGACTGTTGAATGGCACAAGACACAGGACTCCTCCACGGGAGACCAGGGTTCGACCCTAGGTTGAGACATTGTGCACTTAATTGAAGTATGTGTGTGCTGTTGTCACTGCTTGTAGCATTTTGCTGTAATGTAATCTTCTAACTTAACCCTTCCCTGAAATTTTTGTGCTTAACCCTAATGTAGTTTTTTGTGTATATACATTTGTGGCGTCATCCTGCTTGAAAAGTCATGTGTCTTGTTTTACCATGAACTACCTCGTCCTCTTCCCTATGAGACTTTTTCGTGCCATTGCTTTAGGTGTCAAATATTGGGTTTCTGTTATACTACACTAAAAGCTCGGGGCATTGATCACCGATGCACCTTATGCAATAACTTTTTACTGTGCTGCATTAGATTACATTCTTTTTTCCAAGCACAGAGAAGCTCAACACTATAAATACTACGGTGAAAATACAAAAAAATAAAAAGAAACCAAATGAAAATAAAGACATGAAATACTCTGAATTTTCTGTTTTTCTATCAGCTGGGAACATGTGTTTTCCTTTTTTCCTTGTTTAACACAGATAATACAACTAAGATTTGGTTCACTAAGTGACGTAATTTGACTGTTTTTAAAAAGGAATTGTGAAAACAATGGAAAAGTGTTTATTTATGGGTGGTTTAAAGGGTTTGGAGCTATTATTGAGAAATGTGCCAATTTCAGTGCCACTCGGAGCCCAACTTTTTGCCTTAAGATATAAATACTCTTATCGAAATAACACAGTGTTAGAAATTCTTCCACAAAAAAAAAAAACAAAACTCAATCTACAAAAATATCAAGATGTTCATTTCAAAAGTTTCCAAAATGTCTCTTTACTGAAACTTTTCCAATTTCAGTTTGGGTTAAACATTCAAGTACGTTAACAATAAGTATAACAATTATTCAACTCAAATGGGACATTAAAGAGAGCAGAGATGAATTGGTTTTAAAAGTTTGTTGTTTTGTTACTCAAAGAAATTTTTGCTTCTTTTAAGTAACTCAAGTTGATCTTTATAAGAGATATTATATCGAAGTCAAAGCTCTTCAGTGGATTAGTTGTCATTGATTGGTACAACATTGGTTTCTGCTTGAGCAGGTGACATGGCCTTCACAAAAGAGCTGAGGGATCAATATGGTGCTACAAGGTAAGGGAAAGGTCAATTGATAAACCAATCAAGTGGCATGGCAGCAATGAAATCGGGGGCCTATCTTCTTTATCACCCCAGTCGGACTTGTAGACTGTGGGAGGAATAACCTTTCCAGCACTCCGAGATAAACCTGTCATAATAAGCTCTGCGCCCCCCACCCCTCCAAAATAAGTTTTAGGTGCTGCGATTTCACACAAGCGCAGTATATCCAACCTCAATTTCAAAGACTTGAGATGGAAATGTTACCATAACGACGGTTGTCTGTAAAGCAGCTGCAAATGCAACCCAAGCCCTTCTGGATACACAAAATCTGAAGGTCTAGAGCAACCCGCTGCTACAGTATCTTCTTCAGGGAGGATTAATAATTTGTCAAAAGTGAGGAATATTCTGGCACGAGTGACATGAAAATGCTGAAACGTAACTCACGTCAAAAGGAAGATGGGAAGTGACTGCTTCTACTTGCACAACTTTTTTTGCATGAGCTCACTGCCTTTATGCAAAACATCCTACTGAGTTGTTAACGCATGCTTCTATTTTAAATGATAGCAGGATGCTGCTGGATGAATCCTCAAAAAAAAAAAAATAATAATAAAGAAAGAAATTAAAAGCAGCTGTAAATGCAACCCAAGCCCTTCTGGATACACAAAATCTGAAGGTCTAGAGCAACCCGCTGCTACAGTATCTTCTTCAGGGAGGATTAATAATTTGTCAAAAGTGAGGAATATTCTGGCACGAGTGACATGAAAATGCTGAAACGTAACTCACGTCAAAAGGAAGATGGGAAGTGACTGCTTCTACTTGCACAACTTTTTTTGCATGAGCTCACTGCCTTTATGCAAAACATCCTACTGAGTTGTTAACGCATGCTTCTATTTTAAATGATAGCAGGATGCTGCTGGATGAATCCTCAAAAAAAAAAAAATAATAATAAAGAAAGAAATTAAAAGCAGCTGTAAATGCAACCCAAGCCCTTCTGGATACACAAAATCTGAAGGTCTAGAGCAACCCGCTGCTACAGTATCTTCTTCAGGGAGGATTAATAATTTGTCAAAAGTGAGGAATATTCTGGCACGAGTGACATGAAAATGCTGAAACGTAACTCACGTCAAAAGGAAGATGGGAAGTGACTGCTTCTACTTGCACAACTTTTTTTGCATGAGCTCACTGCCTTTATGCAAAACATCCTACTGAGTTGTTAACGCATGCTTCTATTTTAAATGATAGCAGGATGCTGCTGGATGAATCCTCAAAAAAAATAAAATAATAAATAAAAAAATTAAAAGCAGCTTCAGTTTTACAGATTGGAATCAAACTCTTTTTTCAAGTATTTCTTGGCATTTATTTCATTTCTCCTTTGAGTACACCCAGGATGTTGTTTTGCTGCATGCAGACAGTACCACACTGCAAGGTAAGGCATCATCCTCATTCCAACACCTAATTAGGCTTAATAAACTCTAAAAATATTTGCAGATTCAAACAGTCCCAAACAAATACAGGGGAAATGCAGCTTCAAAGTCTCCAGTTTATGGGAGAAGAAAATTCAATGTTATTATTATTAGTCTCTATTTGCATGAGGCTATTTTTGGCACTTCAAGAGCATACAGGACACCAGCCACTAAGATTCTTCCTATTTGCCAACTTTTCTCTCCCATGCTGCATTTGTCTCTTAGGCCAGCACTGGAGGAAGTCAAGCGAAGCAAACACTATCTGGCTGGCTGTGGAGCCTGCACTGGGGGTTAGAGCTTATCACAGTGCAAGCAAGTGTGCAATAAAACAAAGCCTGTGCAGACTCCCTGACTTTACTCCATCATACTATATAACACAGGAAAATGGAAGTGGTGGAATTTTATTGGCACACAGACACAGACCCACCAGACATTATGGCAAATCTAAAAAAAAAAAAAAAGAAAAAGATAGAGATTGTAGAAAAGGAAGAATGTGTAACTATTACAGTATCTTTGACAATAAGCAAACAGCAAGGCAGTACAGTTTACTTGTTGTTGTACTCCATCAGGGGTTTCACACTTTATGATTACAGTGCATACATTGGGGGGTTAATGCAGTGGTAGCCAATGGTGACTCGCTGTGGGATGTTCAAAGAATACCCAGTTCCTTGAGGGAATTTTTTTTTTAAGAATGAAGCCCCACATGTTCACTAATGACAAAAAATGGGAAGTAGCTGCTGTGTATCTAAAAAGCAATTGATACCTCATGTTGAAACATGGACTGCAGATATTAGATTGTCACTTGAAGATGTTGTCTAATCAAAGTACACTATGCACAGTGTAGTTCATCGGAAATGATCATGACTAATGGCGCCCGGGGGTTGCTTTTGCAGGCTTTTGCACACAACTAATATTCACCAAGAACAGTTGATGTGAAACATTTGTGTGCTCCTTGTAAGAGATAATAAATTAGACTTTTTATGACATATGTATCAGCGATAAAATGCTGGTAGAGCAAAAAGTTTGCTCCTGCAAAATGTTCTGGCTGAGAAATTCTGCAGTGAGTGTTAAAAGAATTGGGTGATATTTTTATGTAAGAAGAAAACTGTGTAATTTTAAAGTTCTGCCCAAAAATGCCAATAAAATAAAAACTTTTTACTTTTTACTTTTTTTTTTTTACCTGACAGAAGAATTTTGCATTTCTTGCCAGAGGGAAGCAGGTTGGACCACAATCTGTGGCTCACAAGTGATAGACACCTGACTGTGAAATAAATGTGCAAGTAGGAAATAGCATGTGTTACTCTTTTTTGCTAGAATATGGGCTTTTTTTTTTCTCAAATTAGTGGGTAAAAACAAAATTGCAAATGGATAGAGATATGATAGACTAGCTGTTGTCAGCAGAGCCAGTCTGAGATTTTATGGGACATGTCAGAAGCCACAGTTAATATGGCTGTTGTGACATTTCTACCTGTCCTCATAGAAAATGTTATATACTATTATAACATTTGAGAACTAATGTTTGATTCTCAAAAAACGTGACTTGGCCTGACAGATGATGTACTAAACACATTCTCCAGCTCAACCTACTATTAATCTAATCAGTTATCTTCCACTACAGCGAGTTTCAATATGCTTTTTCCCTTTTTCTGTTACCACAGGCACATCATATCTGATTAGAGGGACATATTGCTCTTTACTCATCAAACCAGCAAGAGGAATTAGTTGGGTTTTGTCATTTTCAGCTTTTCTTTGTAATTTTTTTTACAATCACTCTCTGAGCTCTGGTTATTTTCTCACACTCTGGTGTCAGCAGTGGCTGGGAAAAAGAGAAGAGAAGTGAGGCTGAGAGCTTCAACTGCTGCCATACTCACATGTATCAGTATGAATCTTTCCAACTGTGACACGGTATGGAGGCAATGGGGCAGCTGATTAACACGAGGCTCTATGATAAACTCTTAATTAGAGTATATTCTTTCCCAAGCTTTCATGCCAAACCCAATCAGGTAATTGCTCATATTGATGGTTTAGAAGAGAACAAACAAGAAGGAGTTAGGTAAACTTTGAAGAACTGCTTCAGCTAAAGCAGGTGTCCTTACAGCTAGACACTGCAGACGCAGTAAAAGCATCAGAAGTGAGCTGGACATAATTAAAATTGCAATATGTTGTCCTTTCAGAGACATTATGTCATCCATCAAGTGCTTGATCCATTGGCTTGGCTTGACACAAGCCAGCCTGCTGATGGCTCAGGGGCCGCTTACACTGACATCTGCTGTGACAGTGCTAGGTTAGCAGACACCAGAGTGCGGTGCTGATGCCACCCAGGCACACCATCCATTAGCACATTAAAGCACCTGACTGATCGACCGGGTTTAGGGATCATTTCAGGCCAGACAGTTTTTGTTTTTTGCTGAATGACTTCTGTATTATTAGGACAGATAAAAGCACTACTTGCTTGGCTTTGCTCTGTCACCGCGGTTTCTTTTTCAGAGTTACCAATAAATCTCTTCACTTTCACTGCTTCGAGGGGAAAATCAAAAACTTTCTGTATTCATAGAACACAAATAATAAT